>NC_091245.1:195720000-196345000 GCF_042477335.2 Ovis canadensis
TAGGGAAGATGCAAAGCTGGTAAAACAAAGCAAGGTCCACTCCTGCTCTTGCCCATGGCTGAGGACCTTCAGTCTCTCCTCCTTCCTCCAGGTTGCAGGTCTGGCTGCTCTGCCTGCATCTCTGTGGGTGTGGAGCCTGGGGCTCGCTGGTCCTTCCTGTCCCCACCCCATGCTGGAACTTGATATTAAAGAGGCTGGAGAACAGAGTGGGTAGTGCTCTCACCCCATCACCCACAGAGAGGTTTCTGGGTCTGACTTCCCTTCTCCAGATGGAAGCATTTGGCCCCTTGGTTCTAATATCCCATGAGCTGTATACCTAGAATGAATTTCTAAATCTGCCTAGAGAGAGACTGAGATTGATCCATGCTGCTCTCTAAAATTGCCATAGTTCTGCCTGGCTGTCCTGGGCTTCCCAGGTGGCTGAGGGGTAAAGAATCCACCAGCAATGCAGGACATGTGGGTTTGATTCCTGAGTTGTGAAGATCCCCTGGAGGAGGAAATGGCTACCCACTCCAGTATTCTTGCCTGGGAAAAATCCCATGGACAGAGGGGCCTGGTGGGCTACAGTCCATGGGGTCGCTAGGAGTCGGACACGACTGAGCGACTTCACTTTCACTTTTCACTTTCATGCATTGGAGAAGGAAATGGCAACCCACTCCAGTGTTCTTGCCTGGAGAATCCCAGGGACGAGGGAGCCTGGTGGGCTGTCGTCTATGGGATCGCACAGAGTCAAACACACTGAAGCGACTTAGCAACAGCAGCAGCAGACCTGATCACCATTCAGAATCGCTCGCCCAGTTCTCTCCTCTCATTTTCACAATCACAGACAAAAACAGGGGTGGAAGGTTCCACCTAGATTGTTGCTTTCCTCAAAAGCGGACACTGGCAGAGGAGGCCTGGGTTGAGTCCCTGCTTGTGCTGCTTGCTGGTTGCATGGCTTTGGGCAGTTCCCTGACCTCTCTGTGCAGTCTGAGGTTGACGTATTGTCTCTGAGCACCTGTCTCTAGGGTGCAGTGCCTGGTGCTCCCCAAGTCTGTACAGATGTAATGGATGGAGACAATGGTGTCCTCACAGGGTTCTGGGAAGAACACTGAGGCTGGGACTCGGGAGACGACTTGGCCGGGTTCTACCTCCTACTGGGGGTGTGAGGCAGAGTCTGAACCTCAGACTATCTCAGGTCTGGTGGCTGCAAAACTGCAGTGACAGTGGGCCCTCCCTCTGGGGAGTTTGTGACAACCCAGGGAAATGAGACTGTTTCTCATACACGCATCAGGCTAAATCTGTTTTCTTCCCCCTCCCTAGGCACACATTCTGGCAGTTCCGCCATGATAACCCCAAGACGCGGGTCGGGAGCCCTCCGCCCGAGGGGCTCCCAGGCTTCAACAGCGGGGTGATGCTGCTCAACTTGGAGGCCATGCGCCAGTCGCCGCTGTACGACCGCCTGCTGGAGCCGGCGCAGGTGCAGCAGCTGGCCGACAAGTACCACTTCCGGGGTCACCTCGGGGACCAGGACTTCTTCACCATGATCGGCATGGAGCACCCCGAGCTCTTCCACGTGCTGGACTGCACCTGGAACCGGCAGCTTTGCACCTGGTGGAGGGATCACGGCTACAGCGACGTCTTCGATGCCTACTTCCGGTGCGAGGGCCACGTCAAGATCTACCACGGGAACTGCAACACCCCGATCCCAGAGGCCTAGCCCCGCCCCGCCCGCCATGCCCTCGGGCTCAGAACCCGGGCGCCTCTCGGGCAGGCCCGGGACAGCATTTGGACTCCTAGAGAGACACTGCAGGGCATCCTTGTGATCAGGTGCTGCGGCTCTCCCACCCGGGGGTGCTGTCTGAGGCCGCCCAGGGATGCCTGCCCTGCACCCACTGGTGCTCTGGACCTTTTGCCTCCAGGAGCCAGACGTTGTGAAGAACACACACACAGACCTCTTCGGGTGGGCTAGGAAGCACGCGTTTGAAAAGAAGGAAGAAAACAGAACGGTGCCCCTTGCCTTCAACCCCCAAAGGCTGGAAATCCTTTTAAGAACTGGGCTTTCATAGACCAAATATAAATTTACCTTAACTCGACAGGCGAGACAGGACAAACAGTACTGCTGTAGCTCCTAGTGAGCTTTAAATGCATGAGCCAGGGTTTTACCAGCCAACCCAGAGTTTAAGCATCCAAAGGAATGCTAGCCTTCTGCACACGCACTTGGGAGGCTGTGTGGTTATTCTCACAATGCTCCTGGCGCCTGGTGAAAGTGTAAAGGTCACCACCAACTGTGGCCACATAAGAAACCTGGTCTCATTATTTGAGCCTTCACAGTGTTCATCTCCCAACTGCATCACAGAACCTCCTTATCCCTTAATCATCCAAGCCAGCTCCAGGTGACCAGACTCTGCTCAGAAATCAAATCTGCCATCAAGGAACAGTGATTGGCCAGCCCCAAGAATAGTATTGTCTGGATTGGGAAGACTCATTCCAAAGAGGAGCCAGCCCAGCGGTACCTGAATGTAACCTTGCAACTTGGCAGGGATGTCACTCTTAGACTTCCAAACATTCTAACCTTTTATTCAGAAGAATCATCCTCCTGACTTTATTGCACCAGGTGAGACCCCATACCTTAGAAGAAAACTAGGCTGTCATTTCTTGATTTCTGCTTTCTGAGTTCTCCTGTAGGTGAGCTGTAAACATGAAGCCCATAGTGGTCCATTCTGTATAATCCAGCTGAGGTCCTTGGGGAAAAAATGTTGACTTTTCATTTTATATCAGTTTCATTTACTTTTTTCTTTCTACCATGAGAGAGAATAGTTAATAATAAATAATCTTTGAGAATGCAGTGATTTATGTTGTTTGCTCTCTGATCAGTTTCCTGAAGGACCTGAATCAAGAGTGTGATCAGTGTCATTCAGAGTCTCCCTCCCCACATGAATAAGCAGGCTTACAGTGGGTCTCTAGGGCCGAAGGGGGAGAATGTCTGAAGAAGGTTGTATTGGACTCAAAACAGAGAATCATTTCATTCTAGGTATTGGCAGGCCCGTCTGCTTCTGGGAGCAAAACTGCCCCCGTCAGTTCTCATCTGTTTACCCCTAAGTATCTGGCTACATCGTCCCCTGATGAAATGGCACACATGTCTCTCCTAACTCTCAGCTCTGACAGAACAGGACTGTTCTGTTAGGTAGTTGACTTTCTAGTTATAGCCACCGAATATTGAATGCCTGCTGTGTGCCAAGCATTGTATTATGTGTGTGATCACACACACTAAGATTCATGAACGTAATTCAGATTCTAAAATTTATTGTAAGAAAATAAGAGATGTGGACAGAGTCATTGTTTATCACAGCCTTTCAGCCTTTTTTATAATAGAAAAAATTGGCAGTAACAAAATGCTGAATAGCAGAGTGGATAAGTAATGTGTGTTATAGCTGTATAATGGAATACTTTAGGCATTACAAATTTTTTTTGAAAAATAATGCCTTGAAAAATGCTTATAATATGCTATTAAGAATGCAAAATATAAAATTATATGTATTAATGATCCTAATTTTATTTTTAAACTTACATATATGGTATGTAAATATATTGAGACAGAGCCTGTTCTCTGTGTTTTATTAGTTCAATGCCTAAAAAAATCATGTTTCAAACACATTAAAAAACAATTATTTTAATGGGGAAAAGTGAATGAAACACTAGAGCGTTTTAGACTCACAATAGCAAAGCATTTTTCCTGCAGTAGTTTCAGTAGTTAAAATGTTTCTATAGCTTGAGTGGACTTTATCATTGCTAGGAAAAAGCAATAAACTGATCAAAATGGGCACAAGCCAAACAAAATCTTGTTTACCTTTGCATTTCACCTAAGCAGGAGCTTCCCCCTTCTCTGTCTTGAATAACCTGGACCTTACAACTCCATGGTAAACAGCAAAATAACAACGGGAAACCCAACCAGAACAACAAAGCCATCATGTGCTCCTGAGTTTTTCCACGAGCAACTTTTTTGACAAATCCTGGAAGGCTTGTTCCTGACTGGGATCCTGTTATAAGCAAGGCAGCCCACCCCAGTATTCTTTCCTGGGAAATCCCATGGACAGAGGAACCTAGCAGGCCACAGTCCCCAGGGATCACCAAGGAGTTAGACACGACTTAGTGACTAAATACCAACAAATGATCGATGCAGTGCAAAAACAACTGTGCTGTTTAATTTGCCTTGTGAGTGGAGCACAGGCCTGTAGGTATGACTGGAACTGAAGTCCAAAAAGAGAACCTTTCTGGGTAGTAGGATTAAGATGCTTTTTAATCTTCTGTATTTACTTGTATATTTTCCATAGTGAAACAAATAGTAAAGGCTGTAAAATTCTAGCCACACACCTTCCTTCCAATTACAGGCGAGCATCATCCTGACCCCCTTACAGTTCACTGTTGGCTCTGGTTACTGTCATCCATAAGAAAACAATCTTCGGTAAACAGGCTCTGGGTTTTCTATTTTCCCGATGAATGCCCTAGTTCTCCAAATAAAAAACCTAATAATAGCATCTCCAGACTCTGCTTTCACTTCTGATACTGTCATCTTTCGTGTGTACATAAATGACAATGGCCTTTGGGAGACTTGTGGGCTTATTAAAGAGGTTTATTTTTGTATGTGTCAGAACCAAACTACAGCTCCCCCCTTTCCATAAGATCTCATCAAGGTACAGTGTGCATGCTGGTACAGGGGGGCTCACCGGCTTAGGGGGCAAGTGCAGCTGGGTTTGGCACCTGCTTTAACCAAAGACTCTGCTCATCATCAGACCTGATCTCAGCGTGGAGACCCAAGGTTGGGCTGAACATGGAGTCTGGCAGGGCAAGCAGAGATTTCCAAGCAAGCAAGGTAGTACCATAGAGAGAACCTCTCTCCTGAAACAGGCCTGGCTGTGAGCCTGTGTTCTCCCCCAACCCCCTGGGCCATTTTGGACAAGCAGGATCACCTCTTTCCTCATTTATAGACATAGATAACAAGAACTCTCTCTAAACAGTGTTGTTGGAGGCAAAAAGATATGTAAGGCTGAGAAATAATATATAAATGCAGGGGAAATCTTAAGAGTCACTACTTAAAACATTTTAAAAATAATAAATGAGCCATTTGGGGTACATTAAGTGTCATCCCTAAACCAAGTGCATGATCAGATGCTTGCTTATAGGCTATCCAATATTTTTTTTTAGTATGCCACTCTGCAGAGGCCTAGATGTGTCCAGGAGATTGGGGGTTCCTGGGTAAACCCCTTCCCCCTTGGCTCAGTTTTTTCTTCTTTGAAAACAAGGGGGTAAAGGGACGAGCCTCAGTCTCTGAGCAGCACCCTGCCCTTGCTCTGTTGGGAGTACAGTGTTTGTCTACATTCGTTGGTGTGCCCACGGCAGGAAGTTAAAATCAAAGGCAGAAACCCCAGACCTCCACTCAGTCACCAACTTTGGGTTTATGACCACCCAAACTGAAACTCACTCAAAAAGTACTATTGGCATGCCCCCACCCCCAGAATAAACTGTGGAAAATTCTGAAAGAGATAGGAATATCAGACCACCTGACCTGCCTCTTGAGAAACCTGTACGCAGGTCAGGAAGCAACAGTTAGAGCTGCACATGGAACAACAGACTGGTTCCAAAAAGGAAGAGGAATACGTCAAGGCTGTATATTGTTACCCTGCTTATTTAAGTTCTATGCAGAGTACATCATGAGAAATGCTGGGCTGGATGAAGCACAAGCTGAAATCAAGATTGCTAGGAGAAGTATCAATAACCTCAGATATGCAGATGACACCACCCTTATGGCAGAAAGTGAAAAAGAACTAAAGAGCCTCTTGTTGAAAGTGAAAGAGGAGAGTGAAAAGTTAAGATCATGGCATCCAGTCCCATCCCTTCATGGCAAATAGATGGGGAAACAGTGGAAACAGTGGCTGACTTTATTTCGGGGCTCCAAAATCACTGCAAATGGTGATTGCAGCCATGAAATTAAAAGAGGCTTACTCTTGGAAGGAAAGTTAAGACCAACCTAGACAGTATATTAAAAAGCAGAGATGTCAGTTTGTCAGCAAAGGTCCATCTAGTCAAGGCTATGGTTTTTCCAGTAATCATGTATGGATGTAAGAGTTGGACTCTAAAGAAAGCTCAGCGCAAAAGAATTGATGCTTTTGAACTGTGGTGTTGGAGAAGACTCTTGACAGTCCCTTAGACTGCAAGGAGATCCAACCAGTCCATCCTAAAGGAAGTCAGTCCTGGGTGTTCATTGGAAGGACTGATGTTGAAGCTGAAACTCCAATACTTTGGCCACCTGATGTGAAGAGCTGACTCATTTGAAAAGACCTTGATGCTGGGAAAGATTGAGGGCAGGAGGAGAAGGGGACGACAGAGGATGAGATGGTTGGATGGCATCACCAACTCAATGGACATGAGTTTGGGTAAACTCCAAGAGCTAGTGATAGACAGGGAGGCCTGGTGTGCTGCGACTCATGGGGTTGCAAAGAGTCGGACAAGACTGAATGACTGAACTGAAAAAAAAAAAACAAAATTGGGATAGGCAAAAGAATACAGACAAACTGGGGTGGGGGAGCTGGAATTATATTTAAAATCCAGAGAGAACCAATTGCCTTCCCTGAGCCCCTGCCCCTCTGCTTATAGCCTACTGATTTAGTTATGGCAGCTAAAATCTCATCTGAGCTTTCGGCTTATATGACTAGTTCCCAAAGGGCCTCCCAATCAGAGCTGCTCTAGAGGTGGACCCACATCCCCATGGGTCTCACCCTGAATGGGTGGCCTGAGCCTTGAGCCCCCGACCTGGGAGCCCAGTAGAGATGTCTTAGGACACATTGAGTGGAGTGGGTAGTTACCCCCTGAAGTGCCTACAAAGATCAGAAACCTTCTGCAGTGAAGGCTTCTTTAACTGGGGCTGGCTCGGCTCCCAGGGTGTCTCCAGGTGTACCCCCATTCTGAGGGAGACCTGTTTGCTCCATGCAGACCCTGCAGCTACGTTGAGCACCCCACATACTCAGTGATTTGGACGCCAGCTGCCATCTCCAGTACCCCCTTCCCTGATGGGATTTGTTCCAGTCCGCCCCTGAGCCTCACTTCCTGTACACAGGCCTAAGCAGTATCATGAAACATGGAGCCTGTGGCGTTTCTGGCCCCAGTGTGGAGACACTCTGGATGCCAAAATCAAGTCAAAAAGAAACATAATTTGAACAGGTTGATTGCCAGAAGTGAAATTGAATCTGTGATTTAAAAAAAAAACCCTGCAGACTAAAGTCCAGGACCAGATGGCTTCACTGGGGAATTCTACTAAACATACAAAGGACTTAAGCTGATCCTTCTCAAACTCTTCCAAACGACTGAAGAGGAGGGAACGCTCCCAAAGTTATTCTATGAAGCCACCATCACCCTGACACAAAACCAGATAAGAGACACTACAAATAAACAAAATCACAGGTCAAAATCTTTAATGAATATGGATGAAAAATTCTCTACAAAAGCTGATCCTTCTCAAACTCTTCCAAACGACTGAAGAGGAGGGAACGCTCCCAAAGTTATTCTATGAAGCCACCATCACCCTGACACAAAACCAGATAAGAGACACTACAAATAAACAAAATCACAGGTCAAAATCTTTAATGAATATGGATGAAAAATTCTCTACAAAATATGAGTAAACCAAAGCCAGCAATACATAAAAGGGATCATAAACCATGGTCTAGCTGGCTTCGTACCAGGGTTGCAAGAATGGCTCAACGTATGCAAAATAAAGACAGGACTCATGCCAAGCTGCCCTGGGAAAAGCCCAGTGTCCCGCCCCACCCCCCATTACAGCACCCTGCGGTCTCTCAGGAAGGCCTCCTCTCATGTCCCAGGCAGCCAGGAAGCTCCAGCCCGCTAACCCTCATCCAGCCCGGGCCTGGCACTTCCCACAGCACAGAGTATGCCTTTCTCCAAAACACAAAGCCGAGCTAAGAGCTCCTGCTAGGTGTGTGTGGAATTTCTGTGATTAAAGGCATGCTGTCAGAGATGTGGGTAATCCGCTTTTGTTAGCAATGATCTGAGCCATAAAGTGGCAGAGATGTCTATAATCTCCCCAGTCTAAGTGAAAACATGCTTTGAAAAATGTAAGTCCTTGTTCACAGTCACAGACAGGAAACTTCACAGGGTTTGGGTCCATCTCATCCCACCTTTCAGAAAAACTAACCTTATCTTTAATCCAGAAAGCTGTGGCAACTCCCCTCCCTTCCAGCATCCCTCTGGGGCCCCCTGTGACCTCTCCTCTCCCGCCTGCCTTCCCAAGCCCAGCCTTCTTCCCCAGGTACCCCCAGGACCTCCTGTCACCCCATGTGCTTTGAAACTTCCCATCTGTGGCTCCCACCATCTCACAGTGTCCAAACACCTGTGTGCTGCAATCTAACACTATTCCCACCTCTCTCTACGGGGCTTCTGCTGCTCCCCGCTCCACCACCACCCTGCAGGAAGCAGGCGCTGAGGTGGAGACTTATGTGCAAGAGGCTCTCTGGGGAGGGTTCTGTGGGAGCAGAGGGGAGCAAGACCGGGATCAGACAGGGAGAAGCTGGGCTGTGAGGCAGTTTTGGGAAAGCCTCAGCCAGTTCCACACAGAGCTCTGGAGCTGGGACCAGCTCGCAGAGGAGCCCCGGTTGGAGCCTGGTGGTAGGGCCTTCAGCCCTTTTCCCATCAAGTCACTACACAGGCTGCCCCAGGGGGAGTCGGAGCAGCATGCCAGTATCCACTCTGGAAGCCCTAACCCTGCAGCCCATTTGCCCACAGCCCTCTTTCTGCATCTTCTTCCTTGGCTTTCCTCTGAACTACCCTTTGCTCTTTCTCTCCAAGTCCTTCAGTTGGGGGCATTACCTGCTTCAGCTCTGCTTTCTCCAGGGCTTCCTGTTCCCTTTCTCTGAGCAGAAGCCCAGGCTCCCTGATGACACTCCCCTGCTGTTACGGCCCAGCTTGCTCTGCATTGCCAGACCAGTCCCATGGCAAAATCAGGGAAGATCATCTGCTGGGAGCAAGGCCATATCTATAGTCCCTTCCCGCCAGACTCGAATCCCTGTGGGAGCCCAGTGGCCCACCTGCCTCTGTGCTTTCAAGATATAAGTGTGGCTCAAGGTTGTAGGGACACTACTTGGCAGGAAGAGCAAGACCTAGGCCATCTTGACAGGTGGGGTGCTCTGCAAAGTTCAGGAACCTCCTCAAAGCAAGGGAGCATCTGCCATTGCCAGGGATGATGTCAGAGTTGTGAGCCTCTGCTGGGGCTGCCTCCTGCTCACTGGAGGATGGAGGACGGATGGAGGAACAGTTCTGTACAGACAGCATGGGCTTTGGAGGAGGGGCATCCAAGCCGATAGCCCAGCGTGACACTGTTCATCTTTCTGTGTCATGGATATCTACCAAGCCCCCGCTGTGTGTTAGATGATGGGGTCACCATGGTGAAGAGCATGAGCCAGTCCCCACTTCAGCAGAAATCCTCACGCTGAGGCAGCCTTACTGCCATGGGTGCTCTGACAGGGAGCTATGGTGCACACAGAGGGGTAACCCAGGATCCAGACTAGGGGTGAGGGATGCAGCCTGGAGGATGCGATAAGAATCCCAACCCCTGGTGAGAGAGAGCACGGCTCTGTGGCCCTGGGGAACATACTTGACCTCCCTGAGCCTCCCAATTACACCCATCTGCTGGCTGCTGTGAGGACTAAGTGAAATAATGTAAGTATCATAGTCTCAGGTCCCAGTTCATGGACCAGAATGCCGGTGGTGGTCCATGGTGGCTATTACTACTATAAATAAAGGGAGCTACCACTTTCTAGGGCTGAGGAAATTCCCTGAGCTCTGCAGGTAAGTATGAGCTAAGGACTTTGTTCTCACTGGGGTTTGCGTGGGACGTGGGCTGCTAGGATTCTCAGTCTTGCCCCGCACAGCCACCAACTTGCCATGTGACCCAGAGCAACTTACATCCCACCTCTAGCCTTACTTGCATCCTTTGTAACAGAAAGGAGTTGGACCAGAGTCTGTAATTCAAGGCCTAGCTGGAACCCAAGTTGGGGAGGAAGGATCGAGATGGTAGAGTAGGAGGATGTGGAGCTCACTTCTCCCCATAAACACATTAAAAAAAAAAAGGTATATGTGGAACAATTCTCCGAGAAAACACACTGGAAACTGGCAGAAGAACTCTCATACAAACAAAGCTGCAAGAAAGATCTCCACGTAACCAGGTAGGGAAGAAAAAAAGACATCAGAATGGGGCCAAATCCCCTGGGAGGGATCTATAAAAGAGAAAGGCTCTACATGGGCAGGCTCTGGCCCTGGGGAGCCCCCTTGCCTGTTGGGAGGTCCAGTGGGACAGACAGAGGGGCTGGGGTGTATGCTGGCTTGCTCACAGTAAGTGTGAAGACAGACTGGTGCTGGCAGCCTCAGCCCATCTAGAACGCCTGCCAGACTGGGCTGCTAGTAAATGCAGCTGCTAGGCGCTGAATCTCAGGCAAATGGGCCCTGGAGGACTCAGTTTAGCTACATGGAGACAGCCTGGAGGGCCTGGGGTGTGGTCTACTCTGAACCTTGGAGCCTGCTGTCAGCACGCTCATGGCAGGGGCAGACTTTCTTGGCCTGCACGTGGTGGGGGCGGGTCTGGCCACATCCAGCTTTGTCAGAGTGCATACCAGGCAGGGCCACAGAGACTGTCTCAGGTGGACAGCCCCTGGGGGGTGTTTGCAGTGGTTCAGCGTCTCCCGCCCCACACCTCAGCTTGAAGTCACACCTGGGGCGCACGTGTCCTGGGAGAAACCTGCCAAGGGGGCAGCAGCACCTAGCACCTCAATTCCTGCAGCCACAGCGCCTCAGCCCCCAGCACCAACCTATCCACACCACAGCCTAGCACTGGGTTCAGACAAACACAGTGGAGAAATGGACATGACCTTGGGCTGTTCTGGGCAGAACCGTGGATGCTGCGCAGGTGGCATACGGGTTCTGTGACCACACGAGGCTCACCTGCTGCAGTGACTGTCTCTGTTCAGACAGAGCATGCATTCGGTGGCAACAGAGCCTCATGGCTTCTGCTCCAACAACTTGGGAGCAGACCCCCACCCCTGACAGGGCTACAGGAGACAGCCACAAGGGAAAGAGGAGGCCCTGCCCAACATCCACTGCAGGCTCTGGTGACCACAATGCCAGTCATACCTGCCGCTAAGAGCGGTGATGGCCAGCACACTCGAGGAGAGACCTGGCTGGCACACACCCAAACAGCCCTGCACCAAAAGTACTGGCCTCACACCATCTACACGGGGATGGTCCCACATGAAAACAGCTCTTCAAGACCACAGTAGGTAACCATTTCTCCTAAATTCAAAGAGACAGAGGAAGTTAAGTAAAATGAAAAAGTAGAGGAACTACTCCTAATTAAAATGGCAAAAATTAAGGAGAGGATTCTAAACACAGCAAGAGAAAAACAGAGTCAGTTTTTCTCTTGGGAGAAAACTGGAACCTCAAAAAAAAAAACAAAACGGTGGACTTCTCTGTAGAAACTTGCAGCCAGAAGGGAGTGGCATGTTATATTCAAAGTCTTGAGAGGGAAACAGGTAACCTGGGATACTCTACCTAGCAAGATTATCGTTTGAATAGTCAGAGAGATAATTTCTCAGACAAGCAAAAACTGAAAGAATACAATACTACATCTACCCTACAAGAAATACTGAAAGATCTTTTCTAGTTAGAAAAGAAATAAGAATCTATAGGAAAGGGAAAATCACAATAGGAAAGGCAGATTAATATAAAGGATTGTTGGTATTTAGTTGCTCGTTTGTGTCTGACTCTTTTATGACCCCTGTGGACTGTAGCCCGCCAGGTTCCTCTGTGCATGGGATTTTCCAGGCAAAAATACCAGCGTGGGTTGCCATTTCCCTCTCCATGGGATTTTCCTGACCCAGGGGTCAAATCTGTGTCTGTGTTCCTCCTGTATTGCAGGTGGACTCTTCACCACTGAGCCACTGGGGAAGTCCCATAGAGGACTGAAGATCACTTAAATAAGCCAGTACATATGTTAAAAAGTAATCAGAATTGTACAAGCTATGATAACCACAACAGTAGCAAAAGGATAAACATGAAGATGTAAAGTAGGACATAAAAACGCAGAATGTGGGGGAGAGGAGTAAAAAAAGTAGATCTCTTAGAACATGTTTTTCAGCCTATATGATTGCCAGTCTACAGTGAGTAGATTCAGTTATGGGTTAATATACTTTAAAACCTAATGAATGGGACCTAATTAAACTTAAAAGCTTTTGCATAGCAAAGGAAACCATAAACAAGACAAAAAGACAACCTAAGGAATGAGAAAAAATATTTCTAAATGATACAGGCAACAAGGGGTTAATATCCAAACTATATAGGGACTTCCCTGGCTAAACCTTTGTGCTTCCAATGCAGGGGGCTCAGGTTCAATCCTTGGAGAGCTAATATACCACACTCTGTGTGGTATTACCAGTACACACACACACATATACACACATACACACAGAGCTCATACAGCTCAGTATCAAAAACAAACAATCTAGTCAAAGAATGGGTAGAAGACTTGGATATTTCTTCAAGGAAGACATCCAAATGACCAACTGGCAATGAAGAGATAATTAATTTCTCTAATTATTAGAGAAATGCAAGTAAAAACCACAATGAAGCAATACCTCACACCAGTCAGAATGGCCATCATCAAAAAGTCTACAAATGATAAATGCTGGTGAGGGAATGCTAAATTGTGGGGACTGCTAAGTTGGTGCAGCCACTATGAAAAACAGTATGCCTGGAGAAGGAAATGGCAACCCACTCCAGTATTCTTGCGTGCAGAATCCTTTGGACAAAGGAGCTTGGCGGGCTGCAGTCCATGCGGTCACATGACTAATCATGTGTGCATGAGGGGTGGAGGGTGACAGGTTGGTAGTAATAAACTGGTAGAACTAAAAAAAAAAAAAGAAAGAAAGAAAAACAGTATGAAGTTTCCTTAAAAAACCAAAACTAGAACTACCATATGGTCCAGCAATCCCCCTCCTAGGAAAGATGAAACTCTAATTTGAAAAGATACATGCACCCCAACGTTCATAGCGATACTATTTACAGTAGCCAAAGCAAGGAATCTACCTAAATGTCCATCAATAGATAAACAGATAAAGAAGATGTGGTATGGAATATTACTCATCCATTAAAAAGAACAAAATATTGCCATTTGCAGCAATATGGACAGACTTAGAGGTTATCTTACTAAGTGAAGTAAGTCAGGCAGAGATAGGCAAATATTATTTATATTTGGAATCTGAAAAATAATGCCAGTGAATATCAATACAAAACAGAAGAAGACTCACAGACATAGAAAACAAACTTATGGGATTTCCCTGGTGATACAGTGGTTAAGAATCATCCTGCCAATGCAGGGGGCACAAGTTTGATCCCAATCCTGGTCTGGGAAGATTCCACATCCCATTCAGTTCAGTTCAGTTCAGTTCAGTCTCTCAGTCATGTCCGACTCTTTGTGACCCCATGAATCGCAGCATGCCAGGCCTCCCTGTCCATCACCAACTCCCGGAGTTCACTCAGACTCATGTCCATCAAGTCTGTGATGCCATCCAGCCATCTCATCCTCTGTCATCCCCTTCTCCTCCTGCCCCCAATCCCTTCCAGCAGTGAGATGAGTCAAGTTCCAATGACTCAACTCTTCGCATGAGATGGCCAAAGTACTGGAGCTTCAGCTTTAGCATCATTCCTTCCAAAGAAATCCCAGGGTTGATCTTCAGAATGGACTGGTTGGATCTCCTTGCAGTCCAAGGGACTCTCAAGAGTCTTCTCCAGCACCATAGTTCAAAAGCATCAATTCTTCGGCGCTCAGCCTTCTTCACAGTCCAACTCTCACATCCATACATGACCACAGGAAAAACCATAGCCTTGACTAGATGGACCTTAGTCAGCAAAGTAATGTCTCTGCTTTTGAATATACTATCTAGGTTGGTCATAACTTTTCTTCCAAGGGGTAAGCATCTTTTAATTTCATGGCTGCAATCACCATCTGCAGTGATTTTGGAGCCCCCAAAAATAAAGTCTGACACTGTTTCTACTGTTTCCCATCTATTTCCCATGACATGATGGGACTGGATGCCATGATCTTCATTTTCTGAATGTTGAGCTTTAAGCCAACTTTTTCACTCTCCTCTTTCACTTTCAACAAGAGGCTTTTTAGCTCCTCTTCACTTTCTGCCATAAGGGTGGTGTCATCTGCATATCTGAGGTTATTGATGTTTCTCCTGGCAATCTTGATTCCAGCTTGTGTTTCTTCCAACCCAACGTTTCTCATGATGTACTCTGCATAGAAGTTAAATAAGCAGGATGACAATATACAGCCTTGATGTACTCCTTCTCCTATTTGGAACCAGTCTGTTGTTCCATGTCCAGTTCTAACTGTTGCCTCCTGACCTGCATACAGATTTCTCAAGAGGCAGGTTAGGTGGTCTGGAATTCCGATCTCTTTCAGAATTTTCCACAGTTTATTGTGATCCACATAGTCAAAGGCTTTGGCATAGTCAATAAAGCAGAAGTAGATGTTTTTCTGGAACTCTCTTGCTTTATCCATGATCCAGTGGATGTTGGCAATTTGATCTCTGGTTTCTCTGCCTTTTCTAAAACCAGCTTGAACATCAGGGAGTTTGCGGTTCTCGTATTGCTGAAGCCTGGCTTGGAGAATTTTGATAGGGCAATAAAATTCATATGCAACAACTACTGAGCCTGTCCACCTAGAGCGTGTGCTCCACGTGGAGAAGCCGCTGCAGTGAGAAGCCTGTATACCACAACGAAGAGTACCCACCGCTTGCTGCAACTAGAGAAAGCCTGCGTGCAGCAACAAAGACCCAGAGCAGCCAAATATACATGAAAAGAGAACAAACTCATGGTTACCAACATGGAAAGGGAGGGGGATAAATTAGGAGTGTGAGATACAAAATTAACAGATACGAAATACTAAGCATAAACTAGATATGCAGCAAAGATTTTGTGTACAGTATGGGAACTATATTGAATCTTACAAAGACCTAATAGAAGATAATTAGACCCAAAGAAAATAATTGGAAATGTGTATGTGTGTGTGTGTATATATATATATATATATATATATATATATATGCTGCTAAGTTGCTTCAGTCGAGTTCGACTCTGTGCGACCCCATAGATGGCAGCCCACCAGGCTCCACCATCCCCGGGATTCTTCAGGCAAGAACACTGGAGTGGATTGCCATTTCCTTGTCCAATGCATGAAAGTGGAAAGTGAAAGTGAAGTTGCTCACTAAGTGTCCGACTCTTCGTGACCCCATGGGCTACAGCCTACCAGGCTCCTCCGTCCATGGGATTTTCCAGGCAAGAGTACTGGAGTGGGTTGCCATTGCCTTCTCCGATATATATACACACACATATATATATATATATATATATATATATATATATATACACACACACACATATATATATACACACACACAGATATGCACATTTATATACACATATATACATATATATACACACATATGTATATACATATACATATATATATATGAACCACTTTGCCAAAGACCTAAACACATTTTAAATCAACTATACTTTAATAAATACATAAAGATAAGATCCAACCTGGCATCTTCATATTCTAGGGAGTCACCAAGTCAGGGGGAAGACCCCAGGCAGAGAGTCTGGGGGAGGCAAATGGGGCAGAGCTGACCACCCTTGACCTACCTGTTTAGTGGGGGAGTCTGAAGCCTACAGTCGCAGTCACTTGGTACCAAAAGGGAAGGAAGTGGAAAATGTGTGAAGTGCAGAGAACAGCTGCCTGCCTCAAGTCTGTGGCTTGCCTTCACGGGAAGAGCCTGATTTGACCCACATCCAGTCTTTCTAGTCAACAGTCTCTGAAGATGAACAAACGGCCCAGTCCTGTGTTTCCCAAAATGAGCCCAAAGTCGGCATGGATCTGTCTTCAGGCCTCCTCCCTGCTCCTTGCTCTCTCTCTTCCTTCCCACTCTCTGCTCCTCCATAACAGCTCAGCTCAGGGCTGGAGGAAGCCTTCTCTGAACCCCATCTGAAATTAGACATCCCTCCTCTGTCAGCACCAGACTTGTGCATCCCTCTGTAACAATGTGGAGAATTTCACGTGTCAAGGATTTCTTGTGTGAGAAAGCAGTCATGCTGAGCAGTGGGCGTCATCTCCTGCACTGCAGGTGTGAAGGAGGTCTGTGACCCTCTGACTTAGAGTATCCTACAACCCCTGGCTCAACCTGCAGAGGGAAGCAGGAGTCCAGGAGCCCCTTGGCAGGCAGCTGCGAGGCGCAGACTATTGGGGGAAAGGACAAAGGCGTGCTAGGACCTGTTTTAGGATAAGAGCCGTGAGTGAGAGGTCCAGAGCACGGGGGCATGCCGAGATGTGTGAGGAGTTTTCCAGGAAGTGTAAGGGATGGAGACACTGGCGGCAGGGGGTTATGAATGGGATCACCATCTCCCCTTTTCATGAACATAAGTAGAGACTGACCTTACTCTTGTATTTAATTTTGGCCGCTGGACCACATAATGCGAAGTGCCACAAAAAGCTGGGTCATGTGGCACCCATGGGTCTGTTGCCCAGACACCACTGTAATCTTGCTGCCTTGTCAGTCTTCCAACTCTGCCAGTAATCCGTGCACACCTGGAAGGCAGGAACCCTGGCACCCTTGTGCTCCCAGCACCCGACACAGTGCCGGGCACATGGTGGCTGCTCATTCAGTCTTTGTCATTTGACTGCATGAATAAGTAACTCACAACTTGAGCAGCAAAGAGGGAAGAGTGGAGAGAGGCCCAGAGTTGCCCACATCATAGAATCCCAGTTAGGGCCAAAGGAAGGGATGGGAGGGCACTGGGCAACTGGGAAGACACAGACTTAGAGCTGAACTGGGGGAGATGGGTGGAGGGAGGCCCAAGAGTCAACAACACTCAAGGCAGGAAAACTCTCTCTGTGTCCCAATTTAATGAATACCCTGTGCTTACATTAGTCCTTTCATGAAGCTAAATGAGTTCCTGGAACTCAACAGTTGCTGTGGCCACTGTTTTGCCCACAGAATTCCCAGTATCTGACTGGAGGATGCCATCAAATGTTCTATTAGCCCTGCTCACGAGGAGCAAGGAGGGTGAGCCTCAGGTGCAGGTAGAGTGGGAAAGAGATGCTTAGAGAGGTAGTGAGCTCCACATCACCAGAGGTATGCTAGCAGAGGCTTGCAGCCTTTTGTGAGAGGATATGAGATGAATGTTGAGCAACAGATGGGAGCTCACATAGCCTGGCCTTTGTGTCCCTGATAACCCTGGGATTCTTGATCTCTAAGTTCCTTCTCTACCCTTTACAACTAATCGCATTGACACCTGCGCATTTTCAGGTTCTAGTTCTGGATGCTCTGCCTACTTCTAGGAAGGAGGCTCCTCTCAAAAGACTGTAGGATCATGATCGCATGAAAATCCCTTCCATACTCTCATCACTATCCCTTCCCCACTTTCCATGTGGTAATCGCAACTTCCTGTACAAAGTACTATAAAGGTCACACTAGGCATCCCGAGGCAAACAGAAACCCAGGAGTGGGGGGATGGTTTGGGGAAGAGGCATCAGGCTGGGCTTGGCCTGAAAGGTGGTGAAAAGGGGCTTGATGCAAACTCATGATGCTGCAGGGATTTGATTGTGGTTCCACTCCCAGATCAAGACACACACATGGGCAGAAACCCGAGAAGGGAGGGGGATTAGTAAAAGCCACATTAGAAAGCAAAAGGCAATATCGTTTAAGAAAAAATTACAGTCAACATTTTTAAAAAGAGTAATGATCTCCACAAAATGGATAAAGAACCATCCTGACCCAACCAAGATCATAGATGCTGTGTCAGATGGTGTTTCCTGTGATTTTTCTTAAAAAAAAAAAAGCCATCAACAAACACTACAGGTGCTCTGACCTAAATCCAGGAAGTCTTTGCTCACAGGCTGACGCCAGGTTGACTTAAGTCCTCTGGGTTCAGCTTGCAGGGGTAGTGCAGGAGCCCCGCAAGCCTCAGGTCTGGGGTGTGTAACTACTATAGACACACCACCCAGCTGCTTCTTGCTGGACAAATGGCAGCGGGGCTTTCTCTCTGAAACAAGAGTATTAAACTCAGTTACCCTCTTCTCTTCCCAGCCTTCCTTTCAGTTCTGCTCCCTCTTGGCATAAACCAAGCTACTGGGGAAGTATGCAAATTCGAACCTTTCTGTACACATTCAGAAGACTTCATGGTTCATAAACACGTCCTTAGAGAGGGTCTTCACTTTTACAACTTCATTTAGCCTTACAGCAGTGTGTTTTTATCTCCATGGTACATATGAGGAAAATGGAATCTCAGAGAGGTCCAAGTTCTTTGCCTAAGCTCACCTAGCTTGAAAGTCATAAAACTGGTACAATAGCAAAGGACTCCTGGCTCCCAACTATTCTCTCATTCACCAAGTCGTTATTTGGTTCCTACTGTGTATCACATACTGTTTGAGGCACTAGAGATATAGTAGTGATCAAGACAGACACAGTCCCTGCCCTCATGGAGCTTCTCTTCTAAAGGGAGGAGATAGATGATAAAGAAAGAAACCAATAGACAAACAAGACCATCTTTCACAGTGGCAAGTGGAATAAAGGGGATCTGATAGATAGTTACTGTAGTGGGAAGGTCTTCCATGTGGCTCAAACAATAGAGACTCTGCCTGCAGTGCAGAAGACCCAGGTTTGACCCCTGTGTCGGGAAGATCCTCTGGAGAAGGGAATGGCAATCCACTCCATTATTCTTGCCTGGAGAATCCCATGGACAGAGGAGCCTGGTGGGCTACAGTCTGTGGGATCGTAAAGAGTCGGACACGACTGAATGACTAACACTACCGCTACTACTACTGTAGTGGGAGGTGCTGCTTTAGAGAGAACGGGCAGGGAGATCAGTGCCATCTGAACCAGGAACTGAACACGGAGGAGGCAGCCCTGTGAAATCTGGGGGAAGAGGATGCCAGGCAAAGGAAACAGCAAGAACAAAGGCACCAAGGAAGGACCATCAGAGGCCAGAGTAGCTGAGGACACAGAAGAGGGCTGGGGAGGGAGAGGGGGCAGAATGAGAGGCCATTATCAGGAGGGCCTCATCAGGTACTGGCAGGAGTGCAGGTTTTATACAAAGTGTGATGGGAAGAATTTGAATTAGGGAAGTGACATGACCTGGTCATTGTATAGAAAGTAGATTATAGGTGGGCAAGTGTGTCAGGAGGAAGACGAATTAGGAGGTGATAAAATAGCTCAGGCAAATGGTGATAAAAATATGGAGGCTTGGGTTGGTGATCAGTTACGGTAAAATAAGAAATCAAAGAACAAGATATATTTTGAAGGGGAAGCAGCCAGGCCTTGCCAAGGGAAAGGGCTGCAGACAGGCTGGGATGAATAAGAGGGGGATTACAGCTTGTGTTTTTGGCTCGAGCAATTTGCTAGATGCCTTTGTTAAGATGGGGCTTCCCAGGTGGCACTAGTGGTAAAGAATCTGCCTGCCATGCAGGAGACCCAGGTTTGATTCCTGGGTTGAGAAGATCCCCTGGAGAAGAGAATGGCAATCTACTCTAGTATTCACCCCTGGAGAATTCCCTGGACAGAGGAGTCTGGCAGGCTACAGTCCATGGGATCACAAAGAGTTGGACACGACTGGGCGACTTTTACTATTTTAAGATGGAGAACACTTAGAGAGAAGCAGTCCTTTTTTTTTTTTTTAGGGGAGCAGAAAAAGTCGTGTCTTGGTGATGACAAATGTGAGGTTTTCTTTAAAAGAAAAAAAAACCAACAACAACCAAACTTAAGTTTCAAACATACTGTTAGAGTTGAGGGGAGAGATCAGTTATGAGCCATCCATCTGAGAGTCGGATTTGTGGTTTCAGGATGGCTAAGTCAGGACATACTGTATCCTTTCCTCTCCAAACACCAAAAACCTAGAACAGAACTCCCAGTCTGATGAAGCGAGGAGTTGTCTGTTGCTCCAGACCACAATATATGAAGGTTGGAAGTAGACAGAGGGACGAGGAATAATTTACCAACTAGGAAAAAAGCCCAAGTCTCACTGTCTGAAGGCAGAGGGTACCAGCATGAAGGGATTTGGTCCACCTGGCAGAACCCCTGTGAGGAACAAGAGTGGGAGGTACTAGTTAGGAAAGATGGGAGTGGAGTCAGGGAAATGGTACGGAAAGCAGGGAGGGGATATTGAAAATCTGTATAAAGAGAAGTAGTCCTGGCCCAGATCCCCACCAATGAGTACCCCTTCAGCAATCTGGCAGGAGACTGGAACTTTGTTTCCTGAATAATGAACCAGGGAGAGCTGAGAGGAGAGTGGGAGGGCAGTGATGAAACCCTAAGGACCACAGACTAAGAGTCTGTGGATTCTTAGGACCTAAGGACCACAAGAATCTGCAACCCAACCGATGAGCCTGCGCCAACCTCTTCCCCAAAGCTAGGGGTCTGACTTGGGCTGGCAGGAGGAGGAGAAGCTTTGCATTCTCCAGAGAAACTCAAGTGCCCAAGAATACCTGCAGCTATTGACTCTGGGGGCCCTGAGTGGAAATACCATGGACTACCTGATCACCCCACAAAGCAGCTGGCCAGTCTCCTAATCCCACCTGTGCCTGAGTTTCCCATAACATTTGGACACAAAGGCACAGTCAAGTTCCAGCAAATATTTGAGAGAAACCTCCAACATAAAACACAGAGACCAAACAATCAGGAAAAAGACACCCAGAAGAAGCAGATGATACCCAGAGACAAAGAAAATGTCAACATTAATGATAATATCCTCAGAAAAGATGAGATGGTACTGAATTCATGAGACACAAATAGAAGCTATTTTAAAAAGGAAGAGCCAGAGATCATAACATATTCTTGGAAATTAGAAATGATACTAAAATAAAAAATTTAATAATAGGGTTGGATGATACATTTGGGAAAAATCACCAGAAAATGGGAGGGGGTGAGAAAGGTGGAAAGCAGTAAAGTGTTTTTAAATTAGATTGTGTATGCAGATGACATACTACATACAGAAAACCCTAAAGACTCAATATAAAAGCTATTAAAAGTAATAAATGAGTTCAGTAAGGTAGCAGGATCCAAGATTAACATACAGGAATCGGTTGCATTTCCTTACACTATTCATAAGATATCAGAAACAGAAGGTAAGAAAACAATCTCATTTAAAATTGCATCAGGGGCTTCCCAGTGACTCAGTGGTACAGAATCTGTCTTCCAGTGCAGGAGAAACAGGATCAATCCCTGATCCAGGCAGATTCTGCATGCCTCAGAACAACTAAGCTCATGCGCCGCAACGATGGAGCCTGTGCTGTGGAGCCCAGGAGCCCCAACTGCTGGAGCTCGAGTACCCAGGAGCCCAGGCCCCACGGCGGGAGAAGACTGCACCCTGCAAGCACAGCCCAGCCCCCACTCACGGCAACTAGGGGAAAGCCTGAGGCAGCAATGAAGACCCAGCATAGCCAAAATTAATAAATGAAATTATAAATAAAATCTCATCAAAAGTTAAAGTATGCAGGAATGAGCCTAATCAAGTCAGTGGAGGACCTATATGCTAAGAACTATAAGATTAATAAGTTGAAGATGATTTGATAAGATGATAAATGGAAAGATATCCCACACTTTTTGATTGGAAGAATTAATATTATTAAAATGTCCCAGCTAAATTATCTATACATTTAATGTGATCCCAATCAAATTACCCATGACATTTTTCACAGAACTAGAACAAATAATCCTAAGATTTATATACAACTAAGAATTGGAATAATTCCTGCCATGTTAATAAACAAGAATGTCATGGTCATCAGTGACTCCAGCCCTCTGGGGCACTGGAGAAGGAGAATACTGGTGATCAGCAGCTGTTAAGCGGAAGCACTGGGGAACTCAGGCTGTGAAAACACAGGATACTGGCCCCAGATACCTGAAATGCATACGAAAGGAATGATGGCAGTGAGCCCAGCCTCTTGCATTTTCCCATACACAGAGAGGCAGTAAGTTCCTTAACCTGAGATAGCTTGTTTTTCAGTCGTGTCTGACTATGACCAGGCTTCCCGCACACCAGGCTTCCCTGTCCTTCACCCTCTCCCAGAGCTTGCTCAGACTCACGTGCATTGACTCAGCGATGCCATCTAATCATCTCGTCCTCTGCGTCCCCTTCTCTTTAATTCACAAAAATACTTTTGATGTTCAGACTGTCTGCCCTTTGTTGCAAACTTCTATATAACCTGATTCCTCCCCACACCCTGCCCTGCCTCCTCAGAGCAGTTCTCTCAGGGCTACCTGAGATGCTGTCTCCCAAGCGTGAAGACCCCCAAATTTACACTGAATAAAACATAACTCTCAAGTCATAGGTTGCAAATATTTTTTAAGTCAACAGAAAAAATACTGACTTTTTGGTCAATAAAAGGCCCAGAATTGCAAAGTAATCCCAAGAAAAAAGGAACAAAACTAGAGGCACAAGACTCCCAGCTTTCAAGCAATATTACAAAGCTACAGTTATCAAAGCAACGTGACATTGGCAAAAACAGACATATGGATTAATGGAATAGAACAGCGAGCCCAGAAATAAACCCACACAATTATGGTCAATCAATCTTTGATGAAGGGGGCAATACACAATGGGAAAAAGACACTTTCTTCAACCAGTAGTGCTGGGATAGTTGGGCAGCCACATGTAAATCAATGCAGTTAGAATACACCCTCATAGTATTCTTCCCTGGTGGCTCAGACAGTAAAGCATCTGCCTGTAATGTGAGAGACCTAGGTTTGATCCTTGGGTTGGGAAGATACCCTGGAGAAGGAAATGGCAACCCACCTCAGTATTCTTGCCTGGAGAATTCCATGGAGAGAAGAACCTGGGGGGCTAGAGTCCATGGGGTCACAAACAGCCAGACATGACTGAGCAACTAGCACTTTTCATACTATACCCAAAAATAACCTCAAAAGGGCTTAAAGACTTAAATATGAGACATAACACTGGGCTTCCCTGGTGGTCCAGTGGTTAAGAATCTGCCTTGCAATGCAGGGGACAGAGGTGTGATCTCTGAGGACCTAGAGATCTGGGAAGATCCTGAATGCCATGAGCAACTAAACCCATGTGCCACAACTACTGAGCTTGTGCTCCAGAGCCTACGAGCTACAACTACTGAGCCCACGTGCAGCAACTGCTGAAGCCCGTGCGCCCTGGAGCCTGTGCTCCTCACCAAGAGAAGCCACTGCGATGAGAAGCCTGCGCACTGCAGCTGGAGAAAGCCCACAGCAGCAAAGAAGACCCAGTGTAACCAAAAATCAATAAATGAATACTTAAAGACGTGATACCGTAAAACTCAGAAGTAAACATAGGCAAAATATTCTCTGACATAAATTGTACCAAAGTGTTTTTGGTCAGTCTCCCAAGGCAATAGAAACAAAGGCAAAAATAAACAAATGGGACTCAGTCAAACTTACAAGCTTCTGTCCAGCAAAGGAAACCGAAAACAAAGTGAAAGACAACCTACAGACCAGGAGAAAATACTTGCAAATGTTGAGACCGACAAGGGCTTAATTTCAAAAATATACAAACAGCTCTTACAACAACAACAACAACAAATAATCCAACTGAAAAATGGGCAGAAGACTTAAATAGACATTTCTTTAAAGAATACATACAGGTGGTCAACAGGTACAAGATGCTAATTATTTTATATGATAATAATTGCTATAATCAACATTGCAAATTATTAGAGAAATGCAAATCAAAATAATAGTGAGGTAGCACCTCACACCAGTCAGATTGGCCATCATTTAAAAATTTAACAAAAACAAATGCTAGAGAGGGTGTGGAGAAAGGGGAACCCTCCTGCCCTGCTGGTGGGAATGTAAATGGTATAGCCACTACGGAAAGCAGTATAAAGGTTCTTCAGAAAACTAATAGAGCTACCATATGATACAGCAATCCCACTTCTGGGCTTATATCCAGATAAAACAATAATTCAAACAGGTACATGTACCCCTGAGACAGGAGGCAGATTGGCCCCGTAGGGTAGAGCAATTGGAAATTTATTCTCTATTGATTGAAACGCCAAGACAAGAATAGCAGGGCAATTAAGGGAGGAGGCTGGACCCTGGCCAGACCACATATTCTTATTCTAAAGTCAGGAGACCTCTCCAGCCACACCTGCACAGGAAAATCTTCTTGAAGGCCAAAGGGAGTCATGTCAAGGGATGTTCTACTCAGACGCCTTTTTGGTAGGATCCATCTTGGCTAGAAATGTGTGTGCACACATGGAAGGATCCTGAGATACACTAAATATGGACTGCGAACCAAACCAAAGCGATTGGTCAAAGGAAAACTGGAAGAAATGCCCCTAAATAAGTGGTTTACCCTGCTCTGTGGGTGCAACCAACTCAGGGACTCTCCCTGTGAGTCTGTCCATGTGGCTAGTCACACATACTGTACTCTTTTTCCTCCTAAGGAATATTTTACTTGCCTCACTACTTTTTGTCTTTGTGGCGACTCTTCTCTACAAAGCTGAAGGCCCAGGGCCCTTGTCACTGCCCACTGGTCTAGTGGCTAGGACCTAGTGCTTTCACCACCTTGACCCGGCCCAGTCTCTACTTGGGAACCAAGCCCCAACTCCAAGTCATTGCAGGCCAAGGCCATTGGAGATCACCTGTATGTTCACAGCAGCACTAGTCACAATAGCCAAGACATGGAGACAACCTGGACGTCCATCAGCAGACAAATGGATAAAGATGTAGTAATATGTATATATCAATACACACATACACACAAAACAGAATAACATGCAGCAATAAGAAAGGAAATAATGTCATTTGCAGTCACATAGATGGACTTAATAAGTGGTCAGAGAAATACAAATATTATATATCACTTATATGTGAAATCTGAAATATGACACAAACGAACTTATTTGCAAAAGAGAAACAGACCAACATGGCAAATGAACTTGTGGCTGCCAAGGGGTGGGGGTGGCGGGAGTGGGTGGAGAGGGGTTAGAATTGGGAGCTTAGGCTTAGTAGATATGAACTACTACATGTAGAATGGATAAACAAGGTCCTACTGTATGACACAAAAAGCTCTATTTAATATCCTGTGATAAACCATGATGGAAAAACAATTTTTCAAAAAACAGGACTTCCCTGGTGGTACAGTAGATATGAATCTGCCTGCCAATGCAGGGGCTGTTGTTGCTATGTCCCTTTAGTCGTGTCCAGCTCTTTGCAACTCCACGGACTGTAGCCCACCAGGCTCCTTCTGTTCATGGGATTCTCCAGGCAAGAATACTGGAGTGGGTTGCCATTTCCGCCTCCAGGGAATCGTCCCATCCCAGGGACTGATCCTTCATCTCCCGTTCCTCCCGAATTGTAGGCAGAGTCTTTACTGCTGAGCCACTGGGATGGATTCAATCCCTGGTCCAGGAAAATTCCACATGACTCAGAGCAACTAAGCCCATGGGCCACAACTACTGAATCCTGTTCCCCTAAAGCCTGTGCTTCGCAGAAGAGAAGCGACCGTGATGAGAATCCTGAACACTGCAATGAAGAATAACCCTCGCTTACTGTAACTAGTAGTAGTTTTTCCAGTGGTCATGTATGGATGTGAGAGTTGGATTATAAAGAAAGCTGAGCGCCAAAGAATTGATACTTTTGAACTGTGGTACGAGAGAAGACTCTTGAGAGTCCCTTGGACTGCAAGGATACCCGACCAGTCCATCCTAAAGGAGATCAGTCCTGGGTGTTCACTGGAAGGACTGATGCTGAAGCTGAAACTCCAATACTTTGGCCACCTGATGTGAAGAGCTGACTCGTTTGAAAAGACGCTGATGCTGGGAAAGATTGAGGGCAGGAGGAGAAGGGGATGACAGAGGATGAGATGGTTGGATGGCATCACTGACTCAATGGACATGAGTTTGGGTAAACTCTGGGAGTTGGTAATGGACAGGGAGGCCTGGCGTGCTGCAGTCCATGGGGTCACAAAGAGTTGGATATGACTGAGAGACTGAACTGAACTGTAACTAGAGAAGCCCTGCACATAGCAATGAAGACCCAAAGCAGCCAAAAATAAACAAATACATGAATAATTTTAAAAATAGAATGTATACATATATATAACTGAATCGCTGTACAGTAGAAACTAATAAATACAACACTGTAAATCAACTATATGTCAATAAAACAGTAAATTAGAATGTAGTTCTAGAAAGAGATATAGAGATATCAGAGAAAGTAGTAGGGAGGATAGTACCAAAGGGATAAAGTAAAACAAGTAAGAAAACATAAGGAATAATGTAAATTCCCAGAAATGGAGGACATAATGAATGCCCAATACGAAGAATGCTGGAAGGCCTGTATCAGGGCAATCACATGAACTCAGACTTAGCTACATTAGACTGGTCATCTCCCTCCAGTACAGATTTAAAACTTCTGGTTGTCATATCTTTAGCAATCCCCTTTCAATGCCTGTCCCCAGTAAAGACCTATGTCCCAAATCTACTTTGTGCTGGAGCTGGCTCATATCAGCTTGCAAGAGCTGATAATTTGTCAAAAATGTTGCCATCTGGTTGTGTGATATTGTGATTTATAATAATAGTCCCTGCTTCTAGCACAGAGCTTCTAAAACCCTAACTGGCAGAGAGATAATGGTGTCTTTTGTTACATTAATGAGCTGACTTTGAGGATGGCCCTAGGTCATCTAAGGATAGGACCTGGTTGCCAGAGGAAACAACCCTGTGATTGGAGGTTGGAATTTTCAATGCCACCTCTCCTGCCCCTTGGGCCCTGGGGAGGGAGAGGGACTAGAAGTTGGACTAGTCTCCAGTGGCCAGTGATTTAATCAATCATGCCTATATATGAAGCCTGCAAAAATCCCCAGGGGGTGGGGTTTGGAGAGTTTCCTGATGGAACACATGGAGAATCAGGTAGAATGATACACCTGGAGAGGACATGGGAATCCTTCTCCCATACCTCAGCTTAGGCATCTTGTTCATCTGTTGGTCCTGAGCTATACCTTTTTATAATAAACTTGTAATCTAATAAGTAAAATGTTTGAGTTCTGTGAGCTGCTCTAGCAAATTAACTGAACTCAAGAAGTGAGGTTGTGGGAAGCTCTGATCTACAACAAGTTGGTCACAATCACAGTTGACAATCTGGACTTGTGACTGATGTCTCAAGCTGGGTTCAGGGCATTTTTGTAGTACTGAGCCGTTAAACCTGGGGGATCTGATGCTATCTCTGGGTAGATAATGTCAGAATCAAGTTAAACTGTAGAATGCCCAGGTGGTGTCCTGAGAATTTCTGTTTGGTATGGGGACACCCACCTGCCTCCTACCCCTATATGCACATATACCCGCACATTGGAATTAGTGATAAGAGTTATCTTTTAGATTGCTTAACACAACCATCACTATATAAGCTTTCAATTAGGTAAATTACCTTAAGAGTAAAAATAACCAATACTTAAAACATCCCAATTCCTAATAATTTTACATGGTTTTACAATTATCTATGCTATTGAGGTTATCTTTATCTGTGTGGTGGATAAACCATCTAAAAGCAGGCTACTGGGCATCTTTCTTGACTCTACATTGATGACATCATGATAGCATGAATATTTACACAGTGAGAATATTTACACCACAGAAATGGGCAAACACCACAAATCAGGGTTTTTCCCCCCAGATTGCCAGTGGTTAAACATACCAGTACATCACTGTTTATAGCATTCTTTGCCTAGTTCTCTTAGATATATAGTTGGATAAATGGGTAGCTTGCTGGTTGGTTGGTTATTTGGCTGGCTGGCTAATTGGCTGTGCTGTTGGAAGGCCCCTCCCTTTCTGACAGTCCCTGGAGCCCAAAGACCACCTGTCTAGTGCATGAACAGCAGTGGCACTTAGGAGGGCCCGACTCTAGCTGCCAAATGCCTGTTCTTAGTTAAAAGTATCATCAATCAGCTCAGTCTTGCCTGAGCATGCAGAAGGAAACGCTTGCTGGGAGAAGCTGGGTATCTCTGCCCATACTAGGGGAAGGAGAGCTTTCCAGGCAGAGGGAAGAGAGTACCTTTTATTCTTTCATGCCTGTAAGTGGCCTTGGTGCCCAGCTGTCCCCTGCCCGTTTCTCTGCCCCCCCACCCCTAGTGCCCCCAGCAAGGGGACTGACAGCGCCACTCTCTCTGACACAGTTCTTATTTTCATGGAGCCTTTGCTGGCAACGAGGCTGAGGGAAGAGCTAGGTACACGGCTCAGATCACACAGAAAATTCTGATGAGAAGCTCAGGGAGACACAGGTGCAACAAAGTATGAAGGGACCAGCATTGTCAGGAGCTCTCTAATAATGACGGCTGTGAATGGCAGTGGGCTGTCGTGTGACCTGAGTCAGCCAGAGAAGTCGAGCCCCACCACACCATTTGTCCACCAGCCCCCACCCCATCTTGCCCAAGAATGTCAGGAAACATCTCCTACCATTTTTCCAGGCTCCCGGAAATGGTGGAAGGCTGGGTTCTCATCACCACTCTGTTTCTCTACCCTGAGTATGCTCACTCCTTCCTCCGGGCTGCAGTTTTCCATCTGTAAAGTAATGGAATGAGCTTAGCTAAGCACCTCTCAGAACATATTAATGGCTATTAAAAAAAAAAAAAGGTTTTGTGGACAGAGTCAAAAGGTTTTTTGGACAAATGTTTGGAAAACCCTAGACCTGCACTGGATTCCTTTCTCAGAGATTCACAGTGTTCTTGTGTACATATTAAAGTCTCTAAGAAGTCCTGCAGGAGAGAATTATGTCTATTTTTATTGTAGGGCAGCTCAAATTTATTTCACTACAGAATCCTTTTTTAAAGAATTGCTGCTTTGGAGTAATTACCCAAGGATGGGTAAGAATATTTTGCAGGTAGGCCCATTTAGTATGACCTGCCTGATTTCAGGGGTGTTGTTCAGTTGCTCAGTCGTGTCCGACTCTTGACGACCCCATGGACTGCAGCACACTAGGCTTCCCTGTACTTCACCATCTCCTGGAGTTTGCTCAAACTCATGTCCATTGAGTCGATTTCAAGGGTAATTGTGGTCATTTTGCGTTCATTTCCAAGTCATCGGCCACAAGTGAAACAGGATGGAACATACATTGTGGGCCTCCTCTGTTCCAGGTGCTTTTTATATCTCTCATATTATGGAAACCTAATGAAAAACTCAGAAAGGAGCACATATTGCACCAATTTAACAGACGAGGAATACGGGGCTTACCAATATTAAATTACTGGCTCAAAGCTTCATAGTCAGCAAGTGGCAGAGCTGAGATGTGGCCAGAGCGTCTGATTCTGTGTCCCCTGCCCTTCCCTCCCCACCGCACATCTCCCAGGAGGGTGGAGAGGCCTGGACTCAGCTTGTGTTCTTTCTTCTTTTCTGGGCATGAGCTACAGCCGTTGCCATTGCCTTCTGGGCCTGGGCAAGCCCTCCTCACCCCCGGGGCTCCCTGGCTCCGTCCCTCAGGGCAGCTGTCCCCACAGGCCTGTTTGGTCTCTAGGCTCATCCCTGGGGCCCAGCTGCTCACCTGCATCCCAGGCTCACCAAGTACTTGGCCTTCCTGGGTCCCCGCCTGGGGCCCTGCACCTTCCCTGCCTTGCAGCCTCTCGCCTGGTCCCCTCAGTGCCCCCTCCCCTGTGTCATTCCTGGTGCTCGTCATTTTGCCTTTGTGTTAGAGCTATGTGTGTGCTTCCTTTCCCTCAGCACTGTCTGAGTGGCTCAGTAGCCCTGCCTGCTGCTCTGGGGAGTGACTGTGGGAAGCCTGGCGTCAACCTGGTACTTCCTCAAGTGTGTTGATGAGTTTCTGGGACCCTGCTCCCGGTCTCTCTACAAGCCCACCCTGACCCCAGCAACCCTCATGAATGGGGCACCCCTGGGAGACAGGAGGGAGAGTAGATGGAAGCCTGGTAGATAGAGTGACACAGGCCTCATACAGACCAACACTAACCCTCCAGCATCACCTCTCTGAGCCTCACCTGTGATACAGAGATCCAGGATGGGCTTGACAACTGAACAGAAACGTGCTTGGCGTTCTCGGCTCCTCACAGTGAGTGAGTGAGTGAGACACTGTGGTGAGGACAAAGCAGATGGTGCTGCTGCAGACGACGGGGTGTCTGAGGCCTCTGGGGCTGCTGCAGAAAGGGCTCTCTGGGAAGTGAACTCCGAGATGAAGATCAGCATCTGGGGCAGAGCTGTTAGGATCCACACCTGTGGGAGGGCGGGATTGCATGAAAAAAGTTGAGGCTTCAGCTGAGGAGGACTCCAGTGAAGTCCAGCATGGAAGGAGGGGCCAGACATTTTACATCCCTACGTTGATCACTCGCTCACCCACTGTGGGACACCCCAGAGTGCAATTAGACCTTGCTCCCAGTGGGTTTCTTCAGCTCCAGTCTCACAGGGCTGAGAATGGAGGCTGTTGTCCAGCAATTCTCCCAGCAGTGGGGATGATGAAGCTTTCTTTCCAAGGGAGTCTGAGCAGCCTATCGTGGTGCCCACCCTAAGGTGGTTCTTAAACTCAAGTCACCTGGAGGCTGTGTTAAACCATCGTTGAACCCCTAGCGCTGGAGTTTCTGACTCAGTGGGTCCTGAGAATTTGCTCCCAGGTGGAGACGCTGCTACCTTGGGGACCACGTTCTGAGCACACTGTTCGAGCCTCATCTTTTCATACTCTGCAGACTGTGTATTATTTGGGGACTGTGTGAATATCCTGCTCTGACCTCTCACCCAGTGGTTTTAGCATCCACTGACTTGCAGGTGTCAATCATTCTATCAGTGGTTGCAGATGGTGCTTCACTAATTCTTTGATTCCTTCTGGATTTGTTAGCTGTCGTTCTACTGAAAAGAGGAGCTTTCTCTCTCTGGTTTACTCTTTTTTTTTTTTTTTTTTTTTAGTTTTTTATTTTTTAAATTTTAAAATCTTTAATTCTTACATGCATTCCCAAACATGAACCCCCCTCCCACCTCCCTCCCCATAACATCTTTCTGGGTCATCCTCTTTAAACCAGTGACTCTTTATTTGAATTACCTGAGAGCTTTTAAAAGTGATTAGTGCCTGCCCTCCAAATTCTGATCGAATTCTCTGGTTGGGGCTTGAGCATCACTATATTTTTAAAGCTCCCAGGTGATTCTGCTGTGCAGTCTGATTTACACAGACCCAAGAGCCTGGCCTTGGTGCTGAAGAGCCATGGGAAAGTTTGATGCAGGGGAGAAAAGACCCCCATTGGAGTGTTAGAAGGGGCCCTCTGGTGAGAGCTGGGGGCTGAGTGGAGTGGGAACTGAGATTTTGCTGTTGCAAAACCTGCTGGAACACCATGAAGGTGAAATCAAAGGAACAAAGTTCTGTGCAGAAGTATTTAGGTGCTGCAGTCCTGGGAAGTGTCTTTGAGGAATCTGTGGGCTGAAGTTAATAAAAAAGGAATAGACAATCTCTTTCATATATGTGACCAGGCCTGCATTTCAAGCTTCTTCACATTCCTGAAAACTCACACTTAGAAACATTTAGGAAGACAGAGAAGGACTGAGGGTCAGGGTGGGGTATGTGCCCCCCCCAGCCCCACGTTTGCTCTCTAGCCACTGAGAGCTGAGCAGCCAGCCGTCTGCCCCTCACCTGGAATGTGGCTTTAAGACACAAGAGGCTTTAATCCTTTTGGCTTAAGGTTCTCATTAGTTTTAAGATTATTCATTGTGGTTGGCTTTACTTGGCTATATAAGTTACATGATTGCATGTACATATATCAACCATAGTGTGGGGTGGGAGCCCAGGACTTGGGGCAGAGTGCGTTACACTGCTCAGTCCATCGGCAGACTGTGACCAGACAGGGTGGTGGCCTCCAGAGCCGAGTCCATTGCCCCGGGCAGACTCCAGGGCCACTCAGGAAGGCCCATCTGGGGTCTTGGCAACTTTTCTTTGCAGAAGGGGCCCTTCTTGGGCATCTGAAAGAGTCTAGCTGGCAGGTTTCTTAAAGAGCTGCAGCTACAGTCACTAGAACTCGACCGACCCTGGGTTGTTTCATGGATCCTTCCTCTTAGCGCTGCCAGTGCCTCAGGGAAAGGCCTGGCCCAGAGCACTATGAAGCCTCCTTCTTCATACACCCTTAGCCTTCCAGACTACCCTCCAGGACCCAGAGCATATACCACAAGCTCTTAATAGAGTCTTCCAACCCAGCATCTCTTAAACACAGCCAACTTCATTCCATCAGGAGGCCACTCCGACTTCTCTCTCATATCAAGGGACCCGAGGGGCACCCAGGCACAGGGGCATGCTCACGGAGCACCCAGTAGTCGGAGCACCAAGACCTGGGTCAGCGATTACACGTGACACACGTGACAGGGCACAGAAAGGGTGTCACAGGTGTCAGAGGACCTTGGAGAAGGAGGATGAATGAGAGCTCCTCGGAGAAAAGTGGCCTTCGAGCCTGCTGCAGTCTGGTTCTGCCCCTGCCCTTGCTGTGGGGTCTTGGGTAAGTCCCCTCCCCTCCGCGGGCCTGTTGTCCTCACTTTCTGCTTGCCCCGCCAGGCTGTAGCACTCCACAGCCCTGGAATTGTTCATGGGGCCCAGGCTCCCGTTCAAAGTGGCCCAGCCTGTCACCACTCTCCCCTCCTGTGGCCTACATTTTGGGTACAGCAGCAGGGAGCATCAGGGGTTTGCAGGCTGGTGAGCAGATGAGGCTGACCACTCTCTCCAGGTTTATCCACTGCAAGCTGCAGGTAGTGGAGGGAGGGACACTGGGACTCTAGCTTTGGTGCTCCTGCCCATCTCGGGTGAGTCATTTTTCCCATCTGGGTTTCAGGCTCCTCCTCATCTGTTGAAAGGGGCAATGCCTGCCTCTATCCTCAAAGAACTGATAGGCAGATCAAAGGTGATGACCTTTGAACCCAGTAAAGAGCCTTTGGTTGAATGTGGGGATGAAAACAGCTATTTCCATCATGAGGTAGAATGCTCGGGTCCCTCCCTCCTAGCAGGAGCTTTGCAAATCTGGGGCAGTGGTTTTTCCTTATAGCCAGGTGGCCAGATTTCATTTTATTTCATTTTCAGCTCTCCACACCCTTCAAAATATGAAACTGCCTGCCACCCAGCTCCAGAGGAGGACAGTGAGGTTCAATGAAGTGATACTTACAAATCATCTGGCTATGCCGCCAGCTCCTTGGCCCTCCCCAGGCCCCTCCTGCCCACCTCCCCTCCCCCAGAGGGGGACCTGGGTAGGGTCCTGGCCGAGCCTCCCCAGCTTCAGAAGTCCTTCCTCCTCCTGGGACTTTTCTTTTGCAGTTCTCGCTCTGGGTCCCTGGCAGTCTCTCGTGGGTCCTCTGACATCCCAGAGCAGGCTCTTTCATACACTGCCCAGCCCTGGCCACCTGGCCCTCTGCCGGCCAAAGATTCACCTGGCAGGACTTTTCTCCCCTTGGAGTTTTTCTCCCTTTCTTGGAGAATGTCAAACAGAGAAATGGAATTCAGAAGAAATCAATATCCTCAGATGGAGGAGAACTTTGCATGTACAGCAAATCAATTTGGCACAAATTTACAGAGCACCTGCTGTGGGTGGGGCCTGCAGCTCTGGAGGGAATCAGGGTTCAATCAGCCCCCACTGGGCCATGGAGATGATCATGGGCAGGAGAGGAGAGGGACACAGGCATCAGCAATTCATATTTAAGCTGATGAGTGTTGCCAAACCATAAAACCATTTACCCTCTGAGCTGCCAGTTCCTTGCCTGTGGTATGCTGGCAATAATACCTTCCTATGGTGGTTGTGCAGAAAACAGGAAATGATTTTTTTTTAGATGCATGTGAATGGATCTTGCAAGTAGCAACCCACTATCTGGCTGTGTTTCTGGGAAGAGGGTGGATTTGCACTTTGAAAAATGATGTAATATTATGTCTCACTGTTAGTACCAGAGAGATCCAAAATAGCAAATGACTTCAGCAAAATGCAAGGTTTTTTCTTTTCAAAGAACTATACAGAGGTAGTGCTAGTATAGCAGCTCCATGGGGTCAAGAACCCACAGCATCCTTTGGCCTTGTTGCTTTTCTGTATGTTGCTTTAGTCCCAAGATATCTTCCAAAATGTCTGCTCCAGTTCCAGCCATTAAATCCACATTCCAGGCACCAATGAGGAAGAAAAGGAGAAAAGTATATTTCTTCCCTTTAAAAAGGAGTCCCTGAAGTGACACTTAGCTATTGACTAGATCTTAGACACATGCTGGGAAATGTAGGCTTCCTTCTGAATGGCCGTATTCTTAGCTAATGGTCCCATGGAACAGGGGAGAACACATATTGGGGCTTACAAGCCTCAGCTGCTTTAGATAGACCACCCTCTAACTGCCTGCAGACTTTGTCTTCAGCTCTCTTTTCTTTAAGGAGATTTCTTTCTGCCCCTCCCATTTGGTATCCAGATGAATGAACCCACAAGAACTTGGCTGGTTGGCTCTGAATTCTGACTTCCCTGGGAAAGCACAGAATGTTACCTACACTGTTTAGCTGCTCCAGAAAGAGTTCTGCCAGGGGCAGAGGGGTGTATCAGGCGGTTGTCTGAACAAACTCAGTGGCGTGAATCCGTTGATCTGAGGATTTGCCCTTGGACAGGAGGCGTCCTCTCTCGGAGGCACCAGGCAGGAAGGCCGTCTGAAGAGCTGATGGAGACACACCCTTCCTCTCCCCAGTGCTGGAGAAGGAGATTCTCTCTCTTGAACCCACATCCACTTTTCCTATGGGACACAGGTGCCCCCCACCCCCAATCTCCCCCTGCCCCCTGCTCCCCGCAGTCACTGGGCCCACTGGGCCCCTCAGCCTGAAGAGGAGAAAGCTGGGAGAGGAACTGGGCAAGCTGTAAAAAGAGTTGTCTGCAGGATTCCACCTCTTCCTGCCTTGGGGCGTCCAGGCTTCAGGAACATGGGGTGTCCTGTGAGGCTCTTGGTGTTCATCTCCCTGGCCCATTGCTGCCTGACTTCTGACAAAGACCCCCTCACGCATCTCAGGGCCTCGCCCTGGCCCCATGCCTGCCTTCGCCTGTCCTGCCTTCCCTTATATCGATCCTTGGCCTGGAACGCCTACCCCACCCCGGCCGTTCGGCCCTCCGCCGAGCCCTGCTGTGCTCTCTCGCCTCAGATCCCTGCTTCTACCCCACTTGACTGTGACCGCCCCTCACCCCATCCCCACCTTGAAATCCCCTTTGCGCCCAACACACATTTCTAATGGGACCACTTTTGATCTCAGGTGTAAGTATCCGGCAGCTGTCCTGAGTTTTGCACTTGACTGAGGCCGTTGAGGTAGAGGCGACCTTGCTGTTTTTCCCCAATAAGGAGCAGAGTAGTTGCTCAGCAGTGTGTGCTGAAGGAACACTGATGGACTCAGGTTAGCCCACCTCCACACTGCCCACCAAATGAGAAGTGTTTGCCCGTAGGAACAGGGTGGTGGGTCCCTAGAGCTAGGTGGACTAGCTAGGGCATATTCAGTGGGCTGGCTGGGCACTCAGCACTGCTTAGGGCATTGTTTGCATGGGACATGCACTCTGAGTTCCATACAGCCTGGCTTCAAATAAGCTCACGGGAATAAGTTGTCTTCGCTGAACTTGGGGTCTATCTGCATTTGCCCATAAGCAGGCCCAGGAGCCCAGTCTAAAGACTGGTCAAGATGGGAAGACCATAAGCATTCCTGAAGCAGGAAGGAGCAGACATGAAACAGAAAGTCCCCCAGCTCCTTGTCCTTTGAAATTATAAAGACCTGAAACCATCTCCTCAGCCCACCCCTCCAGCACAAATGAAACCCTAGCAATTCCACTGTTGCCAGGATTACAGCTGTCTACTTCACTGTGTCCTAAACAGATTTCTCTGAACCTTGAAGGTCAACACTGCAGCACTTCCTGGATAAAAAATAAAAAAGTCGTTAGCTCCCATTAGCCAAGGCCCACCTCTGGGCATATGGTGAGGACTGCATCACTCTCCCCTTCCCTTTTAACCTGCATCAATCTTTATGCAATTAACCCCATCTAATTTGACATTTACTTGGTCAGGCGTGTCTACTGAACAACCCCCTGACTCACTGGATCCTTGTTTCTGTTGATCCTTACTCAGACCTATGTATTCAGCTCTCCTGTTGCTGAAAGGCACCAGTTAAACAGCTTCATGGAGAAAGTTGTGCCCAAAACAATTTTTATACCCTCCCATCCCTGTGCTGAAAGATGTAATTCATGATTGAAAATGACTGATCTGAGGAATTTTCTCTAAAGCTAAAATCTTAGATTTTGCTTAGCTGTTTGATTTAGCATCTCAACATTTTTATTAATGATATTTTTGATGCTTGAGAACATGTTTGGTGTTTTCGTTTTTTACTGTATCTATTTTGCATACAGAAAGGAATACTTATAAAGTACACAGCTTGACTAGTTTTCTGTGAGTATGGTTTCAGTGTGTCTGCCCTCTGATGCCCTCTTGCAAAAAAAGCAAAATGGCTGTCTGGGGAGGCCTTACAAACAGCTATGAAAAGAAGAGAGGTGAGAAGCAAAGGAGAAAAGGAAAGATATACCCATCTGAATACAGAGTTCCAAAGAATAGCAAGAAGAGATAAGAATGCCTTCTTCAGCGATCAATGCAAAGAAATAGAGGAAAAGAACAGAATGGGAAAGACTAGAGATCTCTTCAAGAAAATCAGAGATACCAAGGGTACATTTCATGCAAAGATGGGCTCGATAAAGGACAGAAATGGTCTAGACCTAACAGAAACAGAAGATATTAAGAAGAGGTGGCAAGAATACACAGAAGAACTGTACAAAAAAGATCTTCATGACCCAGATAATCATGATGATATGATCACTAATCTAGAGCCAGACATCTTGGAATGTGAAGTCAAGTGGGCCTTAGAAAGCATCACTACGAACAAAGCTAGTGGAGGTGATGGAATTCCAGTTGAGCTGTTTCAAATCCTGAAAGATGATGCTGTGAAAGTGCTGCACTCAATATGCCAGCAAATGTGGAAAACTCAGCAGTGGCCACAGGACTGGAAAATGTCAGTTTTCATTCCAATTCCAAAGAAAGGCAATGCCAAAGAATGCTCAAACTACCGCACAATTGCACTCATCTCACATGCTAGTAATGCTCAAAATTCTCCAAGCCAGGCTTCAGCAATACGTGAACCATGAACTACCGGATGTTCAAGCTGGTTTTAGAAAAGGCAGAGGAACCAGAGATCAAATTGCCAACATCCACTGGATCATCAAAAAAGCAAGAGAGTTCCAGAAAAACATCTATTTCTGCTTTATTGACTATGCCAAAGCCTTTGACTGTGTGGATCACAATCAACTGTGGAAAATTCTGAAAGAGATGGGAATTCCAGACCACCTGACCTGCCTCTTGAGAAATCTGTTTGCAGGTCAGGAAGCAACAGTTAGAACTGGACATGGAACAACAGACTGGTTCCAAATAGGAGAAGGAGTACATCAAGGCTGTATATTGTCATCCTGCTTATGTAACTTATATGCAGAGTACATCATGAGAAACGTTGGGTTGGAAGAAACACAAGCTGGAATCAAGATTGCCGGGAGAAATGTCAATAACCTCAGATATGCAGATGACACCACCCTTATGGCAGAAAGTGAAGAGGAGCTAAAAGCCTCTGATGAAAGTGAAAGAGGAGAGTGAAAAAGTTGGCTTAAAGCTCAACATTCAGAAAACGAAGATCATGGCATCTGGTCCCATCACTTCATGGGAAATAGATGGGGAGACAGTGGAAACAGTGTCAGACTTTATTTTCTTGGGCTCCAAAATCACTGCAGATGGTGATTGCAGCCATGAAATTAAAAGATGCTTACTCCTTGGAAGAAAAGTTATGACCAATCTAGATAGTATATTCAAAAGCAGAGACATTACTTTGCCGACTAAGGTCCGTCTAGTCGAAGCTATGGTTTTTCCTGTGGTCATGTATGGATGTGAGAGTTGGACTGTGAAGAAGGCTGAGCGCCGAAGAATTGATGCTTTTGAACTGTGGTGTTGGAGAAGACTCTTGAGAGTCCCTTGGACTGCAAGGAGATCCAACCAGTCCATTCTGAAGAAGATCAACCCTGGGATTTCTTTTGAGGTAATGATGCTGAAGCTGAAACTCCAGTACTTTGGCCACCTCATGCGAAGAGTTGACTCATTGGAAAAGACTCTGATGCTGGGAGGGATTGGGGGCAGGAGGAGAAGGGGACGACCAAGGATGAGATGGCTGGATGGCATCATGGACTCGATGGACGTGAGTCTGAGTGAACTCCGGGAGTTGGTGATGGAGAGTGAGGCCTGGCGTGCTGCGATTCATGGGGTCGCAAAGAGTCAGACACGACTGAGCGACTGAACTGAACTGAACACAGCTTGATGTATCTTTGCAAACAAGGCAGACTTTTGTAACCCCTCTGTTCAGTTCAGTTTGGTCACTCGGTCATGTCTGACTCTTTGTGACCCCATGGACTGTTGCACACCAGGCTTCCCTGTCCATCATCAACTCCCAGAGCTTGCTCAAACTCATGTCCATTGAGTCAGTGATGCCATCCAAGCATCTCATCCTCTGTCGTCCCCTTCTCCTGCCTTCAATCTTTGCCAGCATCAGGGTCTTTTCCAAGAAGTCAGTTCTTTGCATCAGGTGGCCAAAGTATTGGAGCTTCAGCATCAGTCTTTCCAATAAATGTTCAGGGTTGATTTCCTTTAGGATTGACTGGTTTGAACTCCTTGCTGTCCAAGGGACTCTCAAGAGTCTTCTCCAACACTGCATTTCAAAAGCATCCATTTTTTGTCAATCAGGTTTCTTTATGGTCCAACTCTCACATCCATATATGACTGCTGGAAAAACCATAGCTTTGACTATGGTTGGACCTTTGTTGGTAATGTCATATCTCTGCTTTTTAATATGCTGTCTAGGTTGGTCATAGCTTTTCTTCCAATTTCATGGCTGCAGTCACCACCTGCAGTGATTTTGGAGCCCTGAAAATAAAGTCTCTCATTGTTTTCATTGTTTCTCCATCTATTTGCCATGAAGTGATGGGACTGGATGTCATGGTCGTAGTTTTTGAATGTTGTTTCAAGCCAGCTTTTTCACTCTCCTCTTTCATTTTCATCAAGAGGCTCTTTAGTTCCTCTTAGTTTTCTGCCTTAAGGGTGGTGTCATCTGCTTATCTGAGGTTATTGATATTTCTGCCTGCAATCTTGATTCCAACTTGTGCTTCATCCAGTCTGGCATTTCACATGATGTTCTCTGCATATCAGCTAAATAAGGAAGGTGACAATATACAGCCTTGAGGTACTTCTCTCCCAGTTGGGAACCATCTGTTGTTCCATGTTCAGTTCTAACTGTTGCTTCTTGACCTGCATACAGATTTCTCAGGAGGCAGGTAAGGTGGTCTGGTATTCCCATCTCTTGAAGAATTTCCCACAGTTTGTTGTGATCCACCCAGTCAAAGGCTTTAGTGTAATCAATGAAGCCGAAGTAGATGTTTTTCTGGAATTCTCTAGATTTTTCTTTGATCCAACAGATGTTAGCAATTTGATCTCTGGTTTCTCTGCCTTTTCTAAACCCAGCTTGAACATCTGGAAGTTCTCAGTTCACATACTGTTGAAGCCTAGCTTGGAGAATTCTGAGCATTACTTTGCTAGTGTGTGAGATGAGTGCAATTGTGCAGTAGTCTGAACATTCTTTGGCATTGCCTTTCTTTGGGATTGAAGTGAAAACTGACCTTTTCTAGTCCTCTGGCCACTGCTGAGTTTTCCAAATTTGCTGGCGTATTGAGTGTGTCACTTTCACAGCATCATCTTTTAGGATTTGAACTAGCTCAGCTGGAATTCCATCATCATCACTAGCTTTGTTTGTAGTGATGCTTCCTAAGGCCCACTTGAGTTTGCACTCCAGGATGTCTGGCTCTAGGTGACTGATCACACCATTGTGGTTATCTGGGTCATGATCTTTTTTGTACAGTTCTCTGTATTCTTGCCACATCTTCTTAGTATTTTCTGCTCTGTTAGGTCCATATCATTTCTGTCCATTATTGTGCCCATCTTTGCATGAAATATCATCTTTTACATCCTGATTTATTCAAATAAGATCCTGTCAGGAGGTGAAGCCCCAACCAAGGGCCCAGAACAGATCATTTGTTAGAATCACTAGGCCTCTCAACAAGCTGGAAAGTAGGTTTAACTTTGTCCCTCTTGCAGAAAATACAGGCTCTGAGAGTCTGGCCTCCAGGCTGGTATGAGGGTGGGGGCTCAGATCAGCTCTTGGCACTGTCTGCCCTCTTCCTACTGCCCAGCCCATCTTCCTGCCTAGCTCATCATACTGCATGCCCTGCTCTCTGACTTTCTTGGAACTGATGTGCCCAAAGTGTGATCCCCAAACAGTAGACGGGTAGACAGATGGATGGATGGGAAGGGATGGAGGTGGCAAAGACAGCAAGTCTATATTTTCCTTCCCCAGCAGGTGTCCTTGGAGGACCTTATGTTGTCCAGCCAGGGACTCTGTAAACTTGTCTTCCTGACATTAGGCGGCAGACACTGTCCACTTCCCTGCTGAGAACTCCCTCAGTCCACGGGGGGACCAGAGCCGATGTGTATCAATTCTCAGGTAACAGACAGCTCTCATAGCACTCACCAGGCACCCGCTGCCTCTCCACCATCTGCATCAGGCTGGTCCATCACTGGACACTGAACAACGGCTTGGGAATACGCTGACCAGCGAGAAGGACGCAGTCACAGAGCTGGAGCGGAGTCTTGGAGGCCCTGCCAGACCAAGAGTCACCCTTTAGCAGACAGGTGGGGGGCTGGGGGCACTGGATGAGATGCTAGGCATCTGGGGGTGGGGGCTCTCTGAGGCTCAGGCAGCAACTGTAGAGAAGTATTTCAATGCTTTAATAACTTGTCTGGACATACCAGTGCATCCTGAATGACCATCAGCCCTCCTTGGAGACCTCATGAAGAAAAGCGCTATTCTTTGCTCCCAGAGAATTTGTGACAGAGCTGAGGAGACAGGGAAAGGGTCACAGCTGGAGAGAATCAATGCATCACTTCCACCTGGACCATCCACGTGCCTGTCTGCCCTCATGTATCACAGGCTTGTTACCTTCCAGGCATTGGAAAGTGCCCACAAGATGGTCCCTGCCCACAGAAGTGCCCCATTTATAGGAAGAGTGAAGCAGCTTAACCGGTAACCACAGTGTAATCTCATTTGAGTTGATACTCTTGAGTTTGAGGTCACTTTAGAATATCTTCATGGGAATTACCAAGCTTAGAGCCTTACAGAATCACTTTTGCTAACTCCCTGTGTTCCAGATGAGGAGCCTGGGATCCACAGAAGAGAAGTTACACTCTGCAGGGTAAAGGACGGGTAGAACCAGACCCCCCTGCCCCTCCACAACACTGTCCTCTCAGCTGCTCCCCATGTACTGCATTTTGGCTCCAGTCCTGGAAGGAGTAACTTCAAGGTGGTGGAGAAGCTGCTGAGGTGCTCATAGCTTGACAAACAGACAGATCACAAAACTAAAAAGCCAACAACAGCAAGAAGGCAAAAGCAAGACCACTGGGGGCCACCTGTGTAGGGGCACTTGTCCCACCCTCGCCAGTGGGCCTAAGCTTGCAAATTTGCTTTTGAAAAACTGAAGTACAGTTGATTTACAATATTGTGTTAACAGTATAAAGCAAAGTGATTCAGTTACATATATTTTTCCAGATTATTTGCTATTACAGGCTATTATAAGATATTGAATGTAGTTCCTTGTGTTATACAGTAAATTCTTGTTGTTTGGGCTTCCCTGGTGGCTCAGATGGTAAAGAACCCAACTGCCAAGCACGAGATATGGGTTTGATCCCTGGGTTGAGAAGATCCCCTGGAGAAGGAAACGGCAAACCACTTCAGTATTCTTACCTGGAAAATCCCAAGGACAGAGGAGCTTGGAAGGCTATATATAGTCCAGGGGGTCACAAAAGAATCAGACACAACTTAGTGACTAAACAACAATGTTTGTATCTGTTAATGCCATACTCCTAACTTATTACTGCCTCCCTTTCCCTTTTGGTAATCATAAGTTTGTTTTCTGTTTAGGAGTCTGTGTTTTTTTTTTTTGTATATATATTTGTATTATTTTTTTAGATTACACATATAAGTAATATCATAATAATTATCTTTGTCTTACTTCACTTTTTGCTCCATTTATTTGCTTAAGAATATTAGCTGAGTACAGTGTTTTTAGGAAGCTTTACATTTAAATTATTAAAAATATATTTTAAGTGCTCTTTAGTCTTGCAGTTTTTTAAGTTTGCCCTCGGAGTGGTCTTTAGTCATTCACCACAGTCACCTCTGTGGAACCCCATTTCCTGGCAGGGTCTGCTAGGGGATTCTCCAGGAACTCTGCAGTGCTCTCTGATGAGAATCACATAGGGGACATAACAGTCAGATCTAAAGGCCCAGTTACGGTACAGACCCATCACTGATTCACCAAAGTGCACAGAATCGCCTTCGCTTACTCTAACCCGGGCACTGTTGTGAAGGAAAATGTATTTCGGATGCAAATACTCTGTGATGACTCCATGCTCCTGCGACATAAGCTGCTCGGGGCCCTTGAAACCAGACATTCAGGAACCGGTGGCCAGGGTCACCAAAGAGGTGGGGGCCTCTCCCCATCCTGAGAGATGCTCCACTTGGCAAAGGAACCTGGGGTGCTGGCAAGCCTGCCTCTTTCTGCCACCCTTGTGACACAGGGAAATTCCAGGCTTCTCCAGAGACCATCTCAACGGCTTGGAATCCTGCCCTTTGACCTGTCTGGGCTGGCGCAGGCCTGGGAGGAAAAGAAAACAAATATAAATCTGTCTGATCACAGACAGAACATTTATCTTTCAACAGGAAGCTTCCTGAGGAAGAACAGTGGAGGGGGTTTGGAATGAGAGCACTGTGTGAGTCTGGCCTGTCCTTGCCTCTGCTTGTCAGGCTTAGTGCCTGGCATGCCCCGCAGAGCCTCACTGGGAGTGGCATCATGGCTGTGCTGAGCGCTAGCACTGCACGGGTACGCCAGAGCCCTGCCCTTCCCACCCACATCCCTCCATGGTCCACCTCCCTCATAACCAGTGAGGGCAGCTGATGGGACCAGCGTGGCTCCCTAAGCAGAGGAGGAAACAGGTCTTCACCACTGAAGCCCCCGAGCCAGCCTCCCTCCAGGAATCAGGTCTTCCTCGGGGCTGTAGGGTGAGTGCTTGGGTAAAGGCAGGGTTGGGGAGCCAAACTCACATGTTCCCAGTGGGGTGTCAGCTGAACTTTCAGGATCCTGAAAGAGAGAAGATGCTTGCGTCCTCTGGGTTTGGCCTTGGGAATCACTTGTCTGGGACCTGTGTCACTTCCCTTTTACATCTCTACGTCTCTGTCCTTGTCTGGCTCTGGCCAGAAGACTTCTGTGGGCTTTAGATACTAAAGGACTGTAGCGGTCCCCAAAATCCTTTCCTGAAGCTCAGGGAAACCCAGTGACCTGTGATCAAAAGCCCATTTGCTAATAATCAGCTGGTGAAAAGTCATGGTCTCTCTCAAGCTCCACTCAGTAGATGATGTCTACTTGGAAGCCCTAAGGGCACCTTAAAATGACCACATAGAAACTTCTACCCCTCCTCTGGTTTTATTCCACCCTCTCCTTCCTTCTGCTGGACATCTGAGAACTCAAAGCCATTCCTCATCCCCCAATCCTCTCAACATCTTAAATCCAGGTGATTATCTGATGTACTCAAGACGTCCTCTGTGGTAAAACCCATTCATTCACTCACTGATTAATTCTAGACACTTCTAAAGTGCTGGGCTCTCTGTTGGAGCTAGAGTTGCAGAGGTAAGGAGGAGTCAGGTGAGGCCTGCAGGGACAACTACCGCCTACACCAGGGCCAAGAAGAGCATGTGTGCTAGGCTGGAGGGCAGCCCTCAGGGGGCTCCATGCTCACTGCACATGCATTCAGGGAAAATCTGGATCGTTTCCAGCAGGAAACACAGGCCACAGAACAATGGCCAGCGTAATGGTCAGAGATACAGAAGGTGGGAAAAAGTAGGAAGATGGGCTCTGTCAGTATCACTCATTTTTAGAAAATGTTGTTCTTTCACTCAGGAATCTTGATGGAGAACTTGAGTGGGTCCAGCACGAAGAATACAGAGAATAGCAGCCCCGTGGAGCTCCCATATGGGAGCAGACCAGCCCCGAGACGGCACATATCTCAGCATGACTAACCCTCAGCACAACCCCATGTGGTGAGTATTCTGCACATCCCCATTTATAGATGAAGAAACAGGTCAGGGGAATTTTGGGGGTGACTCAACAGTAACAAGAGTTAGAGCTGGGATTTAAACACAGATCTGTCTGACCGCAGTGTTTCCGTTAATTATGGCATAGAAAGGATTCCCATTTCCACCAGCTTCTTTTCAATCAAGGCAGACCAGGCATTCACACATGGGCTAAGCTAGCCTTTCAGTGCAGTGACATACATTTAGCACCTGCAAACAAGATTTGCTCTTATGTGTTCACTGGTATTCTGGGAACTGACTGTTGACAGTTAACAGCCAGGTTTTATCTCAGGTTATGTATTGAAATTCAGTTCATATTTGCCTTGCCCACAGAATGGCTCTGGAAATGGAACGGACTGGAAGTCAGGTGACAGAAGTTGTAATCCTAGACTTGTAGGGGATTAGCAGTATAACCTTGGAGAAGTCGCTTTCTCTAGTTTCAGTTTCCCTATATGAAAACAAAAAGAACACAACTCTGCTTTTAGGATTGGAGAGACGTACAGGTGCATCAAGAAGCCTAAGGATGTTCAGAGCAACGCCTCATGTTACTGTGAATACCTGAAGATCGCCATGTGGCAGCTGGCCTCCAAGTTGGCCCTTATTGACCCCACCTCCTGCTATCGCCCCGCTGCAGTCCTCTCCCACTGAATCAGTGTTGTTATGTACGACCAATAGCCAACAGCACATGGCAGTGTGATGGCATGCCAGCCATTCCTGAGCTTAGGCTATACGAAGGCAGCAGCTTCCATCCTGGGTTCTCTCCCTCTTTTTCATCACTAAGGAAGCTGCCTTGTTGTGAACAGCCTTATAGAAAGCCCTATGTAGAGAAGAGCTGAGTCTTCCTGCCATTAAGTGATGGCTTACACCTTATATGCCAATCTTTTACCCCCGGCCAAGTCTTCAGGTGACCGAAGCCCTGGCCCACAGCTCAACTGCAACCTCATGAGAGACTCTGATCCAGAACCAGCAGGATAAGTTGTTCCCAGATTCCTGGCCTCAAACTGAGGAGACAATAAATGTATGTTATTTTAAAGTGCTAAATTGGGGGACTTCCCTGGTGGTCCAGTGGTTAAGAATTTGCCTTCCAATGCTGGGGACATGGGTTCAATCCCTGATTAAAGAACAAAGATCCCACGTGCCACAGGACAACTAAGCCTGTGAGCCAAAACTACTGAGCCTGGGTGCCTCAACTAGAGAGCATGCATGATGCACACTACAGACCCCACGCTCTCTGGAGTCTGCGCATCAGCACTGGAGAGAACCTCTGGGTCGCAACTAAGACCTGACACAGCCAAGAGAAATGTGCTAAATTGGGGAGTAATTTGTTACACAGCAATAAATAACTAATACACCCCAGACTACAGAATTTTATGCAGCAGTTAAAAAATAGAGTAGATCTCTGTGTGCTGATATGGAAAGATTTCTGATATGTTGTTTTGAGAAAATGATAACCTCAGAAAAATACACAGAGCTATACCCCTTTTACATAAAACACCATGACCACCTGCTATATTTTTCTGCATTTACACATGCATGTTTGCTGTGCTAATCGTTTAGTAGTGTTCAGCCCTGCAGCCCCATGGACTGTAGCCTGCCAGGCTCCTCTGTCCACGGGATTTCCCAGGCAAGAATACTGGAGTGGGTAGCCATTCTCTTCTCCAGGGGATTTTCTCAACCCAGGGATCGAACCCAGGTCTCCTGCATTGCAGGCGGATTCTTTACTGTTTGAGCCACCAGGGAAGCCCACGTATGCATGTACATATGTAATACACAAGACATAATAATATATGAACCAATTAACATCAGTAAGAGGATCAGAGAAAGATGCAAAAGAAAACTTGCTTTTTTAAAATTCAATAAACTGCAATTTCATGTTAGACTTTCACCCTGATAATGTGTTCATGTATTACTCATATACAAAAAATTCTTTTTTAAACAGAGTGGTTGCACTGTATGATGAATGAGTTCTCTTTCAACTCTGGTGTTTTATAGTTCTATTAAAATAATCACTGAATGCAAATTAAAGGAATGAGATAACATTACCTGTTCACTGGCAAGCATTACGAAGATTGATAAATTAAGTATTGGCAAAGATGTTGGGAAAACTGGTCCTCTCATGCACTGCTTCTGGGAAAATAAAGTGAGAATCAGTTTGAAAGGCTGGTTAGGATAAGAATAAGATATCAACTAAAACAAAATCATGAAGACTCCACACCCTTTGAGGTTGAGCACTTTTAGATACTCATTAATTTATAAAGAAACATGCTGGAAACTGGGATGTCCCCAGTGGCTCAGTGGTAAAGAATCTGCCTGCAAGGCAGGAGATGCAGGACACAAGTGTTCGATCCCTGGACCAGGAAGATCCTTGGAGAAGGGCGTAGCAACCCACTCCAGTATTTTTGCCTGGAGAATCCCATAGACAGAGGAGCCTGGCAGGCTACAGCCCATGGGGTCCCAAAGAATTGGACACAGCTGAAGTGACTTAGCACACATGCAGGCTGGAAATGAAGCATGCAGATACTGCCACTCTAATGGCAGAAAGCGAAGAGGAACTAAAGAACTTGATGAGGGTCAAAGAGAAGAGTGAAAAAGTTTGCTCAAAACTCAACATTCAAATAACTAAGATCATGGCATCCGGGTCCATCACTTCATGGCAAATAGATGGAGAAACAATGGAAACAGTGACAGATTTTATTTTCTCAGACTCCAAAGCCACTGTGGATGGAGACTGCAGTCATGAAATTAAAAGATGCTTGCTCCTTAGAAGGAAAGCCATGACCAACCTAGACAGCATATTAAAAAGCAGAGATACCACTTTGCTGACAAATGTCTGTATAGTCAAAGCTATGGTTTTTCCAGTAGCCATGTACAGATGTGAGAGTTGGACTGTAAAGAAGGCTGAGCACCAAAGAATTAATGCTTTTGAATTGTGGTGCTACAGAAGATGCTTGAGAGTCCCTTCAATTGCAAGGAGATCAAACCAGTCAACTCTACAAGAAATCAACCCTGAATATTCATTGGAAGGACTGATGATGAAGCTGAAGCTCCAATACTCTGGCCACCTGATGTGAAGAGCTGACTCATTGGAAAAGACACTGATGCTGGGAAAGATTGAGGGCAGAAGGAGAAGAGGGCAACAGAGAATGAGATGGTTAAATAGCATCACTGACTCAATGGAATATAGTTTGAGCAAACTCTGGGAGACAGTGAAGGACAGAGTAGCCTGGCATGCTGCAGTCCATGGGGTTGCAAACAGTCAGACACAACTTAGCGACGGAACAACAAATGCAGAGGGTTGCATACTTACTGATATAAATGCTGTACTGTAAGAAGCATTCTGTGACATACCTAAGGATGCAGATGGCAGCAGGCCTTGCAAGAGCAAACACTAAGATATAAATTAAATGTCCATAAATAAATGTCAGCATATTTTATACTATGAAACTATTAAATGAATGAGCTACACTTACATGTCATAACATGGATAAATCTCTAAGACATATAAAGTGAAAAAAACATACTGCAGAATGTTACACATAATATCATTTAAAATTATAAGCACATACTACCATCTTTTTTGTTGTACTTTCATGAAAAACCATAGAAAGAAGTCTATAATGGTGCAAACCAAAGTCATAAGGGTGTCTGTGTCTTTGGAGAAGGGGAAGAGACTGTAGCTGAGGGATAATTACAAGAGACTTAACCTTTGTCTGCAATGTTCTGATGTGATTAAATAGTTATGAAGCACTTGTAAGTACTATGTAAGAATGTATTTAAATATTCATGTGTCATTAAAAATTGAGTTATAAATATTTACTTACTCACACGAAGAAGAACGTTGGCTGGATGAATAGGAATTCTGATACTTTAGAAACTATTTATTTGTTTTTGGCTGTGCTGGGTCTTTGCTGATTTTCTACAGTTGTGGGGAGCTGGGGCTGCTCTCTAGTTATGATGCATGGCTTGCTACTGTGGGGGCTCCTCGTTGTGGAGCATGGGCTGTAGGGTGTGTGGGCTTCAGTAGTTGTGGCACAGGGGCTCAGAAGTTACGGCTCCCGGGCTCTAGAGCACAGGCTGAGTAGCTGTGGTGCACAGGCTTAGCTGCTCCGTGACATGTGGGATCTTCCCGGATCAGGGATCAAACCTGCATCTCCTGCATTGGCAGGTGGACCTTTACCATTGAGCCACCAGGAGAGTCAGAATTCCGATGCTTTAAGAGCAGTACATCTCAACCCAGGCTGGATGCACATCAGAATTACCTGGAGTTAAAGAAAAATGATGCCAGTCCTGGCTGCACCCAGCAACTCTTGGTGTAACTGGTGAGTAGCTCTAGCCTTGATGCTTCTCAGAGTCTTCCTAAGTGGTCCTAGTGGATAGTCAATGCTGAGAACCCCTGATTTAGAGCAGTAAGCTCCGAAGAATTGCTATAGACAGTCAGACAGTAAGGAAAAATTATGATGTGGTCTCCCTGGTTCGATGCTAGAATAAAAGAGGACATTAATAAAGTCCACATGAAATCTATAATTTAGTCAACAGTGTGTACCAACATTAACATCTCAGTTTTGATAAATGGACCCTAGTTATGTAAGACATGAACAAAAGGGAAATTCTCTGTACTGTCTCTACAACTCTTCTGTGAATCTAAAATCCTTGCAAAATAATAAAGCACCCCATATCTTAGATAATTATTCTGGTGATATTTTAATTCTTACTCAATTAAAACCTTTCAGAGGTCGAGATCAAATGGTGGAGTAGGATGTGGAGCTTGCCTTCCTCCACAAACACATCAAAAATACATCTACACTGGGACAGTTCTCACAGAAAACCACCAAAGGCTGATGTAAGATCTCTTATACAACCAAAACCTCAAGAAAGCTCCCCACATAACCAGGTAGAATGAAAAAACAGAATTGGGATGGAACCTATGAGGAAGTTGTGAAAGAGCAGAGGCCCTCTTGCCCTGGGAATCCCCTTCACTGGCTGGGAGGCCTGCCAAGGCAGACAGGGTGCTGGAAGGGCCTGGAGATTGTCTGAGAGAGCGTGTGGATGCAGGCTTGCTAGCAGTCAGGGCAGAGAGTGCCTAGCGCTGACGGCTACCATGCCACCACACCTGCCAGCCCAGAACGCACGCCTGCTAGTACATGCAGTGGCTAGCTACTGAAACTCAGGCTTCAGAATGTGGACGCTGGGAGAAGACTCAGTTCAGCTGCACGGAGACTGCCTGAAGGGCCTAGAGTGTGGTCCAGGCCACCCGCGTTAACACATGCAAGATGGTGCGAGTCTACTATAGAAGCTCTATTATCAGCGCATGCAAGATGGGACATGGGTCTGCCGTAAGACACTCACTGTCACCGTGCTCACAGTGGGGGTGCAGCTCCAGCCACAGCAGGGTTTGTTAGGGTTCACATGTGGGAATTGGGACATTGGAGCTGAGTTTGGGGATATGGCCAGGAGCAATGGACTTTGTTGACCCACACTAGGGTGGTGGGTGGTGAGACAGAGTCTCATGTCCCCAGCAGAGGAATCTACAAACAACTCCTTTCCCAATGGGAGGGCTCTAGTCTACATATGCGGGCTTCTATTCCAACAACTGGGGACCAAACCCTGCCCCTGACAGGGCTATGACAGCTACAGAGCAAACAGGATTTGTCCAACAACCAGTGCAGGCTCTAATCACCACAACACAAAATACATCCCTACCAACGGGACAATGGCCAAAGACAAAGCTGGCATCCATATCAAAAACAGTCCTCGCATCAAAAATTGTGAGCCCACACGGTCTGCACAAGGATACTCCTACATACAAACAGCCTTCAGGACCAGTAAATAATTTTCTCTCCTAAGTACTTCAGTAAAAGTATTACTTAAGTAATACTTCAAAGTAATATTTCAGTAAAAGTCAGAGAAACTTAAGTAAAATGAAAATGCAGACGAACTAGTACCGAATAAAAGAGCAAGAGAAATCTGAAAGAACAATGAAAGAGACCTCTCCACTCTACCAGACCACAGCGTCAAAAAGCAGGCAATGAAAGTGCTAAAGGAATTTAAAAAGATTATTAATAGAAATGCAGATTCTGTAACAAGCTACTAGAAACTACAAAGAGGAATCAATCAAAATTAGACAAAATTGTTGCTAAGATAGAAATCGGCCTAGGAGCAATGAATAGCAGACTAATACAGAAGAACGAAGAGATGATCTGGAAGACAGAATGATGGAAATAACCCAATCAGTACAGCAGTCAGAAAAACAAATGAAAAAAAAATGAAAGCAACATGAGATCTATGGGACAATGTAAAGCATGACAAACTATGTATTATGGGGGTTCCAGATGGAAAAAAGAAAAAAGGGGGTCAAAACTGTATTTGAAGAAACTATGGCTAAAACTTTCCAAACCTAAAGAAGGTAAAAGATATTTGGGTACAGGAAACACAGAGGGTCCCAAATAAGATGAACCCAAACAGACCCACACCCAAACATATAATTAAATTGGAAAAATTAAAGAAAAAGAGAGGATTTCTAAAGGCAGCAAGAGGAAAAATCAAAGAGTCATTTACAAGGGAACCCCCATAAGGCTACCAGCTAATTTCTATACAGAAACTTTGCCAACCGGAAGAGAGTGGCATGATATGTTTAAAGTCCTGAAAGGGAAGACTCTGCAACCCAGGTTACTCTCCCCAGAAAGATTATCATTTATAGCAGGAGAAATGAAGGAAAACAAAGCCGTGCACCAATGCTAAACCTACTGTAAGATCTTTTCTAGATAGAAAAGAACAATAATCTATAGGAAAGGGACAAATGTAATAGGAAAGGCAAATATATAAAGGGATTGATGATAACTTAAGCCAGTACATAGATTAAAAAACAATTCAATTTTTTGGAAAATTATAATAATAATAGCAAAAGGACCAACATAAAGATGTAAAATAGGATATAAAAATCTCAAAATGTGGGGAAGAGAGTAAAAAAATGTACATCTTTTAGAATGTGTTTGAACTTGTAAGACTATCAGTTTATAGCAAGTAGATATAAGCTATGGATTAACACTCTTGAAAACCAGGCTAACCATGAAATCAAAAAAATATAATAGATTCACAAAAACCAAAAAGAAAGGAACTTAAGCATACTACAAAAGAAAACTATAAAACCACAAAAGGAAAATCAGAAAGAAAGAAACAAAGAACTACAACATCAACTTGAAAACAAGGTTTAAAATGGCAATAGATACATACCTGTCAGTGTTTACTTTAAATATCAATGGACTAAATGTCCCAATCAAAAGACAGAGAGTGGCAGATTGGATTAAAAAAAATTAACCAAGAACTTATGATATGGTGCCTACAAGATACCCACTTTAGGTTGAAAGACTGCAAGCGAAGGGATGGAAGATGATATTGCATGCAAATGGAAATGACATGAAAGTGGGGGTAAGCAATACTCATATCAGACAAAAGTCTTTGAAAAAAGTACATAAAGAAATACAAAGAAGGACACTATATAATGATAAAGAAATCATTACAAGAAGAGAACATTACACTTGTTAACATATTTGCATTCAATATAGGAATACCTAAACATATAGAAAAAGTTCTAACAGACATAAAGGGAAAAGTCGACAGGAATACAACAATAGGAGATTTCAACAGCCCCTGACACCAAAGGACAGATCTTTCAGACAGAAAATCAGTAAGTGTGAGATCCTAAATGACACAATAGAACAGCTGGACACAATTGATATCTATAGGACAATACATTAAAAAAAAAAAAACCAGAATATATATTCTTTTCAAGCATGTATGGAACATTCTTTAGGATAGACCACATGCTCAAGACTCAAAAACAAGCCTCAAGCCTCTTTTCTGACCACACTGGTATGAAACTATAAATAACCACAGAAAGAAAAATGGGAGGAAAAGCACACGGCGCCTAAACAACATGCTTCTACAACAACAAAAAAGGATCAATGAAGAAGTCAAAGAGTAAACTTAAAAATATCTGGAGACAAATGAAAACAGAAAGATGATCCAAAACGTATCGAATGCACCAAAAGCAGTTCTGAGAGGGTTTATAGTGGGTTTATAGTTATAGTGATAGGGGTTATAGAGGGTTTATAGTGATATAAGCTTACCTCAGGAAACAAGAAAAATCTCAGTCTAACCTTACACCTGAAGGAACTAGATAAAGAAGAACAAGCAAAACCCAAAGTTAGTAGAAGGAAAGAAATCATAAAGGTCAGAGTGCCAGTACCCCTACTGGGAGGGGCCTTGGAGGGACCATACTCCTCTCTTCAGGATCTCAGACTTCTGGCAATGAAAAGATGTTAAACAAAGTTCATATCCTCCAGAGAATTTGTCCCTCAAGGTTCACAGGATACATTTCTTAGGATTAAGAAATGTCCATGAAGCTTGCAGGCTATTCCAGAATGTTACAGGAGAAGAGGAGAAGTCCTTTCCATGGGAAGAGGAAACCCCAGGCCTTTCAGCTTGGGGAATCTGAGTGCTCTTGGTCTGATGTGCCGTTTGCAGTGGTTGGGGAACAAAGGCCAGAGAGATGCGGGAAGAAGGGCCACAACTGCTGGGAGTGAGCGGAGGGCAGCACTGGCCTCCAGATCCAGTTTCCTGATCTGCAGATCTAGGACTCTTCCTGTTACTTCACCTTTGTTCCTGTGCTTGGCGAGCAGATCGTCTGTGTAAAGGGAACTTGTCTCTGAGTTAAGGAGAGCCCAGAATTTAAATTATGGTTTCTTGTACTCCCTCTGTTTCTGTGAAGGCAAATTTCTCATTACTTATAACAGAGGGGCTCTGTGAGATGGTGTCAATATGCCAATTGCTAACACTTCACAGGACGTTAATCGCTGAATTTGGAAATTCTGGACCTATTTGCACCTGAGTCCTGGATTTGTCTCTGCTGGAACTCTTGGCTGATAAGGGTTTTGCTCCAGTTCTGGAGAGCTGAGGTCTCTCTCAGCTGATGCGGGTTTTCAGCTGAGATGACTGGGCCATGTTGCCATGATATTTCCCCAGAAGAGGTGTTATGCCTTCCCCTGGCTTGACAGACCACTGAAGGGCCTTAGGACCAGTCTGCCCAACCCAGAACATCTTATTTAGGGTTGGTCTGTGTAAAAATGGCCGTGGGGAGAAGCAATTGCTTCTAAAATCATTGTCAGTAAAGTGCCTCTGATTTACCTTGCTTGAGGAGAGAAAGAAATGGTCCTGACCTGTGGCTTTGATTGGGATGCTGTGGGGAGATGGGAACGTGGTTCTCAGGCTGGCTGTGCAGTAGAATCACCTGGTGCCCCTCCATCCCCACTGGGATCTGACTGATTTGAGAGCCTTGACATGGTTATTTGTAAAAGTGCCACAGATGGCTTTAATAAGCAGCTAGGATTGGGGATTCCTGAGCAGGAGGGAAAGCGAGAAAGAACTTTGAGGTCAGTCGACGGGATTGGTTATGTTTGCCAAGTTAAGAAGTTTTCTAGGGAAGAGTGTGACTTGTCCATGGTTTTGTATATGGTTGGCAAATTAAAGACCAGTTTCAGTTGAGCAAAGATCCAGGGACCGCATAGTCTGTGCTTGTGTGGAAGGAAACGGATGGAAGCCACTCACCCAGCTGTCACGGAGAGCAGGACAGGAGAAGGGCCAATTCCCAACCCACGGCTCCTGTGAGAGAAGATGGGTGAGGCAGGACCTGGCTCCCACCACAGGCTCCTCCCACCACGTCCTCCTATATACAGCTCTAAACCAAGTGTGGAGTGGCTGTCTCCTTTGGACAGCCTCTCCTTTGAAAAGCAGGATAGTACAGTAGTTGATCACATAAACCCTGGAAGCAGACTTCCTGGGTTAACTGAAGCACCAATGCTTCCCAGCTGTGTGACCCAGGGCACACTGTATAACTTCTCTGTGCTTCAGTTTCCTCATCTGTAAAGTGAGGACAGCGAGAGCACACACTCCACAGGATTGGAGGGTTAAATGAGTCAGTGAGTACACACGAAGTGCTTAGCACAGGGCCTGGCCCCTCAAACAGATTAACTGAACGTTAGCTTTCGTTGTGAGGCCTGCAGGATCAGCACTCCCGGTTGGAAAGGAGGGAAGTCTCTCTGAAAAACAATCTGTTCTGTGGTACATACGCAGTCTTTAATGCCAGAGCAGCACACCTACCACCTCTACGGCCTCTTTTGTATCCCCAACCCCTTGATCTCAGATGTACCTGTGTAACTGAGCAGGACCCTATGGGGCCTTTCCAGGACAGAGCCCCTTGCCCCATGTCCTCCAGCTGCCTCCTGTTTGTAGGAAAACTTTAGCCTCCTAGGCCTTCTCTGAGTTCCAAAGGACAAATTTAACAAGAGAAATGAGACAGTGAAGAAACAAAGGAAAAGAGTCAAGCAAGACAAAATAATAATAGTTTAGCCTTTAAACAAAGTCAAAGACATTAGTTTCTCCTCAGGGCTATAGATAATATCCTGAGCCTCACATAATACACAGAGATAGTATCCTTTGAGCTGTTTGGCAGATACTGAAACTCCACCAGGTGGAAGAAGTTAACTGCATGCTGCCCACGAGCACACAGACTCTAGACTCATTGGAACCAGAAGGTTGATGACATTGACTCCCAATTACATCACCACCAACCAATCAGAAAGATATCCATGAGCTGATCTTACACCCCTCAATTACCCCTCCCTCACTCAGTCTTTAAAAACCTTTCCCTGAGAGACATCGGGGAGTCTGGGCCTTTTGAGCACTGGCTGCTCAGATTTTCTGCTTGATACCCTGTAAGAAATACTTCTCTGTCCTTTACCAACACCATCTGTTGTCAATAGACTGGGTTTTTGCATGCAGGCAAGTGGACCCAAGTTTGGTTTGGTGACACCTGGCCTTAGCTCCATCTGCAACCTACAGCCACTCTACCTGTGCTCAGCTGGCACCTAGACCTGGGTCCCATCTGAGCCAGGTTCTTATCTGAGCCTGGTCCTGCTGTGCCCACAGGCTTACCTGTCACCACCTTGAGCTTGCATCTGGGAAGCACGCTCTTCTTAATAGTCAAGGGCAGGTATGTGGTGGCGAACTGACTTCAGCAGGAAGGAATCACGGATTCCTGTGCCTGAAGAGGGCGGGGCATGGATGAGCTGGGACGGTAGGGTATTCACTCGGTTAAGGGAACTGCGGTGAGCAATTTGCTGCCATGGGTGAGGGCTGACCTCTGAAAATCAGCAGTGAAAACCAAAAAAAAGCAGAAGCAGGTGAGTGGGAACTCTCCTACTCCTTGCCTTGTCTCTCTCCCTGGGGAGGGCAGAAACTGCAGTTAACAAGAGGGCAGGAAGAGCAGAAGCAGTAAAGAGACAGGGAGAAGCCCACCCTTCCTGTTATGGGCTGACCTATGTTCCCTCCCCAAACTCACATGTTGAAGTCCCAATGCCTAATACCTGAGAACAGGACTGTATTTAGAAACAGGACCTTTACAGATGTGATTAAGAGAAAGTGAGGTTGTGCGCGTGAATCCTGGTTCAGTGTGACTGCTGTCCTTATGAGAAGAGGCCATCTGGCACACAGGGCCACCAAGGGTGTGGGTGCACAGAGGAAAGGCCACGTGGGGACACGGAGGGGAGGGGGTCTTAGGAGAAACCAAACCTGCAGATGCCTGGACCTGTGAACTCCAGCCTCTAGAACCGTAAGAAAGTAAATTTCTGTTTAAGCTGTGCAGTCTGGGATGTTTTGTCATAGCAGCCCTGGCAAACGAATATGCTTCTCCAGCTGGGCGCTTTCTAAGGCTGATGCTGCTGAATATCCTGCAGTGCCTTTTGCACCCTCACTAAGCATTATTTACGATTATCTCTGGTCCTTGGGGAAGCCCTGAAAGGAAAAGCCTGGTGCTGGAGGGGGGTTGCTGGGTTCTGGGGTGTAAGGCCAGCCGTCTCCCACACAGGCAGGATGACGTGCCCTGTGTGGCTCAGCCTGCCCTCCCACCTCACAGCTGCTCTGCTGAGCTGATGCCTCAGGTGAAGCAGCGTGTAGTTCACAGTCAAGGGCGGGCAGAGAGAGTACTGTCAGCCTGCCCAGGCAAGGCCTGCTTTCCACACCATGAGTGAGAGGTCAGAGCAACTTCTGAAATTTTGTGCTACTGACAGACTTCACCACATAGTGAGTTCAAGTCAGTTCAGCAGTGTGCATCCCAGCCTCAACACCTGTGTACCTGTGTCAGGGATCTTTTAGTCGCAAGGGACAGAAAAGCAAACTAATATAAACAAATAGGAAGGGGATTTATCAATTCACATAACTAGAAAGTTCTAAACGGTGCACATGGCTTAAGGATTCCAGTGACAATACCAGTCATCTGGCTCCATTCTCTTTCCTCATAGCCTGCTTTCCTTGTGTTGGCCTCGTTCTCAGACACTTTCCCTACATTACAGTAAAGCGGTTCCCTAGCAGAACTTTTATCTGAAGGAACCCAGTGAGATTTGGCCAAGACTCTGATGGGCTCTTCTTGGGTCATGTGCCCATTTCTGGAGTAATCACTATTATCCAAAGTGGGGGTATTGTGATTGGCCAGACCTGCATCCTGTGCACAGCCTTTTACAGAGGGAAGAAGTTATTCTCATGGAATGGGCTCCCACTTTTAAGGAAGGGTTCTGTTAGCAGAAGAAAAGAGAAAGAGAAACGACTCAGGGCTAATGAAAGCTACAGTTGACACAGTCGACTCCACAGATAAACAGAACAGAGTTGTTGCTGCTCCCAGACCCCACCTTACATTTTTCCATCACCTGGACTCCTGCCTTCCTCCAGCCTGTGCTGAGACAAAAAAATCAACATAAAATATGTCTATTCACCCTACACCATCAGAATGGCCATCATCAAAAAGTCTACAAGAGAGGGTGTGGAGAAAAGGGAACCTTCTTGCACTGTTGGTGGGAATGTAAGTTGATACAGCCAGTATGGAGAACAGTATGGAGATTCCTTAAAAAGCTAGAAATAAAACCACCATATAGCCCAGCAATCCCACTACTGGGCACACACCCTGAGAAAACCATAACTGAAAAAGACACATGTACCCCAGTGTTCATCGCAGCACTATGTACAATAACTAGGTCACAGAAGCAATCTAGATGTCCATTGACAGATATGTGGATAAAGAAGGTGTGGTACATATATACAATGGAATATTGCTCAGCCATAAAAAGGAACACATTTGAGTCAGTTTGAAGTGTACGAACCTAGAGCCTGTTATACAGAGTGAAGTAAAGAGAAACACAAATATCATACATTAACGCATGTATATGGAATCTAGAAAAATGGTGCTGATGAATGAATAGAGATGCAAACAGAAAACAGACTTTGGACACAGTGGGGGAAGTGAGTGTGGGATGAAGTGAGAGAGTAGCACTGAGGCATATATGTTACCATGTATGAAATAGACAGGGGCTTCCCAGGGAGTGTAGTGGTAAAGAAACCACCTGCCAGGACAGGAGACGCAAGGGACTCAGGTTCGATCCCTGGATCAGGAGGATCCCTTCGACTAGTAAATGGCAACCCACTCCAATATTCTGGCCTGAAAATTCCCGCAGTAGGTGGGCTACTATCCATGGGGTTGCAGAAGAGTCAGACACGACTGAGCACACAGTGCGCATGCGTGTGCATACACACACACACACACACACACACACACACGTAAAATAGGCAGCTGATGGGAAGTTGCTACACAACACAGGGAGCTCAACAGGATACTATGTGATAACCTAGAGGGGTGGGATGGAGTGGGCATCCGGGGTATGTTCAAGAGAGAGGGGACATATGTGTACTTATGGCTGATTCATGTTGTTGTACTGCGGAAGTCAACAAAATATTGGAAAGCAATTATCCTATGATTAAAAATAAACTTAAAAAATATGTCTATGATCAAACCTTACTGCCACCTGAGCTCAGTAAATTCTAGGAAGTAGGACTACTATGGACTTTCTTTGATCTCAATGAAATACAAATAAAAATGGATAAAGCTAGAAGTAAACATCCCTATTATATAAAAATGTAAATATAAACAGAACCAAATTTTGTTCTTATTTCTGGCCCAGCATGTAAGAAGCTTGGAAGTCTCTGCTCAATCCTAATAACAAGCAAAAAGTTAAACAGTCTGAAAAAAGAGCTCTTCTTAGATTCATCAGAGAAAGGGGCTCACAGGGCAAACCACAGCCTCAAATTGAAGAGACAGAGAATCACAAGCTACTGGAGCAGAACCCTCTGGTGGAAGGTGTACCAAGTTAGAAAAATCTGAACTGTAATCAATGATTGCTGAAGGTTTAATGTGGACAACTCTGTAAGTTAGAAAGATACAAGGAAATGAGAAGACAAGCCATAGACTGGGAGAAAATAGCTGCAAAACCATATCTCATCAAGGATTGCTATCCAGAGTACATAAAGAACTCTCATTACTCAACAATAAGGAAACAAACAACTCAATGAAAAAAGGGCAAAAGACCTAAACAGGCACTTCACCAAAAAAGATTTACAGATGGTAAATAAGCACATGAAAAGACGCTGCACATCATATGCCATTAGGGAAAAGCAGATTGAAACAACGAGATACCGCTACGTACCAATGAGAATGGCCAAACTCCAGACCCTGATAACACCACACAGCTGGTAAGGATGTGGAGTAAAAGGAACGGTCATTCACTGCTGGTCGGAATGTAAAATGGTACAGCCACTTTGGAAGACAGTTTGGGGGTTTCTCGCAAAATAACACACTCTTATAGCATCACACTCCTTGGTATTTACCCATATAAACTGGAAGCGGATGTGCACTGTTAAGGACTGAACACTGTTGTCCACTCAGAATTCATCTATTGAAGCCCTAATCCCCATGTGACAATATTTTGAGGTGGGACCTTTAGGAGGTAATTAGTTTTAGATGTGGTCATGATGGTGGGGTTCTTATAATGGGATTAGTGCCTTTATAAGAGGGATCACCCTTACTGATAGTGAGGATTCAGCAAGAATGCAGCTGTCTCCAAGCCAGGAAGATGGTTCTTACTAGAACCTGATTATACTAACACTCTGATCATTGATTTCCAGCCTCTGGAACTGTGAGAAATAAACATCTGTTGTTTAAGCCACCCAGTTTATGGTATTTTGTTACAGCAGCCCTAGCTGACTAAGACATCCACATGAAAATCTGCAAATAACTGTTTAAAGCAGCTTAATTCATAATTGCTAAAACTTGGAAGCAACCAAGATGTCTGTCAGCAGGTGAATGGATAAACAAACTGTGGTGCATCCATATAATATAATATTATTCAGCGTGAAAAAAATGGAGTACCACTAAAAGACATGGATAAATCTTAAATGCAACCCACTAAGTGAAAGAAGTCAATCTAGGAAGCCTATAACCGAATGAATCTAACCATATGACATTCTGGAACAAGCAGAACTGTGGAGTTAATAAAGAGATTAGTGGTTGATTAGGTTGGCTAATAGTTCATCTTTTTTACCCAAAGAAGCGGTTCTCAGATTTATTAATTTTATCATTTTTCTACTCTAAAGATTCAGTAATCTCTAATTTATTTATTAACTTATTCCTTGATAAGAGACTAACAGATACAGATATATTCTCAGATACAGAGCAGACTAAGAGGGTTGTATGATGTTACTTTGCTCTACTCTTTTTAAATCATTTTGAAAATCTGGATGAAACAGATTATTTTATAAGGGATATAAATTCCACAAACTTATCACCAGATAGACAGAATATATAAGCAGAGCAATAAAAAACAGAGAGAAAATATTGTCATGCAGCTACCAAAAATATCAGGAGATGCAGACGGCTTCACAGGAGAATTCCAGGAGAATCTAAAAGGATAGATAATGATGATGCCAGTTGTTATTCCAGAGCACAGGAAGTCTTCTTATAACACATAACACTGATACACTCCCCCAAAAAAACACACAAAAAAAGAAAACTGCAAGCCAATTTCACTTTTCATTACCAATGCAAAGAAATCCCAAATGAAATATTAGGCAAAAGGATACACTAGCAAATGAAAGGCACTTCAAATAAGTGATAACATATGGATTATTTAATAAATAGAATTGATATAATTGTTAGCTGTCTGGAAAAAATTAAACTAGATCTGTACCTCATATTTCACATCAAAATAAATTCCAAATAGATGAAATGTTTAAATATAAAAGTGTTGCAAGAGATCAGGAAAGGTTAATTGTTTCATTTTTCAGGGTAGGAAAGTTCTTTCTCAGTATAACTGCAAAACCAGAATCCATAAGAAACACAAATTTATGTACGTAATTTCTTTAAAAAGCTCAGTATGAAAACAAATACAATAATGTCTGGATATATTGTGAAAATTGCAAGTTATAAATAACAGCCTCTTAATAGTTAAGAATCCCCACAAAGCTATAAGAAAAAGATTTTCCTCCCAATAGAAAAATAGGCAAAGGATTTGAATAGACAGTTCATAGAAGATAAAATATAAATAGATTTTAAACAAATGAAAAGATATTTAATTTCACTTATACAAATGAAGTGCAAATTAAACTATAATGAACTACAATCTTTGCCTGTCAGACTGGAAAGATAAGAAAACTGGATAACGTGGTGAGGCAGAGAGGGTGAGAAGGAACAGGCTCTGCCACACTCTTCCTAGTGGGGACGTAAATGGGTATAACTTTTCTGAATAACATTAAATGCCTCTTACAGAAAATCACACAACCCTTGATCCAGCAAATGTACCTTAATGAACTCATCTTACAGATACGCCTGCACATGTATACAGGTTACAAGATAACCCATGTTTAAGAGCATTGATTACAACATTTTGCCAATGTAAATGATTGTAAATGACCTTAATTCTTAATTGTGGAACATCTGCATAAGGAAATTTATCAGCTGGTAAAAAGGCACAAAGTAAGCATTTATGGAAACTTCACACACTTTTCAATCTTTCTGTAAATCTGTAACTCTTCTAAATGAAAAACATTACAAAGAAAACCCTACAACCTGTGGACCATCCAAGCCAGGGGCTGTGCTATTAAGGAAGTAAAAGAACTATTACCTACTTCAAGGAACTTGAAATGTATGTGAATAAAGCCTAACATAATTTGAAAGACTGATGAATAGGTAGTGCAGTTCTTTATAAGAAAGATAGACACGAGGCAGCTTTATATATCTGACATAGAATAATTTCCAGTAAAAGAAGTGGAGAAAGCTACATTCATAACAATGTGTATAGTATGCTATATTGCTACCTTATTTGTTAAAGACATGAAAAATATACATTTGCTTATAAATGAATAGAACATCTCTAAAATGGTACCAAAAAGGCTGTTAGGGTTGACTGCCGCTGGGGAGGGAAAGTAGTTCATAGGATACAATGACTATTTTGCCTTATTCCAATTTTTCTATGTTTTATACTTTATAATCTGTCATGAATTAATTACCTGGACTTTTAAAAATTAAATAATGCATTTCATGGAGGAAAGAGCTTAGTTTCAACTGGGTTATACAGGGAATGCTTCCTGAGGGAAGAGGCATCCCCTGGGTCTTAAAGGGTGCTGATGATGGGCCAGACCGTCCTGGGCAAGGGGACTGCACAAGCAAAGACAGGGAGGTGGGAAGCAGGAGGAGGAACTGGAGAGAGTCACACAATAGTTTTACTGAAACGTAGTCTTTAGTAATGGAGAAGGCGATGGCACCCCACTCCAGTACTCTTGCCTGGAAAATCCCATGGACAGAGGAGCCTGGTAGGCTACAGTCCATGGGGTCACCAAGAGTCAGACATGACTGAAGCAACTTAACAGCAGTCTTTAGTAAAGTGACAGTTATGGAGATATTTCATTAAGAGTATGTTATATATAGTATAATAAAGAACAGTGAGTAAAAATCAGGTCAAATGCTATACCATTTACCAGCTCTGTGACCTCAGGAGTTATTTACCTTATGTAAACTGGACATAATGATAGTACCTCCTAGGGTTTTATGACCCTAGGGAGGACAGGCAAGGTAGGTAGAGGGCTCAGGCCAGGCTTGGCAGCAGGAAGTGCACAGTAAGTCTCAGCTGCCCTATGATTCAAGGGCTCCTAATGCCAGATTTATTCTGTGGGCAATAAGAAAGAAGCCAGTGCAGGTTTTGGCCAGTGGAGTGATATTAACAGAGTTGAAATTTCAGAAAGGTCACCTGGTCACTTGTGCAGGGTGAGTTGCAAGGGAATCAGAGGCCAGTGAAGAGACTTCTGACATTGTCCACGTGAGAGGGGAGAAAGGGCTGAGCCAGGGAGGTGCAATGATTAGGGAAGGATGGGCTTGGGAACAGCTGAATATGAAGAGAGAAGGGGTGCATTGAAGAAAATTTATGGTTTCAAATTTAAGTAACTCAGAGGTCGGTGGCACCTCTGAAGAAACAGAGATCCTGAAGAAACGAGCAGGACTGATAGGAAAAATGACTTTGGATGTGTTTCAGTATGTGAAGGAATCCAGGTAGAAATAATCAGTATGAAGCTGGAGAGATGGGAAACTAGGAAAACGCTGAGATAAGAGATAATACTGGGAGTAATAATACATAGGATGCTTAGTTGCAAGAGAGTAAGAAGTTCAGCTTGAATTAGTTTAGGCCAAAAGTCTATCTATGTGTGGATGTGGGAAATCTAAGGAATGCAAGCTTGGCTGGATCCAGGAGCTCAAACAGTGTCCCCAGGCCTCGGGCACTTAGCTCTCTGCCCTCATATGCTCGATTTTATTTTCTTACAACTTCTCTGCATGAGGCACCAAGATAACCACTGGAAACCCCATCCACTTCAACAGATAGGTTTCTCTTCTTTAATTATGATTTTGCTGAAAAGTTCTAGAGGAGGCTATATTTGGCTTGAATTAGATCACTTCTACTAGAGAAAAGGCAAAAAAAAAAAATCAGCAAGGAGTGGTGTCAAGGGAACTCTTAAGGAGGAGTAATCATTGATGTCAAATGCTGAGAGAAAAACTTATAAACAATGAATAAACTTAATATAGGTATATTGAACAGAAAATATTTCTCCAAGGGAAAAAATTATGAAACATACACACAATCAATGTGAATGTATTCACTAGCTAGCTATTGCTGTGTAGATATTAGCCCCAAGAGTAGGGGTTTAAACAACAATATTTGTGGAGGTCAGTCAAGATGGTAGAGTATAAAGACCCTGAGCTCACTCCTTCTCATAAGCTGAAAAAAACCACAATTATCTACAGAACAACCATTGATGTAAAAGACCAGAACCTACCAGGTAAAGTCTTCTACAACTAAAGACGTAAAGAAGGAACCACAGTGAGAGAGGACGGGTGGACTTATGATATAATCGTGCCCGATGCACACAACATACTGGAAAATACGTTGCACAGGTTCTCCCACAGAAGTGAGAGGTCTGAACCTTGTATCAGGCTCCCCAGCCTCCAGATGACCCCCCAAGGCTTTTGGCTTTGAAGGCCAGCAGGGCTTAATTTCAGGAGCACCACAGGACTGAGGGAAATAGAGACTTCACTCTTAAAGGGTACACACACAAATCTCACATGTTCCAGGATGCAGGACAAAAGCTATAATCTGGTAGGTGCCTGGGCCAGACCTACCTGCCTGGCTGGTCTTGGAGAGTCTCCTGGAGAGGCGTGTGTGTGTGTGTGTGTGTGTGTGTGTGTGTGTGTGTGTGTGGCTGTGGCTCACCCTAGGGACACAGGCATTGGCAGCAGCCGTATCTGGGAGCTCCTTCTACTGTGTGTTCACTGCTACTAGTGGCTGCCATCTTCGGATCTAGCTCATTAGTGTCAAGACTTGGCCCTTCCCAACAGCCTATAGGTGCTAGTGTGGGACACAACAGGCTAAACAACTAACTAGGTGGGGATACAGCCCCACCTATCAGCGGACAGGATGTCTAAAATCTTCCCGAGTCCACAGCTACCTATAGACATATCTCTAGACACAACCAGAGGGCCAAGACCCAGCTCCATGCAGAAGTGGACAACCACTGGCCTTGTCCTCCAGGAAGCCTGTACTAGCATCTAGGCCAGCCTCACCCACCAGGAGGCAGACACCAGAGGCAAAAAAACCCCACAATCTCATAACCTGTGGACTGATCTCATATACAGCAGGCTAACCCTACCCTGGAACCAGCTGGTAAACTCTCCAGAATGCCAGCATAGAGGAAACATCATAAAGGCTGTATAAGACAAACCCACTGCTAACATCGTACTCAATGGTGAAATGCTAAAAGCATTTTCTTTAGGATCATGAAAAACACAAGGATGCCCACTCTTGACACTTTTATTCAACACTGTTTTGGAAATACTAGCCATAGCAATTTGATAAGAAAAAAATAAAAGGAACCCAAATTGAAACGTAAGAAGTAAAACTGTCACTGCTTACAGGTGGCATGACCCTATACATAGAAAATCCTAAAGACACTACCAGAATACTAGCACTCATCAATGAATTCAATAAAGTTGCAGGATACAAAATTAATATACATAAATCTTTTGTATTTCTTTATACTAACAACATGATAGCTGAAAGAGAAATTAAGGAAACAATTCTACTTACCGTTGCATCAAAAAGAGTAAAATATCTAGGAGTCAACCTACCTAAGGAGACAAAAGACCTGTACTCAGTCAACTGTGAGACACCGATGAGAGAAGTTAAAGCCAACACAAATAGATGGAATGGTACACTATGTTCTTGGATTGAAAGAATTAACATTGTTAAAAAGACCATACTATCCAAGAGGTATAGAGAACAAACTGGTAGTTACCAGTTGGGAGAAGGAAGTGGGGAGGGATAATATAGATGTAGGGAAATAAGAGGTACAAACTATTGTGTATAAAATAAGCTACTAGGGTATATTGCAGGGCTTCCCTTGTAGCTTGGTCGTAAAGAATCTGCCTGAAATGCAGGAGACCCAAGTTCAATTCCTGCCTGCAATGCAAGAGACCTGGGTTCAAGTCCTGCATTGGGAAGATCCCTTGGAGAAGGAAATGGCAACCCACTCCAGTATTCTTGCTTGTAGAATCCCATGGACAGAGGAGCCTGGAAGGGTCCCAGCCCATGGGGTCGCAAGAGTTAGACATGACTTAGTGACTAAACCACCACAGGGCATATTGCACAGTACAGAGAATATAGCCAGTATTTTATAACTATGTAAAGTATAACCTTTAAAAATTGTGAATCACTCTACTGTACATCTGTAACTTACATAACATTGTACAGCAACTATACCTCAGTATAAATATCAACTATGTTAAGAAACCCCAGCGTTTATTATCAGTTACTGTGGACCAGTAATCTGGGTACAGCTTAGCCAAGCCCTTTGTCTCAGAGCCACTTATGAGGCTGCAATCAAAACGTTGGCTGAAGTTGTGGTCTCATATGAAGGCTCAGCTTGGGAAGGATCCACTCATGAACTTGTTCACATGGCAACTGGCATATTCAGCTCCTCACTGGGTGTTGGGTAGAGGCTACCCGTAGTTTTTTTCCATATGGGCCTTACAATGTGTCATTTGACTTTCATAAAACAAAGCAAATGAGAGAGAAAGAATAAAAGTCACAATCTTAACTTGAAACTGACATCATATCACTTTTTCTGCTCATCAGAAGGAAGTCACTAGGTACAGACTGTACCAGCAGCCCCTAACTTTTTTAGCAGCAGGGACTGATTTCATGGAAAACAATTTTCCCACAGGCTGGTGGTAGGGGGAATAATTTTGGGATGATTCAAGTATATTATTCATGCGTATTACCTTTACTGTGCACTTTATTTCTAATCTAATGCCACTGCTGATCTGACAGGAGGTCCATAGCTTGGAGGTTGGAGACCCCTGGTCTACACTATAGAAGAGGGTATTTCATACAGGCATGAATACCAGGCAACAGGGATCATTGGGAGTCTTGTCAGAAGCTGCTTACCCACTTATTCAATAGGAAATACACAATACATTGGAAAAGGTAGAAACCTTGGAGGCCACATTTTCTAGTAACAAAACAATATGGATAGGAAATAAATTATTTGTAAAGTAAAACTATAAAAACAAGAAATGATATATTAAACCCAAGGGATACAACCAAAACTATACTTGGAGAAAATTCTATAGCATTAATTGGTAATGATATTTAACAACAAATAATAAAAAATTAAATAGATTCCACCTTCAAGTATGGAAGCTAATCTTCTTGTACTCTCCAACAAACAGACTTAAGGAAAGCCACAAGAACAAATTCAGAAATCAACAAACTGGAAAATAATAAAAAGCAATAAACAATTTAAGTGCTCTTTTGAGAAAAATAAAACCAATAAAATTGGCAAATCTAATAGAGTTAGCCAAGAAAATAAGGAAAGACATATTGAACATTAGATTTGAGAAAGGGAATGTAACCACATGAACAAAGGACATTGTTTTCAAATGAAAGAGAACATTGTGCACTCTATTTGCTGATAGATTTTAAAGTCTTTCAAAAATAATGAGTGATTATAGAAAAAGAATCAGAAGAGTCAATAGATTTCAAAGAACAGAAATGTATTTCAAACAGAAATAGATTTGAATTCTGTCAAAACTTTAAAGCCCAATTCACATGCCATTTGTCCCAGACTTTAGGAAAATATCCCATTTAAATCTACAAAGATAGCAACACCCTGATACCCAAATCTTAATCATCATCTCTTCTTAGACAAAGCAGTCTGCTCAGAACTCTGGTCTCCTGTCCCACTTGTTCTCTGTAGACAGTGACTTTCCCCCAGCCTGTGCTGCGAGGGGGGAAGGGTGCTGCAGACTTAACAGCTACAGAATCTCTTATTTCTCAGGAATCTCCTTTGTCTGTCCTGGGGCTCAGGCAGGAGAATCTGGAAGGTGCAGATGAGAGCTGAGGATTTCTGAGGATGCCTGGAGCACCTTCTCTAACAGAACTGTGATTGACCGTAGCTTAGCTGGGCCCTGTGGGACCCTCCAACTCTGCTACAGGGTTAGGAATTACAGATAGAGTCTCCAGTCTGGTAAGAAAAGGCTTTCTAATGTTTTTAACCCCCTTCCCCACAATGCTTTAAAAAGTAAACTTGAGATCGCACAAGAAAAGGTATCTTTCAAATAGGTTGGAGGGATAAGTAGAGAAAACAGACTGAAGAAAATAGGAAGCAAATAAGCTAAAATGATAAGTATTAATATTAGTATTAATATTTTCTTCATGTTTATTGAGATTTAACTGACATATAACACTGCGTAAATATAAGGTGTAAGTCATGTTGCTTTGATACACACACACTGCAAAATGTTTACTATCATAGCTTTAGCTAACAACCCAATCATGTCACATAGTTACCATTGCTTTCTTGTGGTGAGGACATTTAAAGTCTACTCTCTTAGTAGCTCTCAAGTATATAGTACAATACTGTTAACCATAATCGCTATGCTGTCCATTAGATAACAAAACTTATAACTGCAAATTTGTACTCTTTGACCATCATCTCCCATCTCCCCCACCCCTCAGCCCCTGGTAAGTACTCTTTGTCTCTGAGTTTGGTTTTCTTTAGATTCCACATATATGTGACATGATACACATATTATCTATATGGCTTATTTCGCTTAGCATGATTCCCTCAAGCTTCACCCACGTTGTCACAAACGGCAGGATTTCTTTCTTTCTCATGGGTGACTAGCATTCCACTGTTTATGTATACACCACATCTCTTTTAGCCATTCAGCTGCTGCTGGACACAGGCTATTTCCAGGTCTTGGCTCTTTGAATAATCCTGCAATGAACATGGGAGTGTAGATATCTCTTTGAGAGCCTGTTTTCATTTTCTTTGGATATATATGCAGAAGTGGAATTGCTGGATCAAATGGCAGTTCTATTTTTAATCTTTTGAGGAGCCTCCATACTGGTTTCCATACAGGCCATACCGATTTACATTTCCACTGCTGCTGCTAAGTCTCTCCAGTCGTGTCCAACTCTGTGACCCCAGAGACGGCAGCCCACCAGGCTCCCCCGTCCCTGGGATTCTCCAGGCAAGAACACTGGAGTGGGTTGCCATTCCCACTAAGAGCGCACAAAAGTTCTCTTTTCTCCATATCCTTGCCAACACTTGTTACCTCTTGCCCTTTTGATGATAGTAATTTTAACAGGAGTGAGATGATATCTCATGGTTTTGATTTACATTTTTCTGATGATTAGTAACATTGAGCACCTTTTCATGTATCTATTGGCCATTTATATGTCTTCTTCAGAAAAATGTATATTCAGCTCCTCTGTCAATTTTTAATTGGATTGTTTATTTCCTAATTAAGTTATATGAACTCTTTGTATAATTTAGATATCAGATATATGATTTATAAATATTTTTTCCCACTCTGTAGGTTGCCTTTTCATTTATTTGATTGTTTCTTTTGTTGTACAGAAGTTTTTTAGCTTGATGCAGTCTTATTTATTTTTGTTCTTTTTGCTTGTGCTTTTGGTGTCATACTCAAAAAATCACTGCTGAGACCAATGTCAAGGAAATGTCCCCCCGTGTTTCCTTCTAGGAATTTTCATGGGTCAGCTCCTGAACTCCTCTCTTACCATGGACACACTAAATCTACAGCTACACATAAAACAACTCCTAAATCCAGAAGCTATCTGAGCAACTCCTATACATTTTGACACACTAGGACATACCCTCATCAAAGCAGGTAGGAAAGGCTAAGCCACACTCTCACCATAAACCCCACCCTGGCACAGAAAGAGGAAGGTTTACCTTGGATCAAGAAGACCAATACTGCTTTCTCGAGCACCAAGGGAAGGAAATGATGAGCAATGGGAGAGTCAGAAGGAGGCTAACAGCTTTTGTCTAGTAGTCTTGATTTCCTCGTGTAGAAATAAGGATGCCTAATGCTTGGTGGAAAGGTATGGTGGGACAGGATTTGAGACTATGGGGAAAGGTTCAGGGAACTCCCAAGAGGTGACTCATTGGTAGCGAGGAAATGGATGAGCCTGCTGCAACAACTTAGCATGAATTTGTAGAAAACCTGTTTTTTAAAAACCTGTCACCTTCCCTGGGAAATCTCTGTCTCCTCATTGTGGGGAAAGGATAGTCCCATCAGCCTTCACTGGGGAAAAGCAAACTCCCCACTACTGAAACTACTGAAGCAGAGCTTGTATAAGCCTATCCCTGGACTGGATGGGCTAAATAACCTTTCCATTCTCTGTCAACCTTGCGATTTTATGATTCTATAATTCTAGTTATTGCAAGTAACGTAACAAAATCAAATTACTTCCAGCTTATGCAAATTATAGTGACCTGCCTTTCAGCTTCCCCAGGGGAATGGATTGAAAATGCTGTGCACTTAGAATAGATTATGTGATTCTTGCACTCTCATTCCAGGTCAGTTCTCCTAAGTATCAGATAATTATGATGGAGCAGATGCACCATCGTGCTGACTGATAAGTTAGCACACTCTTCATCTGTCTTGAGCAGGCATGGTGAAATGGCTGGAAATGGAAGTATCACTTTGACACAGTCTTTTTGTTTGCTGGTGACTTTTATAATTTTCTATTCCTAAACTCAGCATTTCCCCTGCTGACTGTGGGTTATCAAAGTTTTGTTCTCTGTAGACAATTTGAGTTAGTGCTTATATCTTAGAGACAGCTTTGCAAGGGAGGCAGTAGGTGAGAGAGGAGTGTCCTGTGTGATTCTAGCTCTAAAGGAACCGCAAATCTCAGACTGATGAGAGGACCCTCATCGGAGTGCTGGGTACCCCATACGTCCTGGGATAATAAGACAAAACAAAGACCGTTCCAACACTATGATGCTTGCTTCACATTGGGATACAGCTATATACTCCCAGCCCAGAGCAAAGGAAAGAGGAACTTTTTGAGCAAGGCTGATTATGTAAGCTCACAAAAGCATTGAACACTTTGCAATTCTATTCTAGTTGTATTGAGTCCCCCTAATCATTTCCTTCACCATAGCATCCATTCAGTGACCAGCAGCAGATGCACTTTCAGGAGATATGGAAGGTATCAGCTTGTCAAAATGACCTCTAGCCTCAATCTGGAGATCTTTGTCTCAGGAAGTCTCCTACATTCGTGGTCTGTTCGTAACATCTTGCAATGTGCCAAGTACACTGGAATATTTCCGTATGGAATGGGGCTTTATACCGCTCTCTGACATATGAAATATTGCCCGAATCCCTCTCAGGCTCAGCATCAGTAGATTAGAGGAACATGAACATTATATAAGTCCGACATGTCAGGGGAGAGGTAGAGGGAAAATGCTCTAAGAACAAAGGGAGTAGAGATTATCACCCTGTTTATAGATGATAAACTGACATTGATAAATAGCTTCATAGGCCCTGGTGATAAATAGCAAAAGGGCAGAAATATTAATCAAAACTCCAATCACCGCTGCTTATGTGGGAAGTCAGAAAGAGCTAGTCACTCCTGGTTAGTGTCACCCCACCAAAGTACTGACAAGTATGTCACTATTGGGAGTAAAATGAGCATCCGTTTGTTGACACTATTTATGGCTGTTTACAAAGATTATTAATGGTTTGGATTAAAAATCCATAACTTAGATGATTTTTGAAGCCAAACAAAGAAAGGAGCATATAGAAAAATGGAAAAAAGACTGTACCAAAAATCCTAGCCTGAACAGAAATACTCTAACAGCAATTGAAATTTAGCCTTTGAAGTCTTAGACTATGTATATGATTCTTTACCAGCTCAAAATATTATGATTTTTAAAAAAATATTTATTAGGCTGTACCAGGTCTTAGTTGCAGCATGTGGGATCTACCTCCCTGACCAGGAATCAAACCCAGGCCCCCTGCATTGGGAGAGTGGAGTCTAAGCCACTGGACTACCAGGGAAGTCCCCATGGTGACTTGCATTATAGTTGGATGGTAAACAGAGTTGATGTAAACTGCTATAAAGCCCAGGAAGGAAACAGATTGTAGGAAAGTAATTGGATAAACACAAATTCTTCTGCCTTAGGCATGAGGATAAAATACAACAAAAATTATGTTAAATGAACATCCAAGTGTGCAAGCAAGAAAGGAAAATCACCAGGTACCAGAAATACATAGAGGAATAGAAGCTTTACTGCAAAGTGAATGAGGTGCTGCTGCTGACTCCTGGGTGGAGGTGGGGTAGCTGTGGCAGTGGCTGGTGTGGAGGTGGGCGTGGTGGTCACACTATTGTCAGTTTCAAAAACCTGGGGGCTTGGGCTTTCATGCCCACATAGGGAAAGAAATGAAACCTTGGGCCACGTAAGGCAAGGAATTATTGGATGAATAGAATGAAACCCCTGCTTATGGCTGGCATGCTAGGAGGGCCACCCCTCAGGGAAAGTATAGATCAGAAAGCAACGTGTCCACTGGCTCAGCAAGAGAACAAGAGAACATGTCTGCCTCTGCTTGGAGTCTGTGTGAAAAGTTCTCCCCCGAGAAATCACAAGCCAGGGCTTGAGTCTCACATAGATTTAAGCTCGAGTTTATACCATCCAGAAATCTAGAAACTCCCAAGCCAAAAGCCTTAATAAAAAGTCACTGCCAGGCTGCTGATACTTTAGATTTACCTAGAGGAGTAAAAAAATCAACATCCTGGAGGGACTGTTCAATAATCTGGGGTGAAAGGAGTTTCGTGGAATGTACAATCCACACCAAAGATGATGAAAATGTCCACCATGTGCATGAGTCTGACAACGTGCTGGACAGAATGACCAGGGTTCCAGGAAACTGGGATAATAGATAAAGAATGCCAGCATGTCTAAAATTAACATAGAGCTTGTGCATGTAAAAAATGACATGTGGACAGGGTCATTAGTGGCAGTATTATTTGTAAAACAAAAAAAAGTTGGAGACAACCTGTGTCCTCATTAGAGGATAGGTTAAACAAACCACGGTGCATTTTCCCAAAGATGGCTATGCAACTACAAAAAATAATGAAGCTCTTTATGTATTTATGTAAAAAGATTTCAGCTAACATTTCATACTGTTAGCTGAAGAAAGCCAGTAAAAGTCTATATAACTAGCTACCTTTTATTTAAGAAAGAGAATGAAAATAAGAATTTATATCCTTACCTTTGTGTATTTGTGTTGATGTGGAAAGAATATTCAAAAATATTAGTAATTATTGTTGACCTTAGGGATTGGAGTATGGATGTATAGATGGGACACAAGTGGGAGTGAAGCTTTTCCTTGTGTATATTTTTATCATTTTGATTTTTCAGCCATATAAATGTGCTATTTATTAATATTTCTAGAAATAGAGAGGATTTGGATAATATAATGAATATTTGACCAAATGGGGTATTAGGTGAACCATGCACCCAACATTTTAGGGCTTATATTCAAAACATTCTCTGACATAAATTGTAGTAATGTTTTCTTAGATCACTCTCCCAAGGCAAGAGAAATAAAAGCAAAAATAAACAAATGGGACCTAATTAAACTTACAAGCTTTTGCACAGCAAAAGAAACCATAAGCTAAATGAAAAGACAGTCTATGGACTGGGAGAAAAATTTGCAAATGATGCGACTGACAAGGGCTTAATTTCCAAAATGTATAAACAGTTCATACAACTCAATAATAGAAAAACAAACAACCCAATCAAAATGGGGAAAGATTTAAACAGACATTTTACAAAATAAGACATACAGATAGCCAGTCGGCACATGAGAAGATGCTCAACATAGCTAGTTATTAGAGAAATTCAAATCAAAGCTACATTGAGGCATCCTCTCACATCATTCCTAATGGCCATCATCAAAAAGTCTACATAATAATAAATGCTGGAGAGGGTGTAGAGAAAAGGGAGAGCAAATTGGTGCAGCCACCAGGGAGAATAATACAGAGGTTCCTTAAAACACTAAAAATAGAACTACCATCAGTTCAGTTCAGCAGCTCAGTTGTGTCCGACTCTTTGCAACCCCATGAACTGCAGCATGCCAGGCCTCCCTGTCCATCACCAACTCCTGGAGTTCACCCAAACTCATGTCTGTTGAGTTGGTGATGCCATCCAACCATCTCGTCCTCTGTCGTCCCCTTCTCCTGCTCTCAATCTCCTGCCCTCAGTCAGCTCTTCGCATCAGGTGGCCAAAGTATTGGAGTTTCAGCTTCAACATCAGTCCTTCCAATGAACACCCAGGACTGATCTCCTTTAGGATGGACTGGTTGGATCTCCTTGCAGTCCAAGAGACTGTCAAGAGTCTTCTCCAACAACACAGTTGAAAAGCATTAATTCTTTTGCGCTGAGCTTTCTTTAGAGTCCAACTCTCACATTCATACGTGACCACTGGAAAAACCATAGCCTTGACTAGACGGACCTTTGTTGGCAAAGTAATGTCTCTGCTTTTCAATATGCTATCTAGGTTGGTCATAACTTTCCTTCCAAGGAGTAAGTGTCTTTTTTTTTTTTTTTTACTCTATTTTACTTTACAATACTGTATTGGTTTTGCCATACATTGACATGAATCCACCACGGGTGTACATGCAATCCCAAACATGAACCCCCCTCCCACCTCCCTCCCCACAACATCCCTCTGGGTCATCCCCATGCACCAGCCCCAAGCATGCTGTATCCTGCGTCGGACATAGACTGGTGATTTGATTCTTACATGATAGTATACATGTTTCAATGCTATTCTCCCAAATCATCCCACCCTCTCCCTCTCCCTCTGAGTCCAAAAGTCTGCTATACACATCTGTGTCTTTTTTGCTGTCTTGCATACAGGGTCATCATTGCCATCTTTCTAAATTCCATATATATGTGTTAGTATACTGTATTGGTGTTTTTCTTTCTGGCTTACTTCACTTTGTATAATCGGCTCCAGTTTCATGGCTGCAGTCACCATCTGCAGTGATTTTGGAGCCCAGAAAAACAAAGTCAGCCACTGTTTCCCCATCTATTTCCCATGAAGTGATGGGACCAGATGCCATGATCTTCATTTTCTGAATGTTGAGCTTTAAGCCAACTTTCTTCACTTTCCTCTTTCACTTTCATCAAGAGGCTCTTTAGTTCTTCTTCACTTTTTGCCATAAGGGTGGTGTCATCTGCATATCTGAGGTTATTGATATTTCTCCCAGCAATCTTGATTCCAGCTTGTGTTTCCTCCAGCCCAGCATTTCTCATGATGTACTCTGCATAGAAGTTAAATAAGCAGGGTGACAATATACAGCCTTGACGTATTCCCTTTCCTATCTGGAACCAGTCTGTTGTTCCATGTCCAGTTCTAACTGTTGCTTCCTGAACTACATACAGATTTCTCAAGAGGCAGGTCAGGTGGTCTGGTATTCCCATCTCTTGAAGAATTTTCCACAGTTTATTGTGATCCACACAGTCAAAAGCTTTGGCATAGTCAATAAAGCAGAAATAGATGTTTTTCTGGAACTCACTTGCTTGTTCGATGATCCAGCAGATGTTGGCAATTTGATCTCTGGTTCCTCTGTCTTTTCTAAATCCAGCTTGAACATCCGGTAGTTCATGGTTCATGTATTGCTGAAGCCTGGCTTGGGGAATTTTGAGCATTACTTTACTAGTGTGTGAGATGAGTGCAACTGTGCAGTAGTTTGAGCATTCTTGAGCATTGCCTTTCTTTGGGATTGGAATGAAAACTGACCTTTTCTAGTCCTGTGGCCACTGCTGAGTTTTCCAAATTTGCTGGCATATTGAGTACAGCACTTTCACAGCATCATCTTTCGGGATTTGAAATAGCCCAACTGGAATTCCATCACCTCCACTAGCTTTGTTCATAGTGCTGCTTCCTAAGGCCCGCTTGACTTCACATTCCAGGATGTCTAGCTCTAGGTGAGTGATCACACCATCGTGATTATCTGGGTCATGAAGATCTTTTTTGTACAGTTCTTCTGTGTATTCTTGCCACCTCATCTTAATATCTTCTGCTTCTGTTAGGTCCATACCATTTCTGTCCTTTATTGAGCCCATCTTTGCATGAAATGTTCCCTTGGTATCTCTAATTTTCTTGAAGAGATCTCTAGTTTTTCCCATTCTGTTGTCTTCCTCTATTTCTTTGCATTGATCCCTGAGGAATGCTTTCTTATCTCTTCTTGCTATTCTTTGGAACTCTGCATTCAGATGGGTATATCTTTCCTTTTCTCCTTTGCTTTTCGCTTCCCTTCTTTTCATAGCTATTTGTAAGACCTCCTCAGACAGCCATGTTGCTTTTTTGCATTTCTTTTTCTTGGGGATGGTCTTGATTCTTGTCTCCTGTACAATGTCACGAACCTCCGTCCATAGTTCATCAGGCACTCTGTCTATCAGATCTAGTCCCTTAAATCTATTTCTCACTTCCACTGTATAGTTATAAGGGATTTGATGTAGGTCATACCTGAATGGTCTAGTGGTTTCCCCCACTTTCTTCAATTTAAGTCTGAATTTGGCAATAAGGAGTTCATGATCTGAGCCACAGTCAGCTCCTGGTCTTGTTTTTGCTGATTCTATAGAGCTTCTCCATCTTTGGCTGCAAAGAATATAATCAATCTGATTTTGGTGTTGACCATCTGGTGATGTCCATGTGTAGAGTCTTCTCCTGTGTTGTTGGAAGAGGGTGTTTGCTATGACCAGTGCATTCTCTTGGCAGAACTCTATTAGCCTTTGCCCTGCTTCATTCTGTACTCCAAGGCCAAATTTGCCTGTTGCTCCAGATGTTTCTTGACTTCCTACTTTTGCATTCCAGTCCCCTATAATGAAACTCCATATGATCCAGCAATCTCACTTCTGGGCCTGTAGCCGGAGAAAACTCTAATTTAAAAAGATACATGCACCTGTAAGTTCATAGCAGCACTATTCACACTAGCCAAGACATGGAATCAACCTAAGCATCCAACAACAGAAAAATGGTAAAGAAGATGAATACTTTAGAATTTAATAGAATAATTCTCAGCCATAAAAAAGAAATAATGCCATTTGGTCAATATCACTAATTATTAGAGAAATGCATATTAAAACTACTATGAGGTGTCACTTCACACTATCAGAATGGCCATCATTAAAAAGTCTACAAATAATAAAAGTCACACAGAGAAGGACAAATATATGATATTGCGTATATATGGAATCTAAAATAAATGGTAGAAATGAACTTATTCACAAAAAAGAAATAGAGTCATAGATTGAAAATAAACTATGGTCACTGGGGGGAAAAGCAGGGAGGAATAAATTGGGGTACTAGGGTTGACATATGCATATACTATATATAAAATAGAAAACTGATAAGGACCTATTGTATAGCAAAGAGAACTCTACGTGATACTCTGTAATGGCCTATATGTGAAATAATCTAAAAAAGAGTGGATATATGTATGTGATTCATTTTGTGTACACCTGAAATGAACACAACATTGTAAATCAAATTATACTCTATAAAATTATTCCAAATTAATTAATATAGAAAAGCTAGTGGAGGTGACAGATTTCCAACTGAGCTATTTAAAATCCTGAAAGATGAGGCTATGAAAGTGCTGCATTCACCATGTCAGCAAATTTGGAAAACTTAGCAGTGGCCACAGGACTGAAAAAAAGTCAGTTTTCATTCCAATCCCAAAGAATGGCAATGCTAAAGAAAGTTTAAACTATTGCACAATTGTGCTCATTTCACACGCTAGCAAGGTAATGCTCAAAATCTTTCCAGCTAGGTTTCAACAATATGTGAACCAAGAACCTCCAGATGTACAAGCTGGGTTTAGAAAAGGCAGAGAAACCAGAGATTAAATTGCCAACATTCATTGGTTCATGGAGAAAGCAAGGGAATTCCAGAAAAACTTCTGCTTCATTGACTACACTAAAACCTTTGACCACGTGGATCACAACAAACTGTGGAAAATTCTTGAACAGATGGGAACACTAGACCACTTTACCTGACTCCTGAGAAACCTGTATGCAGGTCAAGAAGCAACAGTTAAAACCAGACGTGGAACAATGGCTGGTTCAAAACTGGGAAAGGAGTAGGACAAGGCTGTATATTGTCACCCTGCTTGTTTAACTCATATGCAGAGTTGTTGTTCAGTCACTCAGTTGTGTCTGACTCTTCAACCTCAAAAAGTGTAGCACATCAGACTTCCCTGTTGTACATGTAGAGTACTTCATGAGAAATGCCAGGCTGGATGAATCACAAGCTGGAATCAAGATTGCCGGGAGAAGTATCAACAACCTCAAATATGCAGATGATACGACTCTAATGGCAAAAAGTGAAGAGGAACCTAAGAGCCTCTTAATGAGGGTGAAAGAGGAGCATGAAAAAGCTGCCTTGAAACTCAACATTCAACAAACTAAGATCATGGCATCCAGTCCCACCGCTTCATGGCAAATAGAAGAGGAAAAGTGGAAGCAGTGACAGATTCCCCACCCCCCCCACCCCCACCCCCCCGGGCTCCAAAATCACTGCAGACGGTGATTGCAGCCATGAAATTGAAAGACACTTGGAAAGAAAGCCATAACAAACATTACTTTGCTGACAAAGGTCCATACAGTCAAGGCTATGGTTTTTCCAGTAGTCATGTATGGATATGAGTTGTTGTTCAGTCACTCAGTTGTGTCCAACTCATTGTGACCCTGTGAACTGCAGCACACCAGGCAAGCTGGACCATGAAGAAGGCTGAGCACTGAAGAATTGATGCTTTCAAACTGTGGTGCTGGAGAAGACTCTTGAGAGTCTCCTGGATAGCAAGGAGATCAAACCAGTCAATCCTAAAGGAAATCAACTCTGAATATTCATTGGAAGGACTGATGATGAAGCTGAAACTCCCAATCCTTTGGCCACCTGATGTGAAGAGCTGACTCAACGGAAAAAAAAAAAACCCTGATGCTAGGAAAGATTGAGGGCAAAAGGAGAAGAGGGCAACAGAGAATGAGATGGTTAGACAGTATCACAGACTCGACGGACATGAATTTGAGGAAACTCTGGGAGATAGTGAAGGACAGAGGAACCTGGTGTGTTACAGTCCATGGGGTTGGAAAGAGTTGGACATGACCTAGCAATTAAATTACAACAATAACAATCAATAAAATAGCCATCATGATCTTTGCAAAAAATAGTAAACAGTAAAACCTCTGGCAAGACTACTAAAGAAAATATAAGAGAAAGCTCAAATAATTAACACCAGGAATGAAAAAATGGTCATTACTGTGGATGCTACTGATGCAGAGATAATAAGAGGGTTTTCTGAATAAATTTATACCAATGTGTTAGACCATTTAAAGAAAAGACAAATTCGCCTCCAAATTGTTTCTGTTATTTGAGAGATAACAGACTGCTCATGCTGTTGGACATGGATCAGTCTAATTTACAGAGAGGAGGAGGCTGAATGGATGGAAAATTCAGGTGACAGGAAGAGGCAGGGACCGGCAGTGGTCCATTGCGCAGGCCTGAGCAGAGCACCATGCAGGGAGGTGATTGGTACTGGGGGCACAGGTGGGGCCTTGGAGACTGGGAGAGAGCACAGAAGGGGCAATGCCAGTCTCTGGCGGCCACTTCCAGGGCCACGACTCTGCTTCAGGGCCTTCCCATCGCTCACTCAGTGAGGGCACCTCTTCCTTCTCTGCCCTGTCGTTCTGCTCTGCCACCACTTGCTCCCCATCTCACATGGATTTTCTCCAGTCGAGGTTTTTGACTCCCGTCCCTGCCAGGTTGAGTTTGTCCAGAAGATGCCTCTGGTTCTCTCCAGACCCAGAGTTCTCTGAGTCTGAGTTGTCCTATCTTCTAATAGGTTGCAAGAGATGTGACTGCTAGTCTGGCAGGTCCTCTACAAATTTCAGGTTCCAGGGGAAGATCTGGAATGGTGGTTCTCACACTGCATTCTCTGGAACCCCAGAGTTCCAATAGTGATTCTCAGGGATCTCTGAGGGGTGAAGGAAAGACCAGCTGTGGGGCTTAGGCCTCCTGCAAGAGTGTTGTCCTGTGAAACTTTGCCAGAGTTGTCTTATATTCTTGTGAAAGTTCATTTGCAACCTGCCCCCCAAGTCTAAGTGATTCTGAAGATCCCTCATCATCTAAGCTGTATCAAGAAAACAGGCCTATTAAAGATTTTAAAATTTAAAAAATAAAAAACTAAAAAAAAAAATATATATATATAAATAAGATCAAAAAAAAAAAAAAAAAGAAAACAGGCCTCACTCAGATCATTGACTATTGATGTCTGAGGGGTCTCTGCTGAGGCTCAGGTCTAAGGGGACCTCTGCTATGGGTTAGCACGCAGGTCTCATTTATCCACCATAGATTTCAGAGCTCAGGAGTGGCCTGGCTTTGGTTTGTGTTTGCTATGAGGCCTTCAGAGCACTTCATCTATTCTTACCTTACTTATCAACCAACCCTAAATCATTCAAAGGCCTCAGAAGAATGTAAGTCAGCTTGTGATGGGCTCTTTGTAGAGGGTGCTGAGTTTGCTGGGCACCTGCACAGTGGGTGTTTACTATGTGCTCAATCCTGTGTGGGGTTTATGCTGAGAAAGGGGAGTCAGAGGCCGGACAGGGAAGGCACTTGTTCAACCTGAGGGAAGAAAAGACCAGCTCCTGAGTCCACTTGGGGAGAAAAGGTAGCTAAATAAATAAAGGATAATCAGTGGCATTTGTAGGATGGAGGGCTAAATTACAGAAAGAAAAGGAGCTGTTTAGCCCGGGTCCTAGAGAAGTCATCAGATGGGGGAAGGGTTGGGGCCATGTAGCTGCTAGAGGTGGAGCCATGAACCATGAGTGGAACTAGACGGGGGCACATCCGTGCCTGTCTGTGCAGCTGCTCCTGACAGTCTGACCTGCCTGAGGACTGACCTCCCTTGCTCATGAACTTGTAGTACCCACTGGGGCAGATGCTCAGAGTCTGGACCATTCTTCCTGGGGACACTGAGGAGAGAGTGGGGGCCGGAGGAGTGGACAGGGGAGACTGTCTATCTCCAAGGTCCCTTCTAGCCCTTCCAGCTTCAGGTTAGAAGTTTCATTTTTAGGTGCAGTAAAGGTTCAGATAAAGAAGTCCAACATGATTTAGGCTGGTCAAAGGGGGCTACTTTAGGCCCTTGAAGTCAACCTGGAAAACGGCAAGTATGGCAGCTGTGCTCCAGACAGCCTCTCCTGAGCACTGGGCAGCATGGTGGAGAAATTACAGGACACAAAGCGGCACTGTGATCACAGCGCCGGGTGTGAGATACCATCAGGAGACAAGGCTGGACACTGAGAACTGGTGTAACCCCTGACTGGAGCCACCACACAGGCCTGGTTAGGCTGGCTGCCACCCTCTGAGCAGGGCTGAGTGAAAACCACATTTATGAAATGCCCCATTCATTTCCTGCCAGAGATCCTATCTGAAGCCAGAGCTCTTGCCTCCCGGAGAAGTAACTGTGTCTCGCAAAGCCTTCTCTGCCCTGAAAGATGCTGAGGGAACCTTGAGGGAGGAACAGTTTCCCTTTGGCAAAGCAAACTCTGTGTTCTCCACATATGTCCTAAGTACATTTCTTTGCTTGTTGCAACATCTGGTGTGAGATGTCGGGCCAACTTAACGCTGCATCATTTCCTATCACATACTTTGGGTGATCTGCGAGAAAACATTTAAAAGCTGTGAAAATGATCTGAGTCACTGTAGATGCTGCAGCCCGCCGTGATAGGAAGCAGCCAGATTAACCCACGCTGCAAATGTAAAGCTGGCTGAGATGCTCTAGGTTGTCACGGCCGAGTGCTCAGCCAAGAGAGACGGAAATGTCCAAGGAGGACAGACACAGGTGGCTTCTGCAGGGCAGCCTTGCAGGTAACCACCCATGTTTGGAGTTCCAAGGTGGCACCAGTGGTAGAGATCCTGCCTGCCAATGCAGAAGACACAAGAGATGCGGGTTTGATCCCTGCGTCTGGAAGAGCCCCTGGAGGAGGGCATGGCAACCCACTCCAGTATTCTTGCCTAAAGAATCCCATGGGCAGAGAATCCTGGAGGGCTACAGTCCATAGGGTCGCAAAGAGTCGGACATGACTGAAGTGACTTAGCACGCACGTGCCCGTGTTTATCAGTTGACAAAAATAGTCAATGGCACTTAGCGCCACTTTCACCTATCTGTCCTATGAGGATAGGAAGATCAAGAAAACTCACAGTTATACTAGGGTCATTGGCATTGTCCCTGGCCTGGACCTGTGGGAATTCTTCTCTGTGAAGAATTTCTGGTTGAAATTCTGAGTGTTCTGAGAACCAAGACTCAGGAGTCTGCGGAGCTTTGATCTATAATCCTCCCTGACCCCTGAGTTTTGGAGAGATGTGTTGTTGCTGGCACAGCCATGTGCTTACTAGGCTTCCCGGGTGGCTCAGATGGTAAAAGAATCCGCCTGCAATGCACGAGACCCGGGCTTGACCCCTCAGTTAGGAAGATCCCCTGGAGAAGGGAATGGCAACCCACTCCAGTATTCTTGCCTGGGAAATCCCATGGACAGAGAAGCCCATGAGGTCACAGAGTCAGACACGACTGAGCAACTATACTATCACTGAGGGTGGGTTAAGCCCCAGCCAGGAGACATAGAGGCTGCCCTTCCTGCTGCTTCAAGGCTGTATGAACAGGGCAGGGGCCTGGTTGGTGAAGTCAGGGCTGCAGCCCTGGGGACTGCCTTGGGTATTGACATGGCACGGGCTTGCAGGGAGGATGGGCATCTCTGAAATGACACCATTTGTTCATGGGAAGATTGCGGTCCTTCTCCAAACTAGTCACCCTGAGGCCAGCTGTACTTCTCCAGCTGCTGATTCAGCTCAGCTCCCTTTCAGCCTGAGCTCTTCTCTCCATCCTCAGAACCCCTCCGATGTCCTCTGACCCTTGTATGTCCTCCCCCAGTCTCTAACTGGATTAAAGGCAAGTGTCTGGGTCTGCTGGGCTGCTGGGGCACAGGGACCACGTGCCTGCTTCCCCGCCATGCTGCCTGTGCCGAGACTGTGTTGGGTGCTTGAGCTGGGGAGGGGGTTGTCCCCATCCTTGGCATACAGAGGGGCTCTGTGAACGCTGCTAAGTAGCAGGACTCTATCCCCAATAGGTGCTCAGGGTGGCTGACCCTCTGCCACCTAGATTTCCCAGGGTACCTTATCTCGGGGGCAGGCAGGCTCTGAGAACTCTTTGGAAAGGTGTTTGTATGTCCCCTAGGTTCCCTTGCACGCAGAGAGAAGGCTGTGTCGCTCAGCCTGTGCACTGGTGCTTCACCTTCCTCAACCGTGCTGCAGAGAGCTGGGCTCTGCGGCTGCCTGGGTCGCTGTGGTGTGGCCCCGTGCCAAGCTCTTCTCTCCTCGCCGACAGGGGAGGCTCACAGTGCAGAGCCCAGATGGCTGGGCCCCAGCTCTCCCTGCCCCCACGTTTCCCTCCCTCTGAAGGGAAATGGAGCTCACTGGGATCAGCCAGCCAGGGTCTCGGGAGGAGGGCTGGGGCTGTGCTGTTACAGCAAGTGCAGAGAACCAGAGCTGGGAGCAGCCACCCAGCTGTGCCCCAGGGTGAAGCAGGAGGGTGGCACCCACTCAGAGGGGCTGCTGCTGGGAACTGGCGGCTGGCACAACAGCTCTATGCAGCCCAGCTCTGACCTAGGAAGGGGAGGGGAAGGGGGAGTCTTGACAGGAAACATGTCAGATGCCCCATGCGGAGTCCTTGAGCTAAAACCAGTTGTTGGAGGGAGGAATCTCAATCCCCTGTCACGTAGGAATAGGTCTGTGTTGTCTGTGTTGGTCCTGCTGCTGGCTCTGTTGTTGGCTGAGGGAGTCCCGCTTCCCTGTCTCCTGCCATGTGGTTCCTAAGGGTCCAGGACTCTCTCCTTCCCAGGTCAGGCTTGCATTGTGGTCTTTTCATAAAAGTCTTCACCCACGCCCCGCCCCCGGCTCTCCTCACTTTATCCCTCATGTCCATTCTCACATGACTCTCCTGCACATCTAAACTCCTGTTGGCGCCTGCTGTTTAGAGGATCTGAACCATCACATGCATGGTGGGCGTTCCTCTGTGTCTGGTCCCTTTTCTGCGGCATCCATCAGTGACAGCCACCCAGGATCAGGAAGGCGCTGCTTCTGGGACAGCAGGTGTCCCCTTCCACATGGTAAGAAACCTTACAATGCTGGGCCTTCAGGGGTCCTCTGGTGCCACATCCAGGAGGGCCAGGGCCCCTGAGGGCATCCCTGACAGGTGGTCATCTGGACTCTGCTTGAACGTCTCCAGGGAGATGTCACGGTGAGTCCATTGGATGGCAAGGGAAATTGCTAGAAAATTCCTCCTGTGCTGATCAGTCCACAAGCCACCTGACTCCCTCCTCCAGTGCTATGACTGACATAGACGATTCGCTCATTCCTTCTCGTTTTGAAGGAGCAATACCTGAGGCCTGCAGTTAGAGGCCCACTTCAGATAGGGCAGAGGGGAGCAGACGGGAGTGACGGAGGCCCAGCCCAGAGCCTTTCCATCGTGCAGGGGTGTGGGCAGAGTGAATCCCGACATGGGGGTGTGACAGAAGGTAATGACAAAGGACAAGAAATACCTCCATTGAGGTTTCTGCTGCAGCAAGTTGAGTGCCCCAGCTTTCTCCTTGGACATACCTCCTTTTGGACACCACTCCTTGAAACACACTCCTTTTGCTAAAAGCAGATAAGGATCTCTGGTCTGCTGCCTTACCAGCCTGGTTTTAAGTCCCAGCTCTAAATCCTAGAGACTACATGATCTTGAGACCTCACTCAAACTCTGTGTCTCAGTCTCCTCTCATATAAAATAGGGTAATAATATTTACCTCCATTCAGAAAACAAAGATCATGGCACCTGGTCCCATCACTTTATGGCAAATAGATGGGGAAACAGTGGGAACAATGGCTGACTTTATTTTTCTGGGCTCCAAAATCACTGCAGATGGTGATTGCAGCCATGAAATTAAAAGACTCTTACTACTTGGAAGGAAAGTTATGACCAACCTAGATAGCGTATTAAAAAAGCAGAGACATTACTTTGCCAACAAAGGTCTGTTTAGTCAAGGTTATGGTTTTCCCAGTGGTCATGTATGGATGTGAGAGTTGGACTATAAAGAAAGCTAAGCGCCGAAGAATTGATGCTTTTGAACTGTGGTGTTGGAGAAGACTCTTGAGAGTCCCTTGGACTACAAGGAGATCCAACCAGTCCATCCTAAAGGAGATCAGTCCTGGGTGTTCCTTGGAAGGACTGATGTTGAAGCTGAAACTGCAATACTTTGGCTGCCTGATGCAAAGAGCTGACTCATTTGAAAAGACCCTGATTCTGGGAAAGATTGAAGGCAGGAGAAGGGGATGACAGAGGATGAGATGGTTGGATGGCATCACCCACTCAATGGACATGAGTTTGGGTGAACTCCGGCAGTTGGTGATGGATAGGAAGGCCTGGCGTGCTGTGGTTCATGGGGTTGCAAAGAGTCGGACACGACTGAGCGACTGAACTGAACTGAACTTACCTCCCAGATCTCTTTGAGGATTAAATAATGCTTGTGAAGTGTGTTTGGTGGAAGACAATTGTTAGCTAACACACCTACACAGCAGCCCAGCTCACAGTTATGAGTTGCTGATCCTGCATGTGAGGTAGGGGCTGGATGTGTGTAGGGAACTGAAATGGTGATGTCTGAAGAGAGACGTCCATGTCCTAATGCTGAGAACCTGTGAATGTGACCTTATGTGGAAAAATAGTCTTTACGGACGTCATTAAATTAAGGTTCTTGGAATGAGATCATCCTAGATTATCTGGGGAGACTGTAAATCAATAACAAGTGTCCTTACGCAGGATGGGAGATATCCTCATGCAGACCACAATAAGCTGACCGAAGGAGCGGCAAGGGGCTTGGGGCTGATAAACTGTGGAGCTGAAGTGAGGATCTGCCATCTCCACAATGCAAACCCTCCTGCCAGAGCAGATAGTACAAAGGCTTGCTTGCTTTCGGTATTCATATCTTTGTAACTGGAAAACCTGCATTTTGTAAGTAAAGAGAGTTGTACAGTGAATGAAACGTTATACAACATTTTGTATGTGTAAAGAAAAAAAACACCAATAGCTACATGGATGTTGACAGAAGTCTGAGTTTGAAGAAAGAACCCATTCATGTCCAAAACATCAAGCCTACTCTCCTACCAGCCTTCTTGCTAAGCTTCAGGTTTGTGCCAGGCATTGTATTAAGTACTGAGGACATAGTTGTGAACAAGCAAGATGGTCTTTCTCCTGCCTGGGCATGCAGCCTAGGAGGGAGACAGGCATTAACTACAATGCAGACACATCATTTTGAATGACGATAGTGGTAAGTGTTATGAATCACCTTGGCACCCTCATCAAAATTCAGTGACTCCACATGTGTACTCTACTCTGTCCATTGACCTGAGTCTCTCTCCTGAGTCTCTCTCCTTTCACTAAAACTACACTTGGTTTTAGTGAAAGAGTCATTCGCTGTAGAAAGATGAAGGCAGTACATCCTCCACCTTTACCTTTTCCCCAAATTGCTTTGGCTCCTCTGTTTTCCTATCTAATTTTTAGCATCTGCTTTAAAAATTTATTTATTTACTTGTTGGCTGTGCTGGGTCTGTGTTGCTGTATCCAGGTTTTTTCTATTTGCCGCAAGAGAGGGCTACGCTCTAGTTGTGCTGCGCTTAGGCTTTTCAACGCAGAGGCTTCTCTCTTTGCAGGGCACGGGCTCCGGGCATCCGTGCTTCAGTCATCATGGTGTGTGGCCTGAGTACTTGTGGTGCATGGGATTCGTTGCTCTGCAGCACGTGGAATCTTCCCAGACTAGGGATTGAACCTGTGGCAAGTGAATTCTTAACCACTGGGCCACCAGAGAAGTCCTAGCATCTGTTTTTTAGATTCAATTAGCCATATATGTCAAGTCTGCAGAGTGAAAGATTTTTTCACAAGTGAAGTTTTAGCAGTCGAAGCTTTAAATCTGAAGATTAGGCCACAGGCAAATGATGGATGAGGGCAAAATTAGCTTCTTTGTGACTTTTTTAGGTTTTTCACAAGGACTCTAAGATTCTATGATCCTTTCACAAATGCTTTGAGGGAGCTGATAGTTGGATGTGGGTCAGAACTATTTAGAGCTGCCCAAACTATTCTTTGTATGTTTTTGCTTCTTTTGCTCGTCTTTTATAACAAAGGGGTAAGTGAAGCTAGAGACATGATGATGACCTTGAAAACAGAATGCCAGGGAGAGCTGGGGAGATAGAGGCCTGCTGGTGACCACAGGATGTTAGACAGGACCACAAGATGTTTGCAGTCCCTGAGCCCCTCGTATGTGGTGTGACCACACAGAGCTGGAGTGTTCCGTCCAGGGTCTTAGGGGCCAGTCCTGTCCAACTGATTCAAACATGAGAGAAGGTGATGGGCCCCACATCTGGCAAGGCAGGGGACCCGCCTCTTGCCCAGGGAACCCTAACAGTCCTTGCCATGCTGGGAGCTGGCAGAGGCCTCCTTGCTCTGCACTGGCTTTGGCAGACTGTGTACTGCTCCCTGCTGGGAGGTGGGCAGGCAGGTGGAGCCCAGAGGTTGCACACCACCCTCTCCGGCCCTTGGCCCTTGGGAGACACGCAGCAAGAAACAAGGGGGTTGGAAGCTCAGAATGTCCTTGGGGCCTCCCAAGGAGAGGCAAACGAGAAAGCCGAGGCCAGCGTGAAGCTACCAAGTTGCCCCACTGACTGACCCAGCAGTCTAGTCCTCTGACCCCAGGGGAGGCAGGGAGGTCCTCAGACCTGCAGGCGAGATTCCTGCCCTCCAGAGTCTCACGCGTTGCTGAGAGAACAAGAGGACCTTCCCAGGTGAGGGCATCTAAAACCACCGCAACACACACAGGCGGCAGTGAGCGGCAAGGGCAGTGGACTCGGGGTGGAGACCAGCCTCTGATCCAGTCTCAGCCACTGCCTGCGTCCATAATCTTGGACGGTCACATAATTTCTCTAAGCCTATTTTCCTTCAGTGCAAAATGGGATAGTCCCTCTGCCAGTCTTTCAGGCCAGTTGAAAATCAAAATGAACAGTAGACAGAGAAATGGGTGGATGGGCGATCCTAATTATAGTCATGAATATGGTGTTTACTGTATGCCTGCATGTCTAAGCCCTTTAGATGCATGAAATCATTGAATCCCCACACCACTCTCATGATGGAGGTACGGTTACTATGCCCACGATGCAGATGAAGGAAACAGGTTCTGAAAGCTAATGGAGCTTGCTGAAGGTTAAGTGGTAGGGCTTGGATTTAACACACGTCTGTCTGACTCCAGAACCCTGGCTCTGAAGCACAGCACTCTTGTGTTTCTGATGAGAATACTCCAGGAGCTGCAGTTTCCCGCCCCCAACCCCACCGCCCCCCCCCCCGCCCCCGCCCGTCCTCATTTAGCAACTGAAGCTGTGTGGCAAGGGCTGGGCCGGATTAGATGCTCTGCTCCTTGGAGAGCAAGCAGCAGGTAAGGCCACAGGAGAAGATGCCACCCTCTACCCCACTTTGTGGGCATTGCATCTGCCAGTGTACCCAGGAGGTGCAGGCAAAGCCCCTCGGGGCAGGAAGACAACACAGACCCATGACGTGCCTCAGTGCAGTGTTTGGTGATCGGCTGTGGCTCCTCTGGTGGTGTGGGTGGTGGTGGTGGCCTCCCAAAGCTTCCCTGAGCCTCACCACACACAGGACCAGTGCTACTGGATGGTAGAGGCTTGGAGGAACCGTGGTCTGGGAAGCCACAGGGACTAAGGGGGCTGGAAGAGGACGCAGCGCACGAGTGACTGGTAACAAGATGCAGTGACTTGGGGGCAGAAGCAGCCCTAGAGGTCTTTGAATCTGCCCTTTGAGCCTGAGGTTGGGGTGATCTGAGAGGGCCTGGAATGGCCTATTTCCCTAAGTTATCCCCTCAACAACCTGTTTACAGGCCCGAGAGTCCACGCTCAGAGCTTTCTGCCTTTGAGTTAAACATCACCTTGTCTAGCAACTTTTCCGAAACGAGAGTTTACCTGGGGCCATGGAGTCACCAAGACCTGAGTGTGAGGGAATCCAGAGCCAGTAAGGAGCAGGTAGAGGGCACCAGGCTGGGAGAAAGTGAGGAAAGAGATGTTGTAGTTGGAAAATTAGGAACAGGGGATTTTTCCAACTTGCTGGACTTCAGAGAAGCACCCCTCATGGAGAGCTGGACTTGCTCCTGGCCTCAGAGCGCTGCTCTGATCAGTTAGGAGAACTGCGCTGTTGTAACAAATGTTCAGTTCAGTCGCTCAGTCGTGTCCGACTCTTTGCAACCCCATGAACCGCAGCACGCCAAGCCTCCCTGTCCATCACCAACTGCCGGAGTTCACCCAAATTCATGTCCATTGAGTGGGTGATGCCATCCAACCATCTCATCCTCTGTCATCCCCTTCTCCTGCCTTCAATCTTTCCCAGAATCAGGGTCTTTTCAAATGAGTCAGCTCTTTGCATCAGGCAGCCAAAGTATTGCAGTTTCAGCTTCAACATCAGTCCTTCCAAGGAACACCCAGGACTGATCTCCTTTAGGATGGACTGGTTGGATCTCCTTGTAGTCCAAGGGACTCTCAAGAGTCTTCTCCAACACCACAGTTCAAAAGCATCAATTCTTTGGTGCTCAGCTTTCTTTATAGTCCAACTCTCACATCCATACATGACTACTGGAAAAACCATAGCCTTAACTAGATGGACCTTTTTCTTTCCAAGGAGTAAGTGTTTTTTAATTTCATGGCTGCAATCACCATCTGCAGTGATTTTGGAGCCCAAAAAATAAAGTCAGCCACTGTTTCCACTGTTTCCCCATCTATTTGCCATGAAGTGATGGGACCGGATGCCATGATGTTAGTTTTCTGAATGTTGAGCTTTAAGCCAACTTTTTCACTCTCCTCTTTCACTTTCATCAAGAGGCTCTTTAGTTCTTCACTTTCTACCATAAGGGTGGTGTCATCTGCATATCTGAGGTTATTGATATTTCTCCCAGCAATCTTGATTCCAGCTTGTGCTTCGTCCAGCAGGACTGGAAGAGGTCAGTTTTCATTCCAATCCCAAAGAAAGGCAATGCCAAAGAATGCTCAACCTACCGCACAATTGCACTCATCTCACATGCTAGTAAAGTAATGCTCAAAATTCTCCAAGCCAGGCTTCAGCAATACGTGAACTGTGAACTTCCAGTTGTTCAAGCTGGTTTGAGAAAAGACAGAGGAACCAGAGATCAAATTGCCAACATCCACTGGATCACCAAAAAAGCAAGTGAGTTCCAGAAAAACATCTATTTCTGCTTTATTGACTATGCCAAAGCCTTTGACTGTGTGGATCACAAGAAACTGTGGAAAATTCTTCAAGAGATGGGAATACCAGACCACCTGACCTGCCTCCTGAGAAATCTGTATGCAGGTCAGGAAACAACAGTTAGAACTGGACATGGAACAACAGACTGGTTCAAACAGGAAAAGGAGTATGTCAAGGCTGTATATTGTCATCCTGCTTATTTAACTTATATGCAGAGTACTTCATGAGAAACTCTGGGCTGGATGTAACAAATGGCCTCCCCCCCAATTCAAGTTCTTCCTTATGATGCGAGTTTCTTACTATGGCACTGTCTAATGTAGGCTGGGGCTCTTTGCTTTTCCCATTCAGGGTCCCCATGTCCTCCCTCCTCACTGTCCAGGGGTCTCTGAGTGGGGAGGCAACGAGAGCACAGACGGCTCAGGGACACCCAGCTTGGCAGTGGTGCTTACCTCTTCCTCCTGCATTCCATCGCCCAGAATGCAGTCACCAGGACTCAGCTGATCACAAGGGGAGACACTCTAGCTGTGTGCCCAGGAGGCAGAGGCACACTGAGACCCCACTCCTTCCTTTTAGAAACGGATCAGAGCACAGTTTGGGCTATCAGGAAGGCTCCACGGAGGAGGCAGCGTTGGCTCTGGCTTGGAAAGATGGGAGTCTTCTCCCCAAGATGGGGTGGGTGCTGTGTGCAGAGGTACAGAGGGATCCACATACCTAGACTCTTCCCCATGCTCACCTCTCCCCCATCCTCACCTCTCTCCCCCACCAGATGCAGCTTCCAGGGCATATGGGGACAGGGCTCATCCCTGTCAGCTGACTCAGGATGGAGCAGCGTAATGTGTGAGGAATAAGGAGGGTAGTTTACCCAAAATATGGGGCTTCCCAGGTGGCTCAGTAGGTGAAGAATTTGCCTGCCAATTCAGTAGACACGGGTCTGATCCCTGGGTCAGAGAGACCCCCTTGAGTAGAAAATCGCAACCCATTCCAGTATTCTTGCTTGGAAAATTCCATGGACAGAGATACAGTCTATGGGGTCACAAAGAGTTGGACATGACTGAGTACATCACAGCACTCACCCCAAATATCTCAGACTACCTGACCTACATGAATGACTACACACCTCATCTCTTCTCACAAGGACAAAAGGTGGTCATTTTGTGAGTCAGGGAGGTGTTTTATAGCCAGTAATTAATATTCACTGAGGAAATGTAATAAACGTCTTTCCTCTCTTCATTCACTTAAATGTCATTTTTCCGTAGTCACTATATAATTACTGGTATTTTTCAGTAACGTTATTAAGAAGAAATGAGCCACCATTTCTCCATCACCATACAGATTCAAATGTGAGAAGTGCCTCATTAGACAAAGAGACTGGAGGGATGGGGGTCATTATCTCAGAGAAGGCTCCGGCAAGGTGCAGGGCTTATTTGTCAGTTTGTTTGGAACAAACGGTACCAAAACCACTGGCTGGTGCTGATGGAATGGTATGCAGCTGCCTTCAGCATTGGGCTCTCTTCTCAGCTCCCGCGCTCACACCTCCGGACACAAGCGACTCAGAGAATGTTTCCCCTGTGCTCGGCTGATAGCAGACCACCTGCAATCTGAAGCTCAGGGGCAGGGCTCCCAGAAAGGAACAAGCTGGTTGCATATTTGAGAACATCTCCTGCTGTGTCCTTTGCCCCAGCTCTCCCCTGTCCTAGATGACTGGGGTGGAGACCAATAGTCTTTTTCCCAGAATACCACTTGAAATGGCAGGGACTATTTCAAAAGGGCAGATCTGGGACCACTTTGAACTGCATGTGCTTAACACTTGCACAGCTGTCCCTCAGGCTCTTAAACTGTTCACAAGGAACACACTGTGAATTGCTGTGGGGCTTGGGGGGCGGAGCTCTGTGCACAGGCGCTCAGGTTGTGCACTGCCCAACTCGGGGGGAGGGACACTGCTCATGCAGACTCCAGTGTACCAACTGCATGACCTGTAGGTGGGTGGCCCTGCTACAGAATCCTGGACACAATGGGAGGCACCCAGGAAACCCCTGGCTGGTGCTGCCAGGCTTTCTCTACTCCCACAAATCAAACGTGCTCCAGCATTCTTGCCAGTTATCAACACGAAGGCAATGGCATTTGGGTGGCAGGGCCTGGGAGCCATCAACTGGGCTTAGTGGCCTGGGCAAAGCCATGCCATGCACTGCTCCTCGGCCAAAAGTCACTCCTGGCCTACTATCATAAAAAGGTGAATGGATGGCACAGTCTTCTCCTCTGGGAAGTGAGGATTCCTGGAGATTAGAGAGAAAACCCTCCTGATAGATACAAATCTGAGGCTCTCAGGGAAAGCGGAGTGTTCAAGTAAGCCTAGAGGGTGAGTGAGAGAGAAAGCTGTAGCCTTCGATGCAAGAGACCAGGTGTAGAGCCTGCGGACTGAGCTGGTGCCAAACTCTCAGGCTGGGCAAGCAAGCTGGTGCTGAGTTTATTCTTTCACTTGTATTCATCTTACATCCAGCCAGCCCTTTCTTCATGCCAAGCGCTGTGTTGATGTACTGTATCATCTCATTCAATACTTAGGGGGACCCTCTGAGGAAGATACTTCTGTGATTCCCATTTTATTAAAACATTTTTTTGAACTGGTGGGTTTCTTTAACTGAACATGATCCCCATTTGATGCGTGGAGAGGTTCAGCGGTTTGCCCAAGATCACACAGCATGGGTGTGTGTGTGTTGAATCTAGGATTTGAAGCCAGTCTCTCTGACCCACAATCTCATCTCCAAGCTTTATGCTCATCTAGGTTCAAAGTTAAGCGAACAAAAGGAAATGAATTTGGAGGAGGTTGATGTGAGATGATGGGTAGATGGATCCCGATCTAGCCATCTGTTTTTCGGGTCCTTGCCATCCTTTCTTCCCTACCTTCTTTTCTTTCCAACTCTTCTCATGCTTTTCCATACCAAACCCTCCCTTCCAACTAGGCGAATCCGTAACCCCTGACTCTGGACAATGGGGCTATTTCCAAGATCCCCACTTTTTTCTGTCCAGCCATGCCAGGCCTTCCCTTTGAGATTTGGTACCAACTTCACTGCCTTCCAAACACCTGCCCAGCCTCACTATAGTAATTTTCTCTCCAATACCGTTGAGCACCTCTTTCTCATCAGAGACCATTTTGAGCCCCAGGATGCAAAAATGAAGGAACCATGGGTCCTATCCATAAATTACTGTTTAGCTTGTGAGACAGACCAGTGAACAGAACAGACACAGAAGGGAGTAGGCATCCCTCAGAGAGCAACTCTCAAGCCAGTAAACCACCTGGGGCTCTGGCTCGTAGGTCCGCGTGGGACCTGATGGTCTGCCTTTCCATCAAGCTCCCAGGTGATCCTACTGCTGGTGAGTACCACGCTGGGTATAAGAAGACCTCTGAGGATTTTAGATACTATGATAAGAATGTATGCCTGGTGCTGGAGGGAAAGGACCAGAGACAGAATGAGGGTCTGGGAAGGGGCTGAGGCCTGAGCCAAGTCCTGACCAAAACTGAGGGAATGTGAGCTGAAATGAAATGAAATGCATAAATGAAATAAAATGCAGTCAAGACCTCACCAAGGGGCCAGAATGGCCCTAACCTATCCACAAGTAGGTGTTCTGTCTACTCTGCTTTGACATACTCTAACAAGTGGCTGACTTCCAGGAATCGTGGGTTAGGCTAGGAGTTAGAATAAGGTCCTTTCTAGCTCTGACATTTTTAGGAATCTGTGATTCTCACCCAAATCAGCAGACTAGATCCATTTTGTGGACCAGCCCTAGAGCTTGCTGGATAGAAGGGATCTTAGAAAGGACACAATTCAGTCCCTTCACTTTGCAAATAAGAAAACAAGTTCCAAGACAGGGTGTGTGTGGGGGGGATCTTTCACGATCATACAGTAGGTCAGGTTCCAGACCCTGCAGCTCAAAATGCCCAGGCCTGGGCTCTTTCCTTTAGGGCACCCCCTCACCCCGTGTCCTTGGACAGCTCCAGGGTGGGGGCAGCTCCATTTCATCACATTTCAAGTAAAATCCTCCCACTGGAAGTTGCCTCGCCTTCCATGATCCTGAGCTGCCGTTCAGAATGAGACAAATAAGGAAATGACTGGGAGGAGTGACTTGAGCCCTTCTGGAAGGAGCTGGTGACAGTCACAGTGAGGTAGTCCTAGCCCACTGGACAGCGTTCTCAAGAGGGACGTCACAGCGTCCTAGTAATAATCACAAGGAGGGCGGCGCAAACTCCACATCTCTCTCTCTTGCAATCTCAAGTGATCCACATGAGTGCTTCAGCTTCCCTCGTGCTTTTGAATGCAACAAAGAACACCTGAGCTTGAAGAGCTGCCAAGCACACGGGTTGAAGGCCTGTCTGTGTTTTGGTGCTGGGACCTGACGCAGGTGTGTGTGTGCACGTGCCTCGCGTGCCCAAGCACAAGAGCACTCATGCACGTGCACGTCCCATGTACGCAACTGCCAAGTACCTGGCCACACTTCGGTGTTCGGGCACGCTCAGGAAGCCAGTAGAAGGCGCAGTGCACGATAGTGCACTGCAAATTTGGAACTCTGAAAAGCAAACTAGGCGACTTTCCAGCTGAAACCCTAACCCTTTGGAAAAATAAGCCCCACCCCTTCCCCAGAATATTAACTGGGCTCTCCTCACCCACTGTTTTAATTAATACCCGCCACAGCTGGTGGATGGAGGGCTGAAGCCTGAGTTGCATGAATGTAGAATTCCAATGTCAACAAGCTTGGATGGCCATTGTGATCAGAATGTTTTGGTTAAATAAACAGATGCAGCAAGAAATGCCAATAAGCACAAAGCCCATCAAGTGCTCATACACAGAGAGGCAACCGCTTTCCTACTTCTGCCTTTGGCTCCTGTCCAGGCCAGACCTGCCCTGACAGAGATTAAAAGGCCCTGCCCCTCCCCAGCTCAACCAGCCAGTAGGCTCGCCACCTGCTGACTACCTTCCCACCCATCAGGGCAAAGGCGTCCCTCCCCCAGGCATCTTCTTCTGCCATCTTGCTGCTCTGGCGTCCCCCTATGGATTCTCTTGGCAACACCAGTGAGGTTAATAAGCACCAAACACTCCATCTTCAAAGCCAAAGGTAGGTGTAATCTGCATCACGGGATGGGGATGGGGATGGGGATGGGGGGATTGAGGGGTGAGGGGATGGGAGGCAGGAGAAGGCGGGCATATAAAAAATAAGTTGTATAAAAGAAGATCATGAAGAAAGCTGTCTGTGCTGATTAGAAAACAAAGCAGTAGATGCTCCTTTCACTATTTCTTGGGTTGGGGGGCAGGCGTGTGGTTGGGCTGGGGTGGAGAGGGAAAGACAATCACATAACATTCCTTGAGAATTTGACAGACAGATGAGGGTGACAGTTTCCTCTGCTGGCCCCCAGGCGCCAGTGAATCAGTCCTGCATCACTTGCAAACTGTGAAGAGTGGTATTACCATAAATTCATGGGGACGGAGATCTCTCCCCTGAGACGTGGGAGAGTCTGTGTTAGGGGAAAAATGATTCCTCTCTCCTTTCTTCACAGCACAAATTAGATCACGTCTGCCTAAAAATCCAGCTAATACCCAGTCTTCCACCCAGGTTCTCTAGGGCTGTCTCTGAGGTCTCTGGTCTTTGGCCAGTAGAATCTTTCTGGGCTTCACTGATTTTTGATGGTAACTGATGAAATTCGGTCTTTGTTCTTTTACTGAGGTAGACACAAGACCCCAAGAGCCTCTTGGACTAGGAGGCCAGGGCATGGGTATTCAGACAAGAGATTTAAGTGGGCCTGGGCTGGTGTCTGGGGTCCCAACTCCAGGCAATCACATTCTCTCAGCTGTCACTGGGTAATCAGAGCTGTGTATGAAAGGCTGGGGTGGGCTTTGAGGATCTGGGAATGCTGGATGATCCTAGAAAGCTTTCTTTTAATTCTTCCAGTTCCCAACTGAGTCATTGCATCCTTGGGAAGACTTCTCTGACTTCCTGACCTGTTCTCATCATACCATCGATTTCTCCCTCTTGGCACTCATGATTGTTTCGGTTTACATTAATTTGTGCAACTGTTTAATATTTCTCTTCCAAGGAACTGTGTGGTCCCTGAGGTCAGGTCAAGTGATGGTTCTCACTCATCACTGTGCCAAGCCCAGGGTCTGGCATCTGGCTAATGCAACACGTGTTTCTTTTTGGCTGATGAATAAAATGACTGAATGAGTCAAACTCTGGACTTGATAACAAATTTTTTGTACTTGATCTCTTAAATTAGGCCTGGGGCTGGGCTGGGCTGGGCTGGGGAGAGGAACTTTCCCTGTCATTAACTCTTGGGTAAGGATTGTTCCTGGGCAGATGGGCTCAGGATGTGATGGCTATGGTTATGGGAAAAGGACCATACTTTGAGAACCATTGTTCCAGTCAAATTCTTGCTTACGTGCAACAAGAAAGCATGCCCATTGATGTCTCATTTATTTTAGTAAAAATTAAGAAAAAACCGAAGACCATCAGTGGACTGGAGAAAAATATTGTGACATATTACACAATGGATTACTATACAACAGTTATGGGAATGAAACAAATACATTTATTTCGACACAGATAGCTCTAGAAGGCTATAAGCTGCAGCACGTTATATGTAGCACGCTGTGCTGTGCTTAGTCGCTCAGTTGTGTTCAACTCTTTGTGACCCCATGGACTATAGCCCACCAGGCTCCTCTTTCCATGGGGATTCTCCAGGCAAGAATACTGGAGTGGGTTGCCATTTCCTCCTCCAGGGGATCTTCCCAACACTGGAATCAAGCTCACGTCTCCTGTGCCTCCTGCTTTGGCAGGCGGCTTCTTTATCACTGAGCCACCTGGGAAGCCCATCCATCCTATGGTGGTATTTCATTTAAGCAACACCCTATTTATTGATTACATTTCTAGGTTTTTAATATTATTAAATAACTAGGTGATGAATATCTTAATATACCCAGCTTTGTCCAGGTTACTTCCTTCTATGCCTGGGGGTAGCAGTGTCCCTGAATTTTGGGGTCACAAGGCAAGTGACCCTGTCTGTCCCACTGGGCCTGGGATGGGGTGGCTTGGGATATGAATGACAGGTCTGTGGGAATGGGCTTGGGCACCCGTTCAGTTCCTGGGGCCCCAGAAGTACTGAGCCTGTAGGGCCCCTCTCTTCCTCCATTCATTCACTGCAGATGGGTTTACTGCTTCTCTGACGTGCAGGACCTGGTGGCCTGGAGGCAGAGATGTGAGGCAGTCAGAGATGATGAGGCCTGATCTGGATAGGAGATACAGGCACAGCCACAAATACCACAGTTTAAAGTACAACATGGGAGTGAGCCCAAGGAGGGGCTACAGGAGTTCTGAGCAAGGAATGATTTTGGTTCTGTGCAGTGAAGGCAGCTGGGGAGTTTTCAGGAAGCAGGGTACATCAACACCGTTGTTGTTCAGCCACTCAGTCACTCCAACCCTTTTCGACCTCATGGGCCGCAGCACACAAGGCTTCCCTGTCCATCTCTATCTTCCAGAACTTGCTCAAACTCATGTCCATTGAGTCAGTGATGCCATCCAACCATCTCATCCTGTCATCCCCTTCTCCTCCTGCTTTCAATCTTTGCCAGCATCAGGGTCTTTCCCAATAAGTCACCTTTTTGCATCAGGTGGTCAAAGTATTAGAGCTTCAGCTTCAGCATCAGTCCTTCCAATGAATATTCAGGTTGATTTCCTTTAGGACTGACTGGTTTGATTTCCTTTAGTTCAAGGGACTCTCAAGAGTCTTCTCTAGGGGCTTCCCTGGTGGTCCAGTGGCTGAGACTCCATGCTCCAAATGCAAGGGGCAAGGGTTCGATTCCTGGTCAGGGAACTAGATCCCACATGCCACAACTAAGACACGGCACAACGAAATAAATAGTTTAAAAAAAACAAAAAAACAAACAAACAAACAAAAAAAAAGAGTCTTCTCTAGCACCACAATTCAAAAGCATCCACTCTTTGGCACTCAGTGTTCTTTATGATCCAACTCTTACATCCATACATGACTACTGGAAAAACCATAGCTTTGACTAGATGGACATTTGTCAGCAAAGTAACATCTCTGCTTTTTAATATGCTGTCTAGGTTTGTCATAGCTTTTCTTTCAAGGAGCAAGCATCTTTTAATTTCTGGCTGCAGTGATTTTGGAGCCCAAGAAAATAAAGTCTGTCACCATTTCCATTGTTTCCCCATCTATTTGCCATAAAGTGATGGTACCAGATGCCATGATCTTAGTTTTTCGAATGCTGAGTTTTAAGCCAGCATTTTTAAGTCTTTCACTTTCATCAAGAGGCTCTTTAGTTCCTCTTTGCTTTCTGCCATAAGGGTTGTATCATCTGCACATCTGAGGTTATTGATATTTCTCCCGGCAATCTTGATTCCAGCTTGTGCTTCATCCGGCCCAGCATTTCACATGATGTACTTTGCATATAAGTTAAATAAACAGGGTGACAGTATATACAGCCTTGACGTACTCCTTTCCCAATCTGGAACCAGTCCATTGTTCCATGACTGGTTCTAACTGTTTCTTCTTGACCTGCATACAGGTTTCACAAAAGGCAGGTAAGATGGTCTGGTATTCCTATCTGTTTGAGAATTTCCCACAGTCTGCTGTGATCCACACAGTCAAAGGTTTTAGCATAGTCAATGAAGCAGAAGTAGATATTTTTATGGAATTCTCTTGCTTTTTCTATGATCCAGCAAATGTAGGCAATTTGATCTCTGGTTCTTCTGCCTTTTCTAAATCCAGCTTGAAGATCTGGAAGTTCTCGGTTCCCTTATTTTTGAAGCCTGGCTTGGAGAATTTTGAGCATTACTTTGCTAGCATATGAAATGAGTGCAGTTGTGCAGTAGTTTGAACGTTCTTTGGAGAAGGCAATGGCAACCCACTCCAGTACTCTTGCCTGGCAAATCCCATGGATGGAGGAGCCTGGTAGGCTCTAGTCCATGGGGTCGCTAAGAGTCGGACACAACTGAGCAACTTCACTTTCACTTTTCACTTTCATGCATTGGAGAAGGAAATGGCAACCCACTCCAGTGTTCTTGCCTGGAGAATCCCAGGGACGGGGGAGCCTGGGAGGAGGCTGTCTCTGGGGTCGCACAGAGTTGGACACGACTGAAGCAACTTAGCAGCAGCAGCAGTTGAACATTCTTTGTCATTGCCCTTTGATTAAAAAAATTTTTTTATCAGCTTCATTGAGGTATACTTTACATATGATAAAACTGAGCCATTTCAGGTATAGAATTCAATGATTTTTAGTAACTCTACCAAGTGGCATAACCATTACCATATATCAGTTTTATAATATTTTGAAAAAGATCCCTTTCACCATTAACAGTTCATCCCCATTCCCACCACCACCCTAGGTAACCACGAATCCACTTTCTCACTCTGAATTTGCAGGATTACCTTTTAGAGAATGGAAACTGGACTTTATATTAAGGTAACTGCAAGAAAAGAGTAAGGGCGTCCTCAGATGGCTCAGTGGTAAAGAATCCACCTGCAATGCAGGAGATGTAGGCTCTACCCCTGGGTCAGGAAGATCCCCTGGAGGAGGAAATGGCAACCCACTCCAGTATTCTTGCCTGGAGAATCCCCATAGACAGAGGAGCCTGGCGGGCTACAGTCCATGTGGCCACAAAAGAGTCAGACATGACTAAAGTGACTGAACACGCATGCAAGGAAAGAGTAAATCCTGGAGACACAGGTGATTTAGCTGTTTACAGCAGAAAACAATTCCCTAATCTCTTAACTTTGCCATCTGAGGTGAAATTCTAAACTTTGAAGCTTGAACAGTCAAGATTTCTTCATGCTTAGAAGCTGGCATGCTCTTTACATTTGGTCAATAACGCTTTCCTTGGTCCCTTGCTTTTTTTTTTTAAGAGTTATGTTAAGCAGGAACTTTTAGGACTACAAGCCTGGGAGGCAGCCTCTCAAGTAACCTGACAGAACTGCTCCAAGAAGGCAGAGGGGACAGCTAGGATACATTGGAGTTTTCCAACAAAGGGCAGGTTGCAGGAACAAACAGATTATTGTTAATTAAAGAAAACTAGAAAACTCAAGTTAAGGAATTTAGTGCTTTTGTATGTATGGCAAGATGAAAGAGTTTGGGTTCACTGAAATCATTTCCTTCCTGAGTTCCCGCAGGGCTCACCAGCTCACTGTTAGCAGTGGCTGCAATCATGGATGTCTAGGACATCCTTTGTTTACTGTGGGCAATATTCCATTTATCAGTTCCTCCTCTTGGTCAGAAATTTAACCAATATTTGGGAGACATTTCATGTCCTTGGTCTTGGCTTTGAAAATGCACATGTCTGTCGATGGCCTGGAGATCATGGACAAGCTGGCTGGGTATCCCTAGAGGCTACCGCAGAACTCCATAGGACTCTGCTCTCTTGAGGTCTGCCCTGGTCTCGCTATGATGGGGCTCCCCATGGTCTCTGCCCACCTCAGGCCCAAATACTTTTCATTCTGAGAAAGAGAGAGGTGTGAGCAGATGATCTATGTTCAGTCTGTCTGCCTGTTTATAATCAGGTGTGCTTTGAGATGCTCTGTGAAAGAGTCTTTGACATAACTTTTCTTCCCCTAATTTCCAAACGAATGCAGTCTTGATAGAGAAAGGTAGCCCAGTAAAACAGATGAGAGGCCCCTCTATGATCTCAGCCTTCCTAGCTGGTGCTAGCGGGAAAGAACCCACCTGCCAATGTTGGAGACATGAGAGATGAGGGTAGGGAAGATCCCCCGGAGGAGGGCATGGCAACCCACTCCAGTATCCTTGCCTGGAGAATCCCATGGACAGAGAAGCCTGGTGGGCTACAGTCCACAGGGTCGCAAAGAGTCAGGCACGCCTGAAGCGACTTAACACACACACACATACTATGATCTCACCTGAAGATAACCACTGCTACGTTTGAGCGCGAGTACTTCCTGTCCCCCAGCCCCCCAACTTGTCTGGCATTTTGTTGGCTCCCATTAAATCCCTATGGCAGTGGGAGAGGTGTTGTGAATGACTGGGTATCAGCCTGGCTCTTACTGGGCAGGAAGCCCTGGCCCTCAAACTCCTATCCTGGCTGACACATGGGCTGCTTTTGGAACTTTGAACCAGTTATTTAACCTTGATCTTAGTTTTTCCCTCAGACAATGAGGCAAATGCTTGACTCTGGGGAGAGAGTCCTTCTGCCTGGGGCATTATCTGCTGTGTAAAAGAAGACAGTCAACTGGAAGCTATTAATAGTTCTAAACTCTCTAAAGAGTATCTGGGCAGCAGGTTGCAACACATCTGAGATAATTCAATTTTTACAAAAGCTATTTCCATTAATCATTTATTAATGGCTCTCCCAACTGAGGCAATTAAGTAGACCTAGGATTAAAAAGAACCCATATTCATTTCATATCTGTTTAATAACCCTGAAGTTCATGGATCCTGGAAGAATGTGAAAAATGGACTCCAGGCTTTTCCTTTGTTCTTTGCATTTCTCTCTGTCTTTGGCCTCAGCCCCCAAAGGAGGCAGCTTCTGGGGTGTGTGCCTACGCATGCGTGCGTGCGTGTGTGCGTGTGTGTGTGTGTGTGTGTTTGTGTGACACCCAGTGGTCCAGGCTCACTAGGGAAGGACACTGACTGTGAAATATGAGGAAGGCTTTGCAGGTGGAGGCAGGAGCTGGTCCAGGGCTGCTTGAGAAACAGGGAACCCAGAGAGTGGAGACTGTCTTTTGGAATTTGAGGGTGAGAGGCAGAGAAATTGAGTAGCAGCTTCCTGTACTTGTCCCACAAAAGGCAGGAGGGAGCATGCTGACCCTGAGCTGAAAAGCAGGAGACGACAGTGTACTGATATCACAGGGTACCTCCTGTCTACAGGCGGTGTTAGGTACTTGGGCTAATTAGTCCTCCCCAAACTCCGTGGTTAGATATCAACATCCACATTTTGGACATAAGGAAAATAGGGCTCGAGAGGCTACGTGACTTGTTCCGAGTCACACAACCTACGAGCAGCTGAGCCAAGGCTGGAGTCCCACTGTGCTGACCTCAGTGTCTTGGCACTTCCCCTCAGCCACACTGATGCTGCCGTGCAGCCTAGGCTGGCACTCTCCAAGATGCTGCCATGGAAGCAGAAAAGTCAAACAATGTAGATTTTCCACTGCCACGGGAATAAAGCCCTCTTCCCCCTCCCCCCCTCCCCAGGGAAGAGACGGTAATTAAAGAATTCCCGGGCATCCAGTGGCGCTGAGAAAGGGGAATTCTTACCCGGTGTCCTTCCTTAGGGCAGGTCCTGAAGATGGGAACTGACTCCTGCTCTCCAGCACCCTTTACCACCCAAACTCTTGGGTCCAAGGAGGTTTTCTCCAGGTTGTGTGATCCTGGACACCTGTCAGCTTCCTCCAGTCTGGAGCAAAGGGTGTGGGGAGAAAGTTGTGAGCAAGTAAGGGGTCACAGGGGCAGCTGGACCCAGAAACATAGGTAGGGCTATTAGAGGGAAACTTAGATGGTCTCTTGGATGCCCAAGTCCTGCTGCTGCTGCTGCTAAGTCGCTTCAGTCGTGTCCGACCCTGTGCGACCCCATAGACGGCAGCCCACCGGGCTCCCCCAAAGTGAGGGATGCAAACCCCCACACATAGGAGACACTGCCACAGAGTCTCGAGCACTGAAGGTTTGAAAAGAATTAATGTCCAGATGCTCAGCCTCCCATGGTACTCTTTCGTAAAGCTGATCTCCCTGGGAAGCACCTGGCTTCATGCTAACCCTTCCCCTACCATAAGAAAGCCCCACGTGCCCCCACCTCCCAGGCTAAAAACAAAATGGAGGTGTCTTTCAAGGGTTAATCAAGCTACCCCAAACACTCTGGGCACAAAGTCTTTCCAACTCCTACACACATTTCTGTTAAAGGGTGAAGCCTGGCATTAGAAATGGGAACTGGGGCTCAGACTGGGATATTCTGAATCCAGATATGTAGAAGAGTGTAGTGGTGGAAGTAATAACAATTTTTGTTTTAACACTTTAACTCTTCTATTCTCTGAATGTAACTCTAATGTTTCCAGGATGGTCATGTTTCTCAAGATACACTGAGAAAAAAATACAGATAAAATTTTTATGTGATGTCTTTCATATTTGTGTGCATTATTCAATAAAGCAGTTTGGTTACTTTTATCAAATCATATTATAAATTATTTATTCCAGGTGCAGCCAACATTCATCTTATTTCATCTTGTAAAATGTTCAGATTTTCTACCTCTCATTTAGTATGCCAACTGTGGGTCAATTATTTTTTAGTTGCACTTATCTTTTCTTTTTCATTGAATACATAGAACAATTTGATCACAATGTGCGATGAAGTGAATGGAATTATTTCTTTAACTCATTCCCCAAACCAACACCAGAGTTCAAAGAATAAGGTTGTTTTTTAATCAAACTCCTAACCTACTGAAAAGCTAGTAATTTAGGCTTCACATTACAAAAATTATTTATAAAATTTACAAATTAAGTAATCAGTAACCACAAATTAAGCTATGATTTTGTTTTTATAATTTATAAAATAGATTATCAGGTCAAAACCATGTAAATCTTGGCTTGACTATTTTTAGAACATTATCTTATGAGATTTCTCCCCAAATTTATTTTCCATTAGATTGTATGGTATTCCTTGAAGTGCCCATCACTTTTCAGATAGAAAGTAAGTCTGACTGGGTTGATAGATTTAACAGTAAGGATTGGTATGACAAGTTGTGTGAGAACTATTTTTCATAAATTGATGAAATAAATTTGCAGTTTCTAGGTATTGTGAAGAGCATCCTCTCCCCTCTGGCTTCCTAGTCCTCACCTATGAGATGAACTGGGACCAAGGAGGCTAAAATCAGAGCTCTCCTCCTAGCTCTGATCTGCTGGGTTTTTGTGATTCTCAAGTTTGAAACTGAGACACAAGCAAAGATGAATCTAGCCGTGAAGGAAATTCACAGCAGAGCAGGGATGAGTCTGCTTCTCAAGCCCTTGGAGATCCACCCTGATCTCTTGACTCTTACCTGTAGTCAGCAAGGTGACTGAAGATGCCGGGCTGACTGGGAAAACCCAAGAGCTACATTTTCTGTGATTCAGAAAACAGGAGTGAAGGTGAGTGATTGCTTCCCACAGGCCTCTCAAGTGAATCCCAGGCAGCAATGCTCCCCACCCCCAACACTCCTAGAAACCCAAACCCTGTGATGGGCACTGTTCCTCTAATCCCTGGGGAAGGGGGCACTGACTCAGGAGCTGGCAGGGTCAGGACAGTGCCTGAGGATGAGAGCTGGAGACCATCACCCAAGGAAGCAGAAAGAGTAGGAGGCATGCCTTTTCCCACTGTGTGTCAAATGGGGAAGCACAAGCCCAGGGAAGCTAAATGACTCACCCCAAATTGTCCACCTAGAGCCTTAGTTTCGGCTGCTGGCTCAGGGCTCTTTCCCATTATCATATGCCCTGTGGGGTGTAAGCTGGAGTTAGCAAATTGGTGCGATTTAGCTGTGTTTTTGTTTGAATATCTAGTGCAGAGAAGAAATTTGCAAATATAGCTGGCAGAAGCTCCTGTTCTTGGGAAACCCCATACAAATGACCACAGCTGGAGAGGATGGCCTTGCAGGCCTACCCAGGGCCCTCAGCTACCCTGTTCCTCCTAGAAGGACCTTGCAGGAAATCCTGTCAGACTGACACCGAGAGGTGGCGGCTGCAAAGCCTCTGAGTTTTGTGAGGTTTCCGTTCAGTCAGACCCCTGACATTATGAGAGGAGACCTGAGCACTGTTTCTGACCTAGAGGGTCACTAGGTGTGTGATTCAGTGATGAGGCTGTTTCCTTCTCTGGGGATGGGAGTGAGGAGGGGTAGCAGTGGACTAAATGGTCTTTAAGGTCCCTGTGACCCAGTCCTACAGGAAGGGGGAAAGTTTCTGGATTAGCATTGTTTTGATCTCAGCAAGCTTTGAAGCCCAACATTCCCAAAAAGAGGGCTTCCCTGGTGGCTCAGTTGGTAAAGAATCTGTCTGCAATGCAGGGGACCCGATTTTGATCCCTGGGTTGGGAAGACCCCCCTAGGGGAGGGCATGGCAACCCACTCCAGTATTCTTCCCTGGAGAATCCCATGGACAGAGGAGCCTGGCAGGCTACAGCCCATGGGGTCGCAAAGAGTTGGAGACAACTGAAGAGACTTGGCATGCACGAACAGAAAGAAGGAATACTTATATAACCATAGAATTACACTACACATATTGTCTACATATTTTTTCCACAAATCTGGGAGGGAGAAAAACAGTATAGGGCAGAATTATGCTCAGGACCTTGGGGTGGAAGTTGGACTGTACTCTTGACTCTTTCGTTGCCTGAATTCCTCTTAGATTTTGCTTCTTCAGCTGGGTCCTGGCTCAGCTATGGTTGACTAAACAACTAGGCACTTCATAAACGGAATCTCCATTAGAACTTTTTGTGCTCTGGTTAGTTTTATTCTCCTGAGCTTCTTTGCTTCTGTCCAGAGGGACAGGCAAGCTGTCTTCTGGTGTCTTCAGGGCTGTTGTGTGGTGGAGATGTTGCACAGGGTTTGCTATACCTGGTGAGGAATTCCACCAGACAAGGTCCTGACTCACCCTGATTCTAGACAACTCACTTCTGAGTTTTTCCTCAGCCATATTAGTCAGGGCTCTTTCAGTAGAACGCGACAGAAACCCAACTCACACTTGCTTTAATACAAAGTGGAATTTTGGACTCAGGAAGCTGGGAAAGACAGGGGTAAAATGGACATGAGGTGTCTGGATTGCAGGCTCAATGATGTCAGCTTTCTTTCAACAGTTCAGTTCAGTTCAGTCGCTCCGTCGTGTCCAACTCTTTGCAACCCTGTGAATTGCAGCACACCAGGCCTCCCTGTCCATCACCAACTCCCGGAGTTCACTCAGACTCATGTCCATCGAGTCCGTGATGCCATCCAGCCATCTCATCCTCTGTCGTTCCCTTCTCCTCCTGCCCCCAATCCCTCCTAGCATCAGAGTCTTTTCCAATGAGCCAACTCTTCGCATGAGGTGGCCAAAGTACTGGAGTTTCAACTTCAGCATCATTCCCACCAAAGAAATTGCAGGGCTGATATCCTTCAGTGCCCAATCACTTTTCTCTCTTTGTAATTTGTCTTCTTTTTTATTTTTTCTATTACAAATAAAAATATTTGGCATGGGAGTCGGGGGAGAGGAGTCTGCATGGCTGCAGACAACCCAGCTGAAACCACTCCTGTTAGTGGCCCTAAAAGAAAGAACTTCAGTGTACACAAGTCTCAGGAGAGGCTCTAATTGGCTGGCTTAGGCCACATATCCACCTCTGGGACCTACACCATATCCAGGCCAGGTTAGGGCAGCAGGGTTGTAGCCACTGGCAGTCAAATCCCATGGAACAAGGGGGTGGGGTGGGGTTGGGGGTGGTGGTGGTGGTGGTGGTGTTGTGTGTGTGTGTGTGTGTGTGTGTGTGTAGCATTTTCGTAAATGAGGGGATATTGTTATCAGAGTGAGGTCAGAGGAATATTGTGAGAGATCAAAACAACAGGAACCCACTATCCAGGTTGAGCAATGGTAAAGAATCCCCCTGCCAATGCAGGAGACTGTAAGGGATGCACGTATGATCCCTGAGTCCCGGAGTTTCCCTGGAGGAGGAAATGGGCAATCCACTCCAGTACTGTTGCCTGGAAAATTCCATGGACAGAGGAACCTGATAGGCTACAGTCCATGAGGTCACAAAGAGCCGGGACATGACTGAGCAGGGCACACACACACACATATTGTAACAAGAACAGAAAGAACTTGACAGACAGAACCGTTGGGTATAAAATTAACTAGATAACTGAAAAAGGAGACCCCCCCGCCCCCCCCCCCCCCCCCCCCCCCCCCCCAAGGACGGCAGTGGTGGCAACTTCAGGAATCAGCCACCATTCCCCTGGCTGAAGGAGCAAAGCACAGAGGAGGAGCTCTGCAGAGCTGGAACTCATACTTGGGAGGAAGGAGGGCCGCGTGCCTGGAACCAGACCTTCCCAGTAGGGGCGCCAGCTGGCTGTTAACATTGTCTCTTGGCGGTCAGGGTGGGGTGAAACGGGTTCTGCAGGAGCTGGAAAAGCTGCAAACTGGAGTCAGCTGCTGTTCCAGTTTGGCCTTGGCTGGGGCCGGGGGAAGAATAGCGGTGGGATGGTGTTCACGGAAACAGGAAGCCTGCAGGAAGCAGACGGGGAACAAACAGGAAAGAGTAAGCCGGCTCTCCGCCTCCAGCCCGTAGGGGCCTTCTTGCGCCCCCTATCGCCATAGCTTACACAGCGCTAGCCGGCAAAGCCATGTGAGGGAGGGCATGGAATCCTGGCTCGGGCCCAGAACAGTGACTTGACAACTGACCCCGGTGTCTTACTGCAGGCTTTCTGGGTGGTGTGGTTTCCAGAGTAGCAATCTGTGTCCCTCAGGAGGCTGTGAACTCCTAGAGGTCAGGGGCATGTCTGATGTATCTGTGTCCTTCTCAGGGCCTGGAACCCTGCCTGGGCTGAGCTGGCCCTAGTAAGTGTATGGCAGGAGGCCAGGGTAAGTGGGTCCTGGGGCAACTCTGCAGCCCGCCCTGCTCAGCCTTTAGAGTTCCTGCCTGTCTTCCCCTGGGGTGTGATTCTAGGTTCTTGCTGGAGTCCTGCATGGGCCAGGGAGGGAGTGAGTTAAACCCCCACCGTGAGCAGCTTGGGGTAGGCTCTGCCCAGCCTGGTTGATGAGCCCACCTCTCCCACCCACCCCCGCCCCACCAATTTCTCATTCTCACCTACTTTCTGATAAAGTCAGAAGTAGGGTCCCCGCCTCACCATGAGTTAGATATGTGAGTTTGGGCAGGTTATTGGACCATTCTGAGCCCCAGTTTCCCCAGAACTCCCCCTTCAGTCTTTTATTCTCAGCACCAAGAAGCAAGAGGAAAGTCTTGGTCCTCTCCATCCATGTATATCTCCCCTTCCTCCAGTTCCCCTCCCCTATCCCTGTTCTTAAAAGGAGTGATAATTCAGCATCATAGTTAGGCTTTGAGATGCAGTCAGTATCAGCAAGACAGAGATCTGTTTAACTGAGAGAAAAGCAAATATCCAAGACAACTGGGACTTGCTGGGCAGGGGTCCTGGGATCTCTACAGGATGAAGCAGGGCCCCATGGTGAGGAGATGGGAGAAGCTGAGGTGGAAAGGGGGCTCTGCATCAACCCTGAGGAAGCAGGACAGGTGAGAACCATCTCCTGGCTCCCAGTGAATTCCAGATCCGCTGAACATGTGAGCCAGACTTTTCAGGTGAAGACCTGAGCCTCCTAGCCTCCAGCTGCTGTAGGGAAGGACAGCAAGGGGACAGGCCCCATGGGGGTAAAGGACCCTCAAAGACTTGACAGGGCCATGTGGGAAATGGGAATGGGCCAGTGCCCCATACAGAGAAAACACTCCCATAATAAATGGTAGCTTTAGCTCCATTATAGCCCTTATCACGCCTGGCCTCTACTAAGGTTTCTGTGTACAAGTTTATCTCCCTCACTAATCTTGAGTTCTTTCAAGGTAGAGGCTGTGTCTAATTTTTCTCTGGTGGTATTGTGCCCAGAGGATATGGGGGTAGTGGTGTCTGGAGACCACAGTCAAGGCTAGATGAGTGTTAGGAGGGCCTGCCGTGGCAGTGTGGCATAGGTATGGCTGTGAGCTTAGGAAGGGGCATAAGTGGTGGCAGACTTAACATTTCCCAGAGAGGGACCCTGGCAGGCAGGTGGAGGAGATCAAAGTACAGAGCCGTCTTTCTCAGCCAAGGGAGAGATCAGCAATGAGCCAGGTGTCCCAAAGGGAGGCTAACTGCTCCCAAGGACTGATGGGGCTTCCGGGATCTGCTTGGCGTCATCCCAGCCAGAGAGCACCTGCTTCCTTAAGAACTGCAGTTTCCTTTGTTGAATGCAGCCCCCAGATGAGGAATGGTTCGGGCTGTGCTTTTCCTCTCTTTTCTTTTTTGGAATGAGCCACTCTTGGGGAAGATTCCAGTGCCTGGCGACTTGAAACACTGGGGTTGGGATGGAGACCGACATTTTCCAGAGCAGCCCCTCAGCACGGTCAGCATGTCTCCCTCCATCTGCTTGGCTGTGTGTCTACCTGCGATGCTTAATGCTGGTGGACAGGTTTGCTGATTGGCCACTCTCTGGAGGGCCCTTCTTTGCAACTGGGCAGTGGGGCTGGTGGGTGGAGAGGCTTCTGAATCCAGGCTGCTGACCTTGTTCCTGCTGTCCAGACACAAAGTAGGGGGTGGACGTGCCTTTCCTTCCCTGCTTAATAATCATCCCTGCTGGGCCCCCTCAACTTGAAAGATGGGGCATAGTACCTGTAATGAGTGATGACTCAGGAGTCAGCCTGCTCGTGTCTGAATCCTGACTTCATGTCACCCGGGGCAAGTCAGTTCTCCTCTTGAAGCCTCAGTTTTCTCATCTGTAAATTAACTATCCCGGAAAGTTATATGAAGCTTAAATTAGATAATTAGGGTGAGAAGTTTAAGCACAGGGCCTGGTACTTGATAAGCAGTGATGAAGTATAGTTTTTATTAGTAGTAGTACATTTCCTGTTGCTGCTGTAACAACTTACAATAAACTGTGTGGCTTTCAACACCCAGTCACAGTTCTGATGTACGAGTCCGAAATCAAGGTGTCAGCAGGGCCGTGCTCCCCTCTGGAGGCTCTAGGAAAGAATCTGCTCCTTGACTTTTCCTTGGCTGCCAGCATTCCTTGGTTTGTGGCTCCCTCATTCCAGTCTTCGAGGCTGGCCTCTTCACATCTCTCTACATGATCTGTCTTTGCCTGGCCTTCTCCATATGTGTGTGGTCAAAACTCCCTTTGCCTCCCACTTATAAAGAGGGATGTGATTCAGTGGAGGTGAACCTCAGTTTAGTCACATCTGCAAAGAATCTTTTCTTTTTTACCCACATAAGTAACATTCACAAGTTTCAGGGATTATGATCTTTGGGGGGCCACTTTTCAGTTTAACAAAGAGGGAAAGACTAGAGCGTGGGGGAGAGACTTTGAAGTCACTGGTCACTGTCCTAGGACAGGCTCCCTATAAGCAGACCCTGGCTGAGGCTTCGTGTGCACCAGGTTTATTAGGGAAGTTCTCCCAAGAGGAACTAGAAAGAATGGGAAAAGCGGGTCAGAGAAGTGAAAGGAGCTAGTCATGCCAAATTGGAAGCCCCAGTCTCAGGCTACTCCCACAGGTAGAGTTAAGGAGAAAAACCTCTGATGAAATGGACTCTCACTTTTATCCAATCCTATTTCCTTCCTTTTCCTTCCTGAGGAAATTTTTGTCGTAAATTTGATAGTTCCTTCTTGTCCACCTCAAAAATGTTTCTAACATATGTATGTGCCCATAAGCAATGTAATGTCTTATTTTAAAAAATTTGTAACAATATAAATAAATTATATTGATTTTATACATCTTTCTAGCTCCTTTGTTTTTTTTTTTTTACTCGGGTTTGGGGGATCTGTCATATAATATGTGTATTTTTCAATTTAAATAAAAACTGCAGAGCTGTCCTCCAAGTAGCCTTGCTAATTTGTCCCTTGACATGGAGCATATATGTTCCTATTCCCTCACATCCTCGAAAAGATGAGTATTAGACCTTTGACATTTTTCCAAAGCAAGGGGAGTGAAATGAAATCATGACATTTTCATTTGTTCTTCCATGAATGCTTGGGAAGTTGAGCATCTTTTCAGATGTTCATTGAGTTTCCTCTTCTGTGATTACCCCGTCATATCTCTTACCTTGCTTTCTGTTGGGCTGACTGTCTTTCTCGTTGAGTTGTAGAAGGGCTTCATGTACTCTGGAAACTGCTTTTTTCCCATTATATATTTCAAATAATTTCTAATCTGTTACTTTTTGTGATGATATTTAAAATATTTAGATTTTCATTCATCTGAATTTATTTTGATACATATTATAGGACAGGAACCTAATTTTATTCTTTTACAACAGAAATTATTGTCCCAACATCATATAGATGTAGTTTCTAGGCTCTCCAGTCAATTAGCTTAATCTATTTTTTCATTGCTGTACAAATACCACCCTATTTTCATGATTACAACTTTGTCTTTAGAGCCTGTTGGTTAAATCATGTCCCTTACCTCTTGTTGTTCTTTATAAATGTGTTGGCTTTTCCTGATGGGATATGTGAGATGAAGGCTAGAAGTCTTGTAGCCATTTTACTCCCAGAGGGATGTCAGCCTTAGTGTGAAGCTGATACTATGGAAGAGAGCAGAGATGGGAAGATACTGAGTCCTTGATGACATTGTTGCTGAATCACCTACTCTGATCTTGCCTCTGAAGGTTCTATTTATCTGAGCTAGTAAATCTACTTTGTTGTCAACTAATTTAAGTGGGTTTTTCAATAACTTGTAGCTACAGCTTTCTCTTCACTTGGTGTATCTTTCACTCTTGAATTATTTTCCAACTGTGTTGTTATGTTTGGTGCACTTCTTATAAACTGCATTTATTTGGATATTTAGAGTGTAGTCTGAATGTCTACCTTTTAATAGGCAGTGTTAACTCTTCTGATTTGTGTGATTACTGTGATTATTTGGACTTAATATCTAAAATGTTTTGCATTTTCCATATATCATTTCTTGGCTTACCTTTTCCCTGCTTTTTGTGAGACTGATTGGTTTTTCTTCTCTCATTTGCCCTCTAATGATTTATAGTTATATATTTTGTTTCTGGCCTTTAGACTTTTCCTATTTTTTAAAATATACATTATTTAGTTTTGACTGTGCTGGGTCTTTGTTGCTTTGTAGGGGCTTTCTATAGTTGTGTTGAGCAGGGGCTACTCGTCATTACGGTGCGCTTCTCATCATGGTGGCTTCTTTTGTCGTGAAGCATAGGCTCTGAAGTGTGGGCTCAGTAGCTGTGGTGCACAGGCTCTGGGTGCTCAGGCTCAGTAGCTGTGGTGTACAGGCTCAGTAGCTGTGGTGCTCAGGTTCTGGGTGCTCAGGCTCAGTAGCTGTGGTGCACAGGCTCTGAGTGCTCAGGCTCAGTAGCTGTGGTGCACAGGTTCTGAGTGCTCAGGCTTAGTAGCTGTGGTGCACAGGCTTAGTTGCTCTCAGGCTTGTAAGATCTTCCCTGACCAGGGATCAAGCCTGTGTCCCCTGCTTTGGCAGGTGGATTCTTATCCACTGCATCACCAGGGATGTCCCCTAGTTTTTAATGTACGTATTTCACTTTATATTTTTCTAACAAAACATGAGGTTAATCAATATCTTTGTCCTCCTTCTGGATAAAATTAGGGATTTTATTCACTACAATTTTATCTCCCCCAACTGCAGTTCCTGTTACTATTTCTAGCATTTTGATGTTCCCATGTTTTTAAACCTCCTCAAACCGATGATGATGATTCAATACTTATTTAGATCATAATGATTTTTTTGCTTACCCTTACCTTTGAAACTAATGTTTTTAGCCATTCCTTTTTCTGAGATGATTTTCTCTATTTTGCCTCACTCTTAAATGACATTAAATTGGGTATAGAATTCTAGGAGTAACTCACAGTCCCAAGGTATCTGGATTTAGTAAGCTCCATTTCACCAAATTCTACCCCTCCTAGGAATGATTCTCTTTGGTCATTTTATCAAAGGAACATGCTTTATGAAAATTTGTAAAATAAACGAACATTTGTATACCCTTAAGTACACTGATAGCCTTAAATCAAAACATGTTGAGAGAGGAAAGAGAAATATTCCACACTAGAATCCCCTTGGATGATGTTTTTTCTTAGCACTTTGAAGATATAATTCATTGTTTTGTGGTGTCTTTGATGATGGATACTCTGTTGCTTATCTGGTAACCATTATCTTGTAAGTGTCTATAATTTCACTAAATTAGCATTTTTGATTTTTTTTCTTTGTAGATAACATGTTTATTTATCCTGCTTGGGGTTTAGTGTGCTTATTCAATGTAAGGCTGTATGTCTCTCCTAATTTCTGGAGAAACCTTAGCCATTATTTCTTTAAATAGCATCTCTTTTCTAGTCTGTGTATTCTTTACTTTTGAAACTCTTATTAGAGATATATATTGTGGCTTCTCAACCTCTCCTCTACATCTCTTCAATCCTCTCTCATATTTTATAGCTCTGTGATTTTGTTAGCTCTGTTGTCCTATTCACAAATTCCTCCTTCAATTGTATCTAGTAATTGTTTAATCTGATCATTGATTTTTTAAAATTATATATTATATTGTTCAATTTGTAATTTTCTATTTGGTACCTGTCTCAATCCCTCTATTTATCTTTTATAGTAATCTGGGTTTTTTTTGCCTTATAAATAAAATCATTTAAAAATTTCTTTACATCCTACAAGCATACCTATCTTGAAGACCCCTTCAGACTTCTATATAATTTTTAATATATTAAAGTTTCTCACTTGTGTTTGTTTAATGTATCTGCTGATTATTCCTCATAGACTTGCTTGCAAAGTTTGCAGTTTTGCAGGTGAGAAATTGTTTTATGTGGGGGTCCTTTATATGCTTCAATTGTGGAAATGTTCCTGTGGTATGATATTGAAATTACCCCTGCCATGTCTAAAGGATAAATAGTTTCTGGACCAGATTTTATGTGAGTTTCTAGGCTCAGGACATTCATATCATACTGATTATATGAGAATACCTGTCCACATATAACGCACAGACTAGAGGTTTAGCTGTCTCGTGGGTATTTTCATCACAGTTCAAGTCAAGTGGCCCACTTTTGTGCCTAATATTTGGGTCAGCAAGCAAAATTTTTCGTCTAATCCCAGTTCCAAGTAAAGAAGCCCTTTCTTGACTCCTGGCTTCATTTAAGCAGCTTAGTTCCAATATCTCTGCTATTTGCAAGACTGCAGCTTTTATATCCCTCCGTAGGTGAGAATTAAAATTACAGCCTCTCTTAAGACTGTATGATTCCATTTATATAGAATTCTGTAAAAGGCAAAAATATTGGGACAGAGACATATCAGTGGTTGCCAGAGACAAGACGTGGTGGAACAGATTAACTGCAAAGGGGAGAGGGGAGTTTAGTGGGTGATGAAACTGACTTATGCTTGACTGGCATAGTGGGTACATAACTGAACACATTTGTCAAAACTCATAGTACTGTATATTTAAGATGATTTTACTGCATGTAAATTATACCTTATTTACATTTTAAAAAGACACAAGATTACATATTGAATTCAATGTAATTGTTGATAAATCAAACACACACACAGAAACAACAACTCAGCAGCATTTGCTTAGATGGGTTTGCCCACTGGCCATCAACTGAGTCTCCTCTTCACTCAAACATCCACAGATTTATTTAGCTTCTAATCTTGGTTTTAGATTTAATTTTCAGTGTTTTACCTAGCAGGTCCATGGGTTTAGAGCAGGCAGGGGACTCACCACACCAGCTCAGGTCACTCCCTGCACTGGAAGTCAGGTGCCCCGTCATGCCTGCTTTAGGCCACTGCACTGCTGGTCATGAAGTCCCCTGATGGACCTCAGTACCCAGAAAAAATAGTGCATTTTCCAAGTAAGCAGTATGGACCATCCTGGGTAGCCAGGATTGCTCTGCTCTCTCAGTCTAGGTGCTGGGTGTTTGTCTTCCCCTCTTCCCCAGGGCTCTGCCTCTGATGTCCTTAAAGTGCCCTGTGTCCCCATGGGTAGGGTGCTTCCTGCAGCTGGTGAGGATCAGATTGCCCTGGGGTGGCGCTGCTGTAGTTGGTGCAGCACCCCTCTGTGCTCAGTGCCTAAACAAGCCCCTAAGCTCGACTCAGTGTCCACGAGGCATCAGCACTGACAGCTGCTTCAAGTGCATGCAAGGTGCTCAGCAATTTGAGCAAATAATAGCATTGCATTTGGCAAAATTAGGAGCCGTGTCACTGAAAATAACTCCAAGAGGTTGTATAACATCTGTTTTAATTATCCAAATTGGTTCATGAAATTTGCTAAAGCTACTAAGATCCAAAACTGATTGAGTGAAGTGGTTAGAAGTTTACAAATCCTTGTCTATGTCACTGAAGGTGTGCTTTCCAAGCCTCGTGTAAAGATAAATAGAATCATTTTTTAAAAATCATTAGAAGGTATATAACTAATATATCATTTATTCAAAATTTTTAGAGCATGGTTAAATTTTTAGAGCAATGCAACATTATGGCTTTTACAAAACACGCAGATTTACTTCTGCTTCATTGACTATGTGAAGCCTTTGACTAAGTGGATCAGAGCTAACTGTGGAAAATTCTTGAAGAGATGGAACTAACAGACCACTTTACCTGTCTCCTGATAAACCTGTATGCAGGTCAAGAAGCAACAGTTAGAATCTTACATGGAACAACTGACTGGTTCCAAACTGGGAAAGAAGTACAACAAGGCTGTGTATTGTCACCCTACTTATTTAACTTCTATGCAGAGTACATCACGTGACATGCCAAACTGGATGAAGCACAAGCTGGAATCAAGGTTGCCAGGAGAAATATCAACAATCTCAGATATGCAGATGATACTACTCTAATGGAAGAAAGTGAAGAGAAACTAAAGAGCCTCTTGATGAGAGTGAAAGAAGAGAGTGAAAAGCTGGCTTAAAACTCAACATTCAAAAAACTAAGATCATGGCATGTGGTCCCATCACTTCATAGCAATAGAAGGGGAAAGAGTGGAAGCAGTGACAGATTTTTTTTCTTGGGCTGCAAAATCACTGTGGACAGTGACTGGAGCCAAGAAATTAAAAGACACTTGCTCCTTGGAAGGAAAGTTGTGACAAACCTCGAGAGTGTATTAAAAAGCAGAAGCATCACTTTGCCAACAAAGGCTCATACAGTCAAAGCTATGGTTTCTCCAGTAGTCATGTATGGATGTGAAGGTTGGATCATAAAGAAGGCTGAGTGCCAAAGAGTCGATGCTTTTCAATTGTGGTGCTAGAGAAGACTCTTGAGGGTCCCTTGAACTAAAGGAGATCAAACCAGTCAACCCTAAAGGAAATCAACCCTGAATATTCATTGGAAGAACTGATGCTGAAACTGAATCGCCAATATTTTGGGCACCTGATGTGAAGAGCCAACTTACTGGAAGAGACCCTGATGCTGGGAGAAATTGAAGGCAAAAGGAGAAGAGGGAAGCAGAGGATGAGATGGTTAGATAGCATCAGCAACTCAGTGGACATGAGTTTGAGCAAACTCAGAGAGAGTGAAGGACAGGGAAACTTGGTGTGCTGCAGCCCGTGGGGTCACAGAGAGTTAGACACAACTTAGTGAGTGAACAACACAGCAATAAAACACACAGCGACATATGAGAGAGAGGGGAAAGTGGGTAGGGGTTAGGGGGAGAATCTTAGAATGTGAGGAACCTGCTAGGGATGATCCAGTATGGCCCTCTGATTTTATTTCCAGGGAAATGAGGCTCAAAAGAGGAGGGAAACCTATCCAAGGTCACACAGCTGACCAGTAGACCAGTATAGTAGGCCAATAGAGCTCAAGTCTCCCAAGTTCTAGTTTAGGACTTGTCCCACTGGGCCTCCCTACCTCAAGGCAGGTGGGGCTTGCTGGGGGCGCCTCGGGGCAGTGTCCTCCAGATTTTCTGGATCCTGACCCTGGGGCAAGAGAGCGCACGTGGGTAAGAAAGAGGTAAGGATGAAGGCACGGCAGGCACCAGCCAGCATCTGGCGTGAAACAGAGGCTTCTTCTCTTAGCTGCTCCTTTAACACAACCAGGAGAAGAGGATATCAGGCCCTGAATGTCTGAAGCACTGATGCTCTCAGGAAATGACACTGGGACCCAGGTCACTGCACTCACTTATGAAGCAAAGTGTTAGTTGCTCGGTCATGTCCGACTCTTTGAGACTCCATGGACTGTAGTCTTCCAGTATCCTCTGTCCATGGGGTTTCCCAGTCAAGGATTCTTGAGTGGGTAGCTCTTCCCGTCTCCAGGGGATCTTCCCACCCAGGGATTGAAGCCAGGTCTCCCTCATTGCAGGCAGTCTTTACCATCTGAGCCACCAGGGAAGCCCATGCTCACTGATGAGGCTGCTTTAATAAAGACATGGCTGACTGGAGGGGAGGTCTGCACTCTCCCTGAATGTGGACCTGAGTGATTGGCACAGCCTGAAGGTGTGTATGGATTCACCTCCTCTAGTCATTCAGGAGCCCTTCCAGGTTGGAGGAGGATGTGGGGGTGGTAAGACGAGTGATCTGCCCCAGCTGTGAGAGTGTTACATCACTGACATTGTTCAAAACTGCCAGTGTCTGGTGAAAGGAAAAGGCAGACTGACCTCTCGTCAGTGCTATCAGAATTTAAAATTCTCTGCAGACAATACACTCCACCTTCTTTCTGTATCCACGGAGGTTGCTCTCATTGCCACCAGCTCCTGAATATCACTTTGCAGAACCCCGTTTGTAGATCTCTGTGTGGTTATCTGCTGAGGGCAGGGCTGGTCGCATGGCCGCCCCTGGATGAAAGGGCAGCTGGGAAAGGAAGTACAGTAAGTCCCCTACATATGAATTTCCAAGTTGCGAACTTTCAAAGATGGGGACTTGTGTTCCATCAGCCTCAGGCGTGAAGGAAATGGCAGTTTGTCCTGTCTCCCATTGCTGGCGATCCTTCAGCTCTACCATCTCCCACCTCCTCTCCCTCCTCCAGTCAGTGACTCTTCTTGCGCATTCACTCATGCTAGCCCCTGCAAGCCAGCTGGTGTATGGTACTACTGTGCTTTTCAAGGTAGTGCCCTATAAGATTTAAAGTGTTTTCTTCAGTTTGGTATGTATTTGTTTTTTATGTATTATTTGTGTGAAAAGTATTATAAACCTATATCCAGTACAGTACTATATAGCCGACAGTGTTAGTTGAGTACCTAGGCTAACTTTGTCAGTCTTAAGAACAAATTGGACTTATGAATGTGCTCTCAGAAATAGGAACTCATTTGTATGTAGGAGATTTACTGTATTGACTAGTTCCAGCCTCTCCAGTGGAAGGTGGCAAGGGAAGGGTCTGGTAAGTTGCCATACCCTTCAACCCCTGTTCCCCTAAAGGGTGAGGCACTAGCTCTACCAGCTGGTAGGCAGGGCCCAGCTACGGCCCAGCATCTTGAGTTTTCTTTCCCATCAGTGAAGACCACTGGGCCCTACCAGAGCCAGCAATATTGGACAACTGTTGCCAAGCCACCCCTTCCACCTTGACAGAGCCAGGGGGCACAGGTGCTGAAAAGGCAGACCCATAGAGATGAGGCATGAGGACATATATTCTGGGTACCTTGAGGCTCTGAACGGTTTTAGAGATGGATCCATCCAGTGGATGGTAGTTCAAATTTAAGAGTGTTTGAAAGAAGTTGATGTTAACATAAACATCATCCAAAATGTCCGTGACTACTAAAAAATCCCAATAGAAAAGCCGATATTTGATTGTTGTCATTGGAATATGCTTTTCTATGTCCTTATCATCAGTTACTAAAATCTAACATTCCCATGAGTGATGCTAAATATTCACATTGAACATTCCAATAAGTCAAATTAGATTAATTTGGCGAAAGGTTTGGTTGGCAAGTTGAGTTCTGTGAATTGGCTCCCAGTGAATTGGTTGCTTAGCCTTCTGTGAACCGGCATCTGCTGGGCTGACCAAGGCTCACCTTTTGGATGGAGACGGGAGAGCTGGAGTCTAAGTCAGAGTCCTGGGGATGAGAGCAGACACTGTGTTTAGAGAGTGGCACTGGGACCCAGACCCTGAATGGTCCTGGTGTTATTGCAGCTGCCAGGGTGAATGTGCATGGTGTCAGCTTGGCCAAAGTGAATTTGTTGTTTAACTTCCAAAGGATATTATTGGACAAATTTACTGCAGAAGACATTTTGGTGATGATCATTGGAGCCACTTTGAAGGGTTTAGAAGCCTTGAGAGTCTTTTTCCTTCTCAGGAAGAAAAGGGTTGATGTTTAAGATTCCCAGGGGATGCTTGGGAGATTATTTGCAAAGGTGTTGAAGACCTGAATCTGGGCAGGATGACCAGGTGCCAGAAAGGGCCAGAGTGAAAAGGAGGTGAGTGAGACAGCAGCACCCATTTATAGCAACTGATCTTGGAAGAAAATGTGTGGAGTTGTGCCAACTGCTAGCCTGCTAAGAGGGGCCTTGAGAGCACCTGTGAGGGGGGTAGGATGAGTGGGGGTCCTGGAGCAAGCAAAATCCAACTTTATGGTGCATCTCCAAAGGACATAGTCACACTCGGCCTTGTTAGAATCTCGATAGTGGATGCAAAAAAATTGTGTCCTGTTTGTTCATTTTGCAAATGATCACAAAATGTTAGGTATGTGTACAGGAGTGAGGTGGCTGGGGTGCAGTTGTTGGGTAAAACAGGATGATTTGTCAGTTCTAGAGCATTTGCTAAACTGGTCCATTTCTAAAAAAAAGAAATACATATTCGTTGATTGATTTGACTATTAGTTACAGTTTTGCTTGCCAATTCATATAACTACTTGAGTACAGAATAAGACATGCTTAATCATTGTTGACATTTTTTCTTAGGAGTGTTGGCAGTGGTTAGAAGTTTTATAAATATTTTTTCTGGGTAAGGAGGCTTTTCCCGACTGGGGATAGGGAGTTGCTTCAGTGTAAAGAATCTAAGAGCTTGGACAACACAGGCTTATGGTGTGCAGTAATGGGCTAAGCAAGGGTTTTATTAGATTACTGTGTCTGAGGAATTGGAGAAGATTCAAGGCCCTTGAGGGGGAGATTCATGGTGCTATCTGGATGACTGGGGCCACTTGTGTCCTGGCCAGACCTGAGATGCTGAGCTGTTAATCCATGGCCTTCACACTCAGCATTTAGTAGTTATTAATCAAGCTTCTCTGTTTCAACAGTGGAAAACCATTTTGTTAATTTAATCCAAAAAAGAGACTTCTGAGCTTAAAAAGTAGGCCAGAACAGAGAAGACTGGCAGTGCTCAGTTTCACAGCCAAACTGCAGCCCAGAACCAGTCTGGGGAAGATGCTTGTCACATCTGCTGGGAAACACAGAGCTTCAGCTGGCATCCCTCCTGGCCCACCACCATCACCACCCCAGGCTGCTGAGCATGCGTGACTGTTGGCTGTGCTCTACTGCTGCCTCCCCTTCCCCAGCACTGGTGATCGCAGCCACAGATTCTGCCTTCACCAGAATGCTGTTTCTGTTGACCCTATTGTTTTTCATCATCAGATTCTGGCTCATGTCTGGGACACTTGAATCTGATTGGCTGAGTCCAAATCATGTACTCCTGTCCTTGCTACAAGGGAGGCTGGAAAAACACAAATCTAGCCTTCTTGGCTCCACAGTGGAGGAGGGTTCTGCTTCCTATCGTGACTCATTAGGTGGTAAATTCACAAGCATGGGGGAAGTGTTCCAGATGCCAGGCCGTCAAAACAACAGCAATTACCAGACAAATGTCCTCCGCAGTTAGTTCCTGCCTGGAGAATGATGTTTTAAAAGAAAAATACCTGGAAAGCATGTGGAAATTTGACCTAGGATGACGATTCGTTGAGAGATCAAAGGAATATCTACAAAAAATGTCGAGTGGAAAATGACATCAAAGCAGGAGGAAATACAACTTAAGAATAAGAAGACAATACAAAGCAAAAGGAGGCAAAGGACCTAAACAGACATCCCCCCTCCCAAAAGATATCCAAATGGCCAATAAGCACGAAAAGATGGTCAATGTAATTAGCCATTAGGAAGAAGAAAATCTAAACCACAAATTTGAGCTCACCAGGATGACTATAATTGAAAAGACAGGTAATACCAAGTGTTGGTGAGACTGTGGAGAAACTGGAACTCTGATACATTACTAGTGGGAATGTAAAGTTGGGCAGTCATTTTGGAAAACGGACTGACATTTCCTCAAGTGGAAATGTCACATAGGGTTACTATAGGACCCAGCCATTCTATTCCTTAGGTATATACCCAAGAGGAATGAAAACATATGTCCATGTGAAAACTTGTGTATGAATGTTTATAGCATCGTTATTCATAGTAGTCAAAAGGTAGAAACAATCCAAATGTCTTTCAACTGATGAATGGATAAGCAAAATAAGATGCATCTATACATGGACTAGTATTCAGCCATAAAAAGAAATGAAGTGCTGATTCATGTTACAACTTGGATGTACCTTAAAAACATTATGTTAAATGAAAGAAACCAGTCCAAAAGACCACACATTATATTGATTCCAGTCCAGACTAGGCAAATCTATACAGAAGTAGCAGATTTCTGGCTGCTTAGGGCTGAAAGTAGGGGTTGGAGAGTGATAGCTTAAGTGTACAACATTTTTTTTTGATTGGATGAAAATGTCCTAAAATTGACTGTGTTGTTGGGTACACATACCTGTGAATAGCTAAAAATCATCAAGTTGTATACTTCTAATGAGTGAATTTTGTGGTAGGTGAATTATATCTCAATAAAGCTGTTACTAAAGAAAATAGTTGCTCATTACAGAAAAGTAGAAAGAAGCACAAAAGTGGAACTTTACCCAGTGTTAACATTTTGGGATATTTCTTTTCACTCCTTTCCTGGAAAAGGTTTAAAAATTTTTATTTTATGTATTTGTGAAGACAATCATATTTAATTTTATCTTGATTTTTTTGTTTAGTGTAAATATTTTTCATTATTACTCTCAATAAACCTTTTCTTTAAATGACTGTATCATATATTTCACCAAGTGGATGTTTTGTAAGCCCCTTGAACATTCCCCTACTGTTGAACATTTAAATTATCTCCACTTTTTCATGATCATAAATATGGTTTGATGAACATCTTTGTTTGTAAAGTTCACTCAAGGTTTTATTTATTATTTTTAATTATAGTATAGTTGTACAATATTATATAAATTACAGGTGTGCAATATAGTGATTCACAGTTTGTAATGGTTATACCCCATTTATAGTTATTATAAAATATTGGCTATATTCCTCAAATTCTACAATATATCCTTGCAGCTTATTTTATACCTAATAGTTTGTACCTCTTCAGATTTTCAATCATTTGTTAGGATAGATTCAGATGGTGGGATTACTGAGTTAAAGAGTTTGAATCCTTTCAGGGCTTCTGATACTTAGCATTAAGTTGCTACACAGAGATAAACCAAAAAGGAATCCCACGCCCCACTCCCTTATGCCCTAAACTGGGTGCTCTTCTCCTCAGATCCCCTGCCATTTTCTTGGAAATGGATTTGCACTGTAACATATGCAGTCAATACTAGGGTTTTTTTTTTTTCCTACTATCTGGGCTCCTGAGTTGATTGCTATCTGGTAACATTCAAAATGACATATGGCATTTTTTAAAAAGCAAAAATGCATAAACAACAAGGAGAGGAAACAACAGCAACAAAATTTGGAAGCTGAGCAGCAGTTAGAAGCAGATACATTAGAAGCGAATACTAAGTCAGAAGTGGGGAAATTTGCAAAACAACCCAGTTTGGGGTTGTTTCTGTGTGATAATCCGGAACAGGGCACCTGGTCTGTAAGTGAGAGCAAAGTAGCATTCAAAAGAGGAGGACTGGTTGGAAGTTGATTTAAAAAGCAGATAGATCCTAAGACCATCTCCCACCACTCCATGCAGAGACATATTCTGTACCCTTTCTGAGACTGCTGTTCTACCTCAGGAAAGGGTTATACAGAGGGTGCTGGATTGGGGCACCCTACCCCTGATGATGGCAAGGGTGCTGACCTGAAAACAGGAGGAGTTTGTGAAAGTTTAGTAGTAGGATAGTGTTAGTCGCCCAGTTGTGTCCGACTCTTAGTGACCCCATGGACTGCAGCCCACCCCATCCATGGGATTTCCCAGGCAAGAGTGCTGGAGTGGGCTGCCACTGCCTTCTCCTGGCCAGATTACCTTACAGTGAAACCCTCTGCCAACAAGCTACGCATACATTCAGCACTTTGTGTCAGTGTTTTTATGCTTCACCCCAGATATGATCAACAGTGAAGGAATATTTAATCTTCTCATTGAGGACCAGGGTATGTTTCACCATGTATCCAAGTCATTTACAGCTCTATGTGATGTTTTATGTTTTACTGATGGCTTGCATATTCATTATTAAGTTGATTTCTACATATTTCTCTTGTTTGTTATCATATGGAAAGGAACTTTCCTCCAAGTACTTCCTAACTGATTGTTGGCTATGTATGTATGAAAGTTATGACTTTTTGTGTTTTCTTCACATGCATCACATTTTTGAGCCTGGAAAATTCCATGGACGGAGGAGACTGGTAGGCTGCAGTCCATGGGGTCGCTAAGAGTCAGATACGACTGAGCGACTTCACTTTCACGCATTGGAGAAGGCAATGGCAACCCACTCCAGTGTTCCTGCCTGGAGAATCCCAGGGACGGGGGAGCCTGGTGGGCTGCCGTCTATGGGGTCACACAAAGTCAGACACGACTGAAGTCACTTAGCAGCATTAATGTTAAAATCTTTCAACTGAATCTTGGATTTCTGAGTCAACAATTACACAATCTGCAAATTATGGTAACTGTCTCTTTTCTATAGCTGCACTTCTAATCTCTCGTTCATATGCCTTGGCCCCCAATTTTAAACGAATGTTAATTAGCACTGACAATAGTTGACATTCTTCGCCTTGATTTAATAAGATTTCTTCTAAGGGTCTTGGCTTTAAGTATTATGTGAGAAGCTGGTTGAAGAAAGATATCTTTATCATATAAAGGGAATTTTTTTTCTTTTTCAGGAATTAATGTGAATTTTATTAAATATCTTAATATTACACATTGATATGTGCATGTGGTTTTTCCTTTGAGTCACTGATATGGTCTATTGAATAAATAAGATTAATACCATTCCTTGAGTAACTATCTTTGAAATTGACCAGTTAGACATAGCAGCAGAATCATGAGAGGACACAGGCCCCCTAGGTGACCATCCTCAGCAGGCAGCACCCCTGCAGACCCTCCATCCCTGTCTACTTCTGCCTGGTCCAGTAGTCCCCTAAGACCCCCAGAAGATGGGGCAGTCATTTAGATCTTTTGCCATGAAAAGTGTGGCTCATAGATCTGAAGCTTCAGCATCACCAGTGAGCTTATTCAAAATGCAGACTCTCAGATCCCACCCAGACCTACTGAATCAGAATCTGACATTTGTTTAATGAGACCCTCCCAGGAGATGTGCATGACCATACCAGTCTTAAGAGCATGGCTCCAGTACAGCAGTGCAATTGCTTCTTGTAATTTCACTTCTGCCAATAGGGAAGCCCTCTAGTCCCACCCAAGAGCCACCGAGAGAAGTCCTAGGGTATTCTTCTGTGTGTATACAAGAGAAAGACAAGCAGAGACAGAGGTAAACAGAGAGCAAGCCTGAGATGGGCATACATGTGCATAAACTTTTCAGCATCCCTGGGCTCTGGTTCCCCCCCTATGAGCCAAGCTCTCAGGTGCATGGGTTGACAAAGGGCATGTCCCTGAGGCAGTGCGAGGAGGAGAGCAGAGGGAGAGAGAGAGAGAGAGATGGGGAGAGAGAGAGATGGGGAGAGAGAGAGATGGGGAGAGAGTAATAGCTTTTCCTGGGGGTGGGGGGCGGGGGGCGCCTGATAGTTTGCTTTAACCAACTACAGATGCTGATTTCTAAAGTGCCTGACTCTTTGGGGAAGGGATGCTAGCTGGTTAATTAACTCCAGATTTGATGGTTAGCAGCTGCTGGAGGCAGGATTTCCTCTAGTTTTCTTGGGACACTGCATCTGGTTAAGAAGACATAGGATCGAGACTGTGGGTGTGTGTTCTCTGGAAATTGTCCCAGCCTCTCTGCATTTGTTTCCTTGTTTGTGGAACAGACAGACATCCCTACCTCTAACCTAGGCTTTAGGTGGTGATGGTGGGGGTTGGATAGTGAGGAAAAATTAGAAAGTCCTGTGGAGTGTCACAACTCCATAAATTCGGTGGTGAATAAAAAGTGCCCTCGAAGTGAATCCTAACCACAGGATGCGGGGTCCTCATCCTGCACCTGGAAAAACAATTTCCCATGTTTTTCCAGAAAACTCCAAATGGAACCAGAGAAAATGGAACTAGTAGAGCAGAGAGTGCAGCTGTCTTTTCAACTGACACTCCGGGTTCATATAAGAAAGGGCCATGGTGCAGAACAGCTTTTTAACTTTGGAATATAGATTGGGTTGACTTCAAAGAAGCTTGCATATCAAAAGCATTTTGCTATTAAATTACAAGGAAGACCAGGAACCATCATTTAAGACAGTACTAGGAAGAGTGACTTGATGGTGCAGCTCTGATAGTACCAGAGAAGGGAAAGATCAAAGAGTGTGATTAATCAGATGCTTTACAGACAGGAGAGAAATGGAGAGGCATAGGAGAAACATTCCTGCCAAAGAATCTCAAACCTGGGAAAGACTATTTGAAGAAGTAAACGAGGGAGGGAATAACATTTCTTCAGCTTCTGCCACCAGCCAGGCACTGCGCTAAACGCTCTAAAGCCACGTTGCTCTAAGGCTAATGTGCTCATGAATTAGTTAAGTGACAGAGCTGGGCTTCAAGTTCGATGTGTTAGACTCTTGAGTCACACCCAAATACAATACTCTGCCTTAGGCTCACACATAAAGCAGTTCTCCTCAAACTTTACTTTTAAGTCACTGCCGATCTTGTTTAAATGCAGATTCTGATTCAGAACATCTGGGAAGAGTCCCAAGATTCTGCAGTTTTAATAAGTTCCCAGGTGATGCTGATACTGCTGGTTCATGAACCACAGTTACAAAAGCAAAACCTTTGAGACCATCTCTAATTATTCCCAACCTTACATGCACACCAGCGTTACCTGGGGTTCCTGCGTCCAGGCAGTTTTTGGAAGTTCTCTAGTTTAATGTTGGTTGTCAACCTTTAGAATTACCTTCTCAACAACATGTGGAACACTTATACTTAAAGCACAGAGTACAAATGTTATAGACCTTGAAATTATTAAAATATATATGTAATAAAATTGAAAGATTGAAGTGGGGAAATCAACACAGATTTTAAAGCAGATTACTGATAGTGATAAGAGAATCCACTGGGAGAACTAAATTGTTAGTTTGTATTCTAGACCAATATTTGGGGGAACTGCATAGAGAGACAGCACACACAAAAAAGAAAGAACATGGAATTTGGAATTGGATAGCTATGGAACCTAACACTTGCCAATGCTTTTTAGTGACAGTGTGGCAGTGAGCAAGGCAAATACCTTAACCTCTCTGAGTCTCTATTTCCCTCCTCTGAAAGCAGGATTAATAATTGCTAGCTTATCATGTCATTACAAGTACAACTCTCCCTAGAAGAACCAGCCAGCGCAGTGCCTGGCATTTAGTATTGAATAAATGGCAGATGTCATTAGAGAGGGCACTGAATGGCTTGTGAGAGAGAACAAGCCAGATCCCCATGAGATCCTCCATCCTGAGATTCCTCTGGGAATCTTTGGGAGCAGAGATTGGACCTGTGTACTGAGCTCAGAGTCTTGTCCGAAAGCTGAGGGATTCTGGGTCCTGAGCCCTCCATTCCATTGCTACTGTGGGGACCACAAGGTCAAGGGTAGGGTGCCCTCTTTCCCACTTTGCCAGCTGGATGCTGAGGATTATCTGGGTCACACTGTGAGTCAGGGATCAAACAGGAGAGAGGGCCGGCTGCCAGGAGAGAGACAATGTGATCCAGAATACACCTTCCTAGGAGCATTAGGAGGCTGGGAAAATTACTGTGAACTAAGACCTCTGAATCTCTTGGCCACTAGCAGTCCCCAAAGGGGCAAGCCAGCATATAGCAGCTTTCCCACTCAACACCCCTGGGACATGCAGATTTCCAGCTCAGCCAGTGACCTTCTGGCCAGCCGCCCAGCAGGCAGTGTGGAGGGTACCCAGGGCCATGACGTAATGGCGCATTCTCAGCCATGGGCATCATGGCACAGCCCTGATGGATTCTCCAGCCCAGACACCCAGGCAGACGCCGTTCTCTCCCAGGGCCATGACCACGAGCCATTTATAAAGGCAGCTTCCACATAATCACGCCACAGTCCTTGCAAGGACATGACTTGCCACAGAGCCAGAAACCTACACCCCACACACTCTGCCTTAGAGCAAACATCATAGATGAGTAGATGACGTGACATTTTTTTCCTTCTAAAGCATTTAACTGTGAGTAGCTGAGTTCCAAAGGGCTTCTCAGGTGGCTCAGTGGTAAAGAATCCACCACCACAGGAGATGTGGACTTGATCTCTGTGTCAGGAAGATCCCCTGGAGAAGCAAATGGTGACCCATTCTAGTGTTTTTGCCTGGGAAATCCCAAGGACAGAAGAGCCTGGCAGGCTACAGTCCATAGGATTGCAAGAATCAGACATGACTTAGCAACTAAGCCACCTGTGACAAGGGTCCAAGGCCAACGTCAGCTTCCTTCCCCATCCAGCATGGTGTAGCTCACCCTTCTTTCTGTGTGGCTCTCTTGGCTGCCTTGAGAATCAGGGGGTATATTGATTGTGAGTGTCATAAGAATCCAAACCAAACTATCCGAGAGAGGGAAAGAGAGAGGCTAAAGAAAGCCCAACCACCACCACAGGGTGCACCCCCACATGGGACACAGCAAACTGACCCCCATGGGGCTTCTTTTCTGGTGCAGAAAGAAAGGCTGTTCTCACATATCTGAGCTCTGATCAGCTGGGGTTGACCCAGATCAACGAGGGGGAGGGAGACAGGTGCTGCTTCCTCCTCGTCAGGCAGATACTCCAGGAAGACTTCTGACAGCCCTCCTCTGTGCAGGGACAGGCTGCAAGCTCGGCACCTAGACTTGCCCAGGTCAGTCATTTTGTCAGGAGACGTCAAGTATGAGTATGAGGAGGGAAGAGACTGTATATCTCATCTACCAAGGGTCTTTCTGGTTCCCCCTTAATCTTCCTGGATGGAGGTCTGCTGGACTAATAAGGTTTATTCTAGCATCTCCAAAGGACAGGACCCAGCAAGAGCCCCCTGGACCAAGACAGAGGAAAAGTCTTTTCCTCCACCTCTCTTATATTTGCAGGATACTTATTTCCACATCATCATATTATATAAACATGAGAGTTTCTTCTTCAAGATTTCTAAGGACTAACAAATGTAGAGCATATTAAAAACTCATGATTCAAAGCACATTGGTTAATTATATATAATGAAATCAGCAAGTATTACATATCGAAATTAGGTGATGGTCTAGAATAATCATTAGGCTAGAAATGCAAAATCGCATCACACATATACTAAATGTTTGTTAAACAAAATAGCTCACGAATGCTTTCAATAGACAAAGAGGAATGCCCCCTACCCCCACATCAATTGGTTTACATGGCAAGTAAGTACTTCTATCAGGGTTCTCTTCTATTCATGTAATATTCTGTTGTTCCCTGCTGTCACCCCAGCACCTGTCACAGACCCAGACACACAGTGTGTGCTCAATAAAATATATGTTTAAATGAATGTCTACTGAAATGTGTCTGTGCCCCTGTCATTCTGCTTTGCTAGGCCATCCCCTCCTTGAGGACAAGGCCTGTATGGTCATCTCCTCTGTTTTACTGGCTCCTAGCTAAGTGCCTGACACTTAATCATAACTCAAATTGGGTTTTTTTTTGTTTTGTTTTGTTTTGGTGAGTACATAAACAGCATGACTAGTAGAAGTATGGGGTGGGGGGAAGGCAATTCCTAGACCAGAATTTCTATGTTGGAAAGACTTGGGGTGGAAAACCATCGTGAATGTCCAGTGATTTGTCTTGAACTGATACTTTCCAATGAAATTAAAAGACGCTTGCTCCTTGGAAGAAAAGCTATGACCAACCTAGACAGCATATTAAAAATCAGAGACATTACTTTGCCAACAAAGATCCATCTAGTCAAATCTATGATTTTTCCAGTAGTCATGTATGGATGCTTTTGAACTGTGGTGTTGGAGAAGACTCTTGAGAGTCCCTTGGACAGCAAGGAGATCCAGCCAGTCCATCCTAAAGGAAATCAGTCCTGAATATTCATTGGAAGGACTGATGTTGAAGCTGAAACTCCAATACTTTGGCCATCTGATATGAAGAACTGACTCACTGGAAAAGACCCTGATGCTGGGAAAGAGTGAAGGCAGGAGAAGGGGATGACAGAGGATGAGATAGTTGGATGGCATCACCGACCTGATGGACATGAGTTTGAGTAAACTCCGGGAGTTGGTGATGGACAGGGAAGCCTGGCATGCTGCAGTAAATGGGGTCACAAAGAGTCGGACGCAACTGAGCAAATGAACTGAACTGAACTGATACTTGCCAAATGGATGTTCTTTTTACTTAGAGTATATTTATTTGAGGTAAACAATGGATATTGGTAGGGGGTAAAGACTGAGACTAAAAGATGCTTACTCCTTGGAAGGAAAGTTATGACCAACCTGGACAGCATGTTGAAAAGCAGAGACATTACTTTGCCAACAAAGGTCCATCTAGTCAAGGCTATGGTTTTTCCAGTGGTAATGTATGGATGTGAAAGTTGGACTGTGAAGAAAGCTGAGTGCTGAAGAATTGATCTGTTTGAACTGTGGTGTTGGAGAAGACTCTTGAGAGTCCCTTGGACTTCAAGGAGATCCAACCAGTCCATTCTGAAGGAGATGAGCCCTGGGATTTCTTTGGAGGGAATGATGCTAAAGCTGAAACTCCAGTACTTTGGCCACCTCATGCGAAGAGTTGACTCATTGGAAAAGACTCTGATGCTGGGAGGGATTGGGGGCAGGAGGAAAAGGGGACGACAGAGGATGAGATGGCTGGATGGCATCACTGACTCGATGGACGTGAGTCTGAGTGAACTCCAGGAGTTGGTGATGGACAGGGAGTCCTGGCGTGCTGTGATTCATGGGGTCGCAAAGAGTTGGACACGACTGAGCGACTGAACTCAATTGAAAGATTGCTCAGGTCTCCTTTGGTTGTGCCATCATCAAGCTGAAGGGATTCCACTGGGCACTGAAAGCTGGAAGCCTGTGGGCATAGGCGGAGGGGGCGCGTGTGGAGAGCAACCTCTCCACACCCATTTCATGACCCATACTGCAGCAGGGGCTATGAGGAGAGTGTACTCCAGAGGCTGTGGCCTGTTCCTTAGGATACTCGCAAGAAAACAGAGGAAATAAGACAAACCCACCATGAAAAATCAAATACCACTGAGATGGTGAGATGAGACAATACAAATAGATGGGATATGGGCCCTGTTAGAGGTCACCTCAGAGGCCAAGAAGAAACTTGGCAGAAGGCCTCTGCTCTGAATTGAGGCCATTTGTTATTTGTTTGGATTTCAGCACCATAGACCCATAAATAGAGATGGATGTCAAGAGGGAAAAACGGATAAATAAAAGTTATAGATGGAGTTGAAATAAATAGAAGAGGTGATTGATGAGAGAGAGAGACTAGAAAAGCAAAAGGCATGTGAGAAAATAGATGAATGAGAAATTACGGAAAGTGAGGGAGAGGGGAGGCGAGAAGTGGTTAGAGTGAGTTTCCAGCCAGGTTTCAGGCCATCTCCCCTATCCCCTTAGACCAGCACTACTCCTCGCATATCTTCCCAGCCTTGCTGGGGTTCCAGGGAAGCATGGACCCTGTGCCAGTCATCTGGCCCAGAAGGCCCCTACTCCTCACAGACCAGGCCTCTGGAGAGCCCTGCAGATCCTGGCTTGCTGGCCCGCGCCCTACAGTGATGGAGCCACTCTAGTGTGGACCCCTCTCGGTTCTGCTTGATTCTTCCTCTTCCACGCTTCCTTCCTCCAGCTCTTCTCCTACCACTACCTGCCTGGAACGCCCACTTATTTGATCTCAATCAAGGAGTCAGATCATTCTCTGCCTTTTCTGCAAATGGTAAAGATGGGACGTCCAAGATGGAAAGCAGGACCTGACAGGACCAAGTTCCCCTCCAGAGGGAAAGCTACATGGTGGATTATGGGGAAAGTGTACAGGGGAATTAAAAGGCTCTGTAATTGTAAAGACAGTTGTGGGGTCAGAAATTTCTTCCCCAACTGCTGTCAAAACAGTAACGTACTCAAATGAGAAGAATGACAATAAATAGGTATTTATTTCTTCAGATGGAAACTTGCACAAAGTCCCAAATTAAATTGACCAGAGACCTTGAGTACTGTGAAAACTGAAATTCAGTGAGGGTTTGAGAAGTGTCTTTTCAGGTAGAATTGAGAGAGGCCGGGAGGGGAGTCAGGAGACCCCATACTCTGCACTGGGAGTAACCTAACAATTCAAGCCCCTCCCTGGCTACAATTGCTCTGCCTTTCAAATGAAGAGACTGGTTAGCAAATCATCTTGAGTCCTCCCTGTTTTACTGTTCTAGCCCGGAACAAAGAAAGCGGATAAAAAATGTGACTCCAGCCCAAATCTATTGATACAAGGATAATTGGGCTCAAGTGGGGGTTAAATGGAAATGGGCACTTTATGCCAATGATGCTGGTTCATTAGAACAATGTTGATAACCCAGTGGGTGCGGTTCTGGTTGTCCTCAAGTCCAAACTGGGGGAAAGAGGACTGGGCAAACAGAAATGAGGCAGAGAGATGGGAATACAGACAGACCAAAGGAAAAGTGTCATCAGGCAGAGAATAGGTAATTTTGCACCAAACTCTTTCTTCTCTATGGGACCACAGGCACATGGGTGGCTTGTCCCTGCTCTAGGGTCTCCCACCATCTCGTTTGAGGCCCGCCTCCTTGTGATTGTAGCTCTGATGCAGGAGATAGATGGGCTCCAGATTAGATGTTTACAACTGGCCTCCTGTTTACATTTCATGAGGCACGAGGAAGTGGGTTTCAGGCTGGATACTTACAACTGTTAGCATTTCCTGAGAAAAGAGAGAGGTGGGCTCCAGTAAAGGCATTTACAATCAGCCTCCTGTTTGTCCTCTGTAATGGAAGTAACAACAGAAACAGGGTAAAGAGCCAGTGTTTGACTCTTGTAAACACCTTATGGTAATAGTCATGGTAATAGTCAAGGTGATAGTCATGGCAAGAACAAAGAGGGCCAAAACCCTATTTGAGTAAAGGATTAAGGAGCCTCCACTCCCTCCTCCCCCGACTTTTTGGGACAAGGAAGAGACTACACATGCACAGAACGAATCCTTGTGGGTCATAAGTCAAGGGATAACGCCAGCCATAATAATTCTTGCTCCTCCCAGGAGCCTTCACTTTGAGCTCCATCTTGGCTGAGAGGTGCGTACACACCCAGGGAAGGGTTCCAGGGTAGCTCAAGCGTGGAAAAAGAAACCAGATAGGAAGACAAAGACCAGGAAGAACTGACCTATGTGAATGACTTAACTGCCTTTTACTGGCTCATCCTCATCAGAGGGGACACCCACACCCTTTCTCTCCTGATGTGCGTCTCTGCCTGGTTTCTATCTTAACTAAACCATTTCTCTGTGTCCTCTCCCTCCCATTTCAGAGGACACACACAACATAATTTGTTGTGTTGTGTCTCTAGCAATAAACTTTGTACCTGCATTTACAGTTTCTGCCTCTGTGATAAATGCATTTTCCACTTGGGGCAAAGATCTAGGGGGAAAAGCTTCTACCCTCTAGCCCTTGCTGGTCTAGTGGCTAGGATTCCTAGTTTTTTATCCCAGGTTCAATTCCTGGGCAGGGAATAAAGATCTCGTGCACTTCATGCCACTGATCACTGCTACCTTGCCAAGAGCAGTTTTATTTTTAGTATCAGTTTATTAGAATATACATATTTACAAAAAGCTACACAAAGCTCTAACACTTTCAAAAGAATTTGTATTACAACAGCATTTATATGAATTTGAGAATATCTAAGAAATATTTAAATTTCAGGCAGAGTGATAAGCACTCAGCATACAGTGATGAAGGAAACAGACCTCCCAGTCTTGCTGACACAATGTGAATAAAACAATCACAGTGGTAATTAAGATTTCAACAGTATCAGTTGCTGCTGAGGAGCAGAACATGGGGCAATGTAGGTATATGATCGGGGGATTTGCCTGAGTGGAAGGCAGGGAAGACTTCACCAAGGAAATCCCAAAGAGCTGAAAGCTGAAGGAAGAGCATTAAGAGATAATTAGGTGAACAGATGAGTGAATTTCAGAGAGAAGAGACAGCATGGGCGCAAAGCCTGTGTTATCATCCTCTTTGCCACTCTTTCTCCTAAACTGTTAACCAGGACCCTGTGAAGACAGGATCTGCTTCTGGTTATCTCTAAGCTCAGTGTAGGATCCAGTTCTTGCAGGCACTCAATAAATCCTTGAATTGAATTAAACTAATTATCACATCCCAGTTAGACCCACCCACCTATTTGGGCCTTTGCTGACCCCAGGGCATCCTGCCCTGCCCTTGTGAGCTTGGGCACAGGGAACTCTCAAGGACTGCACAGATATGAGCCATGTTTCAAGTGGTTTGTGCAGCCTCGGCTCTTCTGGCCTATGGTAGATACTGTCTGCAGGCTGGCGTCAATATTTGCCAGGCGTGCTGCAGGCAGAGCCGAAGCAGCGTGCTCTTTAGAGGCTGCCCTTGCAAATGGTGACCAAATGATGCCATCTGGGAAAAGGCTTTGCATAACCAAGCCCAGAGCAGCTTCTACTGTGAGCAGATCCTCTGACCACCGACAGGCGCGTGTCTCCCGCCACCTCCGCCTCGGGTTTAGACAGAGCAGCAAAGTCCCAGGGCTACTGGAGAGAGAGGCACCAGCATTGGCCTGGTCCTGCTGCAAATAAGAATCTTCTGTTACTAAACATTTGCACCTGGTGGCTGAGGACACAAGGGCGCTATCTGCCACAGAGGCCTATACAAGTCAATCAGTCAGTGGAGCTGGATGAAAAAACACAGCTTACTTTTCCCTTGACTGGGGAAGGGAGGGAGCAGGTTGGAGCCCGTCCTTTTTGCTCTGAGCCCTCCGGGGATGCCACTATGTGCAGCTGTCCCTAGCCGGGGGAGATGGGCAGGGACCCCTTCACCTTGGAGGGGTGGGGAAGGTACCGTGATGGGATCGGGGGAGGAAGACATGCTCCGGCTTCACACAAGAATCCCAGGTTCCCACAGGCCTATCTGCTCCCACTGGTAACAGTGTGCTCAGCCCAAGTCACCTGCCAGCACTTAGTAACTCAGGACTGTGATCAAGACTTGAATTCACTGGAATCCACACATGGCCTGTACTCCTCTGATGCAGGGCAGCCCAAACTCCCCGATGAGCTGCTGCAGAGCCCCAGGCTTTAGCCTGGCATTCAGGCTCTTCGGGTAATGGAACATCATCTCTCTCAAACTCCCTTCAGGCACCTACTCCTCAGGCAAGCTGGAGCACGCCCTCCTTCGCAGCCTACTCCTGCCCCTTTGCTCCTGCAACCTGGAGACCCTTTCCAGTCTATCCCAGCATGGTCCAGTTCTACCAGCCCCAATTCACTTTTTCCACAAGACCTTCTGTGATGGATCTCTAGAGTTAGAAGGGATGTTTCCCATTTCTCAGCTCTTAATGACATTTCTAACCCCCTGGCCTGTCTCATGGCTACTCGTGCATTTGTCTGATCAGCCTCTGGGTTGAATTCTGAGACCCAGAAGCCTGTATCTTCACCCATCTTCCCTCTCCCTCCAACTCCCCTGCATCCAGAACCAGCACAGTGTCTGGGCCATGCCGACAACCAGCTATTGTTGGGGTGAACACTGGAGGTCCAGTGGGCCCAGAGATCTCCTGAAATTCAAGAAACTTGCTTAGGACAGTTACAGAAGTCCTGCCCTGCAGTCTTGAAGTCCTACTCCCAGGGAAGATGGAGATTTTATTGCCTGCAAGCGGGCAGATTTGGGGGTGATATGCAACGCTGGCTGGGCTGTCAACCCTCCCCAGCAGTCATTATTAATCCCTGGAAAGGCTGTGCTCAGGTCATTTTTCAGGGAAAATGTATCACCCAGGCCAAGGCTGGCTCTTGGCAGAGGCAGGAGCTACAGAAGCCAAGGGCATTTGTCAGGAAGGCAGCCATCATAGGAAGTCTTTTACTGCTGCTTCTCTGGGGGACTAGCAGCTCTAAGCTCCCCCCTTCAGCTTCCTTTGCTTTCCTTTTTGATTGAAAATCCTCATTGTGGGCAGATGCTGGACCTCAAACTACCCTTCTGAAGTCTGATGGGAGAGCAGGGAGCAGCACTGAGGAGGGGGAGCAGCTGGCCTAGAGGATGAAGGGGGGACAGGGCTCTTCATCCTTTCCTCTTGTAAAGTCCTTATTTCCCCTGCCAGTTCCCAGGGCATCTGAGTGATGGAGGCACCCAAGACACTGATAGCCTTCCATGCCCAGGTGCTAAGTTCTGCACTCCATCATCTCATTTCAATCCTGTCTGCAGTATTGTCAATTCATTTCTCTTTTCATCACCATTTAATAATCAGAAAATCAGAGGCACAGAGAGGTTAAATAATGTGCCTAAGATCACACAGTTAATAAGCAGGATTTGAACCTAGGACTATCAATTCCAAAGTCAGTATTTATTCTGCTGTTTCTGCCCAGTATTCAAAACTCCGCTGACGGCAGCTGGGAAAAACACATGTGCAGCCCTGAACAAGTCACCTCAGCCTCCTGGGCCTGCTTTCTCATCAATAGAAAGGAGGTGATATTGGTAAGTGATTGCAGTGAGAATTCATGAAGGGAATTTTGCAGAGAGCTTGGAGGAGTGAGGGACAGAACATAATTTCATAAAGGCATTGTGGGCAGGGGCAGGTATCAGAGTCCAGAGGTGCTGAGATCTTCCCAGGGGCCACAGTGGAGAAGTAAACTGTGAGGGCAGGGCCACAGCCAGAGTCAGGGCCTGTGGGCTGGCACACTGATAGCCGAGGCCTTGGCTGGAGCGGCGGATGGTGTTGGTGGGTGTTCCTCCTTGTCTCCCAGGACTCGGTGTTTCATTACTTATAAGCAACCGAATTAGGCAATAAAATAAGCAAGTTCGAGTCTTAGCATTTCTGAGGAGAGAGACTCACTTTTGTGGTTGAAGCTCCCAGCCCTCTGTGGCTTTTACCCAGCAGTTCATGGCTTTATTCAGCTTCTATCAAACCCAGCTGCTGGCTCCTTTTTCCAGTGTCCCTGTCCCAGGCCTGGAATTCCATTTTGAATTCCTGGGTGAGGCAGCCAGCACACCAGCGACAGACAGTGGTTCATTTGGAAAAGATCTGATCTGGTCCACCACCATCCTCCTGCCCCTGGGACTCAGATTTGGGTTTGGTGGGTAGCAATATTTCCCTAAGCCTGAATGGACAAATAGACACAGGCTGACTGACTCGAAGCTTTTCTAGGTGACCAGTTGGTGCTAATAGCAAAGACTGATGCCTGGAGAATTATTGGAGCTCTGCATCAGAGGTGACCCCAAACTTCATGGAGTTTGACTCCTGTTTTCTGTCCTCTTCCCAGCAAGTGGTTGTCAAGCTTCTCCTTGGATGCCTTCACTGATAGAGAACTCCCTACATCTCTAGGCCAGCTCAGATAGAGATGACAGCTTTCCAGTGTTTTCACAACCAGACCCTAACTGCTCCAGCAGAAACCCCCTACCACGGGAATCAGAATTTGAGAACTAGGATCACCTGCTCAATGAATCCCAAGCCAGGGGCTCAGCAGTCAAGTCATATGTGTCAGCTCTGAGGGGTCCCTGGAGATGAGCTGGTCCGACTGCCTTATTTTATGGAGATGGGTGCAGGCCCCTTAAGAAGCATCATTGGTGGTAGTTCCTCTCTCCTTCCAATGACAGCTGACAGCGGTTGAGCATTTATTCTGTCCAGGAACACTGATGAATGCTTGCAGCTGCATAATTTCATTTAGCTGCTATTGCTTGTAGGGCTTCTCTGATAGCTCAGCTGGTAAAGAATCTGCCTGTAATGCAGGAGATCCTGGTTCGATCCCTGGGTGGGGAAGGTCCCCTAGAGAAGGGATCAGCTACCCATTCCAGCATTCTGGGGCTTCCCTGGTGGCTCAGATGGTAAAGAATCTGCCTGCAATGTGGGAGACCTGGGTTTGATCCCTAAGTTGGGAAGATGCCCTGGAGGAGCGCATGGCAACCCCCTCCAGTATTCTTGCCTTGGAGAATCCCCATGGACAGAGGAGCCTGGTGGGCTACAGTCCATGGGGTCAAAAACAGTCGGACATGACTAAGCACAGCACAGGGGCTTATACAATGGGAATTCTTCATTTGCCAAGTGAGGTGACCAAGATTCAAGATTTGTCCAAAAATCATAGCAGTCAATTAATGGCTGAGCCAGGGCTCGAACCTAGGCTTGTCTGAATTCAAAGCCCATGTTCTCAGCTGCTTCTGGTAGTCTTTCAGTGCTTGCCCAGCTTCACAGAAATTAAGAGTGTTGGGTTTTCTTCTGTGAAAGAAATTGACAGAAATTAAGAGTGTTGGGTTTTCTTCTGTGAAAGAAATTGATTAGGATTTATTATTAAGGATTTAAAGATTCACGGTAGGCTTTGAGTTCATGTAAAATGCTGAGGTTTGGTACAAGCAAGTAGGAAAATTAGAAGAAAATGTGTCATCAAATGACAGAAATCTGGTTTAATCAATAATTTGCTGCTTGTCCACACATCTAGCCGGTTCTGCTGCAGCCGTTTCACATGCATAGTTATGGTCTGGAGGCTTGAAGGGTACCTGTTATTCTCATCAGGAGAGTAATTTGTTTTATTTCCTGACTCATATCATCTCCAGGTGAGATCATAAGAAGCTGGAGATGCCTAATATTTCGTTTACAAGCACAGAGCTCCCAAAAGGTTTCAAAAAGATGGAGCAAGAAATTACTGTTTAGCTGGAAAAGAAGTTAACGTGATCTTATTGAAAACAATGGAAAGAACTTTTCCGCCATTATTTCAAATTAATTTTCCCTAAGGTTAAGAATTCCGTTAAATCAAGGCTAAAACTTGAAATTTAACTGAGAATTGCTCCATTGTGGAGAGACAGACTTTGGGGGCTTGCGTTTCTCAGTGCTGACTTCAGCTTCATAGCAGCCCTAGCACTTGTCAAAGCTCTCCTGTCCCCTCCCAGAGAAGGCAGAGGCGAAGCTGGCAGAGCTTCTGTATTTCCATCTGCTTTCTCAAACACAATCTGCCAAGCTGGAAGGTGGGGGTGTCTGATTAGCCTGGAAGCCATTTGGCTAAAGAATTCTTCACGTTGCCCAGAAGTCGGATTGCCTTTTGCTGTTGACTTCTCTGCTGCTTTCTGATGGGGCTGCCTTTCAGGAGAAAGGAGCTGCAGAACACCGAATCTCCCTTCTGCTTCCTCTGATTGCCTTGGAGGGAGGCTTTCACTAAAGCCCCAGGTCACTTTGCACACGAGGCTGGTCCAGCTGGGCTGCAGGCAGAGCAGCTCTGCCAAAGGGCTGGGATGCTGGTAATGCCATTCTGGCAGTTTGGAAAGAGATTCATCAGGTTGGTGCAAGCCACATAGTTTATGCTGTTCTTGAACTAAAGAGATTTCCTGCCCCCCTCCCAGCCCCACAGGGGTGTGTGGGGGCACAGGAGACCTCTAATCCTTTAGATGTAGGATGGTTTCCTGCCCCTCCTCAGAAGCAGAGGTTTTCATCTTATACCCTCCCCCAACTTATAATGGATTCTCTGGCTTGAAAAGACTTGCCTTTCTCTGCCAGTGGCTTAACCTCAGGACAGAAGGTTCTGGACTGGCTTTCTGTTTTCTTCCTGTATCATCAGCTCCCCTATCTCCATGACTGCACCACTGAGGGGCCTTTCTCCTACTATCTCACCTGACCCAGCTTTCTTGAGAGCACCTGGGACAGGTTCTTGGAGAAGAGTCTAGACGAGACCTCCTCTTGAGTCTGCAGTTTCTCTTGGGTCCGCAACACCCGGACTAGCCCACACTCAATCTCCAGTGAGGTGTTTGAAATGGTAGCTGAATTCTTACACCTGTTGTGTCTTCCACCCATGCCACAGATGAATGAGTGCCCTTGACATCTCTTCTCTGAAGGGCCCGTCTTTTTGTAGGTTTCAGGCTACACAGCTGCTCTGAAACCTCAGCTCTTTGATGGATTCATGAAAAGTTATAATCTTGAAGTTAGACTGGCTTTTTGTTGTTTTGTGGTGGGACTAATATTCTTTTCATCTTCTCAGCACAACTCAGCAGTCTCAGCCCCTCTAGAGTTTATGCTTTGCTCCCCCACCCCTCATCCTCATGTTCCATGGACAGGGACCATGTCTATTATTGATGTACCCTCAGTGGTTGGCATGAAGTGGGCATCACTCAGTGTTCATGGAGGGAACTGGGCTCTGCAGCTGGCAGCCAGGAGACCAGCGATGCAGCTGGAGTTATTGGCAAAGAGAATGTGCTCCAGGTTGGACCAAGACCATTGCAAAATCATACTTGAAACTTTTGTGCCTCAGACTCTTATATCTGTATCCGTTTATACTCACCCTCCCTCATCCCTCACTCATGCTCTTCTCCAAAGCGGAAGTGAAAGTGTTAGTTGCTCGGTTGTGTCTGACTGTTTGCAACCCCATGGACTATAGCCAGTCGTCAGGCTGCTCTGTCCATGGAACTCTCCAGGCAAGAATACTGGAGTGGGTAGCCATTCCCTTCTCCAGGGGAATCTTCCCTGCCCAGGGATTGAACCCAAGTCTCCTATATTTCAGGCAGATTCTTTACTGTCTGACCTACTAGGGAAGCCCACCCTTCTCCAAAGTTAGGGTGTAATTTGAGGTCTTATCCCTCAGAGAGGAAAGCATGTCTTTTACCCAGAGCCTGTTCCAAAGTGTTGAGAACCCAGAGAATTTTGATTTATTCATCCACCAAGTGTTTATGGAGATCCTTCTTTGTGCCAGGCACTTTTTGGTGCTTCTTGATTATGAGTCCATTCCTGGGGCTCTAAGTGGTTCCAACTGGGTCCCTGTGTGTATTGGGATAATACAACTCCTGTGATGAACGGCTTCAACATTTCAGAGCCTTAATGCAACAGACATTCATAGTCCAACGCAGGCATTCACGGGCAGGCTTCCATGAGCCCTTCATTTGTATTTTGATTTCTTCCCACTGCCAGAGCCTCTTACTCAGCTGGTGGATGATTAAAGAGACCATGGAGGAGACACTTCCACTTCTAACAACAACACAGCAATCAAATTTGTTGGTTCTATTATCACCCTTGTTGATGACAATTAGTCACATCGTCCCCTCATAGATGTAAGAGAAGCTGAGAAATATAGTCTTTAACAGAGAATCTGCTTTGTAGCATCCATTCTATGCCCTAGATAGGGAACTTCCATTTTTGGTGATGTTTGCTGTCTCAGCCACAGTCTTAGAGAGATTGGATGGACAATGGGACTGATCAATTGATTCCAGCAAGGACTGAGTCTTGAAAAGACTCCACAGAAACAATTCCCAACCATCCTGAGCTAGAAGATACTTGGAGTGTGATTAGTGGTAAAGAATCCGCCTGCCAGTTCAGAAGATGCAAGAGACACGAGTTCAATCTCTGGGTCAGGAAGATCCCCTGGAGGAGGGAATGGCACCCCACTCCAGTATTCTTGCCTAGGAGAGAGGAGAGATGGAGAGAGGAGCCTGGTAGGCTATGGTCCATGGGGACCCAAAGGGTTGGACATGGCTAAGCACACACAGCACAGAGCACACACTTGGGAGATTTAGAGTGTGAGAAGGTGAGACTTAGTGTGTGAGCAGGAAGATACCCAAGGTGTAAGCTAGGAGACTGGGGAGGGAGAGCTGACCATTGCCTAGGCTTTGGCTAGGACATGTGCTTGTTTGCCGTATGAAGTGCAAATTCTTCTCTCTGGAATTTAAGAGCCTGCACAGTCTTGTCCCAACATACTGACTTAGGCTTCTTCCACTTACTCCTCTGCTTGTCCCCTATGCCTGGGTTACATTCCACCACCCCCGCCACCGCCATCGTTCTTACAGATTGGATCGATATCCACTCATTCATTCATTCTTTATTAAACACTGTGCCACTCTCCGGAGAGGAGCACAAGAACGAGGAAGTCTTTACCCTTGGGAAGTTATGCTGCTTATTTTCTCTGACCGTTTCAAAATGGGCCTTTGCTGAGAACTTACTTGAAATGCTGATACCAGAAACTTCCTTCCTTGGGGAAATATCGTTTTACTGCCATGCCTTTCTCTGAGTCAATACTTACCATAGACTCTGTGATCTGGTTCTGGCATCTACACATCTCAGAACCCCTTCCACAGCTTTCCCACCATAGCCAGCTAGCGTTGGCTGGACATATGCCAAGATCAGGGGCCTCACTTCCTCCTGAGACACCTGGTATTAAGAACAAAACCCTGTTTCCTTTTGGTCCTAGCTGGATCCTCAGGGGTAAAACATGGTACAAATTGCCTCTTTGTCCACAGGCGAGGTCTTTGAAGGTTAGTTGAAGGCCTTCAGCAAGGCCTCTCACCAGACAACATCTTCTCTCTCTGAGACCTTGCCCAGCTTCATAAAGTGCACCATGTAGACCCTCCCGCTCCCTGGCCCTCCACATCGCTTTCTCCTTGCTGTCCTCACATGCACCCCTTCACAGATCCATGACCACATGCCAGCTGATAACAAAGCACTGCATTAAAATAAAGCCTGGGGACTATCTTGGTGGTCCAGTGGCTAAGACTCTTCACTCGCAATGCAGGGAGCCTGGGTTCAATCCCTGGTCAGGAGATGAGATCCCACATACTGCAACTAAAGATCCCAAATGCCGCAAATTAGAACCTGGGATGGCCAAATGAATAAATAAACATTTAAAAATAAAATAAAGCCTGACTGGAGCAGATGAGTCCAACAATAGGCAGGAGAAGACTGTGAAAGTTGCCTTGCACAGACTTTGTCCTCTCTCAATAACTTTCACAAAGATCTCGCATACATTTGGTTATATTTTGAGATGGGCTTGCAAAGGATTAAATTAAGTGTTCTGCTGCTGCTGCTGCTAAGTCACTTCAGTCGTATCCGACTCTGTGCGACCCCATAGACGGCAGCCCACCAGGCTCCTCCGTCCCTGGGATTCTCCAGGCAAGAACACTGGAGTGGGTTGCTGTGTCCTTCTCCAATGCATGAAAGTGAAGTGTGAAAGTGAAGTCGCTCAGTCGTGTCCAACTCTTAGCGACCCCATGGTCTGCAGCCTATCAGGATCCTCCACCCATGGGACCTTCCAGGCAAGAATACTGGAGTGGGTCGCCATTGCCTTCTCCGAAATTAAGTGTTCTAGAAGTTTTAAAGTTGCCTTCCTCCCTTCACTTTATCGTTCTGAGCATTCTCCAAATGACATTCTTTGGGGGGAAAAATAGTCTGAAACTTCATGAAATATGCTTTTTAGTTGTTGTAGGCAATAAAAATTGATTCTAATTTCCACAGGAAGATGTGTGTGAGTAGCATTCTAGAAGCCTTTTGCTGTGCCTTTGGTTTCTCTTTGTGTCCCACTTGAGTAATTTCTTCACATCTTTCTGTCCCTGAGCTTAGAAACCTGGTAAATAAGCAAGCCCTGGAGAGAGCCGGAGAGCCAGCAACTTCCTGGAAATACGAGGCCACGAGGCTAAGCACAGAAACGCTCTCTTTCCAGGAAGGAGTGACTGAATCAGAGCAACGACCTTGGCTTCCAATCAGTCCTCATCCAGGTTTTCCCACTCTTCCTCTCTGCCCCGACCTTCGCACTCCAGGCTGTGTGTGTGTGTGTTGGGGGCGGTGTGGGGGGGTGGGGGTGGGGCGGGGACGGATCGGGGAGCTGGGATTACCCACCACACCACCCCAGCCCCAGCTCTCTTGCACAAGCCCATCCTGCCTTTGGCATGTGCCTCAGGACTCTCTTTGTCCACAAAGCTAGGTTGAGTCAAGTTTCCTCTCCATCTCCGAGAAGAATGCCATCAGGAAGCTCAATTATTTCAAGAATGTCGAATATAGTATTTTAATGGAGCCATTTTCCATGTCCCTCTAGAAAAAGGATGTAGAGTTTGTTGTTGGTCTATCTGCAAATGAGTCTTTTCACACTACAGCGCTTTCCTGATTTCGACACAGCAAACTTTGGGTACTTTTCTCTATCACGAAGAGATTTTGGCTATGGTTCTCTCTCCACAGGTGTAGTCCAGTGAGACTGGCTGTTGAAATGTAGGCGGTGTTCTTAGGAAAGGGGCCTGCCCTTGGAATTAATCCTGCAGTTACGGTGCCAAGCTAAGCTATGGCAAAACATCAAGCAGGGTGTTGACATTTATTTCTAGATACCGTGCCTGGTCCTAAAACGAAACCATGATGCTAGCAGCAGGGCGGGAGAAACCAGTGCCTTCTGTGCTATTTGGCTGCAATACAAGTGGATAAAGTTTTCGACAACATTTTATTTTGGGTTGGTGTTCTTCCCATGATAAACACCAAACCAGTCAGCAGCAATAATGAGTTCTCGGCAATCGAGATTGTTGCCATGAGAAAAATTCCTCAATTTTCTTTGTCCAGGATGGGCTGTTGGATCCTCTTCTTTGTTGGGGTAGGTTTATATTTATCACAATAAAGATAAATAAAATAAGCAATTAAAATAGTAAAGTTGAGAGCATAATTCATATCCCTTGGCTACTGTGCTCCAAATACTTCACTACTTTGGAATTAAAAAAAAAAAATCTTTGTGTAACAGTCACTGGCTTTTCCAGATGAAACTGGGCTACACAAACATTCTTTGAGTATGTGTGATTTCACTTAAACCCTGCGTCCTGGCTCAGGGACCTATTGCAAAACCTGATGAATTCAGGGAAATGAATAATCCTTACTCTTGGATCACTTAGTGAAAGAGCATTCAGACTTCTTTGAAGCCGGAGAAGAAATGTTTTTTAGACCCAAAGCTTCCTGTGCGGTGCTGAGCCCCTAGTATTACTCCATTGAGGGGAAGTAGAGGCAAGGGAAGGGAATGTCGTGGAGAGAAACCACGTCACTGAACCAAGGTTTAGAGTTCTTTAACATGCACCTTCCTGTGTCTTGCCCTGGTTCACCACTAGCCTTTCCGCCTGCCCTCTCCTTGGTGGGTCAGAGTGTGGGGGAACAGGATGGACCAGGAGAAGGGGAGGTGAGAATGTGAACTTGTGTCCTTGCGTCTGGCAGGCGTGTTTGGGTGTAGGTTTTACACATGAGGAAGAGGTTGTTAACATTTCTTTGACTTTGAAAACGCCTTTGACCCCAGCTGCACAGAAACTCGCTTTACTGGCTTGGAAGACAAATAGGACGACATCTGTTTGCAATGTTCCAACTAATCACTTTAGCCACCCCCACAGCCGAGCACGCAGGAAGTCCTGTCCCCCTCAGGACTTCCCACCTGGTGACACCAGGAATCCTCAGCCTGCGGGGCCCGGGAACGGGCTGAAGAGTGGAAAGAAGGACAAATGAACAGGGTTCCGCTTGAGAGGACGCTGAGGCTCCTCTGTGGTCTCATGCTTTAACCACCACCTAAACGGCGCGGGATGAGGGCCCCGACTGCATACCCAAGTTTCCCCACCCCTTCAGGAGGAGCTTGGGGGGACAGGATGGATCTACTTGGAGCCCTTTCCTGCCACCTGGCCCCAGAGCCAATCACCTGAGGCCACACTTCTAGTCATGTGGATCCTCAGAAGGATGGAGTCAGGGCTGCTTTGGGGTTTTCCTCCCTGGAGCTTCCTTGACTCTGCAGTTTTAGCAGCGCCTTCCCGAGAGAGGCAGTGGGGTGATAGAGGGACAGGTTTATCCCTGGTTTGGAAAATCTCCGAGTCTGTGAATAATTCTAGGTTTAACCCCTCCCCACCCCCAAGTAAAATTCTATGGCCATAATAGGAAGGTCTCACAAGGCACAAGGAGACTGTCACTTAGTGGAGAGTTGGAGGTTTGTGGCAAGTGCTCAGAAGCCTTAATTTATTCCTAAGGAATCCACTTCCACCTGGGAAATCTGCACCAAGTCAAGGTCACACCAGTCAGCAGTAACGTTAGTTTTGGGGTCTGTCCACTTAGGCATGTGCAACTAACTCAAAGAATATATAACCTGTTTTTCAAACAGTATTTGTAACTCCTCTTTTTAGTGTAGATAACTTACTCTGACTGCTACTTTCCTCCTCCAAAGTCTTATTTTAATATTTTCAATCCTACAGAAAAATTTTCACATAGACTTATGATCTGAGTACTTTTCTGTAATGCTTCAAGAAAAGAAAATTCAGACTACTGCATCGAACACCCACATATCCTTCAGCTAGATTCACCAGCTTTAATGTTGTGTCATATTAGCTTTATCTGTCTGCACACATGCACACATACATTTGTATATTAAAATATGTATATATATTAGTACATATACACCTTTAAGGTAGTTTAACCATGTGAGAAGAGTATGTCACAGACACCACGATTCTTCACTCTGTAATGCCATGTGAATAAAAATAGAACATTCTCCTATATAACCACAGCCACTCTAAGGAAACTTAACAAGGATACAAAACTGTGATCAGATATATAGTCCCTATTCAAGTTTTCCCAGTAGCCATGATAACTGGATTTAAAATTTCTAGGATACAATTGGGAATCATACAGTGCCTTTAGTTGCCATGTCTTTTCAGTCTATCTTCAATTGGAATCGTCCCCACAACTGTAAAAAATATCTTTTGTGACACTGATGTTTTTGAGGAGTCCAGGTAAGCTGTTTCACAGACTTGGATGTTTTGACTGTTTCTGATTGTTTCTACATGATTTATGTTAAGCATTTTCAACAGGAACAGTACATAAATGTTGTTTACTTCCATTGTATCTCTTGAGGGGACAGCACAAGGTGCCTGTCCCGTTATAGGGTATGTTACATCTGATTGTTCAGTTAAGGTCATGTCAGCCAGATTTCTCCTCTGTGACTACTTACTACACATTTCAGTTGAAAAGAGTATGTTGAGAGAACATTCTAAATAATAATAACTTTTAAAAAATGCTTTTAGCTACTGGCTAATATAACAGTCCACTTTATCTCTTCTCTTCCCTTTAGTTTCCTGACGGGATTTCAGAGTCATCCAAAGCACTTCTCGGGCAGAAAGGCACTAGTCCGTTTATGCAGCTGCCCACCGTTGATAACCGGCTGGGTGCTTGTCCACAGTGGCCCTACGACTCTCACTGGATGAAAGGTCCTCATTCCCCTCACTGGTTCAAAGATGTTCTCTGATTAAGCTGGGCCAGTCGAGCAGCCTTGCGGGAGCCTGTGCTGACTTCCCCTGTGTCTCTCTGGGCAGGGACTGTCAGAGAGAACCTCTTTTTAAGGGTCATGCACATACTTGCTTTCTCCTCTTAGACAACACAAATGACTGGATCAAAATACAGCTCGTCTTCCCAATTAATCTCATAAACACGACACAACCTTAAATATAGCTTAAAATACACTAACAAAATAGAGGAGTTTCAGAATGAGGGAGATTATAATGTAGGAAAAGACTGGACTGGGAGTTAGGAGAGCTACATTCAAGTCCCAGCCCTTTGATTTCCAAGCTGTGTGATTTTAAGCAACTCCTTCACCTCTCTGAATTTCAGAATGATTAGCTCCAGAAATAAAATCATATTTATGTCTGTCTATTAATGCATCAAGTAAAAGAAACCAGATGAATTTTCACAGAAACTGGATGACTCTTTAGGGGATGCTGTGGGTGGTCCTGAGGGACACCTCAAAGAAATAATTATATCTGTCCCAGTTACGCTTTGGTAACAAGTTATTCCCCAATCTCAGAGACTCAACACAACCAAAATTTCTCTTTCTTATATGTCCATTACTGGCTTTCTACGGCTCCAGGTTAGTCACAGCAGTGAAACCCTGACTTAATGATGGCTAGAGGTTAGAGGGGCTTAGAGGGAGTGTGTTAGGCAGAGACGGCAATAGCTGCCACATAGATTTCACAAGCTTCTTGTGGGGACTGAGCATGATGTCCTGTGTAAAAAGACTTCGGGCTAGACAAATGTGAGATCTGATTATGTCACTGCCACTAGACTTGGGGCTTTTTAGGAGTAGGGAATAGATTTATTCATCTTCTTCCCAGGGCTTTACCCATGGTAGCGTATAGTAGAATCTGAATAAATATTGATGGAATGAATGATGGAATAAGGACACATAGAAGGAAAATTTAATTAAGATAATTTTTTAAAAAGGTCCAAATCTATATTTGATATTGACAGATAAACTCTTTTTATCCATGAAGTCTGCATGGTCTTGATTGACAAGAGTGATCAAGGAAGAAAAATCACAAACCAATACTTCATATAAAAATGAATGTAATAGCCCCAAGAAAGTGCTCATCTTACAGTAACGGAGTAGCATGTATTGAACCAACCCTCCTGAAGACAACAATGATAAACTCTGAAGAAATAAAAAAACAACTAGCTGAAGGCATTTAAGAGCAGACAAACTGGAGGGGAATCAACATTTAGCAAAAAAAGATGTCATAGGGTGAGCCCCCTTTTTAAAAATGGCTTTTAACTATGTAATGAAAGAGTTTTGGAGAAAAAGTAAATAAAGGTAAAATAAAATATTTAATTCTTCTTATTCTTAATTGATAGAAAAGATAACTATTTTCTTAAGAAGTAGTAACGATGTATTGGGTGAACATAGCTTTTTGATACGTAAAATGAATGACAGCAATGTTGGAGGGATGAGAGAGAGGAACTGGAAACCCTGCTACAAGGTACCTACGCTACAAGTAATGTGGTCTGCTGCTGCTGCTGCTAAGTCGCTTCAGTCGTGTCCCGACTCTGTGTGACCCCATAGACGGCAGCCCGACAGGCTCCCCGTCCCTGGGATTCTCCAGGCAAGAACACTGGAGTGGGTTGCCATTTCCTTCTCCAGTGCATGAAAGTGAAGTCACTCAGTCGTGTCTGACTCTTCGCAACCCCATGGACTGCAGCCTACCAGGCTCCTCCATCCATGTGATTTTCCAGGCAAGAGTGCTGGAGCGGGGTGCCATTGGTATAGTGTTATTTTAAAATATACTTGATGGCAATGACGACCCTGTATGCAAGACAGGAAAAAAGACACAGATGTGTATAACGGGCTTTTGGACTCAGAGGGAGAGGGAGAGGGTGGGATGATTTGGGAGAATGGCATTCTAACATGTATACTATCATGTAAGAATTGAATCGCCAGTCTATGTCTGACTCAGGATACAGCATGCTTGGGGCTGGTGCATGAGGATGACCCAGAGAGATGTTATGGGGAGGGAGGTGGGAGGGGGGTTCATGTTTGGGAACGCATGTAAGAATTAAAGATTTTAAAATTTAAAAAATAAAAAACTAAAAAAAAAGAAAAAAATATATATATACTTGGGTTAGTTTTAATATATTTGTTCCAAACTCTAGGGCAACCACTAAAATTTTTAATAAAGTATATTTGTTATGCTAAGAGAGGAGAAAAGATGAAATCACGTTAAATGTTCACTTACAACCAGAAAAGGCAGAAGAGGAGAGGGAAATCATAAAACAAAGAATATATGTAATGAACAGAAAAGCATTACAAATATGGTAAGTGTTAATCCAACAATGTCAATAATTGTTTTATACATGAATGGTCTAAATATACCAATTACAAGACATATTGTCAGACTGAATAAAAGAACACAACTATATACTACTTACAAGAAATCTACTTTAAAATAAAGACTTGGGTACATTAAGCATGAGGGGGAGGAGGAAGAAATACCATGCTAAAACAAATCAGGAAAAAAAACTGGAACAACTATATTAATTTCAAACAAAACTCACTTCAGAATGAAGAAAATTATCAAAGATACAGAAGAACATTACAGAATGATAAAGGGACAAATTTTCCAAGAAGATATAACAATTCTAAATGGATATGCATCTAACAACAAATATGAAATATGTGAGTCAAAACCAAATATAACTCAAGGAGAAGTAGACAAAATTTACTAGTATAGTTGGAGACTTCAATACACCTCTTTCAGGAATTGATAAATCAAGCAGACAGAAAATCAGTAAGAATATAGTTGAACTGAATGGCTATATCAATCAACTTGATCTTATTGACATTTCTAAAATACTCCATCCCCAAACAGCAGAATACGTATTCTTCTGAAGCTTACAGGAACATTCATGAAGATAGATCATATCCTGGGCCATAAAACACACGTTAATAAATTTAAGGAAATATAAATCATTTAAAGCATATTCTCAGACTATAAAAGTATTAAACTAAAAATCAATAATAGAAAGCTGGAAAATCCCCAAATATTTGCAGATTAAGCAAAACACCTCTGAATAACACATGGGTCAAAGAAAAAGTCTCAAGGGAAATATTTTTAGCTAAACAAAAATAAAAATACAACTGACCAAAATTTCCAGGATGCAGTGAAAGCAGTGTTTATAGGAAAATTTATAGCATTGAATGCACATATTAGAAAAGAAGAAAGACTTAAAATCAGTAATCTAAACGTCTACTTTAGGAAACTAGAGAAAGAAAAAGAATTTAAACCTAAAGCAAGAATAGGAAAATAATAAAAATTAGGGCAGAAATCAATAAAATTAAAAGCAGGGGAAAATAGAGAAAAATCAATAAATTCAAGGTCCATTTTTTTAAAAAAAAAGATCAATAAGACCTATAAAACTCTAGGGAGACTAACCAGGAGAAAAAGAGAAAGATACAAATTACCAGCATTAGAAATAAAAGAAGGCCCATCTGCTGATCCTATAGACATTAAAGGATAATACAGGAATATTATGAACTACTCTGTGTCCACTAATTTAACAACTTAGATGAAATTAACTGATTCCTTGAAAGACGCAGACTACTGAAACTCATACAAGAAGAAATAGATAGTCCGAGTAGGCCTGTATCTATTACAGAAATTGAGTAAAAAACTAATAAACTTCTCCCCCAAAAGCATCAGGGCTGTAAGAGTTTACTAGTGAACTCAACCAAACGTTTAAAGGAGAAATTATACATATTCTCCACCATCTCTTCCAGAAAATATGAATTCAAGTATACAATATTATGGAAGATGTTAATAATAAAAGAAACTGGGTGTGGGGTTTATGAAAACTCTCTACACTGTCTTTATGGCTTTTCTATAAATAAAACATTATTCTAAAATTTAAAAAAGTAAAATGTGGAAAGTAAAAATTATCAACCCAGAATTCTATATCCAGTAAAAAATATCCTTCAAGGATAGAGAAAAAAATAAAGTCACTTTCAGATAAAGGAAAACTAGGATAATTCATTACTAGCAAATCTGCACTCCAAGCAATACTAAAGGACTAAAGGAAAATAGTACCAGATGGAAGATCAGATCTTCCAGAAGATAAAAAGAGTATCAGAATAGTAATTTGGGGGAATTCCCTGGAAGTCCATTTGTTAGGACTTGGCACTTTGACTGCGGTGACCCAGGTTCAATCCCTGGTGGGGAACCAGGGATTCTGCAGATCTGGGGAACCAGATTCTTCAAGTCACATGGTGTACCCACTCCCCCCAAAAGGAAGGGAATAAATGGTAACTTTGTGTGTGGTAACTTTTAAAGTTATCTTTTTTTCTCTTAATTTCTTCAAAAACTATTTTACAGTTTAGAGCAAAAGCTATAACATTGCATTGTGGGGCTTTTAGAGTAATGTAAAGTGTAATGCTTATCAGAAGTAGCATAACATTATAAGTTACAATGCTATAGTTAAAAGATATGCATTAAAAGATAGCATATAAGATATATGTCAAAATGAATATAGAATTAGAAGGTTCTTACATTTTTGCATGAAATGGCTTAATATTAACTCTAAGGAGAATGTTAAAAGCTAAGGATTATCATTGAAATATCCAGATCAACCACTTAAAGACAATGCAAAGACCTGTAACTAAAAATTCAATAGAAAAATTAAAATGCAATTCTAGAGAATATTAAGTTAACCCAAAAAGAGGCAGAAAGAAGAACAAAGATCAGATGACACAAATAAGAGACAAAGAACAGAACGCTGATTTAAATTCAAGCATGTCAGTAACGACATTGATAATTGATACCTTTCTGTCATTAGCTGAGCGCCGAAGAATTGATGCTTTTGAACTGTGGTGTTGGAGAACTCCGACTCTTGAGAGTCCCTTGGACTGCAAGGAGATCCAACCAGTCCATTCTGAAGGAGATCAGCCCTGGGATTTCTTTGGAAGGAATGATGCTGAAGCTGAAACTCCAGTACTTTGGCCACCTCATGCGAAGAGTTGAGTCATTGGAAAAGACTCTAATGCTGGGAGGGATTGGGGGCAGGAGGAGAAGGGGACGACAGAGGATGAGATGGCTGGATGGCATCACGGACTCGATGGACGTGAGTCTGAGTGAACTCTGGGAGTGGGTGATGGACAGGGAGGCCTGGCATGCTGCAGTAAATGGGGTCACAAAGAGTCGGACATGACTGAGCGACTGAATTGAACTGAATTGAACTGAACTGTCATTGATAAGACAGAAATGAACTGAACATCCCAATTAAGAGGCAGAGACTATTGGAATGAATTTTTTAAAGAGACCCAATTACATGATCTCTATAAGAGATGAGCTTTAAATACAATGACACAGATAGATTGAATAAAAAAGGATAAAAAATCATGCAAATAGCATATAATGTTGTATTGGCTATATTAATATCAGATAAAATACATTTTAAGATGAAGAGCATCACAACACATAGAGAAACACTTCAGCATGTGTTTCATGGTTTCACAGGAAGAGGAAGTTTCCACAGGAAGATATAACCACTATAAATGTGCATGCATCCAGTAAGAGGACTTCAAAATGTACTGAGGAAAAAATGGACATAATTAGGAGAACTAGACAATTCTAATGAGAGATGTTACTACTAGGGGAAACGGAAATTTTGATAGTGCCCTGCATAACATAAATCACTTAGGTGTTTATCTAACCATATATGTCCAAGACCTTTACAAGGAAAATTAAAAATTGATAAGAGAAATTGAAGACTAAATAAATGGAGAGATGGAGAGATATACCATGTTCAAGAATTAGAAGACTCAGTGTTGTTAAGATGGCTATTCTCCCTGACACAGACTTATCACAATCTCAATCAAAATTCACATTGTTCACGGGGTTCTAAAGGCAAGAATGCTGAAGTGGTTTTCCATTCCCTTCTCCAGTATTCTCCTAAAGGAAATCTATCCTGAATATTCATTGGAAGGACTGATGCTAAAGCTGAAGCTACAATACTTGGGCTATCTGATGTGAAAAGTCGACTCCTTAGAAAAGACACTGATGCTGGGAAAGATTTAAGGCAGGAGGAGGAGAGGATGACAGAGGAAGAGATGGCTGGATGGGAGCACTGACTCGATGGATGTGAGTTTGAGCAAGCTTGGGAAGATGGTGAAGGACCGGGAAGCCTAGAGTGCTGCACTCCATGGGGTCCCAAGGAGTCAGACATGACTGAGCAACTGAAGAATAGCAACAAACAGAAATTCAAGTGAACTTTTTAAAAACACGAATTGGCAAGCTGATTCTAGAATTTATTTGGGAATACAAAAGACCTAGAAAAACCAGATCAGTTTTTTTTTAAGTTAGAGGGCTTTTTATACCATCCAATTGAAAAACTAACCATAAAGCATTATAATAAAGGCAGTGTCAAATGTGTAAAAAGTTATGCATGGAAATCAATGGAAAAAAATAGAGAATTCAGAGAAAACAAAGAGAACTACATGTGTATGATTATTTGGTAGTCGACAAAGGAGTAAAGGCAGTTCAATGTGGAAAATAAAAGTCTTTTTAAACAAATAGTGTTCAATCAAATGGATATCTCTATGGAAAACAGTGGATATTAGCCTTTAAAACACTGCATATGGAATAATTAACAAGATATGGATCATATACCAAACTCTGAACATTTTAATGAATTTTGTCTCAAGTGACATTTATCTTCCTTGACCACCTTACATGCCTTTTATTAAATAAGCAGAACTCTATTACTACCTTCCTTCATGCACAACTACAGTAGGTCCTCCTAACCTGTTTTCAATCATAATAATCTCATCCCCCATCACCTTCAATTTTTCTGCCCTTGTTTCATTATTGCTTCTTTTATCATTATATCTGATCTTGTAAAAATCCCATAAGTGGGGCAATTAAATGGAGAGCAGTGGGAAGAGCTGCTAGGGATACAGCTGTGTGGATTTTTCCCTTGAGTAGGTAAGGTCACTGCAAGTCACCACACTGTTATAGAGAAAGGCCCGAGGATGACCACAGCCACAGTCTGTCTAGAATCGGGATGTCATATGGGAGGAAACATTCCCTGTTCAGTTCAGTTCAGTCACTCAGTCATGTCCGACTCTTTGCAACCCCGTGAACTGCAGCACACCAGGTCTCCCTGTCCATCACCGACTCCCGGAGTTTACCCAAACTCATGTCCATTGAGTCGGTGATGCCATCCAACCATCTCATCCTCTGTCATCCCCTTTTCCTCCTGCCCTCAATCTGTCCCATCATCAGGGGCTTTTCAAATGAGTCAGTTCTTCCCATCAGGTGGCCAAAGTATTGGAGTTTCAGCTTCAACATCAGTCCTTCCAATGAACAACCAGGACTGATCTCCTTTAGGATGGACTGGTTGTATCTCCTTGCAGTCCAAGGGACTCTCAAGAGTCTTCTCCAACACCACAGTTCAAAAGCATCAATTCTTTGGCGCTCAGATTTCTTTATAGTCCAACTCTCACATCCATACATGACTACTGCAAAAACCATAGCCTTGACTAGACAGACCTTTGTTGACAATGTCTCTGCTTTTTAATATGCTGTCTAGGTTGGTCATAACTTTCCTTCCAAGGAGTAAGCATCTTTTAATTTCTTGGCCACAATAACCATCTGCAGGGATTTTGGAGCCCCTCAAAATAAAGTCAGCCACTGTTTCCACTGTTTCCCCACCTATTTACCATGAAGTGACGGGACCAGATGCCATGATCTTCGTTTTCTGAATGTTGAGCTTTAAGCCAACTTTTTCAGTCTCCTCTTTCACTTTCATCAAGAGGCTCTTTGGTTCTACTTCACTTTCTGCCGTAAGAGTGGTATCATCTGCATATCTGAGGTTATTGATATTTCTCCCGGCAATCTTGATTCCAGCTTGTGCTTCTTCCAGCCCAGCGTTTCTCATGATGTACTCTGCAGATAAGTTAAATAAGCAGGGTGACAATATACAGCTTTGACGTCCTCCTTTTCCTATTGTATCCTACTTTAAATAATGCTGTGTTCCCCTGACCCAGGAGGTGAAGGAGGTGACTGTGAGTGTCTTTAGGGATAAAGGATTTATTTGGAAGAAGACCAAAGGCCAGGAGAACTTCCTCTGAAAGAATAAGCATTCCCCTCTGAGTAGAAATGGCCTGAGGTGGCACAGCTGACAGTGCTAACTCACACTCGAGCAGACGTACTTGGGTTTTGGGAGTCAATAGGATGTGTCTGTGTTTGGGACTTGCCAACCTTTTAAACTGATGCTAAATAATAAATACAGAAATGTCTGCTCCTGTCCCCCTCCTCCTCCGACCTGACAAACATCAGTGTGATTCTCTGGCAGCTCTAGGAGAGTCTGATGGGGACTTTGGGGATCCTTCCAGTCCTCTTCTGACCCCAAGGAAGCAGCTGGGCTCCCCATGGACTACAGAGAAAGGACCGGTCTGGCTTCCAGTTAGGAAGGGGGACTGCTCCTTCGAATTGCCAATTCAGGCACAGATGGAGAAGGGAAGCCCAAGAGTGTAAAGTCCACACACCGCAATTATATCCAAGCAGAAAATGAGGCAGCTGGGCAGCTGTTCTAGGAGCCAAAGTCCCAGTGGTTCCCATTTGGAGAGAGAGAGGAAAAGAAACTGTCTTCCTTTCTCATGTGGTCAGCGGCTCTTGGGTCTCAAACACCTGTTGCCTGGGGAACCTCATCTGACCCTCAAATCTGGACAGAGCTCTGATCTGGAGTCAGGGAAACCTGGCTTGGAGGGCCAGGGGAAGCAAGAGGAGTGCACTTGATTTGTCTCACTTGTTTAATGGTCTCCACGGTACTCTCTGCCGCCATCTTATTAGGCTGTCCTTCCCTGATACCAGCAGTTTCTTAGTGAAAAGCAGAAGTGTTGAAAGGTTTGCATTATCCCATGCCGCAACTTCAGACCCCAGCCAGAGAGCCAGCCTGGTGTCTGTGAGGCCTGGGTGATGGCTCATGCGCTGCAGGAAACCAGGCACCATTCGAGGTCTTTGGTGAAGGCACGAAACTCAGTGCATATTCGTAGCACATTTGATAGTGACTCCTGGTTTTGTGTGCAATGAATATATAATACAGAATTATCATGGGTAGATTTATTGGAGATGGGAATTAACCAAGTTTTCTGAAAAAATAATTACCACCATCAATTGATTTAATTACTAGTACTGGTTTGCCAGGGTGGCTACCCAATTTTATTTATAGGGGATTTTTCTGATATGGTTTAAACTACAGTCTGAGAATAACTGGTCTGTTTTAACTGATTAGCAGACTGCCCCTCTGCTGCCCCAGCTGGCCTGGGGAGGAGGCACTGAGGGCACGTGTGGTGGGGTCGCTGCCATGGCCTCTCTTGATGCCAGGCCTGGCTCTCCTAGGAGGGAGGGCTGGCTGGAGAGCCCTTGCCCTTCTGCCTGGGGAAGGCAGTCGATCAGCATGGTTCCTGTCAGAGTCATGCCCTGGCTGCCCTTCTCTTGAATAAATGATTATATTCTCTGGGATGTAGGCTCTCACAGAGAAATTGACTAGAAAGACTGCAAACGAAAATAAGGACAACAGAAGAGAAAGAAAATAGGTCTTAGAATTACGTAGGACTATGTTGTAATGTTTTAATTCTGGTTCTGCCGCTCACATCCTGGTGACTTTTACTAACAGGGTCGCAGTTTCTGTCTCGGAAATGAAGGGACTCTAACTTGGGGAGTTGTGGAGAGAACTACATGGGATGATGTGAACCAGCCCATTCCAAGTCCGGCACCAGCAGATACACAATTAAATGTTACTAGGAGGTAGAGGATGGGGTTGGGGGAAGTTAACCTCCTTAAGTGGAACTTTACCTCCTTAAGTGGAAGTTAACCTCCTTAAGGGAACCCTGGGAACCCTGGGGAACAGGGTACCTGAGGTCTCACAGATGCTGTGGGTGAGGAGACTTAGCTCCAGGGGCCACATTCTGTCGTGGCTGACAGGGTTGGTGTGGGTACCTGACCTGAGGGCAGCTGTTCGTGGGTTGAGGAGCTGTTCTATGAGGCAGCTTAGCCCAAAAGGTTAATCCAAACAAGGTAGATGAGTGATTAGCTGAGCCAAATGGGTTTTCTCTGAATGGTCCATGAGGGGCAGAAGTAAGCAGGCATCCAAGGAGAAGCAGAGAGACAGAAGCCAGCGCAGGTAAGAGTGGAGACCCAGAGCTGCTGCAGGTAGACAGTTAACCCACACTGGGCTTCCTGGACTCCGCATATGCCCCCAGATGTGGAGCTCTGTGCCAGGCTCCACAGATCCAGCTACAGCCACGTCTGGGTTCCCCTGTGACTCTCGCCTTCCTCATTGCTACCACACTCCTGCAACAGCCTTCATCAATTGACATAACCTGCATGGGTCTCTGTTGCTTGCAATAAAAAGCCAACTGCTGCTGCTGCTGCTGCTACGTCGCTTCAGTCGTGTCTGACTCCATGCAACCCCATAGATGGCAGCCCACGAGGCTCCCCTGTCCCTGGGATTCTCCAGGCAAGAACACTGGAGTGGGTTACCATTTCCTTCTCCAGTGCATGAAAATGAAAAGTGAAAGTCAAGTCGCTCAGTTGTGTCCGACTCTTTGCAACCCCATGGACTGCAGCCTACAAGGCTCCTCCGCCCATGGGATTTTCCAGGCAAGAGTACTGGAGTGGGGTGCCATTGCCTTCTCCACAACATAGCACTAGAGACAAGCAAAACGATGTCCTACCCCCAAGCCTCACTCACCAGCACGTTGGATGCCTGGACTACTGGACCCCAGAGAAGCCAAACACCACTTACTGAGCTAGTGGCCCAAATGAGGCTCGAAAGCAGGTCATCTGACTCTTAGTTCACTGAGAAGAAGGGGCCCAGTTTGGGTTCCTCCGAAAGCTGACAAGCATGGTTTTGTCGGGAAGTGGTAAAATGTAGGGTGAGGAGAGGGGTTGCAAAGGCAGTCGTTTCTGTGTCTAGATCCAGTTATCTAAAGTGCCCTCTTTCCTAGACTGTCTTCCCCTCCCTCTCCTTCTCACATACTGTTTGTGGTGACTTCTTTCCTGGTGTTCTTGGTAATGCTGGCCTCCTACTCTATGATAGCTCACACCACAGTCAGGGGGACATTGCATAGCAGTTCAGCAGTTCTGGGTGTGTGTATGAGAGTGTGCATGTGTATGTGCACGCTCACGCTTGCTTGTGGGCAAGTCTATGTCTGCAGAGAAAATCTCTGAGGTCCGGAGCACTGGGAGCCTGCCTTGTCTCCCTTCTCTAGTGAGTGCTGGGGGCTTCAGCTGAGAAAGGCATCCACGAACCCCTTGCTAGGTACCCCCAAGACAATGCTCACCCCCCTTAAGGGCAATTTAAACCTTTACAAAGCTTAGAACCCTCTGCTGCCACTTCTGCCTCTTTCCCAACACATGACCCCTACCTTTACTTCAGTGGAAAACAGAGACCATTCCATGGAAACATCAGAACTTCCTAACCAGAGTTATAGATTTTATTTTCAGAAGTGAAAGGCAAGTTTTACTATTGAATAAGCATTTATCAGACTTACTGAGGTATAATTGACCAAAAATTGTAGAATATTAAAAAGGTATATGATGCTGATTTGATAAATGTACAAATTGTAACAGGATTCTCCTCATTTAGTTAATTACCACATTTGTCACCTCACATATTTATCTTGTGTGTATGTGTGTGTGTGTATGTGTGAACACAGATTCTACTCTTCTAGCAAATTTCAATTACATAATACAGAGTTATCAACAATAATCCCCATGTTGTACATTAGAGCTTACTCATCTCCTAGCTGGAAGTTTGTACCCTTTGACCCATCTCTTCCTGTTTCCTCCATCCTACAGCCCCTGGCAACCACTTCTCCACTCTCTGTTCCTATGGATTTGACTTTGGATTCCACATGTAAGTTATACGAGGAGGTATTTGTCTTTCTCTGTCTGACTTATTCCACAGCTAAATATTTATTTGTCTTTGTATCCAGTTCTCTCCTGCTTCCCTCTTCCATGAGAGAAAGATCCCAGTGTTTTGGATCCTAACCATCACTTTCTTTTTTTTTTCTTTTAACAGTCTTAAAGGCCTAAGATGCCTTGGGTTCTATTGCTATTTCCAAATTCCTGAAAGACAATCTTTGGAATTGGGAATGAAAAATTGGAATTTCTGGGGCCCCACAGTAATTACCAAAATCATAAGTTATTGTAAAAATACTCTGCAATATTCTCCAAACTCTTTATTCATTATGATGGATATCTAAACATTCTGTTCAATAAATAAATATTAAGTTTGGTAGCCTTTGTAAAATACTTGTACTTGATTTTATATATATATATATATGTATATATATATATGTATATATATATATATATATATCACATATACCTTGGTAAAATTTTAAAGAAGTATTGCTTATAGCAAATATTCAAACACTGAGGAACACCAGTGAATATCATTGGGTGGTATTTGAATAGTGCTAGATTTCCTAGCAAGAATAATAGCACCTCACAGAATCTATGTGGAAATTGCCAAATTAAGGAATTATTTTGCTTCCAAAACTAGTTCATATTAATGCTTACTGTACATAGAAATGTTAATATTTCATGTGTTTGGAGCAGTGATTCTTCATTAGCAGCAGGTGTGTCCAGAAACACACATTTATAACAAGCAATGCTGACCAGTGAGACTATGATATCTCTTCTACAGGCTCCTGTCTCAGTTCCCAGACATGCCAACCTTAGCCTTCAACTCCACAGGTCAGTGTTTCCTGCTCTTGCCTTTGATTTGATGTCAGTGGATACCTTTGACAAGTAATGTCTCTATTAATCTTTAATTCTCACAGAAGAATTATAATCCTTTTCTTCAATTTCTTGACTGATTTTTCTTGGTATTCAGGATTGGAAATGTAAATTCCAAATTTCTAAAGAAATGCAGGGAAGGGATTCCTGCATGGAAACACTGATATTGAACATATGGTAAGTGCCACAGTTGTGATTAAGGGCTCCGGTTTGAAGATGTAACAGACCTTGATTACAAAGTCTGTTTATACTACTTACTTCCTGTGGTTCATTGCTAAAGAATCTGCCTGCAATGCAGAAGACCAGGATTCAATCCCTTGGTTGGGAAGAACCCCTGGAGAAGGGAATAACTACCCACTCGAATATTCTTGCCTAGAGAATTCCATGGACAGAGGAGACTGATGGCCTACAGTCCATAGGGTCTTAAAGAGTCGAACATGACTGAGCAACTAAGTTTCACATACTACTTACTAGCTGTGTGACCTTGAGCAAATTACTTATCTCTGAGCCTCTTTTTTCCTAATTAGTAAACTTAGCTCATAGAGTTGTTTTGAGGTTAGGTGTTTGTAAAGCCTTTAACAATCTCTGGCATGCAACATGTAGGAATATATACTGTATCTTTTAAGACACAAATCCTGATGAAGGAATGCATGATTTTTTCCCAAGAGAAGTAGAACATGAAACTCAGATGTAAGTTTAAATTTTCTGGTTACCACATTAAAGAAAAAAATCAACAGATGAGATTAATTTTAATAATATATTTAACACAATATATCCAAAATATTATAATTTCAGCATGTACTCAATATAAAATTATTAATGAGATATTTTATATCCTTTTTTAAAAAACAAGTCATGAGTGTGTTTTTTACAGTATGTGTTGATGTGGGCACTAAATTTTCACTGAAAATATTTTATCTGTAATTTACATAAATTTATAGTTGAAAAGTAAATTCACATGCTCAAGTTGTTTCAAACAACTTAAAAGTTTTCTGGTAACTGAACAGAATACTAAAAAGTAATTTTTCTTTGCTATTTATATTCATGTCACCAAAACTGCTTCATCTTTTTCAGAAGTGTCAGTTTAACTTTGAGACATGAAAGCATATTAGTTTCAATACTATTTCTGTCCAAATTCAGTAAATTAACTAACTCTTGAGTCAACTAAGTATCATTAGCATAGAGTTCAAAGACATGGCATAAATTGAAAAGCATTTCTCTACTTGCTGATATCAACAAAGCATTCTTCAAATTTTCTTGTATTTTAGCAGCAAATTTTAAAAATTTATTTTAATTGCAGGCTAATTACTTTACAATATTGTGGTGGTTTTTGCCATACATCCACATGAATCAGCCACGGGTGTACATGTGTTCCCCATCCTGACCCCCCCTCCCCCCTCCCTCCCCATCCCATCCCTCAGGCTCATCCCAGTGCACCAGCCCTGAGCACCCTGCCTCACGCATTGAACCTGGACTGGGATCTATTTCACATATGATAATATACATGCTTCAATGCTATTCTCTCAAATCATCCCACCCTCGCCTTCTTCTACAGAGTCCAAAAGTCTGCTCTTTACATCTGTGTCTCTTTAGCTGTCTCACGTATAGGGTCACCATTACTATCTTTCTAAATTCCATATATATGCTTTAATATACTGTATTGGTGTTTTTCTTTCTGACTTACTTTGCTCTGTATAATAGTCTCCAGTTTCACCCACCTCATTAGAACTGATTCAAATGTATTCTTTTTAATGGCTGAATAATACTCCATTGTATATATGTACCACAGTTTTCTTATCCATTCGTCTGCCGATGGACATCTAGGTTGCTTCCATGTCCTGGCTATCGTAAACAGTGCTGCGATGAACATTGGGGTACACGTGTCTCTTTCAATTCTGGTTTCCTTGGTGTGTATGCCCAGCAGTGGGATTGCTGGGTCATATGGCAGTTCTATTTCCAGTTTTTGGTGGCAGCCGCGGGCCGGCACACTAAGCATGGCCGAGAGGAGCTACCCTGCGTCCGAGGTCAGGGGCGGCTGGGAGAAGCCATCTCATGCCCGAGGCCAGGGGCGGTGACCCTGAGGAGCCACCCCATGCCGGAGGCCAGGGGCAGCAACCGGGAGGAGCAACCTGAGGAGCGGTGGCTGTGCAGGCACAGGAGGGCCTAGAGGAGCTATCCCACGTTGAAGGTCAGGAATAGCAGCGGTAAGGAGATACCCTCATCCAAGGTCAGGAGCAGCGGCTGTGCTTTGCTGGAACAGCTGTGAAGAGATACCCCACGCCCAAGGTAAGAGAAACCCAAGTAAGATGGTAGGTGTTGCAAAAGGGCATCAGAGGGCAGACACACTGAAACCATACTCACAGAAAACTAGTCAATCTAATCAGGCTAGGACCACAGCCTTGTCTAACTCAATGAAACCAAGCCATGCCTGCCGGGCAACCCAAGACAGGCAGGTCATGGTGGACAGGTCTGACAGAATGTGGTCCACTGGGGAAGAGAACGGCAAATCACTTCAGGATTCTTGCCTTGAGAACCCCATGAACAGTATGAAAAGGCAAAATGATAGGATACCAAAAGAGGAACTCCCCAAGTCAGTAGGTGCCCAATATGCTATTAGAGATCAGTGGAGAAATAACTCCAGAAAGAATGAAGGGATGGAGCCAAAGCAAAAACAATACCCAGCTGTGGATGTGACTGGTGATAGAAGCAAGGTCCGATGCTGTAAAGAGCAATATTGCATAGGGACCTGGAATGTCAGGTCCATGAATCAAGGCAAATTGGAAGTGGTCAAACAAGAGATGGCAAGGGTGAACGTCGACATTCTAGGAATCAGCGAATTAAAATGGACTGGAATGGCTGAATTTAACTCAGATGACCATTATATCTACTACTGTGGGCAGGAATCCCTCAGAAGAAATGGAGTAGCCATCATGGTCAACAAAAGAGTCCGAAATGCAGTACTTGGATGCAATCTCAAAAACGACAGAATGATCTCTGTTCGTCTCCAAGGCAAACCATTCAATATCACAGTTATCCAGTCTATGCCCCAACCAGTAACACTGAAGAAACTGAAGTTGAATGGTTTATGAAGACCTACAAGACCTTTTAGAACTAACACCCAAAAAAGATGTCCTTTTCATTATAGGGGACTGGAATGCAAAAGTAGCAAGTCAGGAAACACCTGGAGTAACAGGCACATTTGGCCTTAGAATGCAGAATGAAGCAGGGAAAAGACTAATAGAGTTTTGCCAAGAAAATGCACTGGTCATAGCAAACACCCTCTTCCAACAACACAAGAGAAGACTCTACACATGGACATCACCAGATGGTCAACACCAAAATCACATTGATTATATTCTTTGCAGCCAAAGATGGAGAAGCTCTATACAGTCAACAAAAACAAGACCAGGAGCTGACTGTGGCTCAGATCATGAACTTATTACCAAATTCAGACTCAAATTGAAGAAAGTAGGGAAAACCACTAGACCATTCAGGTATGACCTTAATCAAATCCCTTATGATTATACAGTGGAAGTGAGAAATAGATTTAAGGGCCTAGATCTGATAGATAGAGTGCCTGATGAACTATGGAATGAGGTTCGTGACATTGTACAGGAGACAGGGATCAAGACCATCCCCAAGGAAAAGAAATGCAAAAAAGCAAAATGGCTGTCTGGAGAGGCCTTACAAATAGCTGTGAAAAGAAGAGAAGCAAAAAGCAAAGGAGAAAAGGAAAGATATAAGCATCTGAATGCAGAGTTCCAAAGAATAGCAAGAAGAGATAAGAAAGCCTTCTTCAGCGATCAATGCTAAGAAATAGAGGAAGACAACAGAATGGGAAAGACTAGAGATCTCTTCAAGAAAATTAGAGATACCAAGGGAACATTCCATGCAACGATGGGCTTGATAAAGGACAGAAATGGTATGGACCTAACAGAAGCAGAAGATATTAAGAAGAGGTGGCAAGAATACATGGAAGAGCTGTACAAAAAAGATCTTCATGACCCAGATAATCACAATGGTGTGATCACTCACCTAGAGCCAGACATCTTGGAATGTGAAGTCAAGTGGGCCTTAGAAAGCATCACTACAAACAAAGCTAGTGGAGGTGATGGCATTCCAGTTGAGCTGTTTCAAATCCTGAAAGATGATGCTGTGAAAGTGCTGCACTCAATATGCCAGCCAATTTGGAAAACTCAGCAGTGGCCACAGGACTGGAAAAGGTCAGTTTTCATTCCAATTCCAAAGAAAGGCAATGCTCAAGAATGCTCAAACTACTGCACAATTGCACTCATCTCACATGCTAGTAAAGTAATGCTCAAAATTCTCCAAGCCAGGCTTTAGCAATACATGAACCGTGAACTCCCTGATGTTCAAGCTGGTTTTAGAAAAGGCAGAGGAACCAGAGATCAAATTGCCAACATCCATTGGATCGTGGAAAAAGCAAGAGAGTTCCAGAAAAACATCTATTTCTGCTTTACTGACTATGCCAAAGCCTTTGACTGTGTGGATCACAATAAACTGTGGAAAATAAGAGATGGGAATACCAGACCACCTAACCTACCTCTTAAGAAATCTGTATGCAGGTCAGGAAGCAACAGTTAGAACTGGACATGGAACAACAGAATGGTTCCAAATAGGAAAAGGAGTACATCAAGGCTGTATATGGTCACCCTGGTTATTTAACTTCTATGCAGAGTACATCATGAGAAACACTGGACTGGAAGAAACACAAGCTGGAATCAAGATTGCTGGGAGAAATATCAATAACCTCAGATATGCAAATGATGCCACCCTTATGGCAGAAAGTGAAGAGGAGCTAAAAAGCCTCTTGATGAAAGTAAAAGAGGAGAGCGAAAAAGTTGGCTTAAAGCTCAACATTCAGAAAACGAAGATCATGGCATCCAGTCCCATCACTTCATGGGAAATAGAAGGGGAAACAGTAGAAACAGTGTCAGACTTTTTTTGGGGGGGCTCCAAAATCACTGGAGATGGTGACTGCAGCCATGAAAGTAAAAGACGCTTACTCCTTGGAAGAAAAGTTATGACCAACCTAGATAGCATATTCAAAAGCAGAGACATTACTTTGCTGACTAAGGTCCGTCTAGTCAAGGCTATGGTTTTTCCTGTGGTCATGTATGGATGTGAGAGTTGGACTGTGAAGAAGGCTGAGCACTGAAGAATTGATGCTTTTGAACTGTGGTGTTGGAGAAGACTCTTGAGAGTCCCTTGGACTGCAAGGAGATCCAACCAGTCCTTTCTGAAGGAGATCAACCCTGCGATTTCTTTGGAAGGAATGATGCTAAAGCTGAAGCTCCAGTACTTTGGCCACCTCATGCGAAGAGTGGACTCATTGGAAAAGACTCTGATGCTGGGAGGGATTGGGGGCAGGAGGAGAAGGGAACGACTGAGGATGAGATGGCTTGATGGCATCACTGACTCAATGGACGTGAGTCTGAGTGAACTCTGGGAGATGGTGATGGACAGGGAGGCCTGGCATGCTGCGATTCATGGGGTCACAAAGAGTCGGACACGACTGAGCGACTGAACTGAACTGAAGGAATCTCCACACTGTTCTCCATAGTGGCTGTACTAGTTTGCATTCCCATCAGCAGTGTAAGAGGGTTCCCTTTCTCCACACCCTCCCCAGCATTTATTACTTGTAGACTTTTAGATAGCAGCCATTCTGACTGACGGGAGATGGTACCTCATTGTGGTTTTTATTTGCATTTCTCTGATAATGAGTGATGTTGAGAATCTTTTCATGTGTTTGTTAGCCATCTGTATGGCTTGTAGCTCAGTCGGTAAAGAATTTGCCTGCAGTGCAGGAGACCCGGGTTCGATCCCTGGGTTGGGAAGATCCCCTGGAGAAGGAAATGGCAACCCACTCCAGTATCCTTGCCTGGAAAATCTCATGGACAGAGGAACCTGGTGGATTGCAGTCCATGGGGTCGCAAAGAGTCGGGCACGACTGAGCGACTAACACACACACACATGTCTTTTTTGGAGAAATGTCTGTTTAGTTCTTTGGACCATTTTTTGATTGGGTCATTTATTTTTCTGGAATTGAGCTTAGCAGCAAATTTAAAGGATGCTATTATAATTAAAATCTTCTGCATATCAATTCATGTTAGAAAATGTACAAAACATTATGGTTGTTTTTTTATTATAAATAGCTTCAGTTTCATTGTAAACTTTCATACTTATTTAGCTAGGAACTTCAAATTTTGCTCATTCATGTCCAGTATGATAGGGTAGTATTCTGTCTGTGATTATTTAGTATTTAGCAAGCATTACTTTGTCAACAAAGGTCCGTCTAGTCAAGGCTATGGATTTTCCAGTGGTCATGTATGGATGTGAGAGTTGGACTGTGAAGAAAGCTGAGCGCTGAAGAATTGATACTTTTAAATTGCGGTGTTGGAGAAGACTCTTGAGAGTCCCCTGGACTGCAAGGAGATCCAACCAGTCCATTCTAAAGGAGATCAGCCCTGGGATTTCTTTGGAAGGAATGATGCTGAAGCTGAAATTCCAGTACTTTGGCCACCTCATGCGAAGAGTTAAGTCATTGGAAAAGACTCTAATGCTGGGAGGGATTGGGGGCAGGAGGAAAAGGGGACGACAGAGGATGAGATGGCTGGATGGCATCACGGACTCGATGGACGTGAGTCTGAGTGAACTCTGGGAGTGGGTGATGGACAGGGAGGCCTGGCATGCTGTGATTCATGGGGTCGCAAAGAGTCGGACACGACTGAGCAACTGAACTGAACTGAACTGAAGCATTATTCTCATTTCTTGGAGCAGGAAATGGCAATCCACTCCAGTATTCTTGCCTGGAAGATCCCATGGTCAGAGAAGCTTCTCTGGGGTCTCAAAGAGTCAGACGTGAATGAATGACTAACACAGACACACATTCTCATTTCAAGAAATCTTGAATTAGAACAAATCTTTGTAAAAAGAAATTTCCATTGAGCCCACAAACATTGGTAAAAAAAAAAAGAAAGAAAAATAAGATTACTAAACTTATTGCCTTTGTTTTCAGCATTTCTATAAACTGGCAATAATTTATATATATATATACTAAAAGATTAAAACAATTATATCCTTGACACTTGACATAATTCTTCTTCAAAAGCTGAGAGAAAAATACTTTCTCAGAGGAAAACATCAGCCTCTTACTTTAGAATTCTAATAAAATCTGGATTTTTAATTTTAATGCAGTTGAAGCACTATCCAGCATGTTAGAAACTATTTTCTTATTTCTAATGGAAATTCTTATTTGCATATATCAATGATCCAAAAATGTCTATGCCAAGAGTTCAGTTTTCGTGGCTATAAATGGACATTTCTTCATAAATTTGGACATCTTTTTCTATAAATTATACATAGATAGTAATTGAGTAGAATCTTTTATATTATGTGACTCATCCAAAGCTAAAGGAAAGGACTTGCAATTTCAAATATTGAATCAATTGATTTTTGATGTTATTAAAAGGTCTTGAATTCTATAAATGATGGTGTGGCAGCTTTACTGAAGATCCCTCACAATTGGTATCTTTTTTCTTCATAATTTCCATAATTTAAATAGTGAAAAAAAATTTACCATTATTCATCTAAAATATTTGTGTGTATGTTCGCAAAAAATCCAAACCATTTTATAGTTAACCCAAGTTACTGGCTCAGATACTATTAAATATAGTTTAAACTTTCAGCTGAATATTTAATTTTAATTTCAAGGGACTAATTTCATTGATTCTGTTTTTTTGATTACTGACAGGAAACGTTTCAAATTCAGTATACATTTGCTGAAAATGTCTCTTAGTCATGTCTACTTTATTATCTTTAAAAACATTTACGCCACAAACAGCGTTTTTTTGCCCTGCTGCAGCTAACGGTAAATGCTATTCTCTGTCTCTATCCACATCTCTCATTTCTGCTTATCTCTGGATGTTGATTTACTTCTTTCAAATGACATTATCCCCACTATTTGGGAACCTGGTCCCTAGAAACTCACTTTTCGGGAATTAAGGGACTATCCTCTATCAGTTCCAGTTAGAAAAACTCCAGGGGAGGATTCTGATTGGCTTGCTTGGGGGAATGTAGGATGTTTTGACTGGTCCACTTATGTGCATACATGCTTAAAAGTTCAGTCCTGTCCAACTCTTTGTGATCCCAAGGACTGTAACCAGCCAGGCTCTTCTGTCCATTGAATTTCTCAGGCAAGAATACTGGAGTGTGTTGTCATTTCCAACTCCAGGGGATCTTCCTAAGCCAGGAATCAAAACTGTGTCTCCTGCATTGACAGGAGGGTTCTTTAACACTGCACCACTGGGGTCCAATGTGTATTACTTCCCTATTCTCAAGGCCAAACAGGTGGGATCCGTCACCAGAAGAAGGAGTGGAAGGCCAGAAGGGTGGCCCTTCATCCTCCCAGGGTGGAAGTATAGTCAGGGAAGGATTCCTGGAGGAGAGGATCCTTAGCTGAGTCTCATATAATGAATTAAAAGATTAAAACTCAACATTCAAAAAACTAAGATTATGGCATCCAGTCCCATCACTTCATGGCAAATAGATGGGGAAACAATGGAAACAGTAACAAACTTTATTTTCTTGGGCTCCAAAATCACTGCAGATGGTGACTGTAGTCATGAAATTAAAAGACGCTTACTCCTTGGAAGAAAGGCTATGACAAACCTAGACAACATTAAAAAGCAGAGACATTACTCTCCCGACAAAGGTCTGTATAGTCAAAGCTATGGTTTTTCCAGTAGTCATGTGTGGATGTGAGAATTGGACTGTAAAGAAGGCTGAGTGCCAAAGAATTGATGCTTTTGAACTGTGGTGCTGGAGAAGACTCTTGAGGGTCTATTGGACTGCAAGGAGATCAAACCAGTCAATCCTAAAAGAAATCAGTCCTGGGTGTTCATTAGAAGGACTTATGCTGAAGCTGAAGTTCCAATACTTTGGCCACTTGATGTGAGGAGCTGACTCATTAGAAATGACCCTGGTCCTGGGAAAGACAGAAGGCAGGAGGAGAAGGGGACGACAGAGGACAAGATGGTTGAATGACATTACTGACTCAATGGACATGAGTTTGAGCAAGCTCCAGGAGATGGAGAAGGACAGGGAAGCCTGGCACGCTGAAGTCCACGGGGTTGCAAAGAGTCAGACATGACTGAGCGACTGAACCACAGCAACAAACCAGTCTGAATGGAGAGACAATGTACACATGCAGAGAGAGATTAAATACCCATTTTACTGGGCATTTAGCGGGCATTTTTCATTCAGAAATTTCTTTCATTTCTAGGAAAATTTCTTAAACCATTTATTTGATGGTTTATTCTCTTCCATTTTCTTTCTGGAACTCCTATTATTTAGATATTGAATCTCCACAATTTTTCCTTAACTTTCTTCTTAAGAATTTCTTCCTTATTTTTCATGCTTTGTTTTTTTACTCTACTTTTTGGGATATTTTTTAACCTTAATTTTCTAATCTTTCTATTGAGTTTTTCATTTCTGTTTTCATATTTTTAATTTGCAATAGGTTCTCACAATATCCTGTTTCACAGAATGCAAGGCTCTGCAAGGCTATTATGATAGATTCTTCAAAGTTTTATTTTCTTTGCATAGTTTCTGCCGTCCAAGTTTCTTTTTTCTTTCTGTTTGTTCAGGCCTCTTTTATATTAGAGACTTTCCGCCCATGTCTGGTGATCACTGCTGTTTATAAGTGGGGCCTTAAAAGTAGGGCCTTAGCAGCAGATTGGAAGCTTCATGGAGCAAGGGCCCTGTCCACCGTGATTTTCAGTGCACAGTGATCTGGCTAGGGACCCCTAATGTCAATATCTTCTTATCTTTTCTCTTGAGCTAGTCAGTTGCCCCAGTAAATAATACTCTTCTCCTGCCTGGACCATATAATCGAATTTCCAGCTTTCAGGATACTGGATAGGAGAAGAGAGTTAATGATCTCAACAGACTGCATGTAAGCATTCATTTAATAGCTCTGTTTTCTATATGATACCTCTGTCCTTAGTATGGACCTTCAATGCAGACTCTCTCTTTTATCATTTATTGAGAATCAGTCCCAGTTTTCTGTACAGGGAAGTCCCTACTATGTGAAGCAAAGGAATCTAACCATAAGGGATCTAACCATCCCTTATACAGGTTTTAACCAGTCCTCACATTTTAGCTCTCTGTTACCCCCACTTCCAGTGGTACCAGGAGTCACCGATTCTTGAGCCTTTTGAGAGTTCTTTGATATAAAATCAGAATATCTCTTGGCCTCCCATAGGCTGCTTTATAATTCAACTTCCTAGGGTCTGCTATGCCCAATACCGCTTATCAGGTTTCCAGACTCTGAAATACTGTTGTTGATTCCTTTACCACACTCTTTGTCCTTATGAGCTTATGCCTTTGTTTAACTTGTGATTTTTCAAGTGATGTTTGGAGGTAGAGGGGAGCAATCTATACATCCCACCCATCATTTATCCCGGAATTCTGGTCATTTTTCTTTCTTTCTCTTTTTTTTTTTTTTTTTGGTCATTTTTCATTTAAAAAAGTTTTACCAAATGGTTCTCAATAGCAAGCTGCTCTGTAGCATTTAAAATAATATTAGGTTAGCAAATTCATGTTTCACAGTTTTCAGGAAACATTATTTTTCCGGAAAACAAGATGACTCCCTGGGAGAGAGAGACAGTTTGTCATCAGTCAGGAGAAAATGCAGACCCACCTTTTTGAAGTTTCTGGTTTCTATTCTCTTAAAGATTTTTATTTCCATGGGCTAGTAAAAGTTTGGTTTCTGGGTAGAGACATGGCATTCGTTTTAGTAAAGGAGCTTGGGAAATGACTGTTGTCTCTTTGTGGTGACCGGGGTGGTGGTCCCCGGCAGGACTGGTTTAAGCCAGACATTGCTTTAGGAATAGGCATACACTCAAGTAGGGCTTCCCAGGTGGCTCTAGCGGTAAAGAACCCGCCTGCCAATGCAGGAGACTAAAGAGACGTGGGCTCGACTCCTGGGTTGTGATGGTCCCTTGGAGAAGGAGGTGGCTACCCACTGCAGTGTTCTTGCCTGGAGAATCCCATGGACAGAGGAGCCTGGCAGGCTACTGTCCATGTGGTCACAAATAGGCACGACTGAAGCGATTTAGCATGCACACATACACACAAGAACAGCAAAAGCATTGGCTGGAAGTCTGCCAGGAGTCTGCTGGGAGAACTTTTCTTGCTTCTGAAAAGAAAACTACAAGGAAGAGACAGCTTCTGTCAATTCTCTCAATATCTGTTTCTGTATGCTATACCTGGGGCTGCCTCAGCCACCGAGCAAGGCAGTCTTGGATCCAACCAAAATTGAGAACTGTGGAGTAGAAGAATATAACAAATTGAATACTTGCTGCTTTATTGAACTGCTGGTTGATCCAAGCTTGGGCTTCCCCTTCCTCTGAACTTCCAGTTAGAGGAAATGATAACTATCCTTATTCCTTAACCAATTTGAGTTGAAGTCTTCTGCTTTTTGTAGCTGAAAACATGCTAACTCCAAATACTGCCATTATACAAGCCACGTTCTTTGGCAGAAAAATATTTTTAAAAAATTCTATAGAAATTTTGATTTATAGTTTCTGTTTCAGTCGTGAAAATAGGTTCAGGAAGAATGAGTTTAATATCTGTACAGATAGGAAAAAACATATTACTTAGCATCCAGGTGCCTAAAGTTTGCTTTTTTGAAAAGAGCTTATTTCATCGTTTTCAGTGTCTCCTATCAAACAAAAAATTGGGTTTTTCCCCATGTACTTGGGTCCTAGTAAAGAAAAAGTAGAAAATGAAGTGCAGTGAAATGAACCTTCAGAAGTAAGTGGAATATATAACTCCATTATTTTAAATTGTTTTTTATCAGTCCTTTTGAAGTTCTTGTTTGAAGAGGACTTTTCCTGTAGATGACTGTGAGAGTTATTGGAGTTTTAATGCTATGGATTATCCCCTAAAAGAAAAATTTTATTATTTTTTATAACAAGCAGGTTTGGCAGAGAAGGGCTTCCCTGGTGACTCAGATGGTAAAGAATTCGCTTCCAGTACAGGAGACCTGGGTTTGATCTCTGAGTCGGGAAGATCCCCTGGAGAAGGGAATGGCAACCCACTCCAGTATTCTTACCTGGAGAATCCCCATGGACAGAGGAGCCTTGTGGACTACAGTCCATGCGGATGCAAAGAGTGGGACACAACTGAGTGACTATCACTTTCAATTAGCAGAGAATTATCGTGAGAGGCGGAGAAGGCAATGGCAACCCACTCCAGTACTCTTGCCTGGAAAATCCCATGGACAGAGGAGCCTGGTAGGCTGCAGTCCATGGGATCACTAAGAGTCGGACACGACTGAGCAACTTCACTTTCACTTTTCACTTTCATGCATTGGAGAAGGAAATGCAACTCACTCCAATTGCGACGGGGGGTGGTATAGGGTGTGGCCAAATATGGTCACCAAATGTGTTCTTGCTGTGCTTGGAGGGTCGAGAATCCCTAACATCCTATACAAGGGGCTGCTTTAAGCCCTGGGCCCTTGAGGGCACACAGAGGCAAGACACACACACCAATGACCATCCGCTGACCTGGAAAGAAAATAAGGGCCTTGTGAGAGTGCAAGTGTGGTCTTTGGAAGGACAGAGGAAAAAGTGAATTTTTTGAGCTGGTGAATTCCTACTAGAGGATGTGCGTTTGAGCCATGACAAAGGATGGGAGGCTTGGACATGCATCAGGAAAGAGGTGTAGGAAGCGAGGGGGAGAGCGTGAGCAATGCCACATTCCTTTCCGTTCCGGATGATGGCACAGACAATGAATACTGCAGCCAGACCAGGTTAGGTCATTCCTTCACTTATTCACTTCTGGATTCTCTTCCCATGGCATGAAGATGTTTACCTTCTTAATCCAACCTGGATTGCTGTTGTTCATGCCTCTTCCCTTCACTTTAGGTGAATGTTCCTCCTGCATAGATACCCATATTCGGTAGGTGAATCATCAAAAATGTAAGACTTTGGGACTTCCCTGGTGGTCCAGTGGTTAAGAATTCCCCTTCCAGTTCAAGGGATGTGGGTTTGATCCCTGGCTGGGGAACTAAGATCCCACATGCCTTGGGGCAACTGAGCCTGTGCAGCACAGCTGGAGAAGCCCGTGTGGCACAGTGAACGATCCTGCAGGCTGCAGCTAAGGCCGGATACAGCCAAACAAAAACAAACAAAAGGTAAGGTTTTGACTGAAATTTCAGGAACTGAGACTATCCCTTCCCCCCAAGTTTGTTCCCTGTCTTTTCAGTGCCTCTTTGGAATGAGGAGGGGACTTGGTCATCTTTAAGGTGCAGCTCAAGGACCACCTACTTTAAGAGGAAAAAAGGGAAATGCTTTTACTGAACAGCCCCTCCACACAGGCATCTGCTGCCCGCCTCCCCTGCCCCCCTCCCACTTCCTCATTTAGCTCTCACCATTGTCGTAGCAGGGACTTCACCCAGGCTCTTGTGCTCTATGAGCTGAGCACTCTGTGGTGCCAGCACCAAAAGTGGGTCTCGCCTTGATGTCCAGCCCGCAGCTGGTGATAGGAGCAGCCATGTGAGCCTGCAGTTCACAGCCGAGTTCACTGGGTCCCAAGTTCACAGCAGGATCTGGCCGTATCGGGAGTCCAGCCAGTTTCTTCCTGAGGATGTGCTGTAGTGACTCATGACCAGCCCTGTGGGAGAATATCAGAATCTACTCGCCAAAATTTAACAATAGCAGCATTTTAATCATCTCCGAGGAGTGACGGACGTCACCGCCTCCAGGGGAAGAGGAGGCGTCCCACCCAGCTGCATCCTACGCAAGGCCTCCCTTCCTCTCAGGTGGGTGGCAGAGTTGGCAGGATGGGGTGGAGGTGTAGGTGAAAGGCTAAGAGGACTTGAAAGGATGCTGCAGTTTGTGGGATCCTCTAAGCCATGGGCCCTACTGTGTGAAATAAAGGGTTGGACTATATGATTCCTAAGTCTGGTGGGTGCAGGAGGGCTGAGAGGAACTGCTCCATGTTCAAGGTCAGGAGGGGCGGCCATGAGGAGATACCCCTTGTCCAAGGTAAGGAGCAGCAGCTGCGCTTTGCTGGAGTAGCCATGAAGAGATACCCCACGTCCAAGATAAGAGAAACACAAGTAAGATAGTAGGTTTTGCAAGAGAGCATCAGAGGGCAAACACACTGAAACCATAATCACAGAAAACTAGCCAGTCTGATCACATGGATCATAGCCTTGTCTAACTCAGTAAAACTAAGCCATGCCATGAAGGGCCACCCAGGATGGGCAGGTCATGGTGGAGAGGTCTGACAGAATGTTGTCCACTGGAGAAGAGAATGGCAGATCACTTCAGTATTCTTTCCTTGAGAACCCCATGAACAGTACGAAAAGGCAAAATGGTAGGATATTGAATGAGGAACTCCCCAGGTCAGTACGTGCCCAATATGCTACTGGAGATCAGTGGAGAAATAACTCCAGAAAGAATGAAGGGATGGAGCCAAAGCAAAAACAATACCCAGCTGTGGATGTGACTGGTGATAGAAGCAAGGTCCGATGCTGTAAAGAGCAATATTGCATAGGGACCTGGAATGTCAGGTCCATGAATCAAGGCAAATTGGAAGTGGTCAAACAAGAGATGGCAAGGGTGAACGTCGACATTCTAGGAATCAGCGAATTAAAATGGACTGGAATGGCTGAATTTAACTCAGATGACCATTATATCTACTACTGTGGGCAGGAATCCCTCAGAAGAAATGGAGTAGCCATCATGGTCAACAAAAGAGTCCAAAATGCAGTACTTGGATGCAATCTCAAAAACGACAGAATGATCTTGGTTCGTTTCCAAGGCAAACCATTCAATATCATGGTAATCCAAGCCTATGCCTCAACCAGTAATGCTGAAGAAGCTGAAGTTGAAAGGTTCTGTGAAGACCTACAAGACCTTTTAGAACTAACACCCAAAAAAAAGAGGTCCTTTTCATTATAGGGGACTGGAATGTAAAAGTAGCAAGTCAGGAAACACCTGGAGTAGCAGGCAAATTTGGTTTTGGAGTGCAGAATGAAGCAGGGCAAAGGCTAACAGAGTTTTGCCAAGAGAACGCACTGGTCATAGCAAACACCCTCTTCCAACAACACAAGAGAAGACTCTACACATGAACATCACCAGATGGTCAACACCGAAATCAGATTGATTATATTCTATGCAACCAAAGATGGAGAAGCTCTATACAGTCAACAAAAACAAGACCAGGAGCTAACTGTGGCTCAGATCATGAACTCCTTATTACCAAATTCAGACTGAAATTGAACAAAGTAGGGAAAACTGCTAGACCATTCAGGTATGACCTACATCAAATCCCTTATGACTATACAGTGGAAGTGAGAAATAGATTTAAGGGCCTAGATTTGATAGATAGAGTGCCTGATGAACTATAGAATGAGGTTCGTGACATTGTACAGGAGACAGGGATCAAGACCATCCCCAAGGAAAAGAAATGCAAAAAAGCAAAATGGCTGTCTGAGGAGGCCTTACAAATAGCTGTGAAAAGAAGAGAAGTGAAAAGCAAAGGAGAAAAGGAAAGATATAAGCATCTGAATGCAGAGTTCCAAAGAATAGCAAGGAGAGATAAGAAAGCCTTCTTAAAGCAATCAATGCAAAGAAATAGAGGAAGACAACAGAATGGGAAAGACTAGAGATCTCTTCAAGAAAATTAGAGATACCAAGGGAATATTTCATGCAACGATGGGCTTGATAAAGGACAGAAATGGTATGGACCTAACAGAAGCAGAAGATATTAAGAAGAGGTGGCAAGAATACACGGAAGAACTGTACAAAAAAGAGCTTCACAACACAGATAATCACGATGGTGTAATCACTCATCTAGAGCCAGACATCTTGGAATGTGAAGTCAAGTGGGCCTTAGAAAGCATCACTACGAACAAAGCTAGTTGAGGTGATGGAATTCCAGTTGAGCTATTTCAAATCCTGAAAGATGATGCTGTGAAAGTGCTGCATTCAGTATGCCAGCCAATTTGGAAAACTCAGCAGTGGCCACAGGATTGGAAAAGGTCAGTTTTCATTCCAGTCCCAAAGAAAGACAATGCCAAAGAATGCTCAAAGTACCGCACAGTTGCACTCATCTCACATGCTAGTAAAGCTCAAAATTCTCTAAGCCAGGCTTCAGCAATACATGAACCGTGAACTTCCAGATGTTCAAGCTGGATTTAGAAAAGGCAGAGGAACCAGAGATCAAATTTCCAACATCTGCTGGATCATGGAAAAAGCAAGAGAGTTCCAGAAAAACATCTATTTCTGCTTTATTGACTATGCCAAAGCCTTTGTGTGGATCACAAGAAACTGTGGAAAATTCTGAGAGAGATGGGAATACCAGACCACCTGACCTGCCTCTTGAGAAACCTGTATGCAGGTCAGGAAGCAACAGTTCGAACTGGACATGGAACAACAGACTGGTTCCAAATAGGAAAAGGAGTATATCAAGGCTATATATTGTCACCCTGCTTATTTAACTTCTATGCAGAGTACATCATGAGAAATGCTGGGCTGGAAGAAACACAAGCTGGAATCAAGATTACCAGGAGAAATATCAATAATCTCAGAAATGCAGATGACACCATCCTTATGGCAGAAAGTGAAGAGGAACTGAAAAGCCTCTTGATGAAAGTGAAAAGAGAGAGTGAAAAAGTTGTCTTAAAACTCAACATTCGGAAAACGAAGATCATGGCGTCTGGTCCCATCACTTCATGGGAAATAGATGGGGAAACAGTGGCTGACTTTATTTTTCTGGGCTCCAAAATTACCGCAGATGGCGACTACAGCCATGAAATTAAAAGATGCTTACTCCTTGGAAGGAAAGTTATGACCAACCTAGATATCATATTAAAAAGCAAAGACATTACTTTACCAACAAAGGTCCATCTAGTCAAGGCTATGGGTTTTCCAGTAATCATGTATGGATGTGAGAGTTGGACTGTGAAGAAAGCTGAGCGCCAAAGAATTAATGCTTTTGAACTGTGGTGTTGGAGAAGACTCTTGAGAGTCCCTTGGACTGTAAGAATGTCCAACCAGTCCACCCTAAAGGAGATCAGTCCTGGGTGTTCATTGGAAGGACTGATGCTAAAGTTGAAACTCCAATGCTTTGGCCACCTCATGAAAAGAGTTGACTCATTGGAAAAGATCCTGATGCTGGGAGGGGTTGGGGGAAGGAAGAGAAGGGAATGACAGAGGATGAGATGGCTGGATGGCATCACTGACTCGATGGACATGAGTCTGAGTAAACTCTGAGAGTTGGTGATAGACAGGGAGGCCTGGCGTGCTGTGATTCATGGAGTTACAAAGAGTCAGACACAACTGAGAGACTGAACTGAACTGAGCTGAAGTCTCCTGACACAGGCTTCGGGGTTCTGAAATTCTAGAACTCCTGGGCTATCCTTGAGGTTTTTTCTGCTTGAGTTGAACCTTGAAATTAAGACTTTGGAGCCCTAAAAGGAGGAACGATTTTTCTACGTTATTTCCCATCAGCTGTCATCAAAGCCGTCCTTACGTTCTGGTCCCAGCCAGATTAGCTTCTTTTATTTGCTAGTCATTTCTCATGTCATGGGACACTCAAGCCAGAAGCTGGGACTGCTGGGAAAAGAGGACTCAGCCAAACCATCAGCTCCTGCAGGACCCCTGCCTTCATGTCCTGGGCTTCTCCGAAGACCTCAGTTATAAAAGATGTGGAATGCAAGGATGGCTGGAGAAGCCACAGTGGTCCAGGGCAAGATGCTATTCCAGCAGCCTGTCATCTCTTTGAAGATAGTTCCCAGATCAGCATCTTCAATGTCACCCTTTGTCCACAGCTCCACCTGATGCCCGTGTGCATCTCATACTCAGTCTGTTCACTGAACTCAATGTCCTGCCCTACAAACCTGCTGTCCCTCCTGATTTGTCCACTTTAATGCTACCAGAGGGATCATTTGCACTCTCTTTCTCTCCCTCTTTCTCACTGGCTTTCCTATTATCTGATCCCTTATCCTATTTGGAAAAACTTCCAATAAATGTGAGTCTGAAGGGGGCTAGATGTTCCCACACTTGCCCCCTAGTGACTGGGGCATGCTTCCATGACTTAGACATGGTCATTCACACCATCTGCAAGGGACTTTGGTTCCTGAGAGTGAGACAAGGCTAGAGTTTATTCACAGCGGGAGTGGAGGAGGGCACTGCCACAAGTAGCCAGTCATTGAGCTGCTTTGACTTCAACCTGACCAGGCTGTTCTAGTGGTGGGACCAGGCTGCTCTGGCGGTGTGACCAGCCTCTCTTGGTCCCACCTATTTTCTCAGGCTGGTTTTCCAGTACTTTCATTGATTCAGTGAGCTCTAAAAATATATATATTTAATAAAATTTGTTTCTTCTTGCTGCTGCTGCTGCTGCTAAGTCGTTTCAGTCGTGTCTGACTCTGTGCATCCCCAGAGATATCAGCCCACCAGGCTCTTCTGTCCCTGGGATTCTCCAGGTAAGAACACCGGAGTGGGTTGCCATTTCCTTCTCCAATGCATGAGAGTGAAAAGTGAAAGTGAAGTTGCTCAGTCGTGTCCGACTTCGCAATCCCATGGACTGCAGCCCACCAGACTCCTCCATCCATGGGATTTTCCAAGCAAGAGTACTGGAGTGAGGTGCCATTGCCTTCTCTGTTGTTTCTTCTTAGGGAAGCAGAATAAGTTTCTGTTGTTCACAACTAAGTCCTGGCCGGTACCCTCTCCATTCCCCTAGTCTCCAAATCTGGAGCTACTTTTGGTCACACCTCAGAATCCAGGATCAGGCTGTAGCCTCCATCAGAGTTTTTGGCAGAGAAGGAAAAAGAGAAGACGGAAGAAAAGAAAGGTGTTCAGCAACTGTGAGTGGAGAGGGAGAGAGAAGGCAGGCACCACAAAACAGGCGAAACTCGGTGTCCCTGTAATAACTCAGTCTTCCTGAGGTCCTGAGATTGGATGGGCTCTTCCTCTTCCCTGACACTTCTCCCTGTTTTCTAAACTCACATCAATGAAAAGTATTAATTACCCTTTAAGTGGAAATAAATTAACTTAAGAAGATGCAATTTTATACTGCTTTTCTAGTAGCTGGGTTCCCTGAAGATTTACTAATTGATTTTAAATCCAAATCAGCCTAATGCACTTGGACAGTTTGCTGGGTAATGGAAATTAGTGATGACTTCTGTAAAGGAAAGGCTGGAAGCCAATTCCTCTTTTCCACATTTATATCACTGTGGATGAGGTAAGGATAATCATAGGTGAAGAAAGCCCAGCAGCACCAAATTCTTATTTATTCAGTAAATGCTCATTGCGCATCTACCTCATGTCAAGTAGTGTGCAAGGCACTGGCCATCCAATGATGAATAAGACAGACTTGGTCCCCCCTAATGAAACTTATAGCTGAACACATTAAAAAGCCTTCTGGGGGCTTCCTGAAGTGCCTATGCACAGCTCCCCCTGCCTGGGTCTCACTGAAGCTGGCTGTTACAGTAACCTGGGCCCAGGAGGGTCCTGGAGGTGGAACATCAGACAGCCTCATCTGCAAGCACCAGGAGACTTGGGAGTTGTGAACAACCACAAAAGGGTGTCAGCTTGACTGGGCTCATCCTTGCCCCCACCCCGCCACCGCTTCCCCAGCTGTTCCTCCCTACAGACACAGGTTAGTGGACAGAATTGGGCCTAGAAAACCTGTGGAGATGATCTCCAGAAGCCTCTCTCGGGCACCCCCATCTAGCGTTGCCAAATTTAGCAAATAAAAATACAGGACACTGAGTTAAATCTGAATTTCAGATAAACAATGAGCAATTTTTTTAGCATAAGTATCAGGAAAAGGAGGCACCAGACAGAGGATGAGATGGTTGGATGGCATCACCAACTCAATGGATATGAAATGTGAGCAAACTCCAGGAGATGGTGAAAGACAGAGAAGCCTGGAGTGCTGCAGTCCATGGGGTCGCAAAGAATCAGACACAACTGAGCAACTGAACAACAACAACAATAATAATAGCAACAACATGTCTCATACCATATTTGGGATATACTTATGTTCAACTTAATTGGGTTTTTCTATTTTGTCTGGCCTACCTCCAGATCTCCCAAGCCAGAAAGTTGTTCTTTGTCCCTATTAGACCCGATACCTGCCCAGAAGAAGCTTCTTCCCCAGTGTAGGAATGCAGAATCCACCAGCCCTCTTTCAAAATACACGAGTTATGAGGAGTATCCAAGCTGTCTACCTTCAGGTAGCTGCCCCCAGGAGAGAAATACAGTTCAGCCACTTTGACAGCACTGACTTCAAGCAAGGAGCAATATCCAGAGGATACAAAGGGGATACAGTCACTACCTAAGGAACCTAGGGATTAGAGGGGGAAGGGAAGCAAGCTATTCATATATTCATGATACAAGGTGGAAAAGGAAAAATGACTTAGATGTCAAGGGGAGGCAGGGAGAAAGAGACATTTACTTTGGAGGATGGAGGCCAGAAGGCATGATGGAGGAGGTGGCATTTACAGCTTATTAGACCAATGAAAAATCCATCAAATCACCTCACAGCTTAGATGTGGTCATTCCAAAACTGGCATCCCAGATGAAGTCTTTTCATCATCTTTGACCTAGAAGTGTACCTTCATGAGAAAGTGACCTGTCATGAGAAACAGCCTGTGCATTTGGAAAACTCCGAGAAGTCTCATGTAAACAGAGTCTCAAGCTCTGTGTAGGGTGTGTAGCTGAAGAGTCTGTCTCCAAGTTACGTCAGGGATAGGGGGACGGAAAGTCTAAGATCACAGGGAGCTGGGACTTCTTTGGGAAAGCTGGGGCTGAGGGGTGAGGAGGACCGCTGTTTTCCCTGGAGGAGGCCTCCCCTCCTCCCAAGGGCCTGCATAAGCACCATTCCTATTCCCAACACCCAATGAATGCTGGCTGTGCCGAGTGTGTCAATCATACTCTTGGTAAATATTTAGACCCCTGAGGTTTCAAAGAGATAGTATTTCAGAGCCTGCTTTATTCTTGTGCAGCATCTAATGCAGGAACAGAAAGGCTTCTCATTCATTGCTTCCTGGTTAATATGAGGGAGTTTTCTCCAGCCAGGCAAACATTTATAGCAGCAGTGACTAAGCCCAGTCCTGATCATGACCTGAAGGTGGCCAGAGAAGAAAGCCAAATACTCTGACTGCCTGTTTGCAGAAGAGGCAGCAAAGAAAATATTCCACCGGGGCTGTGGTCCCTTTCCCACACCTAGATTTGGAGGGATTCTGTGGTCCATGATGGCTTCATAGGGAGTACTCTCCACACTCAGCACATTGTATACAGACCATCCCAGTTCCAAGGTCTCAGGAGACAGGAGATGGCCGGTTAATGAATCCTCCACCAGCAAGTCAATCTGACAGGCTCCAGCTGCCCCCGACCTGGTCTATTAGCCAGGCTGGGCTCCCTGGGTAGGGTTCAGCATGGGTCTGTCAGGGAGTGTTTTTCAGAAATTAAAATGACATTGCTAAGTGGGTACACATAACTACCTCCCGTTCCTCCTTCTGCACTGCAGGAATAATGCATGAGAGCGTGTTTGTGTTTCTCCAGAAACTTAATTAAAGCTGCCTGCAGCATGGAGCCAGCCTGCACCCTGGTTCAGGCAGGGTGGGGGCAGGCTCGGGGGCCCCTCCCCTCAGACTCCTCTGGACCCTGGAAGGAAAGCAGACGGGACACTACTGGAGGCACTAAGGCCAGAGATTCAGGGCCCCCATCCCTGCCTGTCCAACTGGTGCCTGAGTCCTCCCAATGGGGTCATCCAGAGCTCACTTGCCCTTTTGTGAGCCTGCCACCCCTCATATCTTGACCTCTTTGTGTGTTTTCACTTTGCCCAGACCTCCATATCTAGGTGTTTGGAGGACTTGGCTATGACCTGACCCTGCTTTCAGCAAGCATGGGGGGCCCTGCTGGAAGGGCCCAGGCTCAGCTTCCCCTGGATGGGGCCCAACACCATCCTCCCTCTTCTCTAACCTTCCCCTTTCCCCTCCCCACTCCTCCCACTCAGCCCTCCTCCCTCCTTCTCTTTCGCCCCCCTCCCTCCACCAGGCGGCTGAGCTGGAAACCACAGGCTGAACTGGAAACCACAGGAAGGGGCTGGGTTGGCTTTGGCCGCAGAGGCTGAAAGCTGGAGGTGGGGAAATCAGGAAACCCAGGCTTGATTCCAAAGTGAATTGGAAATATCCCCACCAGCCACGGCATTAGATAAATAAGGCTCCAAAACCTGTGACTGGCAAAGGATTTTTTAATTTCCATTAAATTTTAAGATTTTTGTTTTGAAGCATAGTTCTACCAAAGAGAAGTAGTATGTCTTTTTATTAATTCTTATAATACACAGTCATGGGGAGGAATCAAAATAATATAAACAGTATTAAATGAATTGTTAGTGGTTTCTTCAGTCAATTAGGTTTCAAAGAAACAAAATTCAGGATTGAAACTGCAGAACTCGTGTAGAATCTGGGGGATGTGTTTGGAATGCAAAGGAGGTGCATATGTGTGCATATGTGTGTGTGTATGTATACGCCTGTGTACGTCTGTGTGTATGTGTTTAAGTACAGGCCACAGCTTCCCAGGTGGCTCAGTAGTAAAGATTTGGCCTGCCAATACGAAAGATGCAGGTTAGATCCCTGGGTCAGAAAGAGTCCCTGGAGCAGACAGTGGCAACTCCAGTACTCTGGCCTGGAGAATCTCATGGACAGAGTATCCTGGAGGTCTAGAGCTCATGGTGTCGCAAAAGAGTCGGACATGACCGAACCACTAAACAACATGGATCACTAACACGGGCTCTGCTGTCAGTGGCCCTGGTTCAGACTCCAGCCCCTCTGCTCCTAACTGTGTGGTGAGTCTAGTGATGTGCTTCCCTTTTTGGTGCCTGGTTTTAGCATTTGTAATGTCTGAATAATGATAATAGTGCCTCCTATACAGTTGTGGCGGAGAAGGCAATGGCACCCCACTCCAGTACTCTTGCCTGGAAAATCCCATGGACGGAGGAGCCTGGAAGGCTGCAATCCATGGGGTCGCTGAGGGTCGGGCACAACTGAGCGACTTCACTTTCACTTTTCACTTTCATGCTTTGGAGAAGGAAATGGCAAGCCACTCCAGTGTTCTTGCCTGGAGAATCCCAGGGACGGGGGAGCCTGGTGGGCTGCCGTCTATGGGGTTGCACAGAGATGGACACGACTGAAGTGACTTAGCGTACAGTTGTGGAGATTCGACTATTTTTCAGCTCACGAAACATTGTGAAACTGTAAACACCCTGCTCATCCGGGCTTCGGTCCCACCTCCTTCTAGAACCCACAGGAATTCCAGTAACACCTGATGCTCATGCACTGGCCATGTAATTTATAGCCCTTGACACAGATGTCCTGGGAGGCAGATACATGACCCCCAAAGAGGTGAGGAAACCTGGGAGCAGCCACTTGCCTAAGATCCTAGAGCTGTACGTGCCAGAGCCGGGCCCAGACCCCAAACAGAAGGATTTTGTGTGATTTTCCGGGGCTCCCATGGGGACTTTTGTGGCTGTCTGAGCGGTGAGAACAGGAGCATGTGATGCTGGGCAAAGGAGAGGCTCCTGGGTTTCTCTCGTTGCCTCCACCCCCACCCCCACCCCAGGAGTCTAAGCTCGGGATTTGGGCATGACGGCAAGCAGGCCTCTTGTCCAGGGCTCCAGCTGCAGGTCTCAGGGGCAGAAGTGTCTACTGTCAGTGTCTCAGGTTTCCTCCCCTTCCTCTCATGGAGCTTTTATGGTTTTCATCGACCTAATTGCTTGTTGTTTTGTACTTTAAAAATGTATTGCTTTTCCTTTCTACAAAAGTGCTACCTGTGGAGTACGGAAAGTCTAAACAAGCAAACAGAAAGTGAAAATAATAATTCTACAACAGTAGAATTGTTTTCTTCTTTCCTGGAGTGTCCCTTCCGGCTCCTGACTTGACCAGCAGCACCCAGAATCTTCAGCCAAGGATGCCTCTCATCCTGTCCCAGTTTCAGCAACAAGCTGATATCATGTGAAACTTTCCAAGATTCACAGGATTGATTACAATGATTTTGAGCTGCAAATGACTAATAAGACAACAGCATGATTTACTGCTTTTAAAGCTGCTCTTTAATTTAAAAATGAAGTTAAGGACTCCACCCCTCGTGTGGAATTTGACAAAGTTCTTGGAAAAATCGATTTGGTATGTGGATCCGAAAGTGCCTCACTGCATTGGCTCCAACTTTCTTTGATATACTATCAAGAAAATAAACTCGTTGTAGAGTTCAACAAACTGTTTCTGTACGTCATGGAAATCAAAGACAAGTAGGGAGAGAGAGGCGCGTAACATGTAGTTACAATGAGGGACATTGAATGTCGTGATAAAGATGTTTACCAAGGGCTGAGGAACACCAGGACAGGGGGGACTGCCTTTTCCTGTGGAAGAAGGCTCTTGTGAAGAGTACCGAGGAACTGGACATCGAGTAGGAACTTGAATGAATTTTAGAAGCTGATTAGGGCTTCCCTGGTGACTAGTTGGTAAAGAATCGGCTTGTAATGCAGAAGACCTGGGTTCAATCCCTGGGTTGGGAAGATCCCCTGGAGAGGGAATGGTTACCCACTCCAGTATTCTTGCCTGGAGAATCCCAAGGACAGAGGAGCCTGGCAGGCTATAGTCCATGGGGTTGCAAAGTGCCAGACGTGACTGAGCAACTAACACACAAAGGCAGAGAAAAGATGGCAAAAAAAGAGGTATGGAAGGTAGATAGGCATGGCCAAGGCATAAGGGGTAGAAGGGGCGGGGTGTGAAACTGAGTGGGAAGGGTCTGCAGGATCCAGAGATGAGGCTGAAGGAGACGATTAGAACTGGGTTAAGAAGTACCTTGTGTGCCACACTGGAGATTTGGGTGTTCATGGATCCAGGTCCCAGGTCCCAGGTCCCCTGCCTTCATCTGTTTGCAGGTAGGATGGAGGTAGAAGGGCTTAGCCTCACAAACCCCAGGGGAAGGTGCTGGGCAGGTCAGCTTGCGCAGGAGACAAGGGCTGGGTCCCTCTCATTTGCACTTTTACCAATCCCCTTCGGGGCTTCCCCTATAGCTCAGTTGGTAAAGAATCCACCTGTAATGCAGGAGACCCTGGTTCGATTCCTGGGTTGGGAAGATCCACTGGAGAAGGGATAGGTTAACCACTCCAATATTCTTGGGCTTCCCTGGTGGCTCAGCTGGTAAAGAATCCACCCACAATGTGGGAGACCTCAGTTCAATCCCTGGGTTGGGAAGATCCCCTAGAAAAGGGAAAGTCTACCCATTCCAGTATTCTGGCCCGGAGAATTCCAAGGACTGTATAGTCCATGGAGTCGCAAAGAGTTGGACACTGAACAACTTTCACTTTCACTTTTTGGGGTTTCTCTGGAAAGTTCTTGTGTTTCTGTGTCTGTCTTCAGCCAAGTTGCTTATGAATATTGAGACACATACACACAGCAAAGGGAAACAATTAGTTCACTGGGTTTTTTTCCAAGAGTTTTTTTTTTATTACTTATTTATTTTAATTGGAGGATAATTACTTTACAATAGTGTGATGGCCTTTGCCATACATCGGCATTCAAGAGTTTTAATATGGGAACTGAGGACTATAGGAAAATATAATTCAACTCAGGAGACCAGTAAAAATCGATAGAAAGGGAGCAGGTAGCAAACAGGGAAAAGCAAGGAAGCAAAATCGAAGCTCCTCGGAGGCTTATGTTAACTTGTGGCCTTTCAGAAGATTTCCTGCTTCTCTCTGACTTGGGGACGATGAAAGCAGAGAGTAGAAAGCTGGCTCTATCACTAGTTCCTTGCATTTTTCTTGGACGAATTTTGACCATCTGGGTTCTGTCAAGGTGAGAAATGTTTCAGCAGTTGGAAAAGCCCTGAGCCAATAAGTTAGCAGAAAGGAGAGCAGAGCTGGGCCTCCTTCTTCTCAGCACCTTCCCCTAACGGGTGCCCCTCTCCCTCCAGCCACTCACAACCCATCCAGTCTGGAAGGAGCCGGAAGTCAAGGAAACAGCTGGACCTATCATCTGCGGTGGCCCCAGACCAGCTGATCCTCACTCTCTGAGCTGTTGAGCCCATTTAGGCTGCAGTGGGTGGAGGTGAGATGGAGAAGGCTTCACTCTGGGACCGGGCTTGGTGGGTGCAGAAACGAGGCAGAGTCCTGGCCACGCCAGTTCCCTTGTCACGGCCTCTAGTGTCTATGGCTAGAAACAGAGCTCTGGAGGTGACTCTGTCCCTCAGTTCTGGCTTCCCTGAGGGATGGAGTGTGGTGATGATCTGTGGGAGGGGACAGTGGACTGGCATCAGGTGGCTCTCTCAATGGGGGCTGGTCAGAGGGGGTAAGAAGCCAAGGACCAGGACTCACCTCTGGTTACCGCCAAGCTTTCCTCTGAAATCAGCTTTATTCCTAGAATGTTTAGAAGGAGATAACATCCAGACGGGAGGAAGACAACAGGTCCTACCCATGTGACCAGATGTCCCCCATGCCCCAGGCCTTGGGAATGCAAAGATAAGTAGGACCCGTCTCTCCAGGAGTGCTGTGTCCTTTTTGTTGTTGTAGTTTAGCTGCTCAGTCATGTCTGACTCTTTTGAGACCCCATGGACTGCAGCCTGCCAGGCTCCTCTGCCTGTGGGATTTTCCAGGCAAGGATACTGATGTAGGTTGCCATTTCCTTCTCTAGGGGATCTTCCGACCCAGGAATTGAATACATCTCCTGCACTGGCAAGTGAGTTCTTTACCATTGAGCTACCAGGGAAGTGCTGCTGTGTACTTTATCAGCACTTTATCTGTTCCCCTCCCCGGAGCCTCTGGAAGCCGTGGGGAACTACCTCTCTCACTGGCACCAGAGGCTGAGGCTGCCCAAACCCCAGCATCCTGACATTCAGCATAGCTCCCTGCGCTCCCTCCTGGACAACCAGAACCTGAGTATCTTTCACTTCACTAGACCCAGGAACAGGGCTGAAGTGGCAGATCCCATCTCCACCGTGTACCCTTGGTTATCCATGCCTGATGAACCCAGGAGCACACCCTAAACTACAGCTCTACATATATGGGCATTTGAAGACATGGTTCTCAAGAGATCACAAACTAGATGCAGAGTTTTTGAAGTTTAAATTTGGTTTTTAAACCTGTGATTTTATTTACCTGGCTACTGTCCAAAAAATAACCTTCTTGATTCTTCTCTGCTCTTTCTGCTTCTCCTTCTCCCTCCCCACTAGCAGATGATGTCACTTCAAGGTCCCCTTCTTTTATCCTCTACAAAGATCCAATATTTGGCATAGGTTAGTCTCATGAATAGGCAAGGAAGTACCATAAAAATATCCTGCAGCCACTGTTTATTACTGGATGACCTTGGGCAAAGTAATTCAAGCCACTGGTTTCATCATCTGTAAACTAGAGGTAATAATAGTATCTTCCTCTTAGGTGAGCAAGGGGTAAATATGACAATAAAAGTAGAAAGATAGTGCCCGGCACATAGTAAATGCTCAATAAAATATTGACTGAGCTGAGGCTGCTGAGATTTCTCTGACCTCAAATATTTCCAACCCCAACCAGTATCAGCAAAGCTCATTAGAAGATCACTCCTTGGAGTTACTAAGAAACCAGTATTTATTAAATTAAAACACTCTAGAAATCCTTCTTAGTTTGGTTTATCAACAAAACTAAATGCTGTGTGAGAAGAGCTCAGAAAGACTCAGTTTCCTCACATGTAGAATGGGGTCTCACAGGGCTGTCTCAGGGGCAAAAGAGGAAGTGAATGCAAAAGGTCACAGGCTGAGCAGGTCTGCAGGTGGCTGCTGTTTCCCCGCTTCTGGGAGGGTGAGTGCCTACCCTCCCATCCTTGCCAGCTCCCCCGCTTCACTCCTCACGCAGGACTCCAGCAGAGAAGATGGGAAGATCTGACACTCCGAAGCTATGTCAAGCGTGTGTGGGGACCAGATCTGTTGCTTTTTTTCTACCATCTGAGTCACCATCATTATCAGTCAGGCCCTGAACAGGCCAGCACCCTCACTCAGTGAAGTGGCCCCATTTGGAAGCCCTGACCTCTCAGATTTCCCGATCCTTTCCCTCTCTTTCTGAAATGTCTGCTTACACCTTGTTGCATTGCTCGTGACTTTCCCCGGCTCCTCATATATCCTTTATTGCACTCTCCTTGCTTCCCTCTGTCAAGCTCAGAATGGTGACACAGATCCTTCTGGATAACAAGAGGCCTGTGTTCTCGCCCTGATGCTCATCTCTCCCCATCCTACTTTGCCTCATGGACACCCAGTCTCTGCCTGGCACCTTGGTGGATGCTGGGGACAAACTGTGTCATGGACAGACGTGGTATCTCCTCCCACACAGTTCAATCTCCTTGTACAAGCTATGGGAACTTGGGTGAGTCCTTGGCCTTGCCTCTGTTTCCTTCCTCCCAGGCCTTTCTCTGTTACCCAGGCAATCTCCATCCTGTGATTTCTTATGGTTGAGCAGCTGGCTGAAGCCCGAATGCCGCAGACTTGAGACTGAAATTTTAGTTGCAGCTCAAGGACAATCAGACTCAGCATCCATCTGTCCTGTAAGAATAAAATACCACTCCCCCAAGACAAATTGATTCCTGTTCTCTTTTTAAAGCATAACCCAAAGCAAACCCCGAACACTAGTCTAAGAGCCATGCAGTTGTCTTAATTTGCCCAATTGGCCAAATACCCAAACCTCCTCCCTCTCTGGAAACCAGCCCTGCAGTGGAGTCCAACCAATCCCCGCCCCACCCAAAGCAGGGTCTCTCGAAGGGCAGTGTCCTCAGCAGGACCCATTGCTTAATTTCATCTTGGAGGAGTGAGGCTGTTTTCTGTAATCTGTGTTCTGAAATCAAGGGCAGCCTTCCTCAACAGAAAGAATCAGAGCTTGCCTTCCATGTGTGTCTCCTATGGATCAGGACAGCCCACAGAAGGGCCTTCAGGAATGGCATAGTTGCAGCAAGGGGGGCTTTTAGACTTATCTGGAACCTGTGCTTGCATAGTAAGCGCTCTGCTTTTATTTATAAAGGAAAGTTAGGACCAACCTAGATAGCATATTCAAAAGCAGAGACACTACTTTGCCAACAAAGGTCCGTCTAGTCAAGGCTATGGTTTTTCCAGTGGTCGTGTATGGATGTGAGAGTTGAACTGTGAAGAAAGCTGAGCGCCAAAGAATTGATGCTTTTAAACTGTGGTGTTGGAGAATACTCTTGAGAGTCCCTTGGACTGCAAGGAGATCCAACCAGTCCATTCTGAAGGAGATCAGTCCTGGGTGTTCTTAGGAAGGAATGATGCTAAAGCTGAAACTTCAGTACTTTGGCCACCTCATGCATAGAGTTGACTCATTGGAAAAGACTCTGATGCTGGAAGGGATTGGAGGCAGGAGGAGAAGGGGAAGACAGAGGATGAGATGGCTGGATGGCAGTACCAACTAGATGGACGTGAGTTTGAGTGAACTCCAGGAGATGGTGATGGACAGGGAGGCCTGGCATGCTGCAATTCATGGGGGTCGCAAAGAGTCGGACACGACTGAGTGACTGAACTGAACTGATGTTGTAAATCATTAAAAAATAGCAGCATCTTATAAATAATCTTGGAGAAGGCAATGGCTCCCCACTCCAGTACTCTTGCCTGGAAAATCCCATGGACAGAGGAGCCTGGTGGGCTGCAGTCCATGGGGTCGCGAAGAGTCGGACACGACTGAGTGACTTCACCTTCACTTTTCACTTCCATGCATTGGAGAAGGAAATGGCAACCCACTCCAGTGTTCTTGCCTGGAGAATCCCAGGGACGGCAGAGCCTGGTGGGCTGCCGTCTATGGGGTCGTACAGAGTCGGTCACAACTGAAGCAACTTAGCAGCAGCAGCAGTATAAATAATCTGTATGGGGCTTCCCTGGTGGCCCAGATGGTAAAGAGTCTGCCTACAATGCAGGAGAACCGGGTTCGATCCCTGGTTGGGAAGATCCCCTGGAGAAGGAAATGGCTACCCACTCGAGTATTCTTGCCTGGGGAATCCCATGGACAGAGGAGCCTGGCGGGCTTCAGTCCATGGGGTCACATAGAGTTGGACACGACAAAGTGACTAACACACACACATAAAGATGTATGTCCTCATACTTTATATGAGAATGAGGAATCAAGATGTTCATATGAAAAATTATTACCTAACGTTTTGATGGTGACTTGGCAGGGATACTGGTGATTCTCAAGACCACCATCCCAGATGAGACCCCTGAAGGCAGCACTGGGGAGACCCTGGATGTGCTGGGTCCAAAGGGATGTTCCAAGGGCCAGAGGAGGGAGTGCTGTCTTGTGCAAGTCCATTATCCCTCTGAGCTTCAATTTCCCCATCTGGAAAGCTGAGATCAAAGTTTCCACCCACTCAGGACTGTTGAGAATCAAACCAAATCAAATAACAGGTGCAACAACCTTTTGTGAGAAGCTGAGATCTGTGTAAAAGGAGGACCACATCATTGTGGTTTTAACTGCAATTATATTACCTACAGAGATGTCAGTTGAAGCCCTGGAGACATTGAGGAGCAGGTTCTCCCCAGTTCCCATCTGAAGCTCCTCCTGCTGCACCCCCAGCCCTGCCCGCCTGGCCACTCCTGGGGGTGGACTCAGCACACTTTGGCTTAGTTCATGACTTCAGATGTCCCTTGGAATCTGTAGTACCAAACCCAGTTTGTTCTGACGCGTCTTTCAACGTGAATGTGAGTTTGCAGGTGTCCATGAATTAGGTGACAAAGGGGCTGGGCAGGACCAGGTTTGTTTATTATAATTCCTAGCTATGACTCACCCAGAGTTCAACTCTCATAAAGGTCAAGCCTGGGAACCCATCACTTCAGAAATCTTCACCGTTTGCTGTCCCAAGGGCGTCTGCCGGGACAGCCACAGACATGCCCTCACACACGGCAACGTGAAATGCGTGGGTCTGGACTTCAGTCCCGGTCTCGCTGTACTTAATCAAGAGGGTTCAGGGGCTGGATGCCACCATGCACCCTTTCATTTTACAGATGTGACCCAGACAAGACCCAGACAGAGAGGTGACTAGACCTACCTCTCTGACTGAGAGGTAGGTTTGTGGCTGTGAGAATCTGACCTGCCAGACTATGCTGGGTTGAATAGTGCCCACCCCCAAAAAATTCATGTCCACCCAGTACCTGTGAATGAACATGACCTTATTTGAAAATTGGGTCTTTGCAGATATTCTTAATTAAGCTGAGGTCATACTGTATTAGACTGGGGCCTAAATCCCATGGTGTCCGTATTAGAAGGCCATGTGGAGACAGACACACAGGGAAGACTGCCAGTGATAGCGGAGATGGTGGGGGGGGCTGGGTGATGCGGCTGCAAGCCAAGGATGCGCCAAGACTGACACCACCAACCAAGCTGGAAGAAACAGGAAGGAGGCTTCCTTCAAGCTGCAGTCCCCAACCTTTTTGGCACCAGGGACTGGTTTTGTGAAAGACAATTTTTCCATAGACAGGAGGGGGGATAATTCAGGCAGTAATGCTGGCGATGGGGAGCAATGCAAAGGGCAGATGAAGCTTTGCTTGCTGTCTCACCTGCTGCTCATTTCCTGCTGTGCGACCCAATTCCAAACAGGCTGCAGACCAGGAGTTGGGGACCCCGGCCCTGGAGCCTTCAGGAGAGAAAAGGGATGGGTGGATGGGGGACAGGGTGGAGAGGAGAATACACTCTCTTTTAAGCCACCCAGTTTGTGTCACTTTGTCACATTAGAACACAGAGGAAGCAGACACAGAAGCCGAGGCCCTCTCTGCTGTTTCCCGTAGAAGCACAACCTCAGGGCTAAGGGCTGAGCTGAGCAGTTTCCCGTGCATTATCTCATTCAGTCTTCATCCCAAACACGTCACAAATGCATTGCTGTTCTCACAGCAACTCTATGAAGGGGGGCACTTTTCTTTCTTTTTCATTGTAGTTTTGAGTAGTAATATAGTCACATCATACAAGATCATAAAGGCAACTAAAAGGTATGATCCACAGTGAAAAACCTTCCAGCCCATCCCACTCTAGTTCGCCATTCTGGGAGTAGCCCTTGTTACCAGGTTCTTCCAGAGCTATTACACAGTAAACCTGCAGATCAGCTAAAACATTCTCTCTCCCACACACACCTTTCTAAAACACCAGTGATAATACACTATACAGAGGCTTGCGTGTCTCGCTCTTCACTTATCAGTTCAGCTTGATGCTTCCATCCTCATCTGGTCAATACTGGACCAGATGGGCATCCCACCTTCTTGAAATGGCCCCTCTCTCCCGTGGTCTTCCTTAGCAGAATCCTTTGCTGGCCCCTCTTTGTCTTCCTTACTCTAAGTGGCAGTGACCTTCTAGTCTTTGTGGAGCCCACTCCTCACCCCTTCCCTCCCCCTCTCCCTGAGCTACCTGTCTCCTAAAGTGTTCTAAGCATAAATGTTACAGACTGAATGTTTGTGTTTCCTCAAATTCCTTTATTGAAATCCTAACCCCCCAGTTTGATGGTATGAGATGGTTGGGCCTTTGGGAGGTGCTTAGATCATAGCATCTGGTCCCATCACTTCATGGCAAATAGATGGGAAAACAGTGGAAACAGTGACAGACTATTTTTTTATGCTCCAAAATCACTGCGGATAGTGACTGCAGCCATGAAATTAAAAGATGCTTGCTGCTTGGAAGAAAAGTTATGACCAACCTAGACAGCATATTAAAAAGCAGAGACATTACTTTACCAACAAATGTCTGTCTAGTCAAGCCTATGGTTTTTCCAGTGGTCATGTGTGGATGTGAGAGTTGGACCATAAGGAAAGCTGAGCACCAAAGAATTGATGCTTTTAAACTGTGGTGTTGGAAAAGACTCTTGAGAGTCCCTTGGACTGCAAGGAGATCCAATCAGTCCATCCTAAAGGAGATCAGTCCTGAATATTCATTGGAAGGACTGATGTTGAAGCTGAAACTCCAATGCTTGGCCACCTGATGTGAAGAGCTGACTCATTAGAAAAGACCCTGGTGCTGGGAAAGATTGAAGGCAGGAGGAAAGGGGATGACAGAGGATGAGATGGTTGGATGGCATCACCGACTCAATGGACATGAGAGTTTGAGTAAGCTCCTGGAGCTGGCAATGGACAGGGAGGCCTGGCTTGCTGCAGTCCATAGGGTCACAAAGGGTCGGACACGACTGAGTGACGTGACTGAACTGAACTGGACTAGGTCATGAGAATGGCGCCTTCATGAATGAGATTAGTGACCTTATAAAAGGGACCTCAGAGAGACTTCTTGCCCCTTTCACCATGTGAGCACACAGTGAGAAGACAGCTGTCTATGATCTAGGAAGCAGGTCCTCACTAGACCCCTACTCCACTGGCGCCTTGACCTTGGACTTCCTGGACTCCAGAAGGGTGAAAAATTAAGTGTTGTATAAGCCACCCAGCCTATGGTAGTCTTATTATAACATCCCAATGATCTAAGGTGGTAAGTAAGCTCACACTTGTTTGTAAGTCACTGGCTCCCATACTTGATCTCTAAATGGGATTTGTGCTGAGTCTAGTCTGCCATAGCCATTTCATCTTCATTTGGCTGTCTCACCAATATCTCACAACTTACACAGTCAGAGATCTTGATACTCAAAACTGTTCTCTCCATCAGTCTTCCCCCACATCAGTAAGTGGCACCCCCTTCCACTCGCTGGCTCAGGCAGACCACCCATCATCTTAAAAAAAAATGACATATGGTTACTGTACAGTTGTGTAGGCTGCAAGTGTACAATATCAGTTCAGTTCAGTCACTCAGTCATGTCTGACTCTTTGAGACCCCATGAACCACAGCACACCAGGCCTCCCTGTCCATGACCAACTCCCAGAGGTTACCCGAACTCAAGTCCATTGAGTCGGTGATGCCATCCAGCCATCTCCTCCTCTGTCGTTCCCTTCTCCTCCTGCCTTCAATCTTTTCCAACATCAGGGTCTTTTCAGACGAGTCAGCTCTTCGCGTCAGGTGGCCAAAATATTGGAGTTTCAGCTTCAACATCAGTCCCTCCAATATAGTGATTCATAATTTTTAAAGGTTATACTTCATTTATGGTTATTATAGAATGTTGACTATAGTTCCCGTGTTGTATGATATATCCTTGTAGTTTGTTTCGTACCTAGTGGTTCTTAGCTCTTACTCCCCTACCCCTGTATTGCCCCTCTTCCTTCCCTCTCCCCACTGGTGGCTACTGGTTTGTTTTTTGTGTGAGTCTGCTTCCTTTTTGTTATATTCACTTGTTTCCCAATATCCTCTTTTGTCTTTAGCTGAAGTTGGTATTTAAGGTGAGGGATTCAGCTATTCTGATGTACTACTCAGTTTTTCTCTGTCTCTCCCATGTATCTGGAAGTCGCTTCAGTCATTTCTGACTCTGTGCAACCCTATGGACTGTAGTCTGCCAGGCTCCTTTGCCCATGGGATTCTCCAGGCAAGAGTACTGGAGTGGGTTGCCATGCCCTCCTCCACTCCTCCATGTATACATGTTAGTAAATTTTTGTTTGATTTTCTCCTTTAAAAAAAAAAACAACAGTAAATAAATATTCAGCTCCTTCTTTCTGGTTGAAAGAGATTCTGCCTTTGTTAAGCAGTGTGACTATAAAAGGGGGCCACTGATGGTGAGGAGCGGGAATTAGGGGAGCTGGATGGTCCTTGAGCTGCATCCACAGGAAGCGATGAACTGGCAGGGGGCTGATCACATTTCTCTGGGTCCAGCAGACAGGAAGTGCATTGTGTGCTAGGGAAGCGCATGTCCTTCCTTCCTTTTTCCACTGTGCTTATATGGAGAATTTTCATAAGCACATCCCTTCCCCATGAAGGGCCAAGAGGAGTGAGGGATGTGGACAGGGGAGAACAGCTGTTTCTACATCTTCTTTGTTTCCTGAAAAAAAAACTATTTTGAAACATGAAATTCATACAGAAAACTGCACCTATGATAAATATGATATGTCTCCTGAATGAGATTATTATTCACTAAATAATCACTCCTCTCATTCACTTCCATGAGACGAGCCCATTTCCCCACTGATGCTGGGCTTGGCCACGTGATGTACTTTGGCCAATGGAATGTGGGCAGCAAAGAACACTAGTTCCTAGCCTAGCCCTTAGGAGACCTGTGTATTTTCTTTCACCCCTCTTGGGATCCTGCCTTTCGCTTTAAAAGAACATGCCTCAGAGAGTGGCCAGTTAACAGAAGAGAGATGTGGGAGAGCCCTGCCCTCATCCCACAGCTTACAGCCAAGGCCAGCCCAGCACAACCCAGAATTCTGCCCACCACCAGCCAATGCGAAGTACATGCTTACTGCCTGCACTGGGTATGGTGGTGGTTTGGTATGGCATAGCCAGATGATTCGATGAGTGCATACCCCAATACATTTTCACCGCATGAATACACCTTTGCAGCCAGCACATGGATCAATAGACAGAACATCACAACACCTGAGAAGTCCAATTTCCCTGGTACCCAGTCCAGTTCCTTCAGCCTTCTCCAGGCAACCATTAATCTGACTTCTAATAGCATAGAAGAATTCCGTCTCTTTTCTTTCTTTCAATAATGGAAACATATATAATATATTCATTTGTGTCTGACTGTTGTAATTCAATACAACATTTGTAGAATTGATCCTTAGATTGTTTTATGTGGTAGTAGTTCATTATTCCCATTGTTATGTTATGAATATACTGTCACTTATTTTTCCATTCTATTGTTATGAGCATTTGGGTTGTTTTTTGCTTTCAGGTGTTATGAATAGCATTGCTATGAATATTCTCATGCGTGTCTTTTAGTGAACACATATACACATTTCCGTTGGATCTGTACTAGGAGTGAGTTAAATATACAGTGTGTATATATTTATCTGTAGTAAATACTACCAAAATGTTTTCCAATGTTCACGAACCAATTTCACTACTGGCAGCTTATGAGAGTTCTGGTTGCTTCACATCCTGGCTGATACTATTTTAAAATTTGGTCATTCTGTTGGATGTGTTGTTAGCAAGCATATTGGTTTTAATTTGAATTTTCCTGATAACTGACAACTTATGTCATTTTTCATAAGGTTGCTGGTCATTTGGATATTCTTTTTTGTGAAGTGTCTATTCAAGTCTTTTGCTTATTTTCTTCTGGATTTTTTCTCCTTTTCCTATCTATTTGCAAAAGTTCTTTATATATTCTGGATATTACTTCTATATGTATTACAAATATTTTCTTCCATCTTGTGGGCTGCCTTTTTACTTTCTCAGTAGTGTCTTTTCATGAGTAGAAGTTCTTAATTTTAATCTGCAATTGACCCTTAAACAACATAAGTTTGAGCTATATGGGTCCACTTGTACAGAGTTCTTTTCAATACTTACACAGGTAGTACTATGTTTACAATCCATGGTTGACTGAATCCTGGGAAGCGGAATCCGAGGATGTGAAGGGCTGCCTGTGGGACTTTAGCATCTGCAGATTTTGGCATTTATGGCAGGTTCTAGAACCATCCCCCATGGATACTGAGGGATGACAGTTATCCAATTTATCAACTTTATTATTAATGGTTATGATTTTTTTGCCCTGTGTAAGGGTCTGTTACCCACTCTGAGGGCCTGAAGATGTTCTCCTGGGTTTTCTTCTAAAAGCTTTATTGATCTATAATTAATTCAACTGGGAGTGATCTATGTATGTGATGAGAGGTAGGGGTTAAAATACCTTTCATATGAAATCTGGTTGACCCAGGCCATTTAATTGGAAGGGCCATTCATTTCCCACTTCACTGCAGCATTTCTATTTTTTTTTTTAATTGGGGAATTGAAAAAAAAAAACATGGTTTACAGAACATGCTTTCAAGCTAGATGAACTAGAGTCACATGTAAACTTTCATGCCCTGGCTGTGGATTTAGGGTGAGTTACTTCCTACCTCTGAGTCTCAGTTTCCTCCCCTGTATTTGAGAATAATGAAACTTTTCATCTCAGAGTCTCCCAAAAAAGCATGATGAAGGGAGAATGCATCAAAAGCACTTAGTATAGCATCTGGGAATGAAGGCTCAATAAATATCTGCTAATTACTATATTCTTACTCCACTTTCTTACTCTTCCACTGACAGCAGTGTATTGTACACACTCTTTATACACATTCTTTGTAATCTTACTTTGTAAAGTAACATATCTTAGAAACCAACCATAAGATCTCATTAAAAATCACCCTCATTCTTTTCAATAGGCACCTAGTATTCCAGTGTATGATGTACTGTATTATCCAACACCAACACATGGAAGGATCTTCATGGTGTTTATTATCAACCTTTCCCCCCACCTAAAATAATGTTGAGTAAATTAGCCTCTGTATGGGTTATTTGGGACGGGGTGTGTGGGGCTTGCCCAGTGGTTCAGTGGTAAAAAATCTGCCTGCGATGCAGGAGATGCAAGGCATTAGGTTCAATCCGTGGGTCAGGAAGATCCCCTGGAGGAGGAAATGATAACCCACTCCACTATTCTTGCCTAGAAAATCCCACGGAAGAGGATCCTAGTGGGCTATATTTCATGGGGTTGCAAAAGAGTTGGACAGGACCGAGTGACTGAACAACAGCAACAATAATTACTATTACCATGACTACCACCATATTCCTGATGTTAGCACAACTAAGTCAAATGGGATTTTTTTCAGATCTGGGAAACAAATTTGTTGTCTGTGCTCAGTTATTTCCACGTTTCTGTGAGACCCAATAAAGACCAGTCTCTACTCTGGGCTGATTTTGCATTCCTCTATGCTCCCAGCATCAGGCAGCTCCTGCCCCAAGACTCTTACTATTTCCAGCCTTTGCTTTCCTGGGCCCTCTAGGAAATCAACAACCTCCTCACATTATTTACCGCCATTTCCCTCCCCCTATTCACTGCTGCTCTGCCTTTGAAGCTGTATCCCCAGCTTCCCTAGTGAGCTGGCATCCCTGAACATACTTTTCTGGTTTGTTTGTGACGCTCCACCAGCTGCTGGCCTGTCCAGCAGAACCAGAAGACTCTTTTTTTTAGGACAACATCCTGTCTTTGTGCAACTGCTTTGTAGAGACACAGCTGTGAAAGAAGACTGCTTGGCCCAGGTCTCTGGCAGCAAAGTTTTAACTCAACGCAAAGCACAGATAAAATAAACATCAGACATTTCACACATCAACTTGATTCGAGTTATGTGATCTTGCTGATTAAAAATGTCTTCTTGGCACTTCCCATCAGCAAGTAGAGTTAAGGCTCTTGCTGAAGCTGGAGAGACTTGATTGGAAATAAGTTTTCTGGGCCTTGACTTCTGTCTATAGAAATGTCAATGGTTTATTTGTGTTTTAGGAAGCTGTGAATGTCATCATTTTTGATTTTTGAGACTGGGCTAAATGTGTATCAGGGGAAATGTACTAAAATGGTCTGATCTTCCACAACCTGCATGGAAGACATTGCTCCATCTGGGGTGAACGCCTCCCTGGTGTATTGTTTGTGTATTTGGTCCACCCACAGATAGAAGCGCATTGCACCGGGTCCTCTGCTGGGGGCAGGGGGTAAAAAGATAAATGCTCTCCCTTTCAAAAGCCCCTCACTTAGGCTGTAACACTTAATTCACAATAGTTTATACTATAGGCAGCTGTTTCCAGAACAAAACTTGGCATCATCTTTAAACGCTTTTAACGTCATGCCTGTGTTTGTGCTCTGACTTACCAAGACATTCGCCTTGGCCGCCTGCCTCTGGGGCAGCCCTCCTCAGGTGACAACTGTGTACCACATCCCTGCTGAGAAGGGCTTCTCAGCTTGGCTTGATCACTGATGCTTTCTACTTTGCTTCCCACCAGGGAGCATCTATTTAGCCTGTACATTTATAAGCTAAATCAAGTATATATAAGTTGGTGCCAAAGTCTGCTTGGTCTGAAAGTGAAAGTGAAAGTGAAGTCGTGTCCAACTCTTTGCGACCCGTGGACTGTAGCCTACCAAGCTCCTCCGTCCGTGGGATTCTCCAGGCAAGAATACTGGAGTGGGTTGCCATTTCCTTCTCCAAGGGATGTTCCCGACCCAGGGATCGAACCCAGGCCTCCCACATTGCAGGCAGACGCTTTAACCTCTGCACCACCAGGAAGCCTGCTTGGTCTAGTTACCTGAAATCTGAAATAAGATGTGAAGAGCTTTTAGATTAACCTTGGAGATATTTAGAAACCATATCTATATGGAGCGAGCTTTTATTGGGAACTTTTCATTAGATGTCAAGGCCAGAACATTCTGCTTTCTTCATTTCAGAAAAAAAAAAAAATATATATATATATATATATGTATGTATCTATGTATGTATTTCAAATTGTAAAGATTCTCATGTCCTGGTTACATGTCTGTGGCATTAAATCATTGGCTAATTCATGAATGCATTTTCAAAAAAAATTTTTTTGCCAAATCTGGTTCTTCATGTCACAAACTATCTTTTTGCAATTTCTCTATAGACCACTGGTTTCCAACTTTTTTGAAAGAGCACCTATCAGTAAAAAGAAAAAAAATTGTCTCTTCCCAACACATTTTGTTTGTTTACCAATTACATACACAAAAAGAGTGTGAAATAAAGACACCTAAGTCTAAAGAAAGCTGCTAAATATGTTCAGGTGGGACTTTGACAGATTCTTTAACCCCTGCCCCCTGCCCCAGCCTAGATAAGTCAGACATTTCAAAGAAGTTCACTGACGTCACAAAATTCATAAAAGTAGAGAGGTCTTTTACTTTCTCCTCTGCTCCCTGTGAAGGGAAAGGGAGGCACTTACCTTACCCCAAGCCAAGTAAGGGACTTTAAGAGGACTACTAACAAAATGAGTAGTGTCTCCAAGAAAGGGGATGAGGGAACCCAGCCTCTGGCCTGAGGCCTGCTGTACTCCTGAGGTAACCTTATCACGGGAAGGCACTGTGAGAGAAGTTTCTAAAGAGAAACTAAAGAGCATGCCAAGATGCGCATACCGACTGGAGCCCACCACTCACCCGGAGACGTGTGAGGACAGGAGGCTGGCTGGAGCCACCTGTGGAACTGGATGAAGAAAGAGACTGCGGTGGAGCAGCCTGCGCCGACTTGAGTCCCCATAGCCCACAGGCCAGAGGAATGGGCCAGTATGAGGTATGTGAGGGATATCTTCCCAGAGGGTGACCTGTGGAGCTGAGGGGATTCCAGTGCTAAAAAGCTGGAGGTTTACAGAAGGGAGTTTTGTCAGAGGTCATTCAGAGAGCACGTTGCTAGGGGCAGGGACAGTGAGTGCAGAGTGTGGGCCTCCGTGTGGAGGGAGGGAGAAGGAAGGACATCTCCAAATGCACCTAAACATGTCCCACCAAACAGACAGGAGTTGGTCGGTGGTCACCTCGACAGAGGGCACCAGCAGCCAGATTAAAATAGCACAAACCATCATGCGAGGCCTTGCCGCTTTTTCTCTGGCTCTCCCCGGCCCCCAACCTGGAGGAGCTGCCAGTAGGAAGGAAACTGTGGAAGAGAACTGAGAGAACAGCCCCCTGCTGTTTCCGATTATAGGTTCTCAAACCATAAGTTAAACCTAAGACGGGACAGAGGATTATTTTATTGAATATGAGTTTCAAGTTTTGATTTAGGCTGGTCTGAACTTTTTAATACCTGGACATGAGACCATTCATAAAACTGAAAGTGACCAACAAGCTGAGGTTTCTGTGTGAGATGCTATCAAGGAGGGGAAAGGAGGTCGAAAGGACATGTTTGAAGGCAGCCATGGGAGAAAAATGAAGCTGTTTCCTGCTGGTCCCCATTGAGATTAGTCTACTCAATAAACTGACGTCAGGAAAACTAGAATTTCTTACTTTTTCTTCAGGTAAAAATAAATGAAGAAAGAAGTCTCAATCTTTGCCTCTTCTGCCCCAGGGCATCATCTCCCACAACCCCTGGACTGAACAGCTGTATTAGAGGCCAGGGCCAGAACCCAGCTGGATCCTCTGGAGAGCAACTGTGTACACAGCTCAGAGGGAAGCTCAGGAAATACATTTAGTCCACTTCTAAGCCACTGAGACTGATCACCCATTCATCCATCCCTCCATCCATTCCATTCACCCATTTGCTCATCTGCTTGCTCCCAAGTATCAGGCTCTGCACATGGCTTGGAGATTCATTGGTGAATAAAGCAGACAAGACCTCTGCCCTTGAGAAGTTTACCATCTAATAATAAGAAACACACTATAAACACATAAACATGTATTTACCAAATTGTGGTTCATGTTATGGTAGCGGCCGTAAACAAACAAATAACAATGACAACAACAAAATCCAGAGTACGGTAATAAAATATCGTGTGTGTCTGTGTGTTGGTGGGGGACAAGCCACTGGCAAATCCCCACTTAACCACTCCAGTAGCTGAAAATACCCCAAGAAAACCCAGAAATTATTATGCATTAAATTGGGCATTTTCATCTTAGAAAAGTGTGTTCTTGGAAGGGAAGTGAGAGTGAAGAGAATGTGTGTGTGTCTGTGTGTATGCTTACTTAAAAGATAATTTTGTTCAACAAACATTTGCTGAGAATCTGTTTGAGTAAGGAAATGTGGGAGCCACTGCTGCGGACAGAGTTTCATTCGCTAAGTCTGGGCCAGGAGTCTCTGGGTATGTAGGAATGTCTGAGCCATTTCTAGCAGCTGAGCAGTGAACTTACGTTTGGTCATCCAGCCCTGGCATGTCCGGGCTAGGAACAGACTTGGTGAAGCAGGAAGAAATGCCACAAACATATTACCAGAATAATTTGGATTTCTTCTTGAGACGGACAACCACCTGACATGAAGCTTAACTTTAGACCCCTCTCTTCTTGGCTCTTTTCCAACTCTTGGTCTAAGGTATGAATAACAATATTGCATCCCTACTATGTGCTGGAAGACTTCCTAGATGATTTTATGCATGATGTCATTGCAGCAAGCTGAGGGTATTAATACCTTCCATACAGGTGAGGAAGCTGGGGCTCAGGCTGTTCAAGCCCCCTGCCCACACTCCATGCAGATCCAGGTTTCTGAGGCATATATGTCCCTGTGCAATCACACACTTTCTCCTCCACCCTACCGTGCCTGCAACCAGATCCTAGACTTTGAGCCTCTGGAGGCTGAAACCACAACTCATTCATTCCTATAGCCTCCAAGCCCAGGACTGTGAGGAATGCAAGCACTCACTCACCTTTCCACCCCAAACCAGGATTTATTGAGCGCTGATTCAATGCCAGGACCTGTGTCCCGTGTTTTTAAATCTTCAAGAAATGAAATGAAAGAGGGAAGAGAGAGGAAAAAAGAGATAAAGTGGATACACACCAGGGCTCAGGAAAGATGGCTGCCGAACCTCAGGCTGTGCAGGAGCAGAGGGTGTCAGGGGGGCTGGGCGGAGCCCCCACTGGGATTCACCCCTCTGCACTGGCACTAATCCGCTACCTGTCACTACCTCTCTGGGCTTCAGTTTTCGCAGAACTTTCCAGTGCTCCTCAGGTGCCTTTTTGACAGGTAATTCTGAAAGCTTTGTAAACTGAGCAGACCATGTGGCCTCTCACTGCTGTGGCCTTTCCATGATTTGATCGAGTTGTTTTCAGGAGGAAGAACTTTTTTCTGAAGAGGGATTCAGATGTGCAGCCAGGGCTGAGAACTACCTGTTGACATGTCTTGTTTTGTTTTCCCCATTATCTGTAGAGCCTAGAAGCCAGGTATCCAAAACTTCAAGCTTCCTAGCCAAGTGTCTGACCCATAGGAAATCTGAGAAACGGGTTTTTATTGTTGCTATTGTTACTGAAGAAATGATTGTGGATGAAAATAAAAAAGCAAATGGGAGTTTAGAAGGAGAAGGTGGAGAAGCAGCAACCCAGGTGGAATGTTTCAACATCGAAGGATTATTGTGTTATCTTCATCTAGTCTCTGTGGACTTCTGTTTCCCAACTGTAAAAGATGGAAAGTATGTGGACCTCTATTTCTCAACTGTAAAAGGTGGAAAGTATATAAATCCTGGTAAACTATCTCAATAAATAAATAGATAAACAAAAACCCTAGTTGTAACATTTGCCAATTTCTCTGGTATACATATTCTCACTGCGGTCAGTTTTCACTTATGAACAATTTAATGATAGCTCAGAAAATTCCTGGATATTTAACAATCACCCACCCAAGCCTGTACCAACCAGCTCCAACAGAGCTCTAGTGGGGCATGCACAAGGTAAATATCTACGACGTGCCTGGGATGACGCCTGCCCCATAGAAAGCACTCAGTAAATAGCAGCTATTATCATGATCACCATGGTTATTAATACTGTTATTTTCTTTACTCTAATTTTTCTAATAGAATTTATTATTATAATTTTTTTTTTTGCTCTTCCACGACTCAGATTTGCTGAGGGGTAGTATTTTTTTTTTTCAGTGTTTTAAGTAGAAACCTGGTAGCTCCTAGAACCTGTGCAGCATTCCCAGGTAGTCTGCTTACACTCCAGAAATCATTCAACAGAAATAAATGGCATTTTATGAGAGTTCAGTTTCTGAAGCACTTTTGTAGCTTTTTCTCCTCTTTTGGTACCCAGAATAACACAATGAGGCAGGGAGGGCTTCCCATTTTGCAGATGAAGAATGGAGGTTCAGAGAGAATGTGACTTACCTGAGTTATACAGCTGTCAGTGATTGAGTCCGCTCTCAAAAAAAAAAAAAAAAAAAAGCCCATCCCTTATCATAGCTGCCTCTTCATTTCTAGGAGGCGCTTGTGTAGGATACACGGTTTTCCTGGCCAGAGACCCAACTTGAACTGAGAGAGAGGGAGGGGAGGAAGGAGGAAGGTGGATGATCTCATCTACTCTAAACAGAAGCCCACAACACTCCCAAGAGGCAGGAGCCTAAGACAAAGATGGTTAATTCAGCACAGATACCTTCAAGTGAGCGTTTTCGGAGAAGGCCTCTCCAGAGGGAAAGATTACTAATTCATGATGAGGATAAAGTGGACCCATCTCTCGCTTTTAATGTGAGCTTGAGTTACTGAGATAATTAAATTTGGCAGTGAGAGTATTAGCTGTGTAGTGCAAGAAGCCCTGTTATCTGGAAGACACCAAGCACAGTTTAGTGGGATGGGTATGCATGAGTGCGTACTAAGGACAGGCTGGGGAGGACTCCTGGCAGTATGGAGATTGGTGTCTGCTTAGTTGAATAGCTTATAGGGCTCCCCAGAAGCAGCTTCTGGGCTGAAAGCCTCTTCCTACTGAAGAGACAATGGCTGTGTCTCTTAAGGATGGAATATACTCCGTTCTGTACTCTGGGACAAGAAGTGGTGGTGAGGAGAAGGAGGGCATGTGTGATGTTTCATTCTGATGCATGCTCAGAGGGGGCTCACCAAGAAAGAGGAGGGGTTGGGGGTGATTCTCCTATGTTTTCTCCCCCAGTCCTTGTGTGACTTGGTGCTTGCAGGAGGACTTGGCAAGAAGTGGGGCCCCTTGTGGCTGTGAACAGAGCAAAGGTTCCACTTGGAGAATGAGTGCTGGGCCTCTTGGTCCTGCCAAAGTGACTTCTGGAGGGCTAGGCCCAGATTTCTATGTTTCAAGGTAAAAACCCCCCAAATGCATCAACACACATGAAGTGTGCATGAACAACAATAGGAGAGAGACTGTCCAGTTGGATGCCAATTGTTTATAACTTACAGAGTTTTATTAATGTTATTAAATCAGTGATCACAAATGATTTGCTTCCAGACATTTGTTATGTTGCCTCAAACTTCCCAGAAAAAAAGTCATGCCACTATTCAGGGAAAAAGTGTGTTCCGGGAAGCCTTCAGGTCCCAAGAGACTTTGGAAGGAGCTGCTGGATTCCAGGGACAGGATGACCATGTTTCACAGCTCCAGTGCTGTGGGCTCCAGACTTTAGGCCCAACATGTCTAGGTGATGCTCCTAAGTACAAGTTTCCTGATATGCTCCCTTTCAGTGTGAACATGTTTCACTTTGGCAAGTTCCTCCTAGGTCTGGAGCCTAAAGGTGATGAAACTGGCATGGGTTGAGCAGATCCAAAGTGACAGACTTGGTGCTGCTTGCTTCCTCTACATTATCTCATTACATCGCTGGAACCACCAGTATGAGGTGCCCACCATTACCTGCTCTTTCCAGGAGAAGCAGAATGCCCAGGGTGGGTGGCCTGGGAGACAGCAGAAGATGGTAGATGGGACTCTTACCCTGCCTGCCTGGCTCCTCTGAGACCAGTGTTTCAGGCATCAGTAGCTTGGCTTGGACCAGCACAGGACTGGTCCTTCCTTGATCCAGGAAGAATGCTTCCACTAATCCAGCACATGGGTAAATTAATTTTGGTGTATCATATTTTTGGCCCAGAATGAGAAGCCCATGTCAAAAGCAACATGGTATAATGCAAAGAGCACCAGCTTTAGAAAGAGAAGGTCCTAGATTCAAATCCTACTTGTTGGTTGTACAATTTTGGGCAGCTTAACCTTTCTGAATCTCAGTTTTCTCATCTATAAAATGGACATAATAACAGCACAAACTTTTCTTCATGGAGTTGTGGAAATTAAAGGAGATAACAGATGTGACAACATAAACATTAGCATCATCACATATTCTTCACACACCTGTGCTGAGTGCCCAGCCTTTTAACAATATGCTCTACAACTTTGTTCAAATGGACATCAGACTTTTTACCAGTAGATTTCAGAGTACATCTTCACCGTCTTTTTAAAAATAAGACTACATTTGCATTTCTGTATGCCAGCTCCTTTCATAATTCCTCCAAAATCACCTCTAGTGCTTCAGTGAGCTTATTCAGTCATTGAGTAATCTAGGGGTACATTCCATTCTCACTCTTGAGAGCTACTAAAGGTTCTGAGAATGGTAGGGAAAGAAATATTTCTCTTATCTTTTGGTCCTGTATTATTTATGTCCTGTATATACCTGCCACGTATCACTTAGCACCTACTAAGTGAGGGACCGTGGAAGATGCAGAGATGAAAGCCACCATGTCTGCCCTGGTGGAACACACATTTTAGGGAATAACTGGACACCAAGGCAAAGAGCATTACACACTAGAGAGGCACCTGGCAGAGGAGAGACATCCTCAGTCTTGAACATCACAGAGGAAGACCAATTTGGACAGCTTGCTTAACATTGCTGGAAAGTGAACAACCTTGTTAACCTTTGGACCAGGCTTTGAGGAGTGAGTATGATTGAGGAAGCAGTCTGGGAGAGGCAATTAGGGGTTGACGGAGGAAAATAAAGGGCGTAACAAGGAGCCCTATCTGGTTGGAGCAGAGGAAAACAAGAGATAATCCAGCTGGGTGCCAGAGTGTAGAAGTCTCAAGCATCAGGCTCTGTTTAACTTCAGTGAGGAGCCACTGGCCCAAGATTTTCAAAGAGTGACACGATAGCCATCCAGAGATGTTCTGTCAATCAGACGGAGGAACTGGAGACAGAGGGAGGAATGATGATGCAAAAGTCACTGGCCAGGTGAGAGGTGAGAAGGTGAGCCTTTGAATGTGGGGGGTAGGCAGGAGGCAGGAAAGGCTCAGGGAGCTGTCCAGGACAAGCACTTTCGCACAGAGCCCCAAGTTCCCATCCAATGTCCACTAGTCCCTACGTGCGGGGTCTTGCTTAGCCTCTCTGGGTCTTAGTTCCCATAGCTGGGAAGGAAAACCCTGGCAGCAGAAGATGATTTCTACATGTCCTTCCTATCCTGGCCTCCTGGCCCTTTTTCAGACATTTTTGGCACTGCTCTTCAAGCTTTCTGGTGAACAACCGTCAGTGGACAGGGGAGGACTCCTGAGCTGTGCCCCAGTCACTACCGACAGCTGGTGATATTTCTTTTGTCAAGCCTGGCAAAGACACCTAATGAATTAAGTTAGTTCTGTTGGCTTTGATTTCACAACTCCTCCCAAACTGAAAGATTCTAAAAGCAAAAACAGATCAGTGGAGCAAAATAATAATGTCAAGAATACATAAGAATGTTCTTTTTTGTTACAAAGGTGACATTTCAAGTGAGTGAAGAAAGGATAAGTTCACCCAGCAGACCTGCAGCCAAAGGCAGTTTAGGAAAAAAATAACATTCCACCCTACCTCATTTTTGGACCAATATTACTTCCAAATGGTTTCAAGAGTAAAATTAAACATTACTGGAAGTTAACACTGAAATTGTTAAATCATCTTGAGATAGGGCAAGTTTCTCTTAGCCTGACACCAAGGCAGTTATAATAAAAGAAAAGATTAATAGATTTGCCCATGTAAATCTTTCAAAATCTCTGCATCCCAAAGATACCAAAGCCATTCCATAGCATTGCATCAGCCCTTCTGTGAAGGTAGGAAAGCCATTTCTGATTATCTCATTGTTACCTGGCAGAGCCCATTACTGAAGAAAGTGAAGAAAACTAGCTTTAGGGGAAACTTCAGAAGGGAAAGGAGCAGCACCATAGGCTGGAAGGTGGGCTCTCAGGGAGGGGGCACCAGGATCAGATGCCAAGGGGACACTGGGCTCCCACTCCTAGGCAGGCCCCCCTACCTCACCACCCATCTGCCCTGCTGGTCTCCCCTGCACCCTCCCCCCACCTCCCCAGTGGATGTAAACAAAGCCCCTGACAACACGGCTTTGCCCTGTCTAGGCCTCAGACTTCATGGCTGTCTGTGTGACAGGAATAAAGGTTCATCTCCCTCTAGACAGTAGCCTTGGGACTCCCCTGAGAGTCACAGGAGCTTGTCTTTCCCGTTCTGTCTTTACCACCTGGGCATCACAAGGGAGGGGTTTGGTGTCGCATTGCCTCCACCGCCCGTGGCTGCATGCCAGGCCTCGGTGCCCACAAGAAACACGATTCCACCTGCTCTAGGGAACAAATGGGCCACGTGCCTTACAGACGCACTGATAAGTGGCTGGAAGCCTCCAAGGATTGATCGCTGTTGTCAGAGCCAGCAGATCCCTCCTCTGCTCACTCTGCTAGAGCTGGCGGGGGTGGGGGAGATGGGGTGCTGAGAAGGTGCCCCGGCACTCCCTTTCTGGTCCCCTCTCCATCCATGACTGCTGGCCTCCAGTGAGCCACGCCCTGGAAAGGCTTGCCTGGACTGCATGCCCTAAGCAGCAAATTCGTGTGTCATAATGGGTCCCAGCCCAAGACAGAGAATTTTAGAACTGATAGGAGATATGGAGGTTAACATGGCTTCTGGGAAAAGAGTTCACGTTGTATCCACAGGTGCAATTTACAAATGCCTGGGTCTCCTGGCAAACTGGGGAGCAGAGGCCCAAGCTAAGACCAAAGGCAGAGGGAGCTAAGGAGCTCCACAGGAGAGCACTTATCCTAAGGGAAGAACTTTAGTGATCGGCAAAGCCTGAGTGTTGGAAGAAGCCATCTCTGACTTCACCTGGAAATTTCTTTGTAATCCCCCACCCACCATGCCCTCCACGTCACAGCAAGACAGAATGACTCATAATTTCCCAAACATGTTGTGCCCTTTTATGTCCCCAGGTCATTGTTCAGAGGAGTCTTGTCCTTCTGGAACATCCTCTTCACCTCCTTTTTCTCTTGGCTAAGTCCCAGTGGTTTCCCGAGAAGCTTCCTTGAAGCCCCAGGCCCAGGCTAAACAGCCCTCCTTTTTGTTCCGAAACATTGCAAGCGTGGAACTCAGTCACTGTTCGTCACACTGTATTATGATCCCCTATTTAGCTGTCTGCACTGGGCTGTCATATCTTTAACGTGATTTAGTGCCCAGTCCACAGCCTAACAGACGTATTGGTGGTTATTAAGGAGTACAATAAAAGGAGTCAAAAGAATTCTCAAAATATGTTCACTTCTGCCCTCCACCTTTCAGCAAAATGGGAAAGTGAAGTAGTTGGTTTGTATGGACACTAAGAAAATAAATCTTTGGCATATGTGGCACTTAACTTGCCTATAGGTTAATAAAATCTCTTTGAAAAGTATTGAGCGATTGCCAAATGGCCAGCACTGTAGGATAAGCAAAGAGTAAATCATGGTTCTGTTCAGGCAAATGCCCCTCCCTCTCCTTTGCTTCCACCGCCTTAGTGGTGATGAATCCCTTCTTTCTCCCAGAACTGTTGTCACCTGGGCTTGTACCTCTTATACCACCACACTTGAAGCATTTGCAGGGCAAGAATCTTGCTTTGTGATTCCTCTAGGACACACCTTGCCTGAGGCAGGTGTTCAGAAAATGTTGTCGGTTCTGAATTGTGATGAACGAAGGATATGGAGACACATTCTGAAATGCTTGCTTTGGGCCCCTAAATTAAAACTTTCGCATCTGATGAGGATGCTCTAAATCCTTTCTAGAATAAGGTAAGCTACAAATAAATGAATGCAGGAAAGTCAAAATATACCTAGAAATGAATATGTGAGGAAATGAAAAAAAAAATCTAGTAAAACCCACTCTCTCTCACTTGTTCATTTACTTGCCAATCCATCCTTCCATCAAACCAACCAACCATCGTCCATTTAACAAATATAGATGTGCCTGGAGCCGTGCCAGAAGCTGGGCTCAGAGTGATAAATAAGACAAAAACTTTACAACTGTGCATGGACTTACGTTCTAACAGGCAAGCAGACATTTAATAATTGCAAGTGTCACCAGAAGAATGATAAAGGTGGTGTGGAAGTGTCCCCTTGATGGGGGACATTCATTTGTCTGTTTACTCACTCCCTGGTTCATTCCCAGGTCCAGAGCCTGGACCTCTAGCAGCATCACTGAATGATAGCTGATTGAAAGAATGAGGGCTGCTGCCTGTACACAATTAACAAAGAAAGGTTTATCTGGAAATTTTACCTGGGAGACCCAAATTAAAATGCTAGAGTCTTTTGAAAGGTTCTGCTTTCTTCAGAAGAAGCGCAAGCATCTGTGAAGTTAAAGTTGGGACTGACAGTCTTGTCATCACTGCTAAAGAGCACCCTGAGATGAAGGAGCATGTGTTCTATTAACCAGTCCCCAGTGCTTTAGCCAAAGGAATGTTAACTCTGAATGATAAAGAAATGACATTTCCATTACCTGGCCCCTCTCAGGGAGAAACAAGAACAAAAAAAGAAGCAAATCATGGTGCCATAATTTCAACAGTAAATAGGATCAAGCCTGAACTGAAAATGCATCACTTCCCATTTTTCACTGCCTTCTTGCTGTTGTTTAGTCTCTAAGTCGTGTCCAACTCTTTGTGACCCCATGGACTGCATTATGCCAGGCTTCCCTGTCTTACACCATCTCCCTAAGTTTGCTCAAACTCTTATCCATTGAGTCAATGATGCCATCTGACCATTTCATCCTCTGTCACCCCCTTCAATTAGAAGCCCTGCCCAGGGTAGTTGCCCCTGCCAGTGAAGTCCCAGTGAGTCCAGCCAGAGCCGAGAGCCCTGGATATCTGCCTGTTGGCTGTCCAAAGGACTGGGCCTTGCATTTTCTAGCTAAACATGAGATGGGGGAAAACAGCACAAGCAGGCTTGGGGATGTCGCTGTGACCTTGTCTGGGGTCCAGTCTACTGCCAAGATGAGTCACCTGAAGGGCAGAGTCTCAGTCGCTTGTGAGCTGGATGTTACATTACTTGACATAACTTGAATTCTGTAGCAGGTGTGATGAGCTGTCAATCTCCATTCTGCTTGCGTCTGGATCTGTAGAAGCATCAGGTTTCCCAGGTGGCTTAGTGGTGAAGAAACCACCTGCCACAGCAAGAGACTGAAGAGATGAGGGTTTGATCCCTGGGTTGGGTCCAGAAGATCCCCTGGAGAAGGAAATGGCAACACATTCCATATTCTTGCCTGGGAAATCCCATGGATAGAGGGGCCTGATGGATTACAGTCCATGGGGTCGCAAAGAACTGGACACAACTGAGCAACTGAACACACACACACACGACAGAAGCATCAGTGGGTCCAGAAAGCTGAGTTTGGTTCTATGCACTTCTGCTTTCCAGCTTAAGAACTGAAAGGGGGTCCATGTGCGGAAGAAAGGATCTAGGACTTGGGTTGGGAGACCTGTTTCTAGTCCCAGATCTGCCACCAAACTCCCTTGTGTGACACTGGGCAAGCCACTTCCTCCCTCTGACTACACTTTCCCATCTGTAAAATGAGAGTTGGTCTAGTCCAGAAGCTCTAACTTTTGGGTTCCTAATCTACCAGAAGTTCTCTAATATAGTGTATGTCTGTAATTTTGAAAGGCTTTATGGAGATTTACTTTTCCCATAAAAGGGCTGATTTGACTAAAGAACCAAATTCCATTGCTTTTGAATAACATTGTATAGATTACATGTACTTTGATTCCTGTGATGATTAGAGACCCCTAACAGCAGTCACATATTTCTTTAATAAATATTAGGGAAATACATTTATGTTAACACAATATATTCTTTTAGTTTCCTTAATATATAAAATCTTTCTATTTTTATTTAACTCTAACTGATTTGGTCATAGCAAACACCCTCTTCCAACAACACAAGAGAAGACTCTACACATGGACATCACCAGATGGTCAATACCGAAATCAGATTGATTATATTCTTTGCAGCCAAAGATGGAGAAGCTCTGGACAGTCAGCAAAAATAAGATCGGGAGCTGACTGTGGCTTGGATCATGAACTCCTTATTGTCAAATTCAGACTGAAATTTAAGAAAGTGGAGAAAAACACTAGACCATTTAGGTATGGCCTAAATCAAATCCCTTATGACTATACAGTGGAAGTGAGAAATAGATTTAAGGGACTAGATCTGATAGACAGAGTGCCTGATGAACTATGGACAGACGTTCGTGACATTGTATAGGAGACAGGAATCAAGACCATCCCCAAGAAAAAGAAATGCAAAAAAGCAAAATGACTGTCTGAGGAGGCTTTACAAATAGCTGTGAAAAGATGAGAGGCAAAAAGCAAAGGGGAAAAGGAAGATATACCCATTTGAATGCAAAGTTCCAAAGAATAGCAAGGAGAGATAAGAAAGCCTTCCTCAGCGATCAATGCAAAGAAATAGAGGAAGACAACAGAATGGGAAAGACTAGAGATCTCTTCAAGAAAATTAGAGATACCAAGGGAACATTTCATGCAAAGATGGGCTCAATAAAGGGCAGAAATGGTAGAGACCTAAGAGAAGTAGAAGATATTAAGAAGAGGTGGCAAGAATACACGGAAGAACTGTACAAAAAAGAGCTTCACAACACAGATAATCACGATGGTGTGATCACTCACCTAGAGCCAGACATCCTGGAATGTGAAGTCAAGTAGGCCATAGGAAGCATCACTATGAACAAAGCTAGTGGAGGTGATGGAATTCCAGTTGAGCTATTTCAAATCCTGAAAGATAATGCTATGAAAGTGCTGCACTCAATATGCCAGCAAATTTGGAAAACTCAGCAGTGGCCACAGGACTGGAAAAGGTCAGTTTTCATCCCAATTCCCAAAAAAGGCAATGCCAAATAATGCTCAAACTACTGCACAATTGCACTCATCTCACATGCTAGTAAAGTAAGGCTCAAAATTCTCCAAGCCAAGCTTCAGCAATACATGAACCGTGAACTTCCAGATGTTCAAGCTGGATATAGAAAAGGCAGAGGAACCAGAGATCAAATTGCCAACATCTGCTGGATCATGGAAAAAACAAGAGAATTCCAGAAAAACATCTATTTCTGCTTTATTGACTATGCCAAAGACTTTCACTATGTGGATCACAAGAAACTGTGGAAAATTCTTCAAGAGATGGGCATACCAGACCACCTGACCTGCCTCTTGAGAAACCTGTATGCAGGTCAGGAAGCAACAGTTAGAACTGGACATGGAACAACAGACTGGTTCCAAATAGGAAAAGGAGTACATCAAGGCTGTATATTGTCACCCTGCTTATTTAACTTATATGCAGAGTACATCATGAGAAACGCTGGGCTGGAAGAAGCACAAGCTGGAATCAAGATTGCCGGGAGAAATATCAATAACCTCAGATATGCAGAGGACACCACCCTTATGGTAGAAAGTGAAGAAGAACTAAAGAGCCTCTTGATGAAAGTGAAAGGGGAGAGTGAAAAAGTTGGCTTAAAGCTCAACATTCAGAAAACTAAGATCATGGCATCTGGTCCCACCACTTCATGCCAGATAGATGGGGAAACAGTGGAAACAGTGGCTGATTTTATTTTTCTGGGCTCCAAAATCACTGCAGATGGTGATTGCAGCCATGAAATTAAAAGACGCTTACTCCTTGGAAGGAAAGTTATGACCAACCTAGATAGCATATTGAAAAGCAGAGACATTACTTTGCCAACAAAGGTCCATCTAGTCAAGGCTATGGTTTTTCCAGTAGTCATGTATGGATGTGAGAGTTGGACTGTGAAGAAAGCTGAGTGCCGAAGAATTGATGCTTTTGAACTGTGGTGTTGGAGAAGACTCTTGAGAGTCCCTTGGACTGCAAGGAGATCCAACCAGTCCATCCTAAAGGATATTGAACCTGAGTGTTCGTTGGAAGGACTGATGTTGAAGCTGAAACTCCAATACTTTGGCCACCTGATGCGAAGAGCTGACTCATTGGAAAAGACATTGATGCTGGGAAAGATTGAGGGCAGGAGGAGAAGGGGATGACAAAGGATGAGATGGTTGGGTGGCATCTTTGACTTGATGGACATGGGTATGGGTGAACTCCAGCAGTTGGTGATGGACAGGGAGGCCTGGCGTGCTGAGATTCATGGGGTCACAAAGAGTCGGATACAACTGAGCAACTGAACTAAACTGAACCGATTTATACCATTGTGCTAGTTTTAGGTGTATAACTTCAGATTCTTTCAAATATAGGTTGTGACAAGATATTGAATATAGTTCCCTGTTTTATACAGTAAATCTTTCTTATTTATCTGTGCATTTAATAATTCCATATTGATAGTTACTTTTTATTGGAGTATAGTTGCTTTACACTGTTCTGTTAGTTTCTATACAGCAAAAGGATTCAGCCGTACACATACATATATCCCCTCCCTTTTGGTCTTTCTTCCCATTCGGGTCACCATAGTGCATTAAGTAGCATTCCCCGTGCTATGCAGTATGTTCTCATTAGTTATCTATTTTATGCATAGTATCAATAGTCTATATGTGTCAATATTACCCCAGAAAAGAATGCCATAATACTATTTTATCCCTCCCCTCCTTTTCCCTTTTTGGCAACTATAAGTTTGTTTTTTATGTCTGCAAATCTGTTTCTATTTTGTAAATAAGTTGACTTGTATTATTTTTAGATTCTGCATATAAGTGATATCATATAATATTTATCTTTCTCTACCTAACTTTCTTAAGTATGATACTATCTAGGTCCATCCAGTGCTGATGCAAATGGCAATACTTCGTTTTTAATGGCTGAGTAATATTCCATTGGATATATATACTACATCTTCTTTACCCATTCCTCTGTTGATAGACGTTTAGATTGCTTCCATGTCTTGGTTATTGTAAATAGTGCCAACATGAACAGAGATGTGCATGTATCTTTTCCAGATATATGCCAAGGAGTGGGATTGCTAGACCGTACTATAGTTCTATTTTTAGTTTTTTTTTAAAGAACCTTCATACTACTGTCCTTAGTGACTGCACCCAATTTAAATTCCCACTGACAGTGCAGGAGGGTTCCCTTTTCTCTTCCCTCTCCAGTGTTTAATATTTATAGACATTTTGATAATGGCCATTCTGACAGGTTTGAGGTAATACCTCACTAGAGTTTACAAAGTTTTTCTAAATATGAAGCAAGAATGAAGAATATCTTTTGAAAGCATATTTGGTAGTAAAGCACTCAGAGGCTGTGAAGCCCAGAACCTCTCAGCTCTGAGATTCTAAGATGGGCTAAGGATCCCAGCTTCCTCCCATTTCCCGCTACTTCCTCCTCTGCAGTAAGCAATGCTATCTGCCTCAAGGATCAGGCTGCCGGGTCACTTCACTCACTTCAGAAAAGAGCAGGGGCTCACCTGCGTGCTCAGAAAAAGGCATGCGCAAGATTCTGATCCTTGCTTTCCCAGAGAATCTCTCAAAAAACACCGGAAATTCACTTTTATCATGATTGCCTCCATTTCCTACTCTACAAACCAATGTGCATTTCTATCTATCCTAGAGAAAACTTTTAGCTAGTGGATACAGTACGAGGAGAAGCAGGTTGTTATCGTCCAGTTGCGAAGTCGTGTCTGACTTTTTGTAGCAGAGATAGGGCTAGAACCTGGACCTCCTGACTCCAGTCCAGAGTTCTTCCTCTACAAGCTGCTGTCTTCCCAAAAGTACCTTGGGAAATGGTGGGAGCTGGGAGGGAGCCCTCTGGGGTGGGCCAGGCCCTAGTTCATGCTGAGGACAGAGAAGCAGAGCCCCTGGACCCTGAGGGAAGCCTGCAAACTTTTTGGTTCCTTTGGGGTTGCTGGGGGCCCTCGTTGCTCCAAGGGAAGCAAGTGATTTTCTGGTTGGCTTACTTTTTTGATTGCAGTTGAGTTGAATTTTCAAATTGAGTTTGTCAGAAAAATTGGTGCAGATTAAAGATGAGCCTTCTGCTCTCCATGGCTGGTTGGAATTGATAGGCCCAGGGGAAGGTGGTGAGGAGGGGTCCCTGCTGGTGAGATCCAGCCCTTGTCCTCTGGCTCCCGAGGCTGTTGCTCTGTAATCTAAGGAGCATCCCTCACCACGAGCATCCTTTGCTTTCCTCAGCAAGTCCTCTCTGTGTATTTTGTCCTCTTGCTTCCTCTCTTGAGCTACCTCCTACCTCCTTTAAATCAGCCTGGCCTTGTCTCAGAAATGTGCTGAAAGCCCCTAGAAGTCTAACTGCAAACCCAGAGGCTCTAGCTCTAGAAGGCCAGGACTTCCCCTGACCTCTCAGAGACCCCTCTCCGGCAGCCACTCCCTGCTTCTCCAGCTGTCCACCCACAGCCTGGACAAGCTCCAACCCACAGAGGCCGAGGTCCATGCCCCTCCTCCCCAGCAGGCCAGGTCCCCACCTCTCCACTTTGTATCCAGAAGCAGTTCCTTCCCATCACTGCACCTCCCGCCCAGGAAAAGATTCTATCCCTTGGCTTTTAACCAAGTCAGCTACATACATCACGTATCCTTGACTGCAAATGACCTCTTTTCTTTGCTCTTCAAAATTTTGAACAAGACTACCCCAGCTTATCCATGTTGGCTTTTGAGCATGAATTATATGAGCTACTGTCTTAACACTTTTTATTACTGATTAATTCCTCAGGGTCTGGCACAGGGATTGGTTCAAACGTTCGTGTTGATTGAGTTGAGGGGAATTACTCACTGAAGGATAGGGTCAGGCTTTCCAGGAGCTGCATTTTAAGCAGGGTTCTCTTTGGAAGGGTGGGGCTGGGGGCAAGCCCACCAGCGGAGGCCACCCAGGATACCTGAACTTGAAAGAAAATCTTTCCATCGGTATCTTCAGAGATCTCCTGGGATATCAGTCATGACAGATAGTTCGTGTTGGACTTTACAGGGTTCAGAAAAGAGGAGGATGGAATGCCCCATGCCCCTCCACCCCTCCAAGTACAGGGGCCAGGGCTGCTGAACAACTGGAGGGATGGCCCTGCTTCTGAGCCCTGCCTCGGGGGGAGGGGAGGCTCTTTCAGGCTGGTGGTCAGGCGAGAGCACCCTGGCTTCCCAGGAAAGAACTTAGGAGGGAGTAAACACGTAAGTCTTCCTTGACTCTCCTTCCCCACCTTCTCCTCAGACTCTCAGAGGCTGGGATTTGTACTTTAACATGTAGTGATTTGTTGGGATGAATCATGCTTACTTCAAGCTTTAAACAAATAGCAAAACGGCCTTCCTCTTTCAGGTGACGTAAGGGTGTAGGATGAGGCTGAGGAAAGTTCTGGTGCTATGATGTTTTAGGAAGGAGAGAAGACGTTCTATTTTCTACACTAGAAATTCTTCCAGGTTGGTCTGATCTCAGCACATGTTCTCACTCCAGCATGTCCCCAGGCTTAGAAACAAGCAAAACAGAGCTGTTGTCATCTGTTGGTTGTTACCCTTTCAAAGTTGCCACTGATTGGATTTAAGATGATGTCACGAAGACTCTTAGACCTCAATTTTTTTTTCTTTTGCTTACTGTTTTCCTTAAAAAGATGATGAAAGGTCTTTATGTGGATGTGTCTCTCTACATGGTCTGTCCGCATAAAATTCACTTTGAGGAAGGATTTTTTACCAATTTTAAAAAGCAGTGGAACAGAGTAGCGGTGAACACATGGAATGAAATTAATGCTGTGATATTTAATTTGATTACAGGTTAGACTTCAGGTTATTACTACAGGTTCTGCCGTGGCTCAGCCTTTTTATCTCAAGATTTTGAACTCCAAACATTAGCTTACTCATATGAAGCAATGAGTGATTCAGCAGTATTATTAATTAAAAAAAAACAACAGGACCAAAAAAGTATTTGTTATTTCAAATACATTTTGTAATGAGGTGAAGGAAGAAGAAAGGAAGGTGGGAAGGAGGGGAACAGAAGGAGGAAAGAAGGATTCTAGTGAATTCCTCACAAGTCATTTGTAAAATATCTTGTCTATTACTTGGAGAAGGAAATGGCAACCCACTCCAGTGTTCTTGCCTGGAGAATCCCAGGGACGGGGGAGCCTGGTGGGCTGCCGTCTATGGGGTCGCACAGTCGGACACGACTGAAGCAACTCAACAGCAGCAGCAGCAGCAGCAGCAATGTTCTCTGAAGGAAGGATTCTGGAAAATAAGATTAAGAAGTTCTTTACTACAATAAAGCCTCTTCAAGAATCCTTCGGGAATTTCCCCACCATCCATTTCCCCTTTTTGCCATTGAGATGGTGTTACCTTGTTGAGATGGTCTATTAATTTTGTTGGCAATGTTCTCAAAGGCAAGTTTTCAGTTGAGTTACTGAGTCTTCTTGTTTTGAACTCATCTATATATAAAGACTGCCCGACTTCACTTTCATGCATTGGAGAAGGAAATGGCAACCCACTCCAGTGTTCTTGCCTAGAGAATCCCAGGAACGGGGGAGCCTGGTGGGCTGCCGTCTATGGGGTCGCACAGAGTCGGACACAACTGAAGCAACTTAGCAGCAGCAGCAGCATATATAAAGAAGGTGTTTCCGTGGTGGCTTAAACAGTAAAGAATCTGCCTGCAATGCAGGAGACCTGGGTTTGATCCCTGGGTTGGGAAGATCCGCTGGAGAAGGGAATGACAACCCACTCCAGTATTCTTGCCTGGAGAATTCCATGGACAGAGCAGCCTAGCTGGCTACAGTCCATAGGGTTGCAAAGAGTCGGACACTACTGAGCAACTAAACACACACACACACACACACACACACACACACATGCACACATTTATAGGAAAGGAAAAAAAAAAAACTGAACTGGGGGCTGACCTTGTGTTTTTCTGTCAAACCAGAAGCCACACACTCTCTTCAAACCCTCGCAATCTCCATGTGTGGGCACGATTTGAGAAAGTGTGTGTATGCACAAATGCAACTCTTGTCAATGATTTCTGCACCCCTGGAGAAACGTAAAAGTATTTATTCTTGCTGAGAAGCAGCCTGGGGTCAGGTCAGTATCAACACGACTGCTCATTTCTGGTTCACCTTGAAGAGAATGTTCTTTCAAGAGCACTTAAAAATAATAGCTTTGGGGGGGACAAGTGAAAACAGTGTATGAACTGAGGATGTTTAGTCTGAAGAAAGAAGACTTGGGAGGACCAGAGAGCTGTCCTCAGACCTGGAAGGGCTGTTTTGGGGAAGAGGGAGATTTGCTCTGTGCAGCCCCCAAGGTGGAGTTGGGCTCAGAGGGTGGATGTGAATCTAAGGGAAATGTCCTCCAGGTTGAGCTGTCCAAGGACAGGGTTGTGCTAGCTCCTCATCAGTGGAGTTGTTCCACCAGCAGCCTCCCTGACAGGCATATCCTGAAAGGGACTGCAGCCGGGATGAGAGCCCTCCTCCAGCTCCACACTTCTGTAATTTACCGCCATCTTGCCCAACTCTATCTTCATAAATACAAGGAGAAGCCTCCTCTAGAGCCATATGGTGAGCTGCAGGACATCGTGGCAGGGCTACGGAGGACAGGAGTCAGCTGCAAGAGGACGGGAGAGTCAGCTGGGTTCTTGCCATCGCAGGAAGGGAAGCTGAGGGTCAGGTAGACACCAGCTTCCCTGGCTCAGAGTTCAGAGAACGGCTTCTTGGAAAGTTAACCCCAATCCAGATGAGCCAAGTTGCGCTCCTGGCTATGCCTCCTATGCTACTCGATTTTTTCCTATGCTACTCAATTTACCCAGCTTACCTCCTCTTCTTGGCCAGGCCCTGGCTGTGGATGTGGGCTGGGTGGACTCATGTGAGGCAGAGATGGATCCATACCCACCCCTGTCCACCAGGACCTGCAGTCTGGTCATGAGTAATGCAGTAGATTGCAAGTGCCAGAGCAGAAGCACAAAGTGGGGGCTTTCAGGACAGAGTGTTCTGACTGGCTGGGGATCAGACACGCTTCATGGGGAGGTGGTGTTTGAAATGTGTGTTGAGTGACGGATAGGATTTTGAGTGGAGAAGGGGGGGTGCCGATGCAAGTCTATTTAGTCTATTTACATTTTCTCTCCTGAGTGGGTAGGTAAGTAGGAATATAAGGTAGGTTTTAGTAGGTTTCGTTTCTTCCAGGTATGCAGATACCTACTTTTCACTTTGCAAGACGTGTGTCTGGAACGGTCCCCTTTAAGTTCAGAACCAAACTCATCTGTCAGTGGACTCTGTGAACCAGGACCAGCAGAGGAGGTACTGGAGAGGAGGTGGGTGGGAAGGGCTTCATGAGGGATCCAGGACTTTAGAGGAAGGATTAACATGAATGAGTTAACATTAATGATGTTATTAACATGACATCTCTGGTACAAGATTATTTGCAACAGGTGCTGTGTTAGTAACCAGATATCATAAGATATAGAAAAACAACAGGTTGTCTGCCCCTGGGAGCCCTCATGCTGATCACACACTATCTCCAACTTTTTTTAGTAGAAATTCCAGCTTCTTAACCTGTTAACCACAGCTATTGGCTCTGCTATAGACTGAATGTTTGCAGCAGCTCCCCTACTCTGTGGCAAATTCATACATTAAAACTTGTAACCATGATGACGTGAAAGGCCAGGTTCTCGGAAGAGTCTAGGCTATCCTGGCATGAACTAGATTCGTCCTTGTAGGCAGAAATGGGTGACTGATTTCAGCTGGTAATTCCAATTCTTATATCCTCAGAGGAGATGTTTGGTATGAGAGAGGCCTCTCTAGCCTCAGACGGCCCTCAGAGAAGCCCAGGTCACAGGGGTTGGCACTCTTGGTGGCAAAGAGGAAGATGCTTTCAGCCAGTGCCAGGGTCAGGTGGTGGTTGCTGCGGTCACCGTGGTGTTAGAGCTGCTCACAGGGCTTTGCAGGTGGAAGAGTGCCCATCAAATACAACCCTGTCCACTGACGGCCTCCTGGGCTACGGAAAAGAGTCTCCACCCTGGGGAGTACCTGGGACAGTGGTGAGCAGCCAGAAAGTTTGCCAACAGGGAGGCCCAGGGACTGTTCTTGTTCATCCAAAATCAGTGGGAAGGAGAGAGTGAGGGCTGTCTGCTTTATTGGGAAGGCAAGGTGCTGGCTGGCCAGGAGGCAGGATTGTCTCGTCATTTGGTAAGGGAAGGCAAAGTGAAAACATAAATACATCCTGCATCTATCGAGTGCTGCCTCTGAGTCAGGTCCTGGGCTGGGCGCCAAGGCGAGGAGAGGGGAGAAGGAACAACACGGGTCTTAGAAGGTCATGGTCCAGAGGCATCAAGAAGGTAAAGACACATTTAGTCAAATTCCAGGAGCAGTCTGACCAGGGCCATGGAGCTGTGCAAAGCTCCTGAAAGGGCATGAATTCACATCTGGGTTAGAGTGGAGGTGATTTGTGGGACAATGAGAGGTGGAGATGGCTTCTGAGATGGCCTTGTAGCACGTACAGGGATAGACATATTGATAAGGTGCTTGGTCCCTGGGGGGCATTTTATTCCCAGGGACATTATTGGGAGTGGTTAGAAGAGCTCCTGGGGAGGGATCCTTGGCTCACTGTTGGCCTGTAGGCAGTAGTGCCATCTGGGAGCCACTTTCTAGCAAAGTGAATGCTGTTTCCCTTCCACCTCTCCTGGCACTCCAGCCAACAGCAGGAGACATGGTTCTCATCCTGGCATGTTCTGGCATTGAGGGAGGCCATGTCTCCTCTTGGAGGCGTGGTTCCCCACTAAGACCCCAGGGGAGCTGGGATGGTCAAGGGCACCAGGCCAACAGGGCTGTCTCCATCCCTCCACCCGCTTGAGGGGAGAATCCCTGCAACACTAAGCTCATGGATTCTGCCAGGAAAAAGGGTGCCCCATCCCTTAGGTATGTTCAGGTGTGCATGTGGGTGAGCGTGTGGGTGAGCGTGTATGTGTGTTAGGAAATTCACTGGAATGCCCCCCCCAACAGTTTAGAATTCAGACTAATACTTGCCCCAGTCAATACCCTCTCCTTCCCACACCTTCCACCCCCAACCTAACCATACACGCCAGCTTGCCCACAGTACACAATGTGCTGGTGCCCAGGCTTTCAGGGAACTGGCCGGCCGCCAGGCTCATCTGGGCTCGCCCCACGAACAGAACCGCCAGCTGTCCTCCTTCATTAGTGAGCTCCTGCATCCCAAGGTGGAGCGTGAGTCTCATGGAGGAATGATTAACGTGCAATCCTGAAATGCAAATAGACTAAGACACCCCCACCCCCTCCCCCAAGCAAAACTCTGTCTCAGAAATTAACCAGAAGATCAATGTACTGCTGGTTGCAGGGGCTCACACATTTTCTCACTGGCCCATCCCAAGTCTGGACTGTTCTCTTAAAGGAAGTTCTTCCTTGGATGAATCAGGCAATCTCCTTGTGACTTTGACCTCTGGTCCTAGGTGTGTCTTCTGTCATGACTGAAGCCCTGCCCCCTCATTCAGTGTCCCAACTCCTGCTCTTCTGGGTTCTTCTTTGCTGTTTCTTAGAACCTGTTTCTTGGAGGCACTGGATTCCTGGCCAGGTGCTCTCTGAAGGGTGTTTCTTGGCTGTGTTGCACTGTCTGTTTCTGCAAACTTTAATTGTCTAGCACTGACCTCCCCAGGTCAAGAGGACATCCAGTCTAGGCTGGGTACTGTAGGGCGGACAAAGAATGGGTCACACAAGGACCCAGTGTTCTAATGGCTCACTGTCCAAGAAAGAAGCTCTCATCCACCATTCCAGACAAATAATGCCCGAAAAGAGGCACGGACAGAGCTCTAGAGATTTTAGGCAGGAATCCAGAGTCACATCCAGCCTGGTGATGATCGTGCCCCTCTTCCTCCCAACAGTTATCATAGGCACCATGTCAGCCACCGTGTGTGTCAGCATGAAAGGTAAGGACGAGGCTTTTCTATTTGACACCTATTTTTTTTTCTTTTTCAAAAGTGGGGTGGGGTGCAGGGAAATGGGGATGAGAATTGGGAATGACATCTGGGAGATGGTGGCTTTGAATTGGGTTAAGAATGATGTAGAGGACTTGGTCAGGTAAAGATGGCAGTGATCCAGAGAACAGCAGCAGGAAGAAGAAAAAGCCAGGGCAGGTACTTGAAACTGTGAAGATGCCATTTTGGCAGATGTGAAGGATATGGTGAGGGACTAAACAGAGTTGATACTGAAAGATATTAAGTGGGACCCTGTCTCAAGAGGCCAGAACTCTGAATTAGACATTTTAGACCTGGGAACTGCATATCCTCGATTTGTCTCTCCAGATCCAGTCTCCACTCCACTGTGGTAGATTAATTACAGAAGCAATCATCAGTTATTCCCCTCCCTGGATCCATGCCCCCTTGCCATGTACCTGTCACTGTTTCCCGCTCTGATTCTGAGCTCAGCCATGTGACTGGCTTGCCCAATGGGATGTTAGAGTTGCGCACAGAGGCTTGAAAAGTGGTTGCTCCTTGGGATTCTTCCTCTCCTGCTACTCTTGGACTCCTACCTCCATGAGGATGGGCAGGCAGGAAGACATGGGGTCCCCTGGAGGACCACAGAAGCACAGGTGAGCCCCAGCAGGGATCAGCAGAACTGCCCAGCTGAGCGCAGGCCAAACTGTACCCAGTGGGATCATGAGCTAAATAGACAGGCTTTATAAATATATATATATATATATTTATTTATATTATTATTTATATTATATATAATATATATTTATAAAGCCTGTTTATTTAGCTCATGATTCATATATATATACACACATATTATGTATATATAATATAATTTTTTAATCTTCATTTTTGATAATTTTTTAATAAGTACCAAAGTGGTCATTTTCAGAAAAAGCAAAACATCTTTGGCCTTTATGATATATTTTGTATGGTTTCGTATTGTTTTTCAGTTTGATTGTTAGAACTAGGGCACTAGATATCATTTTTTCAGTGCCTGAGGTCTTATAGGGTTTTAATCTGGCTCAGAATTCTCCACTTGTATATCTCCTGGGCACCTTAAAATAAACATATCACAAATAGAAAAAGCTAAAAAAATAAATAAATAAACGATGGTTGTTTTCAGCTTCTAAGTGCTGGGGGTGATTTGTTATACAGCAAAAGCCGGCTGCTGCAGTAACAAACCCAGCTTGAAGGATCCAGATTGAGAGGTCCTGGGATACAGGTGAGCATATTTTGCTCATGGAAGGAATGTAAGTCATTGTGGCTGGAGCGTAGACCACAGCAGGTTGCAAAAAAAATAGCTACTCTTTCTTCCCCTCCCCTCAGGAGGTGGAATCTATTTTTCTGCTCCTTGAATCAGGAGGGCTGTGTAACTCGTTTGGGCCAAAAATGCAGAGGCACTTTTGCAGCCTGAGCAGAGGGCTGCCAAGGGCTTACACTCCAGGGTTTGCCCACTAGCTCCTCTTTGGCCCTTTGTCTCTTTGTACATGAGCTCAGGCTAGCAACCTGGAGGGTGAGAAATCCAGGCTGACTAAGGGTCCCTGGCTCTTTCTGACTGCCTCAGACAAGATCACGGTAAGCTGCTTGATCATGATCAAGCCACTAATTGAAAGCAGACACATGAGTGAGTCTGGGTGAGATCAGCCAATCCTGGCACAGATCAGACCAGAAGAACCACCTAACTGAGCCCAGCTTAAATTTTAAATTACTACCCAACAGAATCAAGGGCTAAATTAGTGGTTATTACCTTAAGGCACTAATTTTGGAGTGGTCTGTAGAAGTTCTCTGAACTGTCCCTCCTGCTCTAGGCCAGGAGGCTGACATATCAGTGCTGTATCGATGAGTCCCCAGGCCCCGTACCTTCCAGCAGCAAGAGGAGGTTGAGGCAGGAGTATTTATCCCCTAGGTTCTCACCCTGCTGGGCTATCCGGTTTGTCTGCCACCTCTATCCATGGCCCTGCCCTACAGCCATGGCTCGCTTTCAGGCTTCTGGCAATTGCTCCTTCCCATGACCTTCAAGCCAGGGTGGTAACTCCCCCCTGATGCTGCCAACGCTGGGGTCCTTCAACCTTCCTTAGCCCTGCCCATACCTTCGTCTCTGCCCCATCACCCCATTTAAGAGTCTGCCTGTTTCCTGAAAGGACCCTGATGGACACACCTCTTCTGTGCACACGTAGGATCTGCTGAATGTTTTGGTAAACAGACACTTCTAGTTTGGGAAGAGTGGGATGGAACTCTTGCTGTAAGGGTCCCACAAGTGCTGCTTTGGGCTTGGACATTTGGAAAGTCATGCTGGTGAAGGAGGCTGCCAGGAAGCAACTTTCCCAGGCTGGCCCTCAGGAGCCATCTGGAGCACTGCTTTCTATAGGGAATAGTCATCACCCCCTTTCCTGCCAACTCCCCAAGTTAAAGAATGAAAAATGAGCCCTTTCAGTGTCCCCTGGTACCTTTCCTCCTCTCAAGAGAATTTTTCTCGAGTATTTTCATCAAGCATTAGGCCACTTGTTAAGCAAATCTGAAAGTCGGTTTCCCAAGGACCTTGGTTAGTGGGAGCACAGCTTTGAGCCATCTTTTCCTAACGATCACCCATGCAGTCAAGACCCTCCAGTGAGATGCCACTCCTACCAGCTTTGGGCTCTGTGCAAGGCCTTAATAGTAATCATTGTTGATGATGATAAATGGCAGAGCAAACAGAAGCTACACCTGCCACCAGCATTGTCATGGCCTCCAACGGAGAAGCATTCGGACCTCGGTTGTCAGGTTCATATAGGAAGCTCTGTAATGTAAGTCAGAGCACGATGGCCATGGTGTTAGCAGAGGTAATATTTGTTTCTCATCAGGAAGGGTGGAGCTTGAAAGGATATTTATCTACTCAGCAGCGAAAAGTTTTATTTTAGATACTCCAGGGAAAAACAAACCATAGCACAAGCTAGCTTGCAAGTCTTACCACCATTTTTCTCTAGCAGCCCAGACACAGGAGCCGAGCTGCCCCTTCCCTCCGGGGGTGCTGCCCCTCCTGTCTCAGGGGCGCAGCAGTAATTGCTTGGGGACAGAAGGCTCCACACCAGAGGCTATCACATCTGCAAGGCACATAGTGGGGACTTTGGGAGACTGAGGTTTGATTTTTCCTGAAGAGACAATGATGACAGAATCTAGATAAGGAAGAAAGGGACTTGGTAACATTTGAGGGGATAGTGAGGGATTCATGCCTGCTCTCATCTCTTAGACAGAATACTTCTTTACTGAGTGGGATTGTCCTGTGTATCATAGAATGATTAGCATCCCTGACCCCTGCCCTATAACTGCCAACAATACCTTTCCAGTCATCGTGATAATCAAAAATGTCCCCTCCCATTCCAACAATTCCTAGGGTGGGGTGAAGGGCCAATACAGCCTCTAGTTGAGAAATACCATAAGAGAGTTAGGGAAGAGAGAACTTTGCGGGCAACTTCCAAAAGCCCAAGGCATATCCACATGGGACACCCTTCCCACTCACCAGAACGCTCCCTCTTCTCTTTGACTCTGTGCGCACATGACGTAGAAACAACACCTTCCCCTCAGACCAGAGAAGGCAGAGTGCTGGGGCAGGTGAGGCAGGATTTGTAACAGCAGGTGAGTCTTCAGTCTTCCCTGATCAGTAGGGACCATAAGCATAATCATCCATGGATGATGAGGACCAACTCTCTGAAAGCTGAAGGCCTGACTGGAGTGAAAATCAGGTCCATCTCCTCAAGTTCTCCTATCTCAGAAGATGTGCTCTGTGGGGCAGAGGCAAGGAACTGACGATTGGGTTAAGCCCAATTAGCTCAGGCTTATCCCTGCTGTTCTCTACTAGGAATGAACTGTCCCCACGTCTCTCATGGCTGGCTCTTCCTTTTAATTCAAGTCTTTTCTAAACTAGATTACCCTCCCTTACCCTAGCACTCTCTATTCCTTATCCTAATTACTTTCTTCAAAGCACTTGTCAGTATCTTATGTCAGATTATTTACTCGCTGACTGTATGAGCTTTTAAGGATGTAGGTTCTTTGGAGCAGTAACGTAGTTTCCTATAGCAGTAGCTATATCTCCAGTGCCTGTTACATAAATACTTGTTGACTAAACTAAAAGATTGCTTAGATGTGGTGCTAAGTCATTTGCATTCATTGTCTCATGTAAACCTCAGAGTTTCTCTCATTCCCATGATCTTCAGAAGCCAAGTCTTGGTAAGGTTGAATAACCTGCTTGGAGCAAACCGATGGTCAGATCTTGCAGGCTGGGCTGTGTTGTGATGAATTCTTCCCCGGAGAACCTGAAATCAAATACTTCTCATCACTAAGAGGATAATGTCCTTCCAAGCTCCACCCATCTAGATGAGAAGTACATAGTAACACTACTATACAGTCATATAGCTACTTATTAAGTGGTACAGTAAGGGTTTGATTGATTCCAGTGTCCACAGTCTTATAGGTACATAGATAGATGCAAATTGCCATACTTCAGGGGAGCAAATGCTAAGTGCCCCAAGAGAGGTGTGGCTGCATGTAGGACCATGGGATTTTAGTCTTGCAGGCCTTCTCAGTCAAAAGTGGGAATGGATCAGAAGAGAGGGTTACACTAGCTGAGTCTGAAGGATGGGGAGTATCTAGGTGTGTGGGAATGGAGGAGAGGAGGGAGATGTCAGCTTGGATGGAAGGGGCACATTCCTTTCCCCAGGGATTTGGTGGCTCTGGAGTAAAGGTCCATACCAGGGGTGGTGGGAGATGGCCCTGGGGCAGGAAGCTGGCAGCCAGTGCATGGAGGGCAGTGAACACCAGAGTGAGATTTCAGACCTCATCTTGGGCAATGGGAGGGCCTTGAGGGACAGTGAGGGTGGGCAAGAAACAGGACCCTCTCCCACCAAAGGCCAACGGCATTTCCTTTCAGCAGGAAATCTCCAAAGTGAAGCCCTGTGAGAGAGGGGCACTGCCAGAACGTGTGGGTGGGAGTCCCTGAAAGGAATGCATGCCTGGGAGAGTCAGGGGCTGTTTCTTGGGCATCTATCTCCCTGTTTCACACCACTTCCCTTGGAGTAGACAGGCAGGAGCTGGAGAGCTTTTCTGGGCTGATTTGATCAAAATTACAAATTGGAATTAAGTCTGGCCCTGAACCATGCTTCCTGCACTGCCGCAGGCTGGCTTGCACCCACCACGGCCTCCCTCCCTTGTCTACTTGGTGACCTGGTGACCACCTGCTGCTCTAGGGCTCCTCATCCTGCAGCCTCCCCTCCCCACTCCGTGCTTCAGCCTGTGGGTAGGTCCCTGAGAGCCCAGCCCTGTTTGCCTACCCCTCCCCCAGTGGCTCTGGCGCTCCTAGAGGGCATTTCACACACATACATACATACCCTGTGCCCAACTCAGCATCTGGTCCTAAGAGGGTCTGGAGGTATCAATTGAATGAATGAAATTCTTCCCTCTGGAATGCCTTTAAAGTCGCTTTTCTTTCTGTAACCAGGGACAGTGGCTGGAACGGTTGGAATGTGGCCTTCGTTTTCCCTTGGTTTTATTCCTCTGAGTGCTGGCCAGACTCCCTTGTCATTTCTGATCCCAGGGACTGCTCATTTAAAATTCCTTCTGGGATATAATGCTTTCAGGGCTGATGCACTCCCATCTTTCCTCTCCATCCTGACTGATCCCCTGTCCCCTCCTCACCAGAACATTCCAGGACCATCAGGCACCAGTGAGCCAATGATGACTATTCTGATCACTCTCTCAGTAGTCATTTGGCTGAATATGAGACACATGGCAGTTCTTTTATTCCCTGAAGCCCAACTAAACGAGAAGCATTTTCACCTCCGCACCTTCCTCCTCACAGAAGCTAAAGGTCTCACAACATCACAGTGCCAGCCAGATTTCCTTGACCTGCTATCTCCCAGGCACCTCACTGAGATGGGGGCTTTTGAATTATTCAACTAATATATTACAAGGGGAGGAAGTCAGCACTGAGGGGTCTTCACTGAACAGCCTTTTCAACTGAGGAGCTCAATCTGGGAGCACTCAAGCCATCCACAGGGCTTCCCCAGTGCTCCGTGGTAAAGAATCTGCCTGCAATGCGGGAGACTCAGGTTCGATCCCTGGGTTGGGAAGATCCCCCTGGAGAAGGGAATGGCTACCCACTCCAGTATTCTTGACTGGTGAATCCCATGGAGAGAGGAGCCTGGAGGGCTACAGTCCGTAGGGTCGCAAAGAACTGGACACGACTGAATTGATTTAGCACACATGCACATGGTCCATCTACAAACCCTTGAATTTTAAGTCCATTATTTAGCATCTTCTTACACGCACATAGGCACATTCAAACCCCCATTGGCTGTCCCTCCATTGGCTGGGAGTGAGGTGACATCACTGCTGGTGAGGCTGAGCCATTTGGCTGTGAGGGTTCCAGGTGTCCCCTTTGGGTCTTACTAAGGGTTCCATCCTAGGCTGGGTGCTGGGAAGATAGAGAGAGACTGAGGGAACCACACAACTCAGATGTGTCCTTGTTCCCTGAGGGCCCTAGCCACTGACATCCACTCTGTCACAGACTTACTTGGGTCCTCCAGAGTGAGGTTTGGGGTTACCTGCCTCAGGTTCTTAGCTGGAGCCCCTTTGGGGAGCCCAGGAGATGGGGACAAGACATATGTGTGGATATTCATCCACCATACTATGATTCAAAACTGTTCACTCCTCATAGAGCTCCCTCCCAGGATCTACTAGCCCTGGAAAATCCTTTCCTGCAGAACACCCCAGACAACTCATTCATATCACATATTAACAAATATATATGGAATCTAGAAAAGTGGTACTGAGGGACCTATTTGCAGAGAAGAAAAGAAGATGCAGACATAGAGAATGGACTGTGGACACAGCAGGCGAAGGAGAGGGTGGGATGAATTGAGAAACAAGCGCTGTCATGTGTAAATAAGTAGCAAGTGGGAAGCTGCTATATAACACAGAGAGCCCCTCCTGTGCTCCAGGATGACTCAGACAGATGGGATGGGGGAGGGGTGGGAGGGAGGCTCAAGAGGGAAGGGATATATATATTTATATATAATTATAACTGATCCATGTAGCTGTACAGCAGAAACCAACATTGTAAAACAATTTTCCTCCAATTAAAAAATAATTAAAAAAAAAAGAAAGAAATCCTGTATTTCCTCCTGCCACACAGAACAAGCAGAAATTTCCTAATATTCCCCAGGCCTTCCACATCCAGGCCTTTGCTCTGAGTCTGCTCTTTTCTCTGCCAGTGTTGCTCTACTAGTAATTTATTAACATAGCAGTACTACCACAAACTTAGTGGCTTCACATATTTATTATCTCGTCATTTCTGAGGTTCAGTGGGAGAAGGATCCACTTTCCAGCTTACTTGGATGGTTGTTGGTAGGACTCAGGTCCTTATGGGTGGTTGGAGCAAGAGCCTCAGTTTCTTGTTGGCCAAAGGCTTTTCCCATTCCTAGTTGGTTGTTGGCCAGAACCTGCCCTCAGCTCCTTGCCACATAGGCTTCCCCTAAAGGGCTGCTTACTTCTCCCTAACCAGCAATCTTCTAGTAAGATGAGCGAGGTGGTCTTACAATCTTATCATCATGGAAATGACCTCTGTCCCCTTGGCGTAGTCTGCTGGTGAGTAGCGGGTCCCAAGTCCCACCCACACTCATGGCAAGGTGATTGCATGGGCGTGAACATCAGGAGGAGGGTATCATGGGGCCACGTCAGCATCTGTCTGTCATATGTGCCCGTCTCCCAGACTCCCAGGCCACCCCATGGATCTGAGCCGAAGGAGGATTTCATGAAAGCTTCCTTTAGCCATCCCAACCAGAACTCTAACTTTTCTGAGCTCCAACCTGGCCTTGCTTAAATTGTTCTTTAGTATTTCATTCATTCATTCACTCATTCAGGCATTTAACAAATCCATTTGAGCATTGTTAAATGCCTGACCCTATTATAGGTAGTTTGGTATAATGGTTAAGGCTACAAGTTCTTGAATTAGAGACTCTTGATCCAAATTCTTCCCACTGGGCCTCAGTATGCTCACTTGGAAATAATATTGTGTGTGTGTGTGTGTGTGTGTGCGCTCTCAGTAGTGTCCGACGCTTTGTGACGCCATAGATTGTAGCCTGCCAGGCTCCTCTGCCATGGAATCTCTGCAAGAATACTGGAGCAGGTTGCCATTTCCTTCTCCAGGAGATCTTCCCAACCAAGGGATTGAACCTGAGTCTCTTTCATCTCCTGCATTGGCAGGTAGACTCTTTACACTGCACCACCTGGATTTTACTTGTGAATAATATTGACTGATGATGAAGTCTTGAGTAAAGTTTAAATGAAATCACCATATGAGAAGTTTAATATTGGTCTGGGCTCATAGTAAGAAACGAGAAATGATTAAATCTGATACTTTAGTGATTCCACAGGTTGTTGTCCTGCCTCACCAGAGTCCACACAGCCTGACTTTGTCATGAGTGTTTCCGTGTTCGCCTTCCCTCCCAGCGGGCTGTCTGTGACTTCCCTGAGGACAGGTCCCAGCCTTAGTGCTCTTGGCCACCTCACTGGCACTTAGCACAGGGTCTAGAACGTTCGAGGCTTCAGTGACTGGCTGTGGGTGTAGATGGTCCCTAACCAATGCCCATCGGCAGCATAGCATTATCAGCACAGCCAATCTGAGCCAGTCCTCACTTCCCCACAGCGCACCTGCAACTCCATTCTGCCATCTTCCCCTTTTGACATGTATGGTGGGTTCAGATGCAAAATCATGAAACTGATGAGAAATTACAGTAGCTGGAGTGTTCAGCCTCCTTCCTCCCCTGCCTGCTGTTTGGCAAATGCAGGTGGCTGGCGTGCCCCATAGATCAAGGTCTCAGCAGGAGAACAGGGAGCAGGGTCTGGGAGTGCGTGGGCTGAGGGCCACGGGCAGTGGCCAGGAGGCTAGTAGAGCCAAGCCTCTGAAACCACACGATGGACATCAGCCGTTCATGTTTTGCTTGCCCAGAATATAACCTCTCCTTTCCTGTTTTGGAAGCGTCCTCATTCTGTGGGTCTTGGGTCAGGGGGTGGGGGGTGGGAGACCAGGACTCTGTCTCACACAGAGATGTCAAAGGCCTGAACGTGCCCTTTCCACAGCCTGGACTTCAGGGCTGGACACCACACAGACGTCAGCTTCCGGCTGCTGGTTTGGCTTAGTTGAGGATAACCCTGGTTATATCAGATTATCTCAGGAGTCCCACACAGATAACAGCAACCCACCAAGCACATCTCTACCCCATTTCAGCCTCTGAAATGTCTGTCCCTCCTGGGGCCGTGAAGGACCTGGTTCAGAGGAGAACTGAAGAGGGCGTGTCCCCTGCAGCCCACATCTCCTCAGATCATACTTTGCTTCTCAGTTGCCTCTTATTTATACATTGTGTGTGTGTGTGTGTGTGTGTGTGTGTGTGTGTGTGTGTGTGTTGCAGGGAAGTTGAGAGAGAGACTAAAACTGCAATGAGCTGCCTGCATTTACTGTCTGGGCCCACACCCAGCTCATCAGAACTGTGCTCACAGCATTCCCATGCCAAATGTGTCACCAGAGCCTAATTGTAGCCTCCGAGACAGAGAGTGGGAGAGGAAAACTAGGTCATAAGAAAGTCAGGGGAGAAAAGCAGCTTTTGAAAAAGAAGTGGCTACTTAAAAATTAGGATTCTCAAGCTGGAAAGAAACCTGGAAATAGAATCAAAGGGTTGGCAGTCACCTCAGGAGCTGTCTGCTCAGGAATCCCTGCTACGGCAGCCTGTGGACTTCACCCACCCTATGACTCCCCCTTCTTCCTGGTTGATAGCACCCCAATTTTGTCCAGATACTGAGTGCCCGTGTATTTCATGGACGCTCCCCTGGCACACTGATCAGTTTAAGCTAATTAAGCTAATTCTTTTTGCCAAGGACTGGAGGAGGCATACAATGTGACCCCACCCTCACCAATAAGGTGTAAAGGGAAGCCGGTGAGGGCTTCCGGGAATATTTTCTCCATTCCAAAAAGAAACTCAGTACTGACTCCTTCCTATATTTGGGTGTATCCATCTTAGACCTTGAGGGGAAACCCAAGAGAAGCCCAGAGACACTGCCCCAGGTGCCTGACTCCCTTGATAGGCTGTATCGTCTACCCTATTCTGTTAGATAACAGAACCTCTTACCAGGCTAGATGGCAAATTCTTTATTGTTCAAATGACCTTTAATCTGTGATTCTGTTAGTTGCAGGCTTAAGCCTCCTAACTGACGGCTAGCCCACGCTCCCTTCACAGGCCTCTACTAGAGCACCTCCAGGAACGGAGCCCTCACTACCTTCCTACCTCAAGCAGAGACTATTATTAGAATGTCTTCTCTGATACCAAATTGAAATTGGATCCCGGCAACTAACCCCATGATGGAGACTGATTTCTGCCTTCTGGAATCAGAAGCAGTAAGTCATCGGCCTCTTTCCCAAGACTTCTCGGTAGCCCTTAGCGGGCAGCTTCCACGTCCATCTGCACCTCAGCTTTTGCAATCTTTTCAGGTCACCAAGAGCCTCTACATCCAAGGCTGCTTCAAATACTAAATCCATCATCCTATAGGTGAGAAAACCGAGACTGAGAGAGGGGACAGGCCCTGCTCAAAGCCACCCAGCCATCCAGAGGCAGAGCCTCTTAATAATGGTAGGCAGATGGTGATAACACCATGGAAATAGTACTGGCAATGAATTATTGATCCTTTTTAGCTGGGGAGAGATCAAGCAGCTTCATGAAGGGAGAGAACATTTGAGCCTGATCTTAAACTATAAGTAGTACTTTTTTTAAAAAAGAAAGGAAAGAGAGAGGAGAAGCCATAAGTAAATCTAAGAACAGCCTCTGCAGCAGTGTCAGCATTCCATATCTGAGTGATCTTCTGGCCTAGAACTGGGCACCCTGTGAGATAGCACATCCTTCCTAATTCTTAGAAAGTTGTTTCCTAAAACTGTACTGAGGTCTGCTTCTGTATCTCTCATCCTTTGGTCCTAATTCTGCCTTCCAGGCCCCTAGAGAACAGGACAACTGCCTCATCCCCACATTAAACCTTTGTTGTGGGGCTGGTCCTAAACTCCATTTCTCCAGGCTGAGTACCCCAGTTCTTCTGATCATTTTCCAAAGGACATTGCTTCACTGTCCTGGTCATTGACTTTGGGACAGGCCCCAACTTGTTAATGTCCCTTCAAGTTGGTTGCCTAGAACTGAGCAAGACCAGGATGGTCTTCCTAGTGAGAATGGAAACCATCAATACCCATAAAGATGATCGTCTGTGTTATTCATTCTGCTATCTTCATCGGCACAATGTCATGCATCATTTTAGAAAACTCTCCATTAACTATTCTAGAAAACTCTTTCTCAAGATAAAAGTTGCCAATAACTTTATTGTTCATTCCAAGAATTTCCTGAAAGACTTATCCACCCATTAATAGAAAGCATCAAATGATTGTTTACACATTTTTGAACCCCTTGCTTTGCTGTGACCACCAGTCCTAAATTATTATGTCATGAGCCTTACTCAATCCTAATTCAGCACTGCCTTGCACTCCCACCCCCACCCAGTTCAAAGACTCGCTCAACTTAAACCATATTTCAAAATCCCAGTAAGTATCTTGACCTTGTCCAGCTTCCTCCTGAACCCTCCTGAGACTTTGTTGAACCAGAACTCTTCCCTACTGCAGTAAGAATAACCTCAGTGTTTTCTTATTAGCACGTTGCTTTTGGTGTTTCTACAGCAGCAAGAAATAGGTAAAGAAGGACCCTCATCTTCCTGATAGGCGGAGGGTCATATGGGACCTCCTAGCTCATATGGGACCATCACCTTTCAGTCCTCTGACCTCCCAAGTCCTCTCATCATGGACTGTGAGGACGCTTCCCCACGATTCCCAAAGGGCTTCCAGGGCCATCCCTCTCCAGCTTTTCCCATCTTCTTGCAACTCAGGTTTCCCCCTCCCCAATCCCGTGGAGCTTGAGAAAGGAGCCACTGAATTGCCTGACCTGCTCCACCATCACCCAAAACCCTGCCTCCCCAAGCTCTTTTCACTCAGTTGGTTTCTCTCTCTCCTAATATACAGATAAAGGACTACAGAATTATCAGTAGACATGTAGATAGGAAAAGAGTGCTTTTCGGTCCCAGGGGCTTCTTTTACCGTGTTCTCTTAGTATTTTTTCACTCAGTTCTGAGCTTTAACAAGCCCAACCCCCAGAATTGTCACACTAAGTTTTTTAGCACAATGTTAATTTGCCTTTTTCTTCTTGAAGAAATTTCAGGCCACACTCTCTGCAGCAGTCCATTTTCCATTGGATTATCTGTGGAATAATTGCTTTTTAAAATGACTGTGTGTGGGAAATGGATTCCAAAGGCCCCTGCCTGATGCATGACCTTGAGCTGGGTGACCTTGGGCAAGTGCCTCCCCTTTGTCAAGCCTGTTGCCTCCTCTGTCAAGGAGCGGGCTGGGCTAGATGATCTCCAAGGGCCCCAGAGCCCCTTGAAATCCTGCTGTTGTAATTCCATGCCTGAAGAGAAGGCATTTGGAGGTAAACATGCTTTTTGTTTTCAATTATAAAGACAAACATTCTTGTAAAACAAAGTGTGTAAAACCTAAACGGCCGGTGTTCCTTCTCCCATTAATCCCCCCAGAGAGTCTTTTGAGGGCAGTGTTTGCCAAGGACACTTAATGCATGCTTTTTGAGGAAGTTGACTCCAGTAACTCCCAGTTTACTGGGATAACTAAGGGACTGTTCTGAGAAGAATCTGTTCTTATAGTTTCTCTTTTTTCCTGGAGGAAAATTGCAGGATTTTTGTGTTGCTTAAGAGGCTTTGCTGCTAGGGACCTCACCTATGTCTTTGTCAGAAAATAGGACACAGCCATTTGCAGCATGGATGGACCTAGAGATTATTATATTAAGTGCAGTAAGTCAGACAAAGACAGACAAACACCATAAGATATCATCTATATGTGGAATCTAAAAAATCATATAAGGGAATTTATTTACAAAACAGAAATAGACTCACAGACATAAAATACAAAAGTAGGTGATGGCACCCCACTCCAGTACTCTTGCCTGGAAAAATCCCATGGACAGAGGAGCCTGGTGGGCTGCAGTCCATGGGGTCACCAAGAGTAGTACACGACTGAGCGACTTCAATTTCACTTTTCACTTTCATGAATTGGAGAGGGAACTGGCAACCCCCTCCAGTGTTCTTGCCTGGAGAATCCCAGGGACGGGGGAGCCTGGTGGGCTGCCGTCTATGGGGTCACACAGAGTCGGACACGACTGAAGTGACTTAGCAGTAGCAGCAGCATGGTTACCAGAGGGGATAGTGGAGCAGTGGGGAGGGGAGGAGATAATAAAGAGTTTGAGATTAACATATACATGCTACTATATATAAAAGAGATAAACAACAAGGACCTACTTATAGTACAGGGATCTATATCTAATGCCTTGTTGCAATCTATAATGGAAAAGAATCTGAAAAAGATCCTTTATATGCATGTGTGTGTGTGTGTGTGTGTGTGTGCATAACTGAATCACTTTGCTGTACAATTGAAGCTAATACAACATTGTAAATTAACTATACCTCAATTTTTTTAATGGTTATTGGCTGGAGGAAGAAAATAGGACACAGAATCTTGGTCTTAATCCAAGACTTGGATTTGCAGGGACCAAGAATCCAGGAGACGGGACTTCCCTGCTGGTCCAGTGACTGGGGCTCCAAGCTCCCAACGCAGGGGGCCTGGGTTCCATCCATGGTCAGTGAACTAGATCCCACGTGCCACAACTAAGATCAAAGGTCACTCATACCACAATTAAGACCTGAAACAGCCAAATATAGTAGGAATAAATATTTTCTAAAAAGACCGCAGGAGAGTCAGTGATCAGAGTGCTGACTATCCCTCAGCAGCCGTGGCTGGAGAGCCAAGCCCAGAAACTAGGGCCTAGGATGGTCATATTGACCTCAGCCTTTGGCTCTTTCCCATAAAACAGGAAACAATCCATGACAGACTTTATTTTCTTGGGCTCCAAAATCACTGCACATGATGGCTGCAGCCATTAAATTAAAAGAAAAGCTCCTTGGAAGAAAAGCTATGACCAACCTAGACAGTATATTAAAAGCAGAGACATTACTTTGCCATCAAAGGTTCATCTAGTCAAAGTTATGGTTTTTCCAGTAGTCATGTATGGATGTGAGAGTTGGACTATATAGAAAGCTGAGCACCAAAGAACTGATGCTTTTGAACTGTGGTGTTGGAGAAGACTCTTGAGTCCCTTGGATTGCAAGGAGATCCAACCAGTCCACTCTAAAGGAAATCAGTCCTGAATATTCAGTGGAAGGACTGATGCTAAAGCTGAAACTCCAATACTTTGGCCACCTGATGTGAAGAACTGACTCATTGGAAAAGACCCTGATGCTGGAAAAAATTAAAGGCAGAAGGAGAAGAGGACAGCAGAGGATGAGATGGTTGGATGGCATCACCGACTCAATGGACAAGAGTTTGAGTAAGCTCTGGGAGTTGGTGATGGACAGGGAAGCCTGGAGTTCTACAATTCATGGGGTTGCAAAGAGTCAGACACAACTGAATGACTGAACTGAACTGATAAAACAGAAACATTACCTTCCTTGTGTGTTTCCAGATTTAAGCACTGGAGTTGGACTCCGCGGCAGAGAACTGAGATGATACAAAAGTGCTAGAGGCTAACAGAGATGCATTTTTGTTACCCTCCATCCGTCCGGGAAGCAGCCCATCATGGAGAGAAGGATTGGTGGCACTGATGTTGGGAGCTCTCAGCCACAAGTTTATCTCCTCAGCTCATTCTGATCTCAAAGAAGGTCAGATCTGAGAGAGAAGGAGCGATTAGAGCCTAGTGTGGCCCCAGGAGGGGGATCTGGACAAGGCCATGCAGACATGGGTGTGAGATGTGGCTCAGAGGTGAGAAAGGGCAGGTGCTGGGAGAGGTGTACAAGCAAGGGGGCAAACTGGACTGTTCTCAAGGCAGAGGGGGTGGGGAGGAGGGCTAAGCCACAAGACACTGCAGGAGCTTGAATAGTGAAACAGACTGAGAGTCAGTTGGCTGAACTTGGCCCATGACAGAGAGCAAGCCACAGCACACACCAGTCCTGGACCTCACTCCCCTAGGGCCCCAGGCAAGCTAGGGACATCGGCGAGCTCATTGTGGTTTCAGAAGCAGAAGGCAAAAAACCCAGGACATTAAGATACTTGCCATGACACTGTTCACTCATTCAGACATCCATTCCCTCAACAAATGTGTCCTGAGCCTTTTCTATGTACCAGGCACTGTGTAAGGAGACATCCTGGTAAGTAGGAGAGATATGGCTCCTGTTCTTATGAGGGCTTCAGTTCAATGAAGAAGGCAGACGCTGAATTAATTTTGAGGTGAATGGTCAGGCAGAAGGGTCAGAGTAGAGGGGGTGGAGTTTGGGTGTGGACAAGTTTAGAGAGTGACCAGCATTGCAAGCTAGAGGGCAGAGGTAGCAGGTGCTTGCAAAGAACAAGACTATGTGGAGTGGAGTGGAGTCAAGTTGTTGGCATGATCCTGAGGTGACATGATGGTCCCGGCGTGGGACTGTGGCTTCTAGGAGAGTCTTGCAGGTGCACTTAGCCGGGTCGGTACTGGACTTGACGTGTGGGGAATGGATAAGGGAGTCATGAATGACCCTGGGTTTATGGCGTGGGGGACTGAGCGAGGCTGGGGTAGGAGTGAGAAGCAGGGGAGATAACCTCACACAGTCTCTTCATCTCCAGGTCACACAGTCACGTGGCTTCTGATTCAGCGATGGAGATCCGAGGCTGTTTGGGATGAAAGTGGTTCTTCTCTACAGAGCTATAATACCAGGAAGAGGCTGGCAATCTCTCTACTCTTCTTGAGGATCAATTCCTTCTCAATGTTTCCTTCTCAACAATGAGCTGAGATGACCCAAGTTAGGAACTGGAATTTGGGAGGGGAGACTCAGGAGCACATTCTTAAAAAGAAGACGAATGAAGTGGATGGAAAGTCAGTGTCACCCCAGGAGTGACAGGGAGTGGGACAGTGCAAAGCATCTCCGCACCCTGTGGACAAATCTATTCCCTCTATGATTTCGCCTGGCAGTGGATATTCCATGGGTTTAGTTTCCTAGTCTGTCGAAAGGAGGCACGTACCTCACAGAATTGCAGAGAGAAGTAAATTAGACAAAGCATGCTAGACCCCCACACGCTGCCCTGAAGTGCAGCAGGTTCTTGGTAAATGTTAGCTTCTGTCCTATCCCCTTGGCCTCAACCAGCCCCTGCGGACTGGAGGATAGATATTATGTACCGCCCTGGCTTACAATGCACAGTGAGGTAAGCACGTTGAAGTCCTGGACGACCTGCACAGTATTATAAAAACAGAGGTGTAATTACCATCAAGATCATGGTGACTCATGGTAATAATTATACTGAAATGTGACATGGAGGGTCAGTAGCCTTGTAAACAGCAGGGATAGCTGGAGTCCCTTTGCAAGAGCTATGGGTAGGAAAGGTATGGCTGGCTGGGAGAGCTGGGGACGTGGTCAGGAGGGCTTGAGATTGAATCTTGACTCTGGTCATGATAAGGTCACACTTTTAGCTGTGTGGCCTTATGAAACTGCTTGACCTCTCTGGGTCTTATGATATGGATAATGCCATCCAGCTCATAGGGTTGGTCCCAGTTAGCAAGCTAACATGTAGGGCTTCCCAGTACCCACCAGGAAGAAGAACACAATGTTAAGGCCAGGTAAAGGAGCAATTTAACTTCATGGTGCTTTTGGTTTCTCTTCTGTGAAATATGGATATTAATAGTACCTGCTTCCTAGGGTTTGATGACTAAAGCATATGATGTGAGGAAAATACATATAATGCCTGATCTAGTCAATCTTCATTATTACCAAATTAAGTGTTCTGGACAGATGTCTCTGCCCCCACTCCAGGCCTTCTGGGACTTTACCTTTGGTTCTTGGCTCTGGGCAGAAGGCTTCTGTAGAGCAGGAAGGTGCTGGATTCCAGAGAGAGTTTTGTACCATCTCATGGTCCCTGTAGGGAGCAGTCTAGAAGTCATTTGGGAAGGATGGTGGATTCAGAATCTTTTGATAACCTTAGCAGAATCTGTGATGCTTTTACAATTTTAAGATCTACCCTTCTCCTCTATGGAATAGAGATAGCTCCTGTATTAGTCAGGGTTTTCCAGAGAATCAGAATTAATAGTGTATATATATATATATATATATATATATATATATATACACACACACACACACACACACACACACACACACATATTTGGACTTCCCCAGTGGCTCAGTGGTAAAGAATCCGCCTGCCAAGCAGGAGACCCAAATTTGATCCCTGGGTCAGGAAGATCCCCTGGAGAATGAAATGGCAACCCACTCCAGTATTCTTGCCTGGGAAATCCCATGGACTGGTGAGGCTAGTGGGCTCTAGTCCATAGGGTCACAAAGGGTCAGACACAATTTAGTGATTAAACCACCGCCACCATATACATGTTCATTTATTTATTTACTTTAAGGAATCCCCACTTCCTGATTTTACAGGCTTAGTAAATTTGCAGGTACCCGCAGTTTGAGTCCAAACGCATTCCACTGGTATAATTCCTTTTGCTCAGAGGAGGTCAGTCTTTGTTTTTCTCAGGCCTTCAACTAACTGGATGAGACCCACCCATATTATAGAGGGCCATGTGCTTTACTCAAAGTCCACCAATTTAAATGTTCATGTCATCCAAAAACCTTCACAGGAAACATCCAGAATACTGTCTGACTGAAGATCTGGGCACCATGGCCCAGCCAAGTTGACAGACACATAAAATTAACCACTGCAGCTCTTTTCTTCCACATTTTATCTTTCGTAAATTTTCTGGGTTCAAACTAAGGCTTTAGAAGAAGCAGGAACATCCTTAACTTCCCACAGGCCCAGAACAGACCCTAGGACCCTGTAAGGTTCACCCACTTCCCTTGAGATGACTTAGTATCAGCCTGCTGCTGCTGCTGCTGCTAAGTCGCTTCAGTCGTGTCCAACTCTGTGCAACCCCATAGATGGCAGCCCACCAGGCTCCCCTGTCCCTGGGATTCTCCTAGAGATCAGCAAAAGTATCTGGTGATGGAGAAGTAGAGCAGAGACAGGGAGTAACTGACTCCAGGTCACAGCAGAGCCAGACCTCTAGTCTATGACTCCCTACCAGCTCCATGTTCTCAGAGTGGGTGTTAATTCCACTCTCCTAACACTCAAATTCCAAGGAGTGGAGCTCTTTTTTGTCTACAGAGGCCTCTGACTGCTCCCTGCCCTGTCTGAAAGATCAGCTGTTCCTGTAGGGTATCTTCCAGTCTTTTCTTTCCAAAACACTCTTTCCTTTCCAAAACACTCTTTCCTGCCCGCCTGCCCCCACCCCACCCACCCCCCCACCGCCCCCAACAAATGTATTGCCTTCTGCTGAGCTGGACTGGATTGAGATCAATGACATTAATTTGCACTTAGGAGAAGTTAGTGATTTTCCTTCTTTAGATATCAGGAGGCTTCCTGAAGCTTGTGGTCAGATGAGCTATTTTAAATCCTCTGCAGAAAGTTCCTCAGGCAAATCACAGGATCTTGGAGTAGGAAGGAGTTTCTGGAAAAGTTAAATTTATCCAATTCCTTTATTTGCAGATGAAAGCACAAAAGACCCAGGGTAGGGAAGTAATATGCTACGAACACCAGCATACACAGCTAAACAGAGTAGTATTGTAGTATTCTATTCCTTTATCAGAATTTAGTCCCAGGAAGAAGGAGCCTGGTGCTGGCTAGGGCAGAGATGTGGAGAGGAAGGGTCCAGTAGGAAGCTCTCCTATAGTCCAGGTGAGATGTGATAGGGGCTGGGCTCTGCAGTTGCAGGGTAGTGGGGAGGATGAAGGCTAAACATTTCATCCAAAGAGAGTTCTGAAAGAGAACCGATGGGCATAGTGACTGGTTAGATATGAATTGGGAGAAAGATGGGGTTCACGGTTCCTGTCTTGGTTGTTGAATAGAGGCTACCACCCAGGTCTATGGAGCATTTTAGAGGATGGGTCATGAGCTTTGGACAGGTTAGGGGAGGTATGTCCAGAGGAGACTGTTTGGTAGGTAGTGGAACGTATGGGACTGAAACTCAAAACATGGGATTGAGCATGAGATATAGGATCCACCAGCATGTTCTGGAGACTGAACCCATGAGAGGGAGGATCTGACAAGACGCTCATGGCCAAGCAAAAGTAGAACCAAAGCAACTTCTGGGTCAGAGTTGTTCCACAAAGTCATCCCAAAGAAAGCCATCCCAGAGGAGGATGGCCAGTGCTCACTGACTCCTCCTTGAAGAGGGCCTCTGTCCCGTTTCTCAGTGACCTCTTCCTTTGACAAACATCCCACAGTCTGTAGATAAAACACCACTCCTCCTTGCCCGAGAAGTAAATGCCCCCCATGTTCTCAGGGACAGCAGGTCTGCTGCTGCTTTCTGTCTTGGTAAATACAAGTTTCTTTGGAATGGGGAGAGCTTGGACGGGGAGGGTATGGGTGCAACTGACTTCTCAGTTTCCCCACCACCCAAGATGCCTGAGGTCAAGAAAAGTATCTGCTGAGTTATCTGACGTCTTGTGCTACCAGGCTGGTCCAGAGCCTCACAAAAGGGATGGAACAGCCCCTGAGAGGTTAAGTGGCTTTCTCAGATGCTGCCCTGAGTGCAGCATTAAGAACCATTGTCAGTCATTTGTCACCTTGAGCTCTTTCCAGCTGCTTGGTAATTCATGTTAAATCCCCAACGAGTATAGGTGCTGCTTCCTGGCAGCTTTCAAAAAATAGAAGTCAAGAGAAAATGAAAGCATTTCTGAGATCTCTTAGATCAGGTGGCTTAAACACTTTTTTTCTTAAATTTAAAAATAACTCACTCTAGACTTAGCAGAAAATTCATTCAGAAGGCCTTTGGCATAGCAGCATGAGTTGACAACACTTTTTCTGAATTATATATTATATATTCAGTGTCAGCTATGAACCTGGCAGGTAATGAGCTAAACTAAACTTCCTGGTGTGTATGTGGATGCACACACGCACACACACAGCTAGAAATCAGGGGGTGATTGTACTCTCACTGTGGGACGGCCCCTACAAAGAGGAGCACTACCAGTATTGCTGGTGAGGATCTCTTCCTGCTCTAAATGGGGAAGGAAATTTGGTTGCATCTCCGTGTGTGAAGCACAGCGCTAGGAGCTGACCATGTGTAATGACATTTGTTCTCCATTACAACCCAGGAGGTGTATATCATTTCCTCCCTTTTGCAGATAAGCGAATGGGGACTTTGAAGGTAGTAGTAACCTACCCAAAGCCTTGAACTCACGTCTCCAATTCAAAAATCCAGAGCTCTAGAGAGTAGCAGAAACATATATACTACCATATGTAAAATAGATCAGTTCAGTTCAGTTCAGTTCAGTCACTCAGTTGTGTCCGACTCTTTGCGACCCTGTGAACTGCAGCACGCCAGGCCTCCCTGTCCATCACCAACTCCCAGAGTTCACTCAAACTCACATCCGTCGAGTCGGTGATACCATCCAGCCATCTCATCCTCTGTCGTCCCCTTTTCCTTCTGCCCCCAATCCCTCACAGAATCAGAGTCTTTTCCAATGAGTCAACTCTTTGCATGAGGTGGCCAAAGTACTGGAGCTTCAGCTTTAGCATCATTCCTTCCAAAGAACACCCAGGACTGATCTCATTTAGAATGGACTGGTTGGATCTCCTTGCAGTCCAAGGGACTCTCAAGAGTCTTCTCCAACACCACAGTTCAATGGGAATTCGCTCTATGACTTAGGGAACTCAAACTGGGGCTCTGTAACGACCTGGAGGGGTGGGAAACAGAGGGAGCAGGGGTCAAGAAGAGGGGACATATATACACCTGTGGCTAATTCATGTTGATGTGTGGCAGAAATCAAACCAATATTGTAAAGCAATTATTCTTTAATTAAAAATAAATAAAAAACAAAATCCAGAGCTCTTTTTAATACTGCATTAGAAGAAACTGATGGTTTCTTGGTAGTTAGTCTCCAAGATGGCCCCAGTGAACCACTCTCAAGTGGTTGGCCCACGCTGAATCCAGGCGGGCCTATGTAACCAAACGAATGTGGCAGAAATGATGCTGCATGACTTCTGAAGCTGGGTCATAAGAAGTCTTCCAGCTTCTTGATCTCTTAGAATGTTTGTTCTGGAAGAAGTCAGCTGCTATGTAAGAAGTCCGACTTCTCTGAGATTTCCATGCTGTGAGGAAGCCCAACCTAAAAACATAAAGAGGCTACATGAGGAGAGAGAAATGCCCAGCTAACTCCCAGCTGTTCAAGCCATCTCAGCTGAGGAAAAAGCATGCAAGCAAAGAAGCTATTTTGAATGTTCTTAGTCAAGTCGTCAGATGACTTTAGTCCCTCAGCTGCCACCTGACTGCAACTGCATGAAGAATCTCAGATAAGATCAAACAGGTGAGACCAGGCAACTTTTAGAATCATGAGAAATTATTTTTGTTTTAAATGATTGCTTTTGAGTTGCACATTGATAACTGAAACAATTGGGCTTCAGGACTATTCCATCTATTATGGTTATTATGACCAGTTTTTATTAACCACTTACTATATGTCAGGCACTGCACTAAGCATTCTACGTTTATTATTCCAACTGATTTTCACAAGAACTCTATGAAACAGTGCTTATTATTATTCACTTGACCAGATTTACATATGAGAAAGGTTCAGAGACGTTAAGTAACTAAACCCAAGGTCACACAGCTAGTGGGTAAAAAGGCCAAGATTCAGACTCCAGCAATCCACCTGTAGATGTCACGCCGTCACATACTGTGCTGCTCTGTGACTAGACACAGGTGACTCCAGGGGCTGACCCCTAACCAATGGGCTCAGATCTGGGGAGTTTGCCTTGGAAAGTATCCCTTTGCCTAGGAAGCTTGTTCTGGAAGGTTTGGAGCATCTGGGTTCATGCTGAGTCTTCCAGGGACAAGCATCCAGGGCTTTCTGAATTCATTCACACAGAGAAACAAATGGTTCTGACCTTTTCTTTTTAAAATGTTTTTCAAGGGAAGTCAGTGCTGCCAGCAGGGTCTAGATTGATGGCTTTGGATGCTGAGAAGGAGAGCCTACACCCTGAGTTGCTTCACTCGGTACCATGGGTCAGAGCAGCCAGAGACACAGCAGGGCTCGGAAATGTCATGTCGATTACCTATTCAGAACAGTCTCCTTCCCTTTTCTCTCCAGCTTTATCGCTTTTCTCATCTGTGGGATGTTGAGGGCTGCCCTAGATTTCCTGTCCTCAGAGCAAAAGAGATGGGAAGAGTAATACTCCAGCCACATGCGAAGAGAGGGCAAACATGAAGACAGGAAGTAGAGTAGGGGCCGAGGACCACGGCTCTGAGCGAAGGCGTGTGCATCAACACCATTGGTTCCCCTAGGCTGGGTCCCAGGAAGGCACCAGACCAGAGCCACACAGGCCACGCTCCCCAAAGACACAGCCCTCCGTGGGTAGCTGGGAGACAGAACGCTGGGCCCCAGAGACTGTGGCCCTCATGTGCAGTGACGGCTCTTATTCCAGGCCGAAGTATTGAAAAGCGCTGATCTTCTGGGTGTGCCGCTCGTTCTCCCTTTGCCCTAGCCAGGCTCCTCCGTGGCCCACGTCCCCACCCCTCCCCCAACCACCTAGTGCTGTCCTCAGAGTGCATCCTGACACAGGCAGAGGGGTGAGGGATGTGGGTCCAGAATGGCACTGGGGCATGAGGAGAGGCACGCGATCTCTTCTACCCTTGGTAAGACATGTTAGGCTGGTGGGGAAGTCCTCCACATTCCAGCCTCCTGAGAGCAAAGCATCCAGCCTGTCCTGCTGCCCCTCCATCCCCATCCAGGCTCTGCCCTGCTCGCCCAGAGCCCTCTGGCTGAGCAGCTTTCATCACGGTGGGGAAATCTCTTCTCTCCACCCCAGCTGCCATCACATTTCCCAAACATCAGTCCTTTAAGTACATTTTTACCATTTTTTACATAGCCTTATACCGCTTGCACTTTTATTTACTTTCTAGTTTTCTTTAAAGTGGCTTTTCCTTTATATTTAAATTAGTTGATTTTAAAAGTAAAAATATATGATGGAAAACCATTATCACTTACTGTAAATGGAAGATGCCTGTACAAATGAATACAGAAAACCTCAAAAGAATGTCATTAAATTTGAGCTAAATATTGTTGTCTACCAAGATCTAGGCTTGAGACTTGGCCTGTGTTTATTCAAAGGAATGTTACAATCTGTGAAAAATGCATCAACGGAAACTTTCCTTAACGTAAATTTAAAAAATCAAAGAGAATGAAAAAGGGCAAAATCTTTTTGTTCTGTGATTTAGCGCTATTCAGTGTGGTGCATAGATCTCCCTAATACCATTTCTCCTCCCACCCTAGCCTGTATTTTATATTCTGATAGTTATTGTCCTGCTTAATCCTGCTGTGCCTTTAAAGACCAGCTCAAAGGCCTTTCTTACCACTCTTGCATATATCTTTCTCCTCTTTCTCTAAATAGTAACAGATATCATTTGATAATGAACAGGTACAATTTATTATGACACTAATTGTAACCTGTCACCTAATTGTTCTATTTTTACACAGTGTCATCCTCCTAGAAGGCAATAACTGTGAACTCTTTTTCGGGGGTGTGTGTGTATATATTTGTAAGAAGAGGGAGTAATGGCAATTTCACACAATATCTTTCATGTTGTTAAGCACAAAGGGGATGCTTGATTTATCCTGCTAAGTTAAATATAACTCCCTGCTACTACTAATTGTGATGCTCAAGTTGATGTTTTTACCATCATATCAAATAATATGTATAAAAAATAACAAACAAATTTCCCAGCTCAGCATATTTATTTCGCATGATGTACCAAACAACACAGTTCTGGCATAACAAAAATTTGTGAAATCACCTCTGAGTTGTCTGCAATTGGAATTATAGAAGTTAGAAAGAGACAGCATCGGAGATTTATTAACTAACTGTATCTTTTATCCTTTACCCTCTTCCTTATCCATTCAGCAAAAGTTGATAGAGCACTGACCACATAACAAACACTAGGGGAATAAAAGTGAAGCATAAATTGTGTTTCTGATTCGGAGAAGCTCATCACTTATAAAGAGAGATGACATGAAGACCAATCACTACAAGCCAACACAAATGCAGTATTGCAGGTATCCACCATGGGCTATGGGAACCAGGAGCAAGGTTGTGATTCTGACTACGAGAGCTGGAAAAGGTAGCACAAAAGAGATGACCTTTGAATTAAGATTCGAAAATGAGACAGACTTGTCAGAGAGAGAGCATTCCAGGCCAACAAGTGAGCAGAAGCAAGGGTCTGATGGCTTGCAACTGGGTGTTTCTGAAGTGGCTGTGACTAGAGGTGGTGAGAGAATGAAGCGCCTGGTAAGAGATAGAAGTAGAATGAGAGGTAGGGGTCAAACTGTAAAGGTCTTTACATGCCTGGCAGTGAGGAGTTATAGAAGGTCTTTAAGTAGGAATGTATTGGGTTGGCCAAAAATTTCGTTTGAATTTTTTGATAGCGTCTTACAGAAAACCCTGAAAGAAATTTTGGCCGACTCATTATAATAGAGATGGCTGCTGCTGCTGCTGCTGCTAAGTCGCTTCAGTCGTGTCCGACTCTTAGCGACCCCATGGACTGCAGCCCACCAGGCTCCTCCATCCATGGGATTTTCCAGGCAAGAGTACTGGAGTGGGTTGCCATTGCCTTCTCTGAGAGATGGCTAGTTACCCAGTATTCTTGCCTAGAGAATCCCATGGACGGAGGAGCCTGGTGGGCTGCAGTCCATGGGGTCGCAAAGAGTCGGACACGACTGAGCGACTTCACTTTCACTTTCAGTTACCCAGTTAGTGTTTATTCTCATCTTCCTTCTTTTTTACTGAACTTGGTTGTTTAGCTGGGCCTATTCATTTCCAAACCAAAACACCAAATTCCTCAGTTTCCCACAAAGTGGGAGGCAGACATACGAATAAGTTTTGACAAAGAGACATAAGCAGAGTGTTGTACGGAACTTCTAGGAAAGCTGCTGAAAGGGAGAAGAGTTAGCCAGATGAGACCCCATTTTCCCTTCTGCATTTTGTCTTCTTTTGGTTTGCAACTTGGACGTGAATAGTTGGAGTTCCAGCAATCCTTTTGGACTACAAAGTCACTTTGATGATGAAAACCCTAACTGAAAATGATGGAGTAGAAAGAGCTACTAACCCTGTGGGTCACCTTGTCTTTTGGGTCAGAAATAAAGAAATTTTCATGTTGTTAAAATTATTGCTACCTGAGGGTTTTGTAATATTCAGCCAAACCTAATCTTAACAAATACAGGGAGTCATGGTCTCTCTGACTTAAAGACCATGTCTGATGACTCCAGTATCTGGGTATGCTTTGGATCTGTTTATGCATATTTTTTTCTCTTGGTTTTCATCATTTGATCTTACCTCCTGGTATCCCTGGAAATTTTTGATTGAAAAAAAACCATTGTATAGGACAGGCAGGGAGGGAGGAGATAGATTTGAGGAAAGTGGGCAATTTAGGAAAGTGGAGTGAGCTGAAATCGGTCTCGGATTAGCTGTGGGCATGAGAGAGAGGAAGAATTCAAAAATGGCTTTCAGGTTATGGCCCTCAGATGTCTTCTCCTTAGATGATCTCAAGGAGTCAGCAAGAATTCCTGCTAGTGACTTTGGAGGTGGTCACATCAAGCGCCCTGTGTGCAATGCCCCGTGCCGCCCATTATGTCTGGAGGTGAGCAGTAGGGCAGCAGTACCTTCCCCAGGCTCGTTCAGTAGCATGACTTTAGCTTGAGTCTGGCTGCTTCCCTTCTTCTGCTCACCCTTCCCCTCTGCCTTCTCCCCCCGACCCCCACCTCCTCAGCCTCCTCTCCACCTTCCTTTCACCTCCCTCCCCTTCTCCTTTATGTCTTGCTTCTCAAGCCTTTGGGGCAATTCTGATACCATTAGAATGAACTTATTTTCTATTTCTGGAGTCCATTTATGTACCTTGCAACTCAGAACTCCGATGGATAAAGATTTGTGCACTCATAATGTTCAATTCGTGTATGACAAAGGGTTTTCTCACCATGGATTAAATTTCTTAATATAACTTAAAAGCACACTTGCTCTGTTTTTCATATATTCTCAAAAATGATGGGGAAAGGCCAGAACATAGAGATGAAGGGTGGAACAGAATGACTTTTTCAAGCAGTATTGTATAATAAATATCTATTGCTCAGTCGAAACCATGAAAATGGTTAATATGTCTCAGACATTATGTAGAGAAAGAAAGACAGCTTATAATTTTTAGTCTATCCTCCTCATCGATCAAGGTGAGATGCTCCATTCTGGGGATGCTGAGCTAATTTCAGGGATTCAGGATATATGACTTCCTCTTAGCGTGCTGCCCGGCTGCTCAAGCAGAGGCCAGCCCAACACTGGCCCTTCAGCTGGGAAGCAACAGGCTCTCTGCTGGGCCTGGGCAGGACTGGCCTGCCCTGAGTGCCAGCACTCTGCTCCTTCAGGGCCTGGAGGCTGTACAGGGAGTGGACCATTCAGTATCCCTGGGGCAGGTAGTCTAAAGTGGGACCTCAGGGGAAGATGCAGGTTGATTTGTGACAGTCTCAGCCTACCCATAGTGGTGCTATCAGCTAGAAATGCTGGGGGACACTCACCTGGGCCCAGGCCCTCCTTTTGGAACCAACATTGTGGCTGGACTGGCCCCAGTGGTTCTTATTATGATTGTAAGATGCCATTAGACACGTGCATCAGGAAAATTTGAAGCAGACAAGGGTTATTACTCACAGGTTCTGGAGGGTACTTGGCATGCTCTGGGCCACACAGTGAGGCTGCAAGATAGGAGGAGATGGGGTAGGGAGAGAGAGACAGATAAATAGAAAGAACATGCTGGTCCAGGATTCTTCTTCTGTTGGGGCAGAGGTGGGGGTGGGGGGAGTCTAGAGGTTCACAAGGTCACTATTGGTGAATTTAAAACATAAGATCAGGAATTAAAAGCACGGGGAGAAAAGTAGGGGAAAAAGTGATCCAATGGTCACTTAACTAAATCAACCAAAGGTTTTTTAAACAGAGGAACTCCAAGGGGGGCAGCCTGGCTCTTTATCCACTGAGGATTACACCTCTGCAATGGATGCCTTGGCAATCAAAGAGTAAGTCAAGCACTGGCCTCACAAAAGAGAAAACCATCTGTCAGGGTTCATGCCACACAGGGCATCACTAAGTCAGCGTGGTCCTAGAAGCCCAGCGGGCCGCAGGAGACCACACCTGGCCTCCTGCTGTTTGGAGATGAGCATGGGTCCAATCCTGCGGCATTCTGCTGGCCACAGCCAGGCACTGGGGCTCCACTCGGGGTCACTGGGGGCTACAAAGTTCAGAGATATAATTTGCACTTTCCAAAACTGACTCCAACTGGAAATAGATTGGAGGGAAGAAACTGTATGTTACCAAATTAGTTAGGATCTGCTGGCTAGTTTCTACATGAAAGAGGATAGATTCACACAGGTGAAACTGTGTGAATCATCACCCAGAATGACATGTTTGCAGATTTGTCTCACCTGTCAAACTTTGAAGGCCCTTTTCATCTTTCTATTGTCTGGTACCTAGTTTAGGGCCTGGCAAAGAGGAATCTAATTACTGTTGTTAAATGTATGCATGAATAAAATAATTACATAAACGGACTAGAAATAACCTCAGCCTGGTCAACAGCAGGCCTGAGTCCAGTCTCTTGGTCCCTGAATTACCTTGGGTAGGTCACTGTCTCCTCTTCAGCATCCTCATCTGTGAAATGAAGGCGGTAGAACCTGGGGTTGTTAGAGGGTGTTAGTTCTGTAACCTAAGAACCAACCTTACGCAACTGCTTGCAGTCTGAAAATAAGGGATCTCAAAGACACAAAGCTCTAATTAGAACTCAAAGGCCTGAAGACCTTAAAAGTCTTGCTAAGCCAAAACCCACTGGAGCCAGGATAAGCTTCAGGGAAGAGGGGCTGGGAGCAGCGAAGTGGGGAGGGAGGCATCACAGGTGCAGAAAGCAAAGGCGCAGAAAGGAAACACACTTGGTGTGTACCGAGGAGCAGGGAGGGCCTGGCTTTGCAGGAGCCAGGCAGTCCCCTCATCCTCCCATCAGGCACCGGAGTCACTGTCATGTTCTGTGTAGCCTCTCAGACGGCAGGAGAGGGGGATCTGCATGGATACATGACCGAGTCCCCTCATCTCTCAGCTGGAGAAACAGAGGATAACAGTGCTGGCCCAGGGCCTTGTGGAAGGTCTCCCGACCCTGAGTCTGGGACTTGCTCTGTCTCCCGGGCTCATCTGTGAGTCTTCAGAGGATTCACACCCCTGCCTTCCACATCTCCCAGGTGCCGCAAGCAGGATTCTGTACATAGAAGGTGCTTCATGAGTGCTCTGCGGGAACGAACAACTAGCTGAAGAACCCTGCAGGGTTCTGCTCAGTGTGCTGAGCAATAGCAACCATTTCGGGGGAGACTTGGGGAATTTTCCAGAGCTTTAGAGGCCTGGCACAGCTTGTCCTGAACCTACAGGAGTAAATCGCTTGCCTCTGTGAAATGAATTATCTCTCCCCGGGCACCTAGTGGTGAGAGAAAGCAGTCATTCGCTAAATGGCCCCTTCCCGCTGCATGAGAGAACAAATGTGCTTCACGTGAGCATGGAAATCACTTCTCTCGGGAACATTTCTGAAGAGAGTCATTTCAGCAGGGCAGCTGGCGGCGTGACTGGAGCCAGCACTGTGATGCCACAGCCAGCCAGCCCTCGAGAGAGGCAGCTCCCTTTTATTTTTATTAGAGGGACCTCAGGCCAGGGTGGAGAGAGACTACACCAGTGACAATCAAATATTTTCCTTCCCCATCCAGCCATTCTCAAGACTGAGGCCCAGGGAACAGAGGGGCCCCCAGGAGCCATTCCGGGGTGGAGATGAGACAAAAGCACCCTGACCCAGGGCAGGCTCTGCGCTCGGCTGACCTCTCAGAGCCCCAGCCCATCCTCTCTTCAGGTCATTGCATTAGTCATTGCACACCACCCCCACACACCCCTTTATTACCCCTTATTTTTTTCTTAACACTTTATTTTTTTTATTGAAATATAGTTGATTTACAATGTTGTGTTGGTTTCCGGTGTACAGCAAAGTGATTCAGTTTTTTAAATATATACCTTTCAGATTCTTTTCTGTTATAGGTTATTACAATATATTGAATATAGTTCCCTTTGCTATACAGTAGGTTCTTGTTCTTTATCAGTCTAATGCACAATAGTGTGTATCTGCTAATTCCAGACTAATTTATCCCTCCCCACCTCTTTTACCCTTTGGTAACCATAAGTTTGCGTTCTATGTCAGCGAGTCTATTTCTGCCTTGTAAATGAGATCGTGTATATCACTTTTAACATGAAACACTTACTTGTAAGTGAGAACAGATGACACTCGTCTTCATCGCCCCTCGCTTTTCATCACAGGTGCTTCTTCTGGGCCCGCAGGACCCAGGTGGTGAACTTGGAAGCGTAAGGAGCTTTCCCTGCCCCTCCACAGGTGGAGCAAGTCTGCCCCTCTACTTCTGAGCCATCAGAGTGCATCTTTTGTTGAAAATACTTAGAACTTATCATTCTTTGGGAATGAGAATTTTGAAAAAGGAAACAAGAACATGAGGCAGTAGAAAAGAGACCAGTGTGTGTCCTGAGTGGGACCCCTTCATTCAAGCTGCCTCATTTTATACATATAGTATTTATTTCACAATAACCCTGCTGAGGTGGACATTTAAAATATCAATTTAAAGATGAGGAATATGAGATTTAGAAATGTTTTTTAAATTGCCCATGTTCATCATCTACCAGGTAAGACCTCACATTAGAAAATCCTAGAACCTCATAGCTGGAACTCTCCTTAAACTCAATCCATCTGGTTTAATTCCTCCCCATCCTCTCATGTTTCCTTTTTGTTTCCATTTCAATCTTTTGGTCAGTTTTCTGCTATCAGCAATACTTATGCTTTGCTCCAACCTCTTGGGCTACAAATCACCACTCTAGGGAAGCTGTGGAGAAGGAAATGGCACTTCACTCCAGTACTCTTGCTAGAGAATCCTGTGGACGGAGGAGCCTGGCGGGGTGCTGTCCATAGGGTCACACAGAGTCAGACACGACTGAAGCAACTTAGCGTGCATGCTTGCATTGGAGAATAAAATGGCAACCCACTCCAATATTCTTGCCTGGAGAATCCCAGGGACAGAGAAGCCTGGTGGGCTGCCGTCTATGGGGTCACACAGAGTCGGACATGAATAAACCAACTTAGAAGCAGCAGCAGCAGGGAAGCCGAGTTCTGACACTCTCAAGAGTGCTTATTCTCCAGCAGAAGACTCTTCAGGGTCTATATGGGAGAGCATACTTGCTCGCATCACATTCTCTAATAAAAGACTTATCCATGATGCAGATGATACTTTGGTCTCCATTGGCCTTATTCCCTTGTCTTATTCTGTACTGGTTCAGAGTATGGGTGAAGATGAACAGTATTATTTGGATACTCAAAGTGAGCTGAGTCCATAGGATTCTCTCTCCTGGGATTTTGAGTCTTGAGACGCATAGGGATCAAATTTGGTTGGAGTAGGGCTGTCCATAGGCTGTGCCCTGGAGAGAAAGACGGTGAACTTGGCTACCGAGGCACGAGGACCTATGGTTCCATCCTTCCAAGCCTGGGCACTCAGCTCTTTGTTTCTGAGAGGTACTGCATTAGCTCCAGCCTTCTGGTTGGATCTTGAAGAAGAGACAAGATTTTTAGACAGTGATGGAAAGAAAGCAGGGCTGGGGTGGAGTTTCCAGGTAGAGAGGATGAGCAAAGGTAATGGGTAGAAAAGCCCACAGAAGGTTTAGAGGAGTCAAGTGTAATTGGCTGGAACATACTGCATGCGTAAGTGAGCAGGAGATACAGTCGGCTAGGGCCAGCTCTTGATGGACATTGAATGCACAATAGGGAATTTGGAGTTTGTAATGCAGGAATTCAGAGACACTGAACAAAGTGAAGCGCAGGGTGACATGTGCAAGGATAGACTGAAGTCAGATCAGAAAGGACCAGAATTACAGTCCCAGCTCTGCCACCTCATTAGCCTGTCTCCCCTATTCCAAACCCACTCTCCTAAGGTAATCAACATTGACAGCCAATATGTATTTTTCACACCTTTCCTTTTGCTTACACAAATACAATTATAGCACCCATCCCCCCCCCTTTAGAGAAGCTAACATGGTATCATATACATTACTCTATAACTTGCTTTGTTTACTTAAATTCTGCAAACATTTTCCAAGTCATTGCACACATATCTAACTCAGTTTTGTTTTTAATGGTTGCATTTTAATCCATGTATGAGTTTCCCATAATTAAGCCAACCAATTAACTATGGATGGAGATTGAGATTGTTTCAAGCTTTTGCTAATACAAAAGATAGTGTAAATTTACTCTTACACACTTATTTTTACAACTTTTAAAAGAAAACATGCTCAAAAGTAGTACTCCTATGTTAAAAAGAAAGTCCATTTATCCTAGAGGAGAACATAGGCAAAACACTCTCAGACATAAATCACAGCAGGATCCTCTATGATCCACCTCCCAGAATTCTGGAAATAAAAGCAAAAATAAACAAATGGGATCTAATTAAAATTAAAAGCTTCTGCACAACAAAGGAAAATATAAGCAAGGTGAAAAGACAGCCTTCTGAATGGGAGAAAATAATAGCAAATGAAGCAACTGACAAACAACTAATCTCAAAAATATACAAGCAACTTATGCAGCTCAATTCCAGAAAAATAAACGACCCAATCAAAAAATGGGCCAAAGAACTAAATAGACATTTCTCCAAAGAAGACATACGGATGGCTAACAAACACATGAAAAGATGCTCAACATCACTCATTATTAGAGAAATGCAAATCAAAACCACAATGAGGTACCACTTCACACCAGTCAGAATGGCTGCGATCCAAAAATCTGCAAGCAATAAATGCTGGAGAGGGTGTGGAGAAAAGGGAACCCTCCTACACTGTTGGTGGGAATGCAAACTAGTACAGCCACTATGGAGAACAGTGTGGAGATTCCTTAAAAAATTGCAAATAGAACTCCCTTATGACCCAGCAATCCCACTGCTGGGCATACACACCGAGGAAACCAGAATTGAAAGAGACACATGTACCCCAATGTTCATTGCAGCACTGTTTATAATAGCCAGGACATGGAAACAACCTAGATGTCCATCAGCAGATGAATGGATAAGAAAGCTGTGGTACATATACACAATGGAGTATTACTCAGCCGTTAAAAAGAATTCATTTGAATCAGTTCTGATGAGATGGATGAAACTGGAGCCGATTATACAGAGTGAAGTAAGCCAGAAAGAAAAACACCAATACAGTATACTAACACATATATATGGAATTTAGAAAGATGGCAATGACGACCCTGTATGCAAGACAAGAAAAAAGACACAGATGTGTATAATGGACTTTTGGACTCAGAGGGAGAGGGAGAGGGTGGGATGATTTGGGAGAATGGCATTCTAACATGTATACTATCATGTAAGAATTGAATCGCCAGTCTATGTCTGACGCAGGATACAGCATGCTTGGGGCTGGTGCATGGGGATGACCCACAGAGATGTGATGGGGAGGGAGGGGGGAGGGGGGTTCATGTTTGGGAACGCATGTAACAATTAAAGATTTTAAAATTAAAAAAATATAAAACTAAAAAATAAAATAAAATAAAAAGAAAGTCCATTTAAAATTTCAGTAAGTGTTTCCACATTAATTTTTCCAAAATGTTGTAGCAGTTAATTCCCACTACTGAGTACACTCATTTGACGGCAAAATTAAGAAGTTTATGAAACCAAGTGTGGGCAGATTTGTGCATTAACTCTTATACTCTCCTGGTAGAAATAGAAATTGGTGCTATGTTTTAACAGGAGTTTAGTATTATAAAGTTATGTATTCATATACCCTGTAACCCAAATGACTAGGTATATACAAAAGGAAAACACTTTCACACCTATTCCAAGAAACTCATACAGCAATTATGACACAATAAGCAGAAACAAGAAATACCCTTTGGCAGGATATTGAATATATAAATTGCGGCACTGTCATACAATTGGTAGTGAAAATGAATGAACTATGACTACATGCTATAATATAGTGTACACATATTATGTACTAAACAGACATGTATAAAATACTGAGTGAAAAATTAAGACCCAGAAGAATATTGTTTACTGTTGTAAGAAAAAAACTACATTTGTAATAAAAATAAACAAAATTGTATATATAATAAAACTTTCAAAAATCAAGATAATGATAGACAAGTGTCGCCTTAGGTAGAGGGAGGAAGAGGGGGTGGAGGAGAAACACATAGGCAGAATATATTACTGCTGATGGTCTGACTCTTTGACGTGGTTCGTCAGTGTTAACTATGTCATAAATAGAGGGTAGTTGACTGATTAATTTAAAAAGGGGCCATTCATGAGAATGTGTCAGGAACCAAGGCTATAATAAGAAAAAGAAGACAGAAAAGTGAAACCAACAAGGAATAAGAGATGAGACTTCACTTGAGGGGACCAGGGTTCTGTGTGATGACAACACGGGGTTCTTGACTCCTGGGTTTGGATCAGGGCATTTGTGGGGGGTATTGACATATTCAATACAGATTTCTCACAAGAAACCTGAGTTGATTTGTAAAAACAAACTCCTTGGATTCCTTCCCCTTGTGCACAATGTCTTCAGGGTCTGTCATCGTGATGGTCTGGGAATGATTGGTTTCTTCCTATCTCATGTATTTCACCCTTTGGAGAAAAATATTGTCTGGAAATTTTTATCTTGCCTTGCAGTTGAGGTGATTCAGCAGTCACATGCTTTTTGTCTGTGATACAGCATGAGGCTGTCCAGAGCAGGGTGAACTGTCCCAGAGAAAAGCTCTGTTCTCTTGCTGTACAAAAGGCATTCTCACCTCCACATTCCCTATCTGCTGTCCCAGCCAGCTGGCAACACCTCCAGGCCCAGGAAGGGCACAGATGAAAGGGTGGAGCAGACTGGATTGGGGAAGACTACCATCTGGATGTGTTATCAGGAACCTCTCCCAGGCGGGGTCATCTTGGCCTCCTGAAGTGTTCCTGCGCTAAAATAATCCCCTTCCCTCCTAAACTGGAGTGATTGCCAACCAGCCAATAAGAAAGGGACTCAGTTGCTACTTGTTGGCCAGGTCCAGGCTAGATGGGTCAGGATGGGAGCACAAATTTTCCATCTACCTCTGTATCCTGGGGCTTGGAATGGAGTTGTCTGGGGAGCAGCTATAATTGTGTAATGACGGATGAAACACTCGGTCTCTCCAGCAGGATGAGAAGATGGTGAGCTCTTATTGTTATTATTTTTGATTTACAAAAAGAGCAAGTCATAAAGCCCCAGGGCCACTTAGCTAATAGACACATAATTCACCAGGAGCTCTTAAAAGTCTCATGTTATGGGCATGATAGCCTTTTCTCTGCTTTCCCCCTAGCCTTGGTCTGACTGAACAGATGGGGCCAAAACCAACACAATCAGGACTGCCCCCAAACAGTCCAGATGTTTGCACCTGGCATCAACCCCCCTTCAGACCTGTGCTGCACCCCTGGGCCCTCAGAACTTGTTGCACCAGTGAATCTGAATTCGTCAATTCAAGAAGATGAAACTCTGCTGCTAGTCATCCCCCTGACCTATAGTCATGGCAGGGACTGCACATACAGGGACCAGTCATCCCCCCCACCCGATTCTTCTCCCTCTCAATAAGTAAGACCCAGCTACATGGGTTACTTGGTCTCCATTGTTGTTTAGTCACTAAGTCGAGTATGACTCTTTGCAACCCCATGGACTGTAGCCCACCAGGCTCCTCTCTCCATAGGATTTCCCAGGCAAGAATACTGGAGTGGGTTGCCATTTCCTTTTCCAGGGGATCTTCCAGACCCAGGGATGAAACCCAGGTCTCCTGCTTCACAGTCAGAGTCTTTACCACTGAGCCACCAGGGAAGCCTTACTTGGACTCTAAAATCCTTATATTTTTGGCAAAATATTCTGTACACAATGGCCAGATTCTCTTCCCAATCTACCATCTTGAAATTCTACTCCTTCTTTAAGCACCAAGTCAACTGCTGCCTCCCAGCTGGCATTGTCTTCTTTCTTCTGGTTGGAATTAAATTCTTCTCCTTCTGCACTGGCTCTTCTTGTGGCATCTAAACTGTAACCTGGGTGTGGTGGTCTCTGCAGTTTACCTTTTCTGTTTGCTGACAAGTCCCTTGCAGGCGAGGAATGAGGTCCCGAGAGGTAAGACAGGCAGAGCATTAAGCAGAGTATGAGTGCGGCAGGTGCTAACAGGAGCTCCTGTCTCTCTGCACAGCGCCTTGGAGCAGAGCAGACCTTCAGAGTTAGCTGAATGTGCATGGAACTGAGAGAAAGGACAAATGACAAACAAGCTAAAGTAACAAGAACTAGGATCAAAGTCTGGGGGATTTCTGAATTATTTGTTTTGAGTGGGAAAATATAGGGAATAAGTCCAACTTTGTTACAGTTTGGAGGGGGCTGTTTCAGATTGGGTTGCACCAAGTATAGGAAGTGAATCAGACAGTGTGATTTGAGTTTCTCTGTTTTGAATATTTGAGATGGATTTTGCCTGTTGTCCTCATCCAGCCTGTGCAGGATCTGAAAGACAGGTACTGTCACAAGGGCCGGAAAAGGTGGCTGAATCCTTTATCAATACTTACCCCACGTGTGTGGGCTTCCTCTTTGTTTTATAAAGTGAGTGAGGGAGTCAGCATTTAGATTTGAAATATTTTGTTCTACCAAATTTTAATTATCATGTTTGTAATGATGGGATATGGCCTCCAAATCTAGCAGAGCTATTAGAAGGTTTTACTTCAAGATAATCTGTTGCAATTATATTTGTTCAGTTCTTCAAATTGTTTCAATCTTATTGTTTATCTTCAGATGGAACAATGTAAGAGGAAATGAGTTTGAATCAGCTGGGGAAGATTATTAATAGTTACTGCCAACTCCACTACCTCTCCCTACATCAGCACGGTTTAATGACCACTGACCCATTGTCACTGTCTCTATGCCATACACAAACCCTGCAAAAACAAGTAATGTTTCCTTTATTTTAAGATAAGGAAGCTGAAGCCCCCAAAGTGTAAATGATTTCAGCTCAAGGCTGAAGCTAGGATTCAAAATCAGACACATTAGCCTTTGACACTTGTTTCATTCCCAGCACATCCCAGCCCAGACCTCCTTCTTTCATGAAGCCAGGCTGACTTTTGCCGAGGAGCACAGGCAGTGGGGAGCGGGCACCACTTGCTTTAAATGTATCTGGACCATTTTGCTCCAGTGTTTATGAAGGGCTGGGGCTCCTCTTATTTGAAACTCTTCTGATCTTTTGATATTAGAAAGAGTTCCCTCCCCCCACCCTACCCTAAACTTCAGGACTAGATGGCACATCAGGGCAATAAGGTCCCTTATAGTTTTAGCCCTGGTTTCCTCCTGAGCCAAGGCATTGCCCTGAGAGGTAGTAGAGAGCTCACACTGGCTGTGGACACAAAACTGTTTACTTTGAGCAAGTCACTTAGTGTCTCTGAGCTTCAGTGTCCTTAAAATGAGACTAATAAAATCCCCTTGAGGGAGGGGATACAATGATAAAACAATTTTTGAGTGGTAATGCCTAGAAAAGTCCGTCTAGGCAAGGCTATGGTTTTTTCAGTGGTCATGTATGGATGTGACAGTTGGACTATAAAGAAAGATGAGCACCGAAGAATTGAGCTTTTGAACTGTGGTGTTGGAGAATACTCTTGAGAGTCCCTTGGACTGCAAGGAGATCCAACCAGTCCATCCTAAAGGAGATCGGTCTTGGGTGTTCATTGGAAGGACTGATGCTGAAGCTGAAACTCCAATACTTTGGCCACCTCACGCGAAGAGTTGACTCATTGGAAAAGACTGATGCTGGGAGGGATTGGGAGCAGGAGGAGAAGGGGACAACCGAGGATGAGATTGCATCATGGACTCAATGGACGTGAGTCTGAGTGAACTGCGGGAGTTGGTGATGGACAGGGAGGCCTGGCGCGCTGCAATTCATGGGGTCTCAAAGAGTCAGACACCACTGAGCGACTGAACAGAACTGAACTGAACTGAACTGAAATGAGGATATTAATTAACTGAATAAATAAGCATAACGATAGTCCCCTCTGAGGCTGATATAAAAATTGAGACATACAGTGAAAGCCAAAGGGCTCTGTCAGTGAAACGCCCCGGACACATATATGGGATGATTACAGGTGATCGAATGGATGTGGATGCCAAGACCCTGAGCAAGGAAGTAATTTGTTCAGGGTTCCTCTTGCAGTGAGGAGATGTGTTACCCTTCCCCTGAACCACGCAGCCTGCTCCTCAATGCCCTTGCAGGGGCAGGAGGGGCCTGACAGCTGGGAGATGGGGAGGCTGTCCTGAGCCCAGTACCTCCCAGGACAGAGGAGATGAGACAAAGAGAGTGCAACCTTTCACTGGAGTGGTAAACGCCTAGCACTTTCCTAACTTTAAAGGACTGAGAAGGCAAGAGGCCCAGGCTTATTTAAATAATCCACATCTTGTAAAGTGAGAGACAAAAAAGTAGTTAAAACTCAGCTAACATTTGTCAACCCCAGAAGAAGCCCCGGCTTTCACTCGGGCGGCTAGGAAGACGGTGTGCTGTGGCAGCGGTGACTGATGAGTGTAATATGCTCCAGCAGCTCCAGGCTGAGCGGTTATCACATTAGCTCCCACGGCCTGAAGCGTGATGCATGGATTCAATCCACCCCACGTGGCGGCGGACACGAGGGCGCCTCTCTCCAGACACCTCTGAGGACCGGGGGCGGGGCCAGTGAGGAAGTGCTCAGGGTGGTGGGGGGAGGGCAGGGGGCGTGGGCTGGACGGCCGCCACCCATGCTCACCCGGTGTACCCCGGGCTGGAGGACCACCAAGCAAACAGACTTTCCTGTAAAAAACAGAGCATCCCTCCATGAAAAGAGTGCAGTGGTCATTGTGATAATGAAATAAGATTGCAAGTATTTTTACTGTATTTTTCAGACAAATAATGCTCTTATTGTCTCTATAATTTAATAAATGAAAAGCATGAAAATGGATCATTTCTCTTAGTATATATTTCCCGATGGATGAAGCACCCTCTGAACTCTGCAATGGTGATATTGATGGAGAAAAGTCAGCCTTTGGATGATTCAGAGGACTCTTGGCAATTGTGAACATGCCCACAATCTTCAGAGATACAAGGTTTTTTTTTTAATTTCATAAAATAAATGTTGAGCCAGAACCATTAAAAAAAAAAAAAAGCATTCCTTCACCTAGTTGGCCCCATTTGTTCCATTTAAGATGCAGTGGGTGAGACAATCAGGGGGTAAGCAATACCATAAATTTCTGGAAACTGCTCATTTTTATTTAAAACTTTTTTTTTCATGCTTCTGGCTTCTTTTTCTTTGGAGTTTTGAAGTTACTAAAATCTGCTCATTTAGTACTGTCAAAACCTTTGGCTCACTCAGACAAAAGGAGCTTGGACTAGTGGAGAGAACATTTGATTAGGAACTCAGAGACTAAACTAGCTCTGTGATTTGGGCAATTTCACTCTTTCAACAAATATTTAAAGCCCTCATTATATACAGGCGATCCTGCCAGATGCTACAGAAGATGCCAAGATGTACAAAAACAGTCCCTGCCTCCAGGTGCGTCCAACCCTCTTCTGTGTCTCCCCTTCTTTATCTGAAAATGGAGACTCAAAGGCTATGTCCAGCTTCCCCCATCAGGTTGTGGTTAGGACCAGGTACGAAAGCACTGAGCTCAGGGCCTGGTCCACAGAAGGCTCTCAGCATATCCAGCAATGACGCTGCAAGTGACTTCGCTTCTCTCCTCTCCTTATGTATGCAGTGTCTCGTTAACCAACGTGGCATCAAGATGTGACTGTTCACTTTCCATTAAAAAAAAAAAAATCAAGACATTATTTATAACACTGTTTGCTTATCCAAGGATACAGACTTTAGGAACCAAGCTTTAAGCCTGAGGAAGTTGGCAACAGGGACAGAAAGGGGCGGACCACTCCCTCGTTCTGCAGGTGCAGAGGCCTGCCTGCCAGCATTACTCTGCTTTCATGCCATTAAAAATATATAATGTCCAGAAAGTGAAGAAGAAATGCAGTCTCAAATTATCCTAAGGAAAAAAAAAAATCTGGGTCAGAGAAGGACCCCTGAGAAAATCACTACTGCCTGCCGACCTCTTTTCATCATCTGGGAAGGAAGGGAGAGGTCAGAGGAGGCTGCTCAGGGACTGCTGCAGTGGGTGGGCTGTGGCTCTCTGCATTTCTCCCTGATGCATCAAAGTGCAGGAGCAGATGGCAAGTCCTCAGAGCCCCAGATCAAGGCACCGAGGAGTCTGAGCACAGCCAGAAAGCTGGGCCCATGCTCAGGGATCAGGGTGAAAATGGCTCTCACAGAAATGGTTTCTCAGCCAGCATTGATTGTCCACAGGGTGTGAGTGAGAATCTCAGCAGGCTCCTCAGAGAAAGAAAGGGAGTGCACTGGATTCGGAGGCTCGGCTTGGTTGGCATCAGAGTAAAGGAAAAAGCTCAGGAAATGGCTGCTTAGCCTATAAGTCACTGTTACTTTTTCATGTGCTGAGTACTTCAGGATCACTCTGCCTGACCTTTCCTGCTCAAACACCACAGGTCAGCTCAGGGGGAGCCTGAGGGTCACCCAGGCACAGCCACCCAGGAGAGAAGCTTCGATCTGTCCTCACAAGAAAGACAGCCCATGTGTCGGGGTGAGGGTCGGGGGGCCGGTGGCAGTCAGTGCCTCAAAAAGTCAGGAGAAGGAAGCTGTGTTCTCTGACACTTCTTTGCCTCTCCAGCCTCTCAGACAGAGCCCTTAAGCCCTTGCACAGCCAGCAGAGGCTGAAGACTGAGCAATGATTTGTTGGTCACATAGGATAAGGCCAGAGGTGAGCTGGAGCATGTCCCCACCCCATCCCCCATTCAGATACAAACTGTTGCTTGGCTTACACTCGAGGTCGCAGGAACAATGGCATCAGAACCTATGTCTCCCTTCCAAGAGTCTTCCTTTGCCGAAGTGATGCTGAATCCTGGGATAGAGCCTGCCTGGGCCAGCAGCACCTCTGACCATGGGGACACTTTAAAGATAGCCCCCATGGGGCCAATTAGCACAGAGGTGCTAATTGCTCTAAGGTGACAGGGTGGGAGGGTCTGCTTGTGCAATGCCCTTCACACTCAGACTAGTGGCAGGCACAGCTGTGGCATGAGCAGAATGACAATAAAATTTATCATCCAGATGGGTACACCTTTGAAAGGGAAAAGCACATTACTAACAATTATTCCGGGACAACAGGTGTAAACTGAGTCATTTGGGTCTGTAGTGGATGCTGTGGTATACCATCCAAATTCCTCCCTTCTGGACCAAGACATTCATCTTCCCATTGCAGATGACTCCAGCATTGCCCTCAGCTGGAAGAAGGTTACGCCACCTTCCCAAGGATAACACCCACTGAAGGCTGGATGACATAGGTACACGAAGGCCTAGCCTCTTTGCCTCAATTTGGAACAAATCTGAATGGCTGCTCTAGCCCCAGAGCTCACCATGGGATTGGCTGAGGCCTTTGTTGTGACTCATTGCCCTTCAATGTCTCCTCCTGCCTAATCAGCTTCCTTCATCCCTCGTGCTGTTCTTGCTGCAAGAACTCTCCATTAACCTACTCACAGCTCTTCATGTCAGTGTGTATTTCCTGGGGAACCCAACCTAAAATAGTTGGTACCACAAGTTGCCTGAGAAAGTTGACTCTAAAATGAGAATATGGGGCCAGATCCCCTACCTGCTGGCTGACATGTGGACTTTGGGGAGCCCCTGGCATGCTGTGACAGTTCAGTTGCTAAGACTCACTGGTGGTGAAACGGGATAGAGGACTGGTGGCAGGGATGTGCTAGCAGGTATGGTCTCCCTGGTGTTTAAGGGGCTAAGGAAGTCAGCCCCTTAATTATGAGGACTGGGATCAAAGGGCTGTCCCAAAGAGCCATGCCTGCATTGGAGAAATATAAGGAAAGACTGAGAATGACTAATTACCAATTTAAGGCAAAGTATGAGAGCGAGAGGGCTTCTTGGCAGCATGTAAAGAATTTTCATCTCCTGCATCTGCAGGGCAGAAATAGCTTATGAGCAGGCTCAGAGCTTAATCTTAAGGGCAGCTGAGCTTCAGAGAAGGTGGAATTCTTGACCTCAACAATACTACAATGTCATAGTTGTCATGGTTGGAAAGGAATGAGACCTTGACACAGGACAGGGACCTCTGGGCCAACATACCTGAGAATCACGAACTTGAACTTCCTGCACCTGCTGAAGCGATCACTCCTCCCTACTTGAAGGCTACTACCCTCCTTTGCTTAAAAATATAGGAACCTCTGCTTTGCAAGATAACAAGTCCCTGGTTCTCTTCCTTCTACCCCAGGATCTAGTCCCACTTCCCATCCAGGTCACCAGACCAATAATGAGGGTTAATTCACACGCCCAAACACACAAACCTTGGGGGCGGGGGGTAAGCGTGGGGCCTATTAAGGAGAGAATAGGACTATATAACAAAGGAAGCACACAGCCTCACCTACATGTCCCAACAGAAGCCTAGAGAACCTACCCTGGGACTGGAGTCCAGATCAACAGGGACAGAACGTGAAGTTGGTGAAGGAAGAATTTATTGCAATGGCAGCACTCTGCAGTGACACCAGGTTTAACACCCTGGCAAGGGCCCCAGGAGGTGGTGCTAATATGTTGCGTGCTTTGTCTTAGAGACCCAGGAAAAAAGTGAAGGGGAAATTCTAAAGCTACATGGAGGAAGGGTTGCAAGGGCTCAGCCATGCTAGAGAGGCCTTACAATATGAGACCAGAAAGCCCGCCAGTTGACTGTTTTGTAAGAGAGTCTGCCAGACCCTCCACTTGCCAAGGTGATAGGAGTGGTGATGAGCATCAATGTCACTGAGAAGCCCAGTGGTCCTCTTAGGTCAGGGCTGCTGGTATAGGAATGGGCTCCCTGGTAGAAGCGTGGGAACAATAGAATCTTAATGTAACAGAGACCAGCTGATGGCATGTTAGACCATCCGCAGCAAGGGGAGTGTAATTTTCTTAATGAGTGACAAAGATGGAGTGACAGTTAAGAGGCTTACCCCACAGAGCTATGGAGCTATCATTAGTTGAAAACGGCTGTTTTAATGGGATTATATAAGCAGCAAACAAGGGCATTAATTGATCTGCACAATAACAAGAAATCCAAGATGAATGTTCAGGAGGCTGAGGGCAGCTGCCCCAGTGAAAAAGACCATGATCCTAAGTTGGAGCCACATTAGACTGAATGTGGAAAATATTTCACAGTTACAGGCCAGAAGGCTACTGTGATCAACCTTGAGAATTCAAAAACAAAACGACAGCTGATATGGGATGACTGATGGAAGGGATAGAAAGAGAGGGGATGTTGCAGTAACCTTACCAGCCACAGTAAGAAGAGAATCAATACAGATTCAAACACATTCGTTAAACTTACCAGTAGAGGACTGTATCTAGTGCTTCGGGTATGTTGCAGGGGACCAGTGGGGTGGCAGAGGAAGTCAGTGAGCAGATCTCCATCTGTTGAGGTAATAAACAATGTTTAAAGTTAATAATTGAAGAATTACTGATATAAGCTTTTCAGTGAGAGGCATGGAGGTAACTACTAGGAAACTAACTAAAAATAATACCCACCTTCCCAGACCTCAGGGGGCATACATGATTGTCTTTGGGTTGAGGAAATAAGTGGAGAGAAGTGGAAAAAAGGCTTTGCCTATTGTTTTTCTTTTATAAGCTCATATATACTCCTATTTTTCATCAAGTACATGTATCATTGGGGAGCATTTTTAACTAATAGTGAAAAAAGATAAGAAATGGACAATCCTCTTATTGTCAAGCCATGGATGCTTAGTTCTGCAGCAATAACCAAAAAATGGAATGATCACATGGAATTTGTTACATTGTCTTCATAAGAGTGAATTTGTTAATAAAGGCTGAAGAGAGAACTATGAAGAATGTAGCGTCAAATTAAAAGAGAAAGGGTGGTTTAGAACTGAAATATCAGTGCCAGCTGAATGACCGTGTGTCAGTAAGCACTGCTTCAAGTCCGTTCTTGGGATGTAAAGATCAGGTAGCAGTTATTGGGCTGGAACTGACCCTACAGCGAATGATCCAGTGCCGGGGTCCAGCCCCGGGGGATCCAGGGAATTCGAAGGGTGGACGGAGTCGGCGAGGAAAACTTATTTATTTATTAACATAAGATTAGATTAGGAAGAAATAGTGTTGTAGGAAGATTAAGTGGAGAGAAGAGGCTGATTAACTTGGGTTACGTGGAAAACCAATAAAGTTCCAGACAAGGAGCTTGCACCATCTATGTTAGGCCGCCGGCGCCTGTTTGAATATCGGAGAGTGCCCCGCCTTGGGCTCTCTCTCTTATGGATCTTAAAAGCCGGGACAAGTAAGTAGACATAGTGAGCCTCCACGTCCCAGATGGGAATTCAGCCTGAAGTTAGACTAAAAAGACACGGGGGAAACCAGTCCAGCGACTCGCTCTCCTTCTATTGTCCTTCAAGGCCTTTTATACTTTTGATTATACATAGAGATCAATGGGTAATACAAAATTATGTAGCATTAGCAGCCCAGACTCTTTCTGTATATCTTTTTGTATACAAAAGGTCTCAGGTGATTTACATTATCTTCTGGCCAAGAGGCTTCTTAACACTTTTTGGCTCTCTTCCTTAATGAATGTTAATTTCGTTTCCCCTAAGTGTTTTTCTTTAATCTGCATCTCCTTAAAGCGCTAAAGTTACATCTCTATAGAACAAAGGCGCAGTGGGTTATAACAAAGAAGGTACTTAACTCAAAGTTTAATGTTGCTAATACCAGGTCTACTACTTGTTTTTCTATATACCAACTATATCTAAAAATAAAAGATATGAAAATTTGGCAGCAAGCATTGGCTCAACAAATGAAACTTTTAATCAGTCCTATTCTAATGATTTTGACTCTTCGGAAGCCCCTACATTCCTAGGATGTTTTAAGCTTCCTGTGCCTCCTGCGGTCAGGAGGCCTCAAACAATCACATGCGCAGCTGTACAAGTCCTGCAGGCAGGCTAGAAAGCCATCAAAGGGGTTTTGGGATTGAAACACTCTTTCAAATGCAGAAGACTAAAGCCCTGAATTGACTTTTTTCCAGAGAATGTCAGAAGAGTGGAAAAGCAGGCAGATTCTTATTTTTGGAGGGTGGATGCTCAGGAAATTCCAGGGGGGAAACCTGAGGTCTGATTAGCCTTGCCATCAGAGCTCTGCCGCATGACCTTGTCACGGATGGAATTCCTCACGCTGGCTCCCGGCAGTCCAGTCCGTAGTGGGTTCAAGGTGAATGCTTTGGGGCCCAGAGAGAACTCCCTTTATGTGATAGGGGACTGGGAGCTGTTAAGGCTGTAAGATCTCTTTCCTCCAACTTCAGGGAGTACCTTGGTGATGGAACAGGAGGCACAAAGTCAGGTGGCCTCTGCTGGATGAGAATCCTTCTTTCTGCCCCTCACAGGTTGTGTGACTCCTAGATACACAACGAGCCTCAGTTTCTCCATCTGTAAAACAAAGTTAACAAAACCTCCTCCCAGAGTAGCCCAGACAATAAGAACTGCGTGATGCACAGCATCACACATGCTAAGTGTGGGGAGTGGGTGGGAGGGTGAAGAGGGCAGGCATCTCCCATCAGCTTCAAGAGGGCCCTGGAATAGAGAACACCACCAAATCTGTGAGGAAGAAAGACTCTGAGCAGCTGGGACAGGGCAGCAGCAGGACCAAAAGGGCAAAGTGAAAAAGAGGCCATCCAACGGTGTCTCTGAATCCAGACAGCATCCTGTCAGTTGCCTGGCTGGGATGCCTCACAACTTCATATATTATCAAAGGGCACCGAATCATAGAGAATCACAGAGAATGGCTCTTTGTATTAATTTTATTTCCCAGGAAAGCCCAGCTTGACTCTCCATCTGTGTTCAGCATGACCCTGATTTCTACTTAATTTCTCAGTTGGATGCTAGAGGCAGAGAGAAGTTAAGGGATTTGCCCATAAGACCTTGGCGTGGTTGCTTTTTACAGGGGTGATGTCTCGGTGGCTGCTTCAGGGCCTCCTCCACAGTAATCCTTCAGTGAGGTTCAGGAGAAACTGTGAGGCTTGGGGCCAGACCAACTGGGGTATTGCAGTCCACTCTGAACAGAAAGCCCAGCTTTTCATGCTCTCCAAGTCACAGTATCTCCAAGTCACTAGGGCTTAAGTGACACCTAGCTCACCAGACAACTGAAAGGCAATAGCAGGTGTGTAACTGTCCTCAGTAATGCCTGGAATACAGAAAAGGAACTCAGCATGTGGTGTGTCATTTTTGTCATCACCATACAGACCCTTACAATTATCAGATTCTTTCAAATTCCTTATCTTTGTGGTTTCTTTATACACTTGACCAGTGCATTTTCTTGGCAAAACTCTATTAGTCTTTGCCCTGCTTCATTCCGCATTCCAAGGCCAAATTTGCCTGTTACTGCAGGTGTTTCTTGACTTCCTACGCTTGCATTCCAGTCCCCTATAATGAAAAGGACATCTTTTGGGGGTGTTAGTTCTAAAAGATCTTGTAGGTCTTCATAAAACCGTTCAACTTCAGCTTCTTCAGCATTACTGGTTGGGCATAGACTTGGATTACTGTGGTATTGAATGGTTTGCCTTGGAAACGAACAGAGATCATTCTGTTGTTTTTGAGATTGCATCCAAGTACTGCATTTCGGACTCTTCTGTTGACCATGATGGCTACTCCATTTCTTCTGAGGGATTCCTGCCCACAGTAGTAGATATAATGGTCATCTGAGTTAAATTCACCCATTCCAGTCCATTTTAATTCGCTGATTCCTAGAAAGTCAACGTTCACCCTTGCCATCTCTTGTTTGACCACTTCCAATTTGCCTTGATTTATGGACCTGACATTCCAGGTTCCTATGCAATATTGCTCTTTACAGCATCGGATCTTGCTTCTATCACCAGTTACATCCACAACTGGGTATTGTTCTTACTTTGGCTCCATCCCTTCATTCTTTCTGGAGTTATTTCTCCACTGATCTCCAGTAGCATATTGGGCACCTAATGACCTGGGGAGTTCCTCTTTCAGTATCCTATCATTTTGCCTTTTCATACTGTTTGTGGGGTTCTCAAGGCAAGAATAATGAAGTGGCTTGCCATTCCCTTCTCCAAATGCACTGGTCATAGCAAACACCCTCTTCCAACAACACAAGAGAAGACTCTACACATGGACATCACCAGATGGTCAACACCAAAATCAAATTGATTATATTCTTTGCAGCCAAAGAGGGAGAAGCTCTATACAGTCAGCAAAAACAAGACTGGGAGGTGACTGTGGCTCAGATCATGAACTCCTTATTGCTAAATTCAGACTGAAATTGAAGAAAGTAGGGAAAACCGCTTGACCATTCAGGTATGACCTTAATCAAATCCCTTATGATTATACAGTGGAAGTGAGAAATAGATTTAAGGGCCTAGATTTGATAGATAGAGTGCCTGATGAACTATGGAATGAGGTTCGTGACATTGTACAGGAGACAGGGATCAAGACCATCCCCCCATGGTAAAGAAATGCAAAAAAGCAAAATGGCTGTCTGGGGAGGCCTTACAAATAGCTGTGAAAAGAAGGGAAGCAAAAAGCAAAGGAGAAAAGGAAAGATATAAGCATCTGAATGCAGAGTTCCAAAGAATAGCAAGAAGAGATAAGAAAGCCTTCTTCAGTGATCAATGCAAAGAAATAGAGGAAAAGAACAGAATGGGAAAGACTAGAGATCTCTTCAAGAAAATTAGAGATACCAAGGGAACATTTCATGCAAAGATGGGCTCGATAAAGGACAGAAATGGTATGGACCTAACAGAAGCAGAAGATATTAAGAAGAGATGGCAAGAATACACAGAAGAACTGTACAAAAAAGATCTTCATGACCCAGATAATCACGATGGTGTGATCACTCACCTAGAGCCAGACATCCTGGAATGTGAAGTCAAGTGGGCCTTAGAAAGCATCACTACAAACAAAGCTAGTGGAGGTGATGGCATTCCAGTTGAGCTGTTTCAAATCCTGAAAGATGATGCTGTGAAAGTGCTGCACTCAATATGCCAGCCAATTTGGAAAACTCAGCAGTGGCCACAGGACTGGATAAGGTCAGTTTTCATTCCAGTTCCAAAGAAAGGCAATGCCAAAGAATGTTCAAACTACCGCACAATTGCACTCATCTCACATGCTAGTAAAGTAATGCTCAAAATTCTCCAAGCCAGGCTTTAGCAATACATGAACCGTGAACTCCCTGATGTTCAAGCTGGTTTTAGAAAAGGCAGAGGAACCAGAGATCAAATTGCCAACATCCGCTGGATCATGGAAAAAGCAAGAGAGTTCCAGAAAAACATCTATTTCTGCTTGATTGACTATGCCAAAGCCTTTGACTGTGTGGATCACAAGAAACTGTGGAAAATTCTGAGAGAGATGGGAATACCAGACCACCTAACCTGCCTCTTGAGAAACCTGTTTGCAGGTCAGGAAGCAACAGTTAGAACTGGACATGGAACAACACATTGGTTCCAAATAGGAAAAGGAGTACATCAAGGCTGTATATTGTCACCCTGCTTATTTAACTTATATGCAGAGTACATCATGAGAAATGCTGGACTGGAAGAAACACAAGCTGGAATCAAGATTGCCAGGAAAAATATCAATCACCTCAGATATGCAGATGACACCACCCTTATGGCAGAAAGTGAAGAGGAACTAAAAAGCCTCTTGATGAAAGTGAAAGAGGAGAGTGAAAAAGTTGGCTTAAAGCTCAACATTCAGAAAACGAAGATCATGGCATCTGGTCCCATCACTTCATGGGAAATAGATGGGGAAACAGTAGAAACAGTGTCAGACTTTAATTTTTGGGCTCCAAAATGACTGCAGATGGTGACTGCAGCCATGAAATTAAAAGACGCTTAGTCCTTGGAAGGAAAGTCGTGACCAACCTAGATAGCATATTCAGAAGCAGAGACATTACTTTGCCGACTAAGGTCCGTCTAGTCAAGGCTATGGTTTTTCCTGTGGTCATGTATGGATGTGAGAGTTGGACTGTGAAGAAGGCTGAGCACCGAAGAATTGATGCTTTTGAACTGTGGTATTGGAGAGGACTCTTGAGAGTCCCTTGGACTGCAAGGAGATCCAACCAATCCATTCTGAAGGAGATCAACCCTGGGATTTCTTTGGAAGGAATGATGCTAAAGCTGAAGCTCCAGTACTTTGGCCACCTCATGAGAAAAGTTGACTCATTGGAAAAGACTCTGATGCTTGGAGGGATTGGGGGCAGGAGGAGAAGGGGACGACCGAGGATGAGATGGCTGGATGGCATCACGGACTCGATGGACATGAGTCTGAGTGAACTCCGGGAGATGGTGATGGACAGGGAGGCCTGGCATGCTGCAATTCATGGGGTCGCAAAGAGTCGGACATGACTGAGCAACTGAACTGAACTGAACTATAGACTTGATTTCACAGACCAGTAAGATTTCCACAAAGAAGGAACCAATATAGAGTCGACAACGTTTATTTTGCTGAGTAAGGTCATTAAAGGCAAACTACTAATCATTAGCAGCACACTTTCAACACATATACACACGAACAGAAATAGCATAATATTAGAATAAAGGATAAAATTTTAAAATAGGGAGTGAATTAATTAAGAATAAAGGATAGTCTTTTAAAGTTGGGAATGAAGCATTCCCTGTTATTATTTTTCTTATTTCTTCTCAGGTTGGTAAAAACTTTGTCGTAAACTGACTTCATCCGTCTACACCTGGAAACCGTGGACTCAGTTTCCTTTGAACTCAAAACAACAAATGAGGAAGATGAGGAAATGATTGCAGCATTGTTTCCATTTTACAGGTGAGAAAACTGAGTCAAGGAGAGGGGAACTAACTTCTGATGTTTCTTGGAGCTCTAAGTATCTGTTTTATTATTATCATCATTTTCATCATCATCATCATCATCAGAACGCTTAATGGAGTGTTTCCTAAGTGCCAGACGCTGTCTTAAGCCTCTCATGAGCATCATTATCTCATCTCATCCTCACCACAGCCTTGTGACTGCGGGTGCTGTTATCCCCACTTGGATAATGAGTACAGTGAGATTAGAAAAGTAGCCTGTCCAAGGTCACGCAACTTGTACGTGGCAGAGCCAGGATTCAAGCCTAAGTTTAGACAACTCCAGAGGTGCTGGGTTTTACAACTTATCTATTCCAAGGTCACCCCTGGGAAGAGGGAAATTTGGCTCTGGGTCCCAAGCTTTCTGACTCCTGGCCCACTGCTCTTCCCCAGTGAAAGGTCCAAGGAACCTGCAGAGAGCAGAAGTCTCTGCCTCTCCCTGCAGCTCCCATCTGTCCTGAGACACTGTCACTTGACGCCATTGCCTTTGATTAGTGGGAACCTGGGACTGGGAGTTAGAAGCCAAGCGAGGAATCCAGAGTAATCTTACCTGACGCTGGCTGTCAGGTTTCGTTATCAGCAGTGAACCCAGGGCTCTCGCCTCTTCTTTCCAGGAAGCATTCAGCCAGGCAAGGCAAAGAAGCTGTTAGCTTACTACAACTCTTCAGGCATGGACTCCAGCAGATTGGGGGGGTGGGGAGGGGCAGTCGGGGGTGAGACAGATGGGGTGGAGCTCTCCAACGCTACTTGATGGACTCTCTGGATGGATGGGCAGATCCGGTTCAAGAGGTGAAGAATGACATACAGAATGTGAGTTGTTTGTAACAGAGAGTTAGTTAGGGGCAGGCACTGCAAGTCTCTTCCCTTCAAGCTGCCCTAGATGCTCCCGTGCAGGTCTCCCAACAGTCCCAGGGTGAGGGTCCACAGCCCGAGGAGTGCCCAGCAGGAGCCCACAGGCCCCTTTCTTGACCATTCTCTGGGTGCATTGGACCACAGAGTTCCTGTGCACACAGCCTGGGGCCAACTCTGGGACCTGAAATGGCCTTTACCCAACTTGAAGAGGTCAGAGCGTGGCTTAAACATGAAAAGAGGAGTGTCATTTTGGGGTTTTTGTGTTTTTTTACCTTTTTATTTTGTGCTGGGTTACAGCTGATTAACAATGTTATGACAGTTTCAGGCACACAGAGAAGGGGCATAGACATGTACCCATTCTCCCTCAAACTCCCCTCCCATCAAGCCTGCCACATGATGTTGAGCAGAGTTCCATGTGCTAGACAGTGGTTATCCATCTTAAATATAACAGTGTGTACGTGTTGATCCCACACTCCCTAACTCTCCCTTCCCCTCATCCTTCCCCCAGGTAATCATAAGATCCCAGGCAATCATAAGATTGTTCTCTAAGTCTGTGAGTCTCCTTCTGTTTTGCAAGAAAGTTCGTTCATATCATTTCTTTTTAGATTTCACATGTAAGGGATATCATACAATGTGTCTTCTTCTGTGTGATTTACTCCATTCAGAATAATATCTCTAGGTCCATCCGTGTTCCTACAAATGGCATTATTTCATTCTCTTTAATGACTGAGTAATGTTCCATTGTCTATATGTGCCACTTTCTCTACCATATGCCCCTGGAATCCTATTCCTGGGCATATATCTGGAGAAAAAATGATCTGAAAGGATACATGTACCCCAGTGTTCATTGTAACACCGTTTACAATAGCCAAGACATGGAAGCAACCCAAATGTCCAATGACAGAGGAATGGAAACTAAGAAGGTCATTTTAAAGTCACAGCACTGTTTATAATAGCCAGGACATGGAAGCAGCCTAGATGTCCGTCAGCAGACGAATGGATAAGAAAGCTGTGGTACATATACACAATGGAGTATTACTCAGCCATTAAAAAGAATACATTTGAATCGGTTCTAATGATGAATCGGTGGATGAAAATGGAGCCGATTATATAGAGTGAAGTAATCCAGAAAGAAAAACACCAATACAGTATACTAACACATATATATGGAATTTAGAAAGATGGTAATGATAACCCTGTATGAGAGACAGCAAAAGAGACACAGATGTATCAGTCTTTTGGACTCTGGGAGAGGGTGAGGGTGGGATGATTTGAGAGAATAGCATTGAAACATGTATATTATCATATGTGAAACAGATCACCAGTCCAGGTTCGATGCATGAGACAGTATGCTCAGGGCTGGTGCACTGGGATGACCCAGAGGGATGGTACGGGGAGGGACGTGGGAGGGGGGTTCAGGAAGGGAAACACATGTACACCTGTGGTGGATTCATGTCGATGTATGGCAAAACCAACACAATATTGTAAAGTAATTTGCCTCCAATTAAAATAAATAAATTTATATTAAAAAATAATAAAATAATAAAAATAGTAAAATAAAGTCTGTCTGCAGGTTGAACATTATATTCCTTACCACCCCCACTCACGCAGCCCTGTTCCACCGAGTCAGGGGCTCACACCCTCCCACTCCCAGCCCTTCTGTACCAGTGCCAGCAGGAGAATAGATGTTTAAATACACTTAAATCTCTAAATAAATTTAACCTAATGGATTTTGACCTTCGGGTCCCTAGGTTCAGTGGAGGATAGTGGGGGTGACATATGACCTGAAAGCAAGAAGATTCACTGAAATATATGCTCCCAATTGTGTGCCATCCAGAAAGGAGCTAGATTCTGCCTCTCCAGAGAAGCTGAACAGATGCCAGGAACAGACCTCGAGAAACTGGCATCTGGGAGTCTTTCAATGAAGGGGCTCTGATCATCCACGTTATAGCAACATTCTCCTGGCAATAAACTAGTCTCACTGGTTATTTCTCCATTCATTATGGCCACTGATACTCCAAAATTGAGGTCCATTTTGTTATGTTGTTGTCTGGTTTTGATTGTTTTAACCATAACCCCACCTTCAGCAGGGGCTGTTGTCTGGGAACATTCCACGTACCTTGGTTTATGAAGAAGTCTCCAGGGTGGTTCTGTATTCACCTCTACTAGGGCCTTTGGGTTTCACTGGCTCTGAGCTGGGGTGTTTTTTGGGGGGAGGGGTGGCAGAGGGGGTTGGCCATGCCATTCAGCATGTAGGATCTTAGTTCTTTAGCCAGGAATCAAATGCTTTCTGCATTGAAAGCACGGAGTCTCAATCACTGGACTCCAGAGAAGTCTTGAGCTGTTTTTGATGTTAATTTCTTGGTCTTGGGTTTCTGCATGCCCTGGACACAGGTGTATTATGGCCCAAGCTTGATTTTCCAGTTTCTTTCACTTCACTTTCCCAGCAGGACATCAGCTTCTTCACTCTTAACCCAGGATGGTGAGTGCATTTTCTCCAGTCTGTTTCAGGCACAGAGCTCTCTTCATTTACTTTATCCTCAATTCACATACCAGTAGAGTCCAGGAGAGATGCTTTTTCCTTTAAGATTTGACAGTAACAGGAGTAACACTTAAGAGCTCGGATCACGTGCTGAAAAATTCTGAATTATACGGATCAGTTTTTCCAGAAAAAGAGTGGAAGAGTAAACCCTAATATACAGATGCTACACTAAATGTATTTTTAATTAAGCTAAGTTTATGATTTAAAAATGAATTACTTTCTGATTACCATCTTTCTTCCTCCCTCTCCTTCTCTTCTTGCCCACTTTTCTTCCTCCCTTGTTTTCCTTCCTTCTATTTTTCCTTCTCTTGTCTTCTTTCTCTGCCTTTTCTCTTCCTCAGGCTTAATAGTAAGATCTTCATTGACATCATCTTTCTCTCCGCTTTTCTAAAAACTTGAGGGCATATTTATAACCATATAGATCAGTTTCTCTAGTCCCCCCTAGTCATTTAATTTTTTCCTACATTTCCTTCCTCCCTTCTTTTTATAATGCAGAACAACCCAAAAAACCAATGAACAGCAAGCCAAATAATCTATTTATTTATTTATTCTGAGATAGGAAAGAAAGCACCGACTATGACACCTCTCTGTGTCCTTCCTCACACACCTCGTTAGCCAGGGTGGGGGTGGGAGCTTTTTCTCCTGGGTTTCCAGCACCGTACATATTTTGGCTGCATTTTAAGGGCCTCAGGAGATGGAAATGGCCTGCATTTTCTTAAAGGTGAATTTCCCATAAAATAATCCGTTTGGGAATGAAACATCTCTTCCCCTCAGTGCCCGTGTTTTAGACCACCTTAAGCTATCCTCCTCCACTGGGGATCAAAGCGCATTAAATTGCTGGGAACACAGCTACACCCCCAACTCCATGTCCTGCTTGAACAAGATTCCATTTTCTCCAACCACATGCCACCCCCATCTAATTTTCTTTCTCTTCAGGAAACAATCCCTGCCTGCCTCTTGGATCAGTGTGTCATGGTTTTTCCCTCAAGGATGAAGTGGACAGAGTCCTGATACTAGGAGGCAAGGGACAGAGAATTCTTGACTTTTTGAAAGCCTTTTCTGAAAGCTCATGTGGAGCCAGGATCTTCCTTGGAGAGCTGGGTTATTATGAAAAACAATGGTGGGAATTTCCCACTGAGCAGGTGTCAGCCTCCCTGGGACACATCCCTAGGTGCGTGGGAAGTAGATACTGCCACCTCCCAAGTCACACGCAGAGCACTACTATATTTAAACCAAAGATTATGGCTATGACCTGCACGCCCAACTATCCCTCTTCTAGTTTTATCCTTGGGAGCGCTGACGTCCAAGAGGGAGACTGACTGCAGAGTTAGGTGGTGACTCAGCACCACAACCTCTCCTGACACAGTTCAGTTCAGTTTGGTTCAGTCGCTCAGTCGTGTCCGACTCTTTGCGACCCCATGAATCGCAGCACGCCAGGCCTCCCTGTCCATCACCAGCTCCTGGAGTTCACCCAAACTCATGTGCATCGAGTCGGTGATGCCATCCAGCCATCTCATCCTCTGTTGTCCCCTTCTCCTCCTGCCCCCCAATCCCTCCCAGCATCAGGGTCTTCTCCAATGAGTCAACTCTTCTCATGAGGTGGCCAAAGTATTGGAGTTTCAGCTTTAGCATCAGTCTTTCCAAAGAACACCCAGGACTGATCTCCTTTCGCTCCTGTCTAATTTGCATTACTCCCAGATTCCTGAGCCCCAACACCCAGAACATCGTGTTGTTCTTCCGTATCTCACAGAACGTGTGGAAACAAAATGCATTTTAATTTGTTTGGCTTGCACGTGCACGTGCATGTCTTCATTTCCTCCAGAAAGTCATTTTAGGAAGAGGTGGGAGGACGGATTACAAAATCAAACAAGCAATTATCAGGTATTACAGCTCCTCAGAGTTTGGTAATCCTGCATTGACGTGTCCTGTGATGAAAGAGAAGAATGTAGGAAACCAAAAATGCTGTGGGCGGGGACTAGGGATCAAATCATGTTGCACTAAACATCATTTTGAGGAATGTATTTAAAAAAAAAAAAACTTGGTTTACAAATAGATTAAATTAAGTGAAGCAGTTATTTATATTACCCGTCTGACCTAAGAATGTCTTTAAAAATTTGACATGGCCAGACATCCACTTACTAGCAAGTTACATAACCTCTGTTAGCCCCACATTCCTCATAAGTAAAATAAAGCTATTTATCTTTCTCATATGGTCAAAGTCAGGACATTGGGTAGTGACTCAGCCATGGTGAGGGTCCTGGTCACTTTGGGTGAGCTAAGGTCACCGGCCAGACAGAGACAGGCTCCCTCATCAGAGGAGGACAGCCAAGACTGTGCAGCCTTCTGAGGCTTGGGCAGTCTTGAGTGATTCCTGTCCAGACAACACAAAGGAGCCCCAGCAAGGAGATAGGAGGTTGGACCAAGCTTCCACTCTCCCTCTGCAGGAATGATCACAAAGGGCAGATTGACAAGGATCACTCCGGGACACTCCTGAGAAATTTTGTCTCTGCTTGAATCTCCCAGCACAAGGAACTCACCACATCCCAAAGCAGCCCACACCATGATCCTTGCTTTCAGTAACTTGAAACACGCTACCTTCTCCCCTGCAGGGCTCTGAAGGAGTAAGCCAGTCCCTCGTCCACGCATAAGATCCCCATTCAGATACTTGAAGGCAGTTCCCGTGCCTCCCCTTCATCTTCTCTGCTTCCGGATCTGTCTTCCTCCAGCTGCTCCTGATGGAACCTCATTTCAAGCATGAACAAAATACGAGCTGGGTATTCCCCCACCAGGCATATGTCAGGAATCTGATGAAACTGCCATTATTAATAAGCACCCATCTCGAGTGAGTGGTGGTGACATCATCTTCATGAAGAATGGGCCCCTGGTGATGCTCCGTCTACAGGTCCTGCATCCCCAGGCAAGGGCTACAGCCATAGCATATAGTGAGTGTCAGGAGGGCCTGTGTTCTCATAGATCATCCCCAGCACATCCCAGACAGGAAGTCAGGTAGGAACTAGAAAGATCCTGTGTGTCTACCCCTTCCTTCCTTCTTTTCTTCCTTCTTCCCTCCCTCCCTCCACTGTAGTTAGTCTGAACTCCCCAGCTCCATTCTGAGGCCTGGCCAGGCTCCCTGTCTTTGCGTCCTTAGACAAGCCCTGGGCTTTCATCTTGTTTTCCTCTCCTCTTGATGACTGCCAAGCCACTGTCCCCCTGGGATTCTGTCCTCCTTCTGTCAGCCTGGCTCCTGTCCCCACCATTTTTATCCACCCATCTCCATGCAAACACACAGTCTCTGAGTCCTAAAGGACGTTATTGCTCAGCACACCAGGAAACCATTGACATGGGATAAGTATAGTCAACAATTATGTACTATCTTCATATGGTGACAGGTCATAACTAGATTTAGTGTGGTGATCATTTTGAGGTCCTTTTATAGGAGATAAAACCAGTCAATCTTAAGGGAAATCACCTCTGAATATTTGCTGGAAGGACTGAGGCTGAAGCTGAAACTCCAGTATTTTGGTCATCTGATATGAAGAGCTGATTCATTGGAAAAGTCCCTGATGCTGGGAAAGATTGAAGGCAGAAGGAGAAGAGGGCATCAGAGGATGAGATGGCTGGATGGCATCACCGATGCAATGGACATGAATTTGGGTGAACTTCGGGAGATGGTGAAGGCCAGGGAAGCATGGTGTGCCGCAGTCCATGGGGTCGTAAAGAGTCAGACATGACTGGGCAACTGATTAAACTGTTGGCATGACTTAACAACAATATTTTGAGGTGTACAGAAATATCGAATCACTATGTTGTAAAAAAGAAAAAGAAACAAAAAAGCCAGGAAGATCTCACAGTCTAGGAACATCTGTTCCCAGAGGTCCTTCAGAGACAGAAAATGTTAACTGCATCAGGCTTCCATCCTCTTATTCCAAGGGGAAGAATCCTCCCTGATAACTCAGACAGTCAGGGTTACAGGAAGGAAAATGGCCACCTGGGGATCTGGGAACAAATGTTATTGCAAGGCAGCTGGCCAGTGACAGGTCATGAAAACAAGGGGCCAGGATGGAGTGGGGGACTCAAATGACCTCAGTAGCACCAATGCCTCCTGAGCCAGTGACCTGGCTAAGAAATTCAGCCTCACACTGATCTGGCTCAAGTTTACATATTTTACATGCCATTGTACAGTGTGAGTGCTGTGTGTGTGGCAGGTGGGGAGGGGAGAGAGGGTGGGGTGTGTGTGTGTGTGTGTGTGTGTGTGTGTGTGGTTATCACAGATGTGGCTCCTTCTCACTGTCCCTCACAGACAAGAGGAACAGTATCTCTTTTCTCCACCAAAGTCCTCATACAAGGTTAAAAAAAAAATCCATTATCCCCCAATAGCATATCATCCGTGTGCTTACTATTTTTGCCTAAGTTAAGAAGCTTTCTAGCTTAAACAGAGCAGTTTGTATATTAAAAAAAAAAAAACTTTGAATAAATTTTTTAAAATACATTGAATTTGGATTAAAAAAAATTTTTTTGCAATATGCCCTAACATTTGTTAGCTTAAACAAAAATTAGTGTTGGAAGCTTGAAAAATATATTAGAGTGCCTGCTTTGCTGGGCATTCTTCCACAGCTCTTATAAACTAGGAAATAAAACTGAAAATTGAAGTCAAGTCACTGTTCCTCCCATATGCTTCTTGAGCAAACTGGGAATGTGGATGAGCACCGGGAAAATGCCTCTTCCTGTTATCTTCCCAGAAGCCATTTTCTGTTGAAAGAAAGAGTGAGCGTCATGGAGCATGAAGTCCATAATGTGATAGCAAAGTTCCTTCCCTTTAACCATATGTTGGAAGCACTCACATTCCAGAATTCAAAAATGACCTGCAATGTTTCCTAAACAGCAGATGTACCCAGGAAATGTGAACAGGCCAGGCTCCGTGTCCACAGAGAGCTTCTTTCCAAGACCAGGGGACTGTGTCAGAGAGAGAGGCCAAGCAGAGTCCTGTGCGGAGATCATGGAGAATACATGTACCCAGTGTGGGCCAATGTGCCTGCCCGCGGTAAGCAGGCATGATTAGGCATAGGTGTGTAACATACAGGTATATGTAACGAGGTCAGTGCTTTTTACATATTTATGCATGTGTGCGTGCATGCATTTATACAACAGAAGCGCATTAAGGACCTACCATATGTTATTACCAAACATTTGAGGCAAACTTTGAGTCCCTGCTTTCAAGGCACTCCCAATCTACTTCACAGTTGATAATAAACATTTCGGGATCAAGGAGTGGTCTGAAGAGGCTGGGAGTCATCTGCATCAAGGCAGTGGGAGAAGACACAAAGAGGAACATGAGCCAGTGAGCCTAGAGGTGGGCCGGGAGGAGGAGGGAAGCCGCAGCATCTGCCCCCCTGTCAATGCACTTTGTGGGGCTAGGACGGGGGCGGGGCTGGGCTCTATGGAGGCGGGTGAGACGCCACACGGGTGCATCCCTCCTCCTAGGGTCCCTCCACTGGGCCCTCAGCTTCCTCAGGGACCCTCCATGCACTCTCCCCTCTCACTCAGGGAGCTGTGAACTGCCCCCCTGGCCTCTTTCCCCCTGGGACAGAAGGCCGCAGATCGTTTTGATTGTGCTTCCTCCCTGTTTCCTTTTAGCTCTTCCCTCTGCTTCCCAGGTGGCGCTCGTGGTACAGAATCTGCCTGCCAATGCAGGGGATGCAAGAGATGCAGGTGAGAGCCCTGGTAGGAAAGGTCCCCAGGAGCAGGATCTGGCACCCCACTCCAGTGTTCTTGCCTGGAAAATTCCATGGGCAGAGGAGCCTGGAGGGCTACAGGCATGGGGCTCAAAGGGTCGGACATGACTAAGCACATAGTCTTTCCTTTCAGAGACGCATTTCTTACCTGAACCACCCACCTCTGGCGGCCTCCACTGCCTGCCTCCTCTCCCCCTGAGTCTGGTCCGATCTGCCTCTCACCTCGCTTTGCAAGTCTGCTCTGGCCCAGCTCAGCCCCTCCACGCCCTCCAGCCCTCATGCTGCCTGGCGCTCTGGAGCATAGGATGGCTGCTCCCGGGGCCTCCTCCCTAGTATTCGCCCTCCTTGGGCAGGTGAGACAGTGCTCTCTCCTGAGGTCTCCTCCCTGGAGGCCAGGCTGACTCTGGGCTCTCTGTCTCCACTGGCCCCACGTGTACACCATGCACCACCGGCCAGGCCATCTGCCGTGTGTCCAGGCCATCTCTGCTCCACCACCACACCTCCACAGCCATGTTTCCCAAGCCTGGCTATTCATCACAAGGGGCACCAGGGACCTTTTAAAATACACTGATGCTAGGGCCCATTCTGAAGTGTCCCCCACTCCCTGAAAGACACCAACTTGCCCCCAGTCACCCAAGCCTGACCCTTTTCTCCTGTCCCCATACATCCAATGGGTCACTAAGCCCTATGACTAATTTTTAGCCTACCTTTTAATTACTTTCAAGTACTTCCAGAATTAGATCCTGCTTTTCATCTTTTCTGACTCTACCTACCTCTGCCCAGGCCCCTATCCTGTCCCAACTGTTCTATTTTAACAACCTCCATCTGTCCTTCTCCTCAGCCTCACTGCCCTCCAGTCCTCCACACACAGCCAGCACTGGGATGCTTCTGAAACCCACATGTGATTAGGCCTTCCTCTGCTGAAAACCTCCAGTGACTCCTGATGCCCTCCTGGCAGCCCCTGTGCCTCCTCTCGGCCCCTGCCTCCTGCCTGCACCCACCCTGACCTGCCTTCCCTTCCCACACACTCCCTGCTCCCCAGCGCCGCCTGCCTGGCCCCGGCTCCTCCTTCTGTCTAGATCACTCTCTATTTCCTACTCAGCCTTCAGATGCCCACAGGAACGACCTCCTTCTTGAAGCTTCTCTTGGCATCTCCCACCGCCCTGTGCCCACCGTGGACTGTGTCCTGTCCCCATCACCTCCCCAAGGCAGGGGTGACATCACTTATCTCTGAGCCTAGCAAAGGGAGGTTCTGGCCTGAGTGCTCAGAAATGTTTACCAGACGAATGAATGAATGAATGCGGGAGAGAACGGTGAGCAGTGTGACTCAGGGGAGGTGGGTGTGGCCGCTGGAGACAGAAGGACAGACGGGGATCCTCACCACTCTGCCCACGAGGAGGGAGACAGAAGGAAACGCTGAGTGCCTGTCCTGATTTCTGAGGTCATCCCACCTCCAGATACCTGAGGGTTTGTTTTGCATGCCATAGCCTAACAGGGATATTACAAGGGCACAGATTTTTATTCATTTTCCTAGTCCATGAAATGGGAATGATAATACCCATTTAGCAGGACTGCCATGAGGTAATGGATGATGACAAGGTAATGGATGTGAACATGCTTTGAAAATTATAAATGACTGTTCAAAACCTGAGGGATGAGCTATCCGGTGTCCTCGCTTGGCAGAAGCCTGTGTGCCAGTGGTTCCAAGAACGCCCAGCATGGAAGGGTTGCACGCAACTGATGTCACAGTAGCCCTGTCTGCCTGGCAGCTTCCCGGGAGAGGGGCAGGGTTGTACTTGCAGTGTGGGCTTGCACGGCGAGCCATCCCGTGGTCAGAGAGGAGGATGTAGGATTTTAAGTCCAGCTTCTTAACAGACCCCAGGGCCCACCTGGCTGTAATCTTGGTACTCTGCATCCATGTGAGGAGTTCTCTCTCCACCTGTGGTTAGCAGCCTGCAGGGCCTTAAAAATAGCTCTGGGAAGATATTTTTAGTACATCATCCTGAGGCGTGGCTGGAGCCCATGGCCTCCTGTGACGCATGAAAATTGTTTTGGCTCTGTTTGCAAGTGATTCAGACAGCTGGTTTTGGACTTCGGGGTGTAAAAATAAAAACAAGGTGGGGGAAGCTAGGTTCCAGCCACAGGGATGCCCCACCCCCACAACATCTGAATAATTACTCATGAGAAAGTTTAATCTGAGCCTTGGTTCTCTGGAGATTACACAAATCACAGTTCTGCCTGGAGGGTTTCGGGCTGGCTGGTAGGACAAAGGGCAGGATAAGCCCATTGTACAGATCAGAAGCTGAGGTTGTGAGAAGCTGCTTTACTTACCCAAAGTCTCCCTATCAATGAGTAGCAGAACCACCTTCAGATCCACGTCACATTGTGCACCTTCATATTTCAACCATCTTTCCAGATCCTTAAAGATTACATCTCAATCCAAAGGCCCCAAAATACAAACTGTAAATCACTTAACAAAGACTGACCTTTTTTGCATTCCCCCTATTATATTCCTAGGGGCTTCCTTGGTGGCTCAGACAGTAAGGAGTCCACCTGCAGTGCAGGAGACCTGGGTTTGATCCCTGGGTCAGAAAGATCCCCTGGAGAAGGGAATGGCAACCCACTCCAGTATTCTTGCCTGGAGAATTCCATGGACAGAGGAGCCTGGCAGGCTACAGTCAATGGGGTTGCAAAGAGTCAGACACAAATGAGCAATTAGGGCATACACACTGAGGAAACCAGAATTGAAAGAGATACGTGTACCCCAATGTTCATCGTAGCACTGTTTATAATAGCCAGGACATGGAAGCAACCTAGATGTCCATCAGCAGATGAATGGATAAGAAAGCTGTGGTACATATACACAATAGAGTATTACTCAGCCATTAAAAAAAATACATCTGAATCAGTTCTAATGAGGTGGATGAAACTGGAGCCTATTATACAGAGTGAAGTAAGCCAGAAAGAAAAACACCAATACAGTATACTAACGCATATATACGGAATTTAGAAAGATGGTAACGATAACCCTGTATGAGAGACAGCAAAAGAGACACAGATGTATAGAACAGTCTTTTGGACTCTGGGAGAGGGCGAGGGTGGGATGATTTGGCAGAATGGCATTGAAACATGTATGTTATCATATGTGAAATGAATCACCAGTCCAGGTTCGATGCATGATACAGGATGCTTGGAACTGGTGCACTGGGATGACCCAGAGGGGTGGTATGGGAAGGGAGGTGGGAGGGGGGTTCAGGATGGGAAACACGTATACACCCGTGGCTGATTCATGTTGATGTATGGCAAAACCAATACAATATTGCAAAGTAATTAGCCTCCGATTAAAATAAATACATTTTTAAAAATGAGTAACTAACACTTTCACTTTCTATTGTAGTTCTATTTAATGGTAGAAGAAAGGGAAATAGTAGAGACACAGAAGGAGCAGCTCTAGCCTGTAATTTCTCAGGCAGCTTCAGCTCCTTCATCTTCTCACAAGAGCTCTTTATCACAAAACCTCTGAACTGTCGTTGTGATTCTTACATGGGACCTAAACCGACTTGACAAAACGGTAGTCTTGTTTTAGGGCCTTATCTTCCCTAGATGCCACACATCTGAGCCACTCCAGCGACCAGAGGAACAGAGGAGGGACAGTCTTCTCTGCAAATTGCTGCAATCCCCCAACACAAGCTAAAGACCCAGTTTCCTCACTCATTGTTTTCAGCACACTGCAGGCAGCCTTTTCTACCCTGAGTTCACTTCCCTCACAAGGTCATTTTTTAGAGCCAAATGCAGTGTGAAAGCAATTCAATTTTTAAGTTGCAAAAATCTTTATGAAACACATAAATATTATTTCATTCATTATTCTGATTAGCCAGCCAGTGGTTCCTAACCTTTTCAAACAAAGGTCTGTTTTTTTTTAAGTCAAAAAAAAGAAAAGATTCCCTGAATCTTGACCATTAAGCATCTAATACGCTTGGCCTTGAGCAAGGTGCTAGGAGTACAGCCACCAAACAGACTGGGATTCGCCTTTCCTGGAGCTGGCGTTCCTGTAACTGGGAGTCTTGTATATTTATTGTAGAAGCCATTGAGTGAGGAAAGCATGAAACATCTGGCATGAATTTAGAGCTACCTTTTAAAGGAACTTTTATTTTGCTAGTCACGATGGCAGCTCTGTTGTACATTTGAAAAACTATGTATGCTTGCAAGACATAGTACTTACTTAGTCACAGACAATGCTTAATTCATAAAGGGATTGTGGACCCCTTGCAATAATTTTGAGCCTTCCACCCACGGCCCTCCACTCCAGCACAGGATTCTGTGGCTCCAAGGTCCTGAGCTCTGAAGGGTTCCACCAACTTTCTAGATACTTTATGCCCATTCTTGGAATCTCACACCTCTTCCAGTGCTTCATAAGCCCTGATTGTGAGCCAAACACTCACTCCCAATCTCTGGTATTCAGCAAATAGTCCAGCTCTGCAGGGAAAAGACAGTGGAGTCTTCAGAGAGAAGCCTCAGGGTGCCATTTAGGAGGTAATAAAGGCCAGGGCACTTCAGTCTCAGAGAGAAGCCAGCAAGAAGTTTTGACAATTGGGCTTCAAGGACTAAGTCCTGTTGTGGCCAAAGCAGCCCTTGCTTCTAAGTTTGTCCTTAATACTATTCATGGATTTTTAGGAGGGTCCTTATGGACATGATGGACTTCTGACATCCCTGATGGGCAGCACAGAGATAAGTCAGAGTAATTCTTAAAGAAAATGGGTAGGAACCAGCACTGTGGGCCACGAAAGATTGACAAGGATCTCTGAGATTTGGATTCCAGGAGATTCCTTATATGGAGGAAAGATGAAGTTCTGTGCTGAAAGAAGTGACTTGCCTGAGTTTACAAGGTATTCAAGACCCATGACTTCCTGCCTAGAATTTTTCTTACTGCATCACCTTCTTTATCAAGATCATTCCTGACATCAAGAAGTAGGATTTATCGATCCCAGAGAATCTATTTATGAATAAATTAACCGAACAAACACTTACTGAATTCTTGCTATATGCTGGGAACTACTGGGCTGGCCATGGAGGATGCAATAATGAATAGCAGACAGTCCAGGCCTCGGGTTCTTACACTCTGGTAAGAGGAGCAGACAACCAAGCAGGCAGGCATCGTGTCTATAGTAAACCTCTGGGAAAAACAGCAGGGCCTTCTAGTCCAGTTGCTGGGAAAGAGGTAGTGGTGTTGGAAGGAACTGAGTGTTCTGCTCTGGTACCTTTCGGTGGTATCTGAACAGGGTCTTCAAGAATAACTAGGAAATAAGGAGGGGAGGGTTGGGAGCTCCACGCAGTAGCGCAGCATGTTGAAAGACCAGATGCAGCATAAGCATAGGATCTGAGAAGTTGGAGTATTATACAAGGGAATAAGTGTTAAGGAATAAGGATGTAACTAGATGTCAACAGGTGTCAAAGTGGGAGGATTCTACGGGCCAGGTTAAAGTGGCTTGGATTTAATCTAGAGGTCTAGGGAAGCCATAAAGGGAAAATGGTGACTCACTCTGATCTGTGGTTTAAAAATGGTTCTGTGCACTGTATGGAGAATGAATCAAAGCAGAACCAGAGGGGAGTCAAGAAGGTTGGCTGGGGAGCCATACAGTATCTGGACAGCAGGTGACAGCGGCAGAGGGTGGAGAGAAGTAGATGTAACTAAGATATATTTAGAAGGAAGAGTCAAAATGCCATGATGAGTTATTTAAAATCTGTGTTCACAAGAGAAGCCCCATAATTCCTTGCCAGTGACATTTAAAACCTATCAATTAGTAAGACAGATTTATAGGTTCTCTTAGAAGTCTAACACAGAAAAACGGGCAAGCCATCTCATGGTGAGTTCTGGCCACAGACCTGGTCTCACTTCCTTCAGGCCTTGGACCCTGGGAGCTCTGCTGCTGTGTGCTATGCCTATCACTCCGTGGTGTGTCTGACTCTTTGCAACCCCATGGACTATAGCCCTCCAGGCTCCTCTGTCCATGGGGATTCTCCAGGCAAGAATACTGGCATGGATTGCCATCCCCTCCTCCAGGGGATCTTCCCAACCCAGGGATCAAACCCAGGTCTCCTGCATTGCAGGCAGATTCTTTACCATCTGAGCCACCAGGGAAGCCTGGGGGCTCTACATGCCTGAAAATCTACATGATTAATTTCAGTTCAGGTTTCGATTAGGTTAACCTCAGCTCTGTCAAGTTCTAATTTCAGTTCAGGTTTCAGTTTCATGATTAATCCCCAACCCCTGGAGCCTACTCAAACTCATGTCCATTGAGTCAGTGATGCCATCCAACAATCTCATCCTCTGTCATCCCCTTTTCTTCCCACTTTCAATCTTTCCCAGCATCAGGGTCTTTTCAAATGAGTCAGTTCTTCGCATCAGATGGCCAAAATATTGAAGTTTCAGCTTCAGCATCAGTCCTCCCAAGAAATATTCACAACTGATTTCCTTTAGGATGGACTGGTTGGATCTCCTTGCTGTCCAAAGGACTCTCAAGAGTCTTCTCCAACACCACAGTTCAAAAGCATCAGTTCTTCGGCACTTAGCTTTTTTTATAGTCCAACTCTCACATGCATACACGACTACTGGAAAAACCGTAACTTTGACTAGACGGACCTTTGTTGGCAAAGTAATATCTCTGCTTTTTAATATGCTGTCTAGGTTGGTCATAACTTTCCTTCCAAGGAGCAAGCATCTTTTAATTTCACACTGCAGTCACCATCTGCAGTGATTTTGGAGCCCCCCAAAATGAAGTCTGTCACTGTTTCCATTGTTTCCCTGTCTATTTGCCATGAAGCATTGTTTCCCCATCTATTTGCCATAATTAATTTCACTCCCAGACTAATCGTCAGGAAGTCTTCTATGGAGATAACAAGTAATGAGATTGCAACGAAATGGGGAGAACTCTCAGATATACATAGAATCGTTGTTGTTTGGTCACTGAGTCATGTCCAACTCTTTTGTGACTCTCTGGACTGTACATACATAATATATATATTTTTTGGTGGGGGGGGGCTCCAAAATCACTGCAGATGGTGACTGCAGCCATGAAATTAAAAGACGCTTACTCCTTGGAAGAAAAGTTATGACCAACCTAGATAGCATATTCAAAAGCAGAGACATTACTTTCCCAACAAAGGTCCGTCTAGTCAAGGCTATGGTTTTTCCAGTGGTCATGTATGGATGTGAGAGTTGGACTGTGAAGAAAGCTGAGTGCTGAAGGATTGATGGTTTTGAACTGTGGTGTTGGAGAAGACTCTTGAGAGTCCCTTGGACTGCAAGGAGATCCAACCAGTCCATTCTAAAGGATATCAGCCCTGGGATTTCTTTGGAAGGAATGATGCTAAAGCTGAAACTCCAGTACTTTGGCCACCTCATGCGAAGTGTTGACTCATTGGAAAAGACTTTGATGCTGGGAGGGATTGGGGGCAGGAGGAGAATGGGATGACCGAGGATGAGATGGCTGGATGGCATCACTGACTCGATGGACATGAATCTGAGTGAACTCCGGGAGTTGGTGATGGACAGGGAGGCCTGGCGTGCTGCAATTCATGGGGTCGCAAAGAGTGGGACACGACTGAGTGACTGAACTGAACTGAACTGAATGTATTTATGCATATAAATTTTCCCTTAGGAATTTATATATATATGACCCCTTTCAAGGGAAAACTCCTAAGAATTAGTTTTAACAATGGTCTGTTTCCCATCCTCAAAAACTTCTGTAGTGGACAAAGGAAAAGCCTGAGGCTAAACCCACATTTCAACCCTTCATCAGAAGAGGGGTCGAGATGAAGGAGAAGGGACCTGGCAGGCAGTTCCAGTTGAGTCAGAAAAAACAAATAATGTAACAAGATATCTATAAATCAGGACAGGGTGTTTTTGAGAGAGGTGAACATATTGTAAACAGATGATAAGAACTTGACAGAGCTGAGGTTAAGTATCCCTAAGGGCACCCACCTGATAGGCTATTTAAGAAAGAAAGGGCTGTTCTTAGAAATAGGAAATTCCTGGGCAGCACAGCACTAGCAAAGTACTCTGAGGATGGAGACGGGAGGACACTATGCCCCTGACGTCTGTACTCCCACCATATTGCCTGCTGGCACACAGGTCACACTAAATGTGAATGAATGAATAAAGAATAATAATCTAATAGAGAAAATACTTCATATGTGCAGGTTTGATAAGGTCAAATACTGACTTTGACCTAATGACGCTTGTGGAAAAAGAGTCCTTGGAGGGGCAAGTCTGAACTCTCTTGACAAGGCCGCACAGTCCCTCGGTGCTGAAGGGATTCATCTTTGAGCTAATGAGATGTCTTCTAAGCTTCTGGAGGTCCAGGCTTCTGGACAAGCAACCCAAGAGGAGCTGAAGGAATCCTAAGCTTCCTGCATTTCTGGATCTTAAAAGGAAGACTTCCTGAAATGGACCCCTTTGGGCATCCCGTGCTCCTAGCAGGACACCAAGGAAAGTGCGGTGCTTGCCCCTCACTGGAGGAGACTCACTGTGTCTGATGGTGGCTGTGAGTGAGATAGAGGAAGCGGGTGTGTGTGTGTGTGTGTACGCATGCGCGCGCGCATGACTGAGACTGTGATTTATGAATGTATCAAAGGAAGAATTCTATGTTTATCTGAGTTTTGACTTAAATTTCCTCTCTTGGGATCATCTGTAGGAAAAGCTAGCCGTAATTTACTGGTGTTCAGCAGTACCATTTCCTACCAACAAAAGAGATCCATCTGATTAGTCCTAGGTTTGAAGAACAGATCTTTGTGCCTATTAGAAGTGTGGGAAGATATTAAAATATATCCCAATGTGAGGTTTCTTGCAGAGGATGTCTTGCTTCTTTCTGGCATCTCTGCTCTGTGAGAAATAGATTGGAAGAAGCAGGAGTGGCGAGAGTAAGAACAGAGTGACTACTGCTGTGGTCCAGAAGGAAGGAGATGGAGGGAGTGGAACAGGATGCAAGGAGACTATACAGGTATTTTGCTGGTTTTCTAACTTTTATTTTTAAATTAAATGTAATGTATTAAACTATAGTTGGTTTACAATATTGTATTAATTTCAGGTATAAGGCTTCACATTATTTTCCATTATAGGTTGTCACAAGATACTGAATACAGCTCCCCGTGCAATATAGTAAATCCTTCTGGTTTGTTTTATATATAGTAGTGTGTGTCTATTAATCCCACAATCCTAATTTATCCCTCCCCATCCCCATTCCCCTTTGGTAACCATAAGTTTTTTCCCTATGTCTGTGAGTCTGTTTCTGTTTTGGAAATAAGTTGCTTTGTATTATTTTTTAAAATATTTTTGTATATATTGTATTATTTAACTGGAAGTGACATTACATATTTGTTTTTCTCTGCCTGACTTACTTTACTTAGTATGAGCATCTCTAGGTCCATCCACGTTGCTGCAAATGACATGGTTTCATTCTTTTTATGGCTGAGTAATATTTCATTATGTATATATGACACATCTTCTTTATCTATTCATGTCAATGGACATTTAGGTTACTTCCTTGTCTTGGCTATTGTGAATAGTACTGCTATAAACATTGGAGTAGATGCATCTTTTCAAAGTAGAGTTTTCATTGTTTTGCTCTATAATATGATAGCTCTATTTTTAGGCTTTTAAAAAAATCTCCATACTTTTTTCCATACTGGTTGCAATAATTTACATTCCCACCAATCATATAGGAGGGTTCTTTTTTCTCCATACCCTCTCCAGCATTTATTATTTATAGGCTTTTTAATGATAGCTATTCTGACTGGTGTGAGGTGACACCTTTATTGTAGTTGAAACAGGTATTTTGAAGATAGAATGGACAGGAATGGGGTTGGTTAGACAGGAGCATTAGAAAGAGGGAAAGATAAAAAATGATTCCTGTACTTCTTTGGGGCAACAGTTTATTTGTTTAAATCAGGAAGAAAAGTGACATGACAAAAAACTGGGGTACGATGAGGAATAGGATGATTTCAAGAAGTATTAACTGAGTAATGCTTACCCTGTACCAAACACCGCAGCAGATAAGAAAAACGTCTCCCCGGGCTTGAGTTTTTCCTATCCATTCCAGGTTGCTGTGATTTCTGCACTGCCTTTCTGGTTATTGGACTGATAGAGTAAATAAAGCTGAGCAAATGCTCATACCTCAGGAAAATAAATCATGTCCTAAACAGATAATGGTTAAATTAAAAATATGATGGGTTGTTTCTTAAAGTAGGATTTTCCTGCCTATCAGAAATCTTGGGGAAATGATTGCCACATGATGCATTTTAGATGCTCAAGTAATGGGAGAAAATACAATTAGCCAGGTGAAGAACATTAATTTCCACAATGGGAGTCTCAGGCAAACTCTGCAGAAAATACAACAGGAGGGGAAAGTAGAACAAAGATCTCAAAGACAAAAGCAGCCCCAAGAATTGAATATGTAAGAGGAAGAGACCCATCAGCAGGAGAACCTGGGCTAAGGAAAACCTCATCAGCTTAATCCAGAAAGAAAAGAGAAATCGGGTGACAGACCGTTGTCGCAGGGTAACAGAAAAGAGAATGAAAGGATGGCAGGCACAGTGACAGGAGGAGTCCCAGGCGACCACGAGTTCACAAGCGACCTTGCCGCCTTGCTCTGCCCCAAGGCAGGGAGCCCCTTAGTCACTATGGTCCCTAAAGAAGCTGAAGAGCTCCTGCGCCACCTGTAGGGCCCACCCCACCCTCATCCTTCCTCTCCTTCTGCCCTACGGAGCCAGCCCCCAGCCAGAGGGTGTGACTACAGGCAAACTACTCTTCCTCTCAGGACTTCAGTGTCTGCAGCTGTGAGGTGGACTGTCCAAGGCCCCTTCCCGCTCTTGCATATGCTGATTCTGAGAATGCGGGAAAGGATTATGCAGAGGCCTGTGTTGCCATATGTGCCAGGCACTCTCCTAACTGCTTTTAATACACGTTTAAATTCATTTGTTCTTCATGACAGTGCTATGGTGTGACAGTTTGAGTTCCCCACCCCTCACCTAGAATTCATATGCTGAAATCCTAACCTCCAAGGTAATGGTATTAGGAGCTGGGGCATTTGGGAGGTGATTAGGCCAGGAGGGTGGAGCCCTCATGATTGGGATTAGTGCCCTTATAAGACAGAGAGCTCTCTGGCCCCTCTACCATCTGCAGACACAGAAGAAGACAGCTATCTATGTATCAGGAAGTGGGTTTTCACCAGACACTGATTCTGCCAGCACTGTGATCTTGGATTTCCCAGCCTCTAGAAACTGAGAAATAAACTCCTGCTGTTTACAAGCTACCAAGTTTATGGAATTTGATTATAACAGCTCAAGCTAAGACAGTACAGTTATCACCCCATTATGAAGAAGAGAAAAGGAGGCACAGAGTGGTAAGCAGGCAGGATTCCAACCCAGGCGGTCTGGCTTCTGAGCTCAGGTCATACACGCAGGCCCTCCATGTGACACAGCACAGTGCTGCCTGGAGAAGTCAGGCTTCTGGCCTAGAAGCTGCCAGAAGACCTCTTCACATGTGCTTGAGAACCACGCTTGAAGGCCAGCACCTGCGTGTTTCTCCTTACAGTGGAAAACAGGCAGGACAGTGCGTGCGGTGCTGCTGGAACAGCTGTGGGGCCTCACATTGTGAGGTGGTGTGAGCCTACAGACCAGCAGCTGTAGGGTCTTGCACCCAGTCACACTGGAAATGTCACACCCATCCCACCGAAGCTGTCGAAATGAGCTGATCCAGCATGAAGCAGGGTCCACTCCTCATCTGTTACAAGGCCTGCCTTCAGCCACGGGAATTCCTAGAACTTTAGTTACAGCAACACCTCTCTGGAGGGTCCTACTACCCTGATGGATAAAAGAATGGTCTTGTTTGACAAGTCACTGGTCCCCAGTCCTAGAGCATCTCCCAGTGTATCAATACGCTTTGCTGTGTTTGTGAGGAAACCATGCCAGACTGGCCAAGGAAGCTGAGAAAGGTATGGGATGTGTGTTGCTAAGATACAGTGCATCTCCTTTAGGACTGACCAGACTGTCTGCACTTCCATGAGTACCACAATCTGAGGAACACTGCTCAGGGGAAGGAGCACAGGCTCTTGGATAGAGCCTGGGGCTTTGACCTTGGAGCCTTGAGTTCAATCTTGCTCTCCACTTACTAATGTGATCTAGACACGTCAGGTATCTACCCTGGGACTCATCTGTAAAATGGAGGGAAAGCTCTAGGGCTCACCTGTCTCACAGGGTTGTCTTGGGAATCAGTTGAAATAATGTACAATATGTATTTGTCTACAGAAGAAGGTGGATGTCTGTGAGAAGTCACAGCCCAGCCACTCGGGATCTTTACCAAACCCAGGTCATTTGCTGGTTCTAGAATAATAACTGAAAATTCTTGGACCCCTCCCAGCTGCTAAGGCTACCCACGAGTTCACCTGAATAATAGACTATGACTTACAGTCTTTCTGCCAGCCTCACTCAAATCATTATCAATAGACCAAAGATCCATTGAGTAACTGGCTTCCTTTGGGGGGAGGCTGTCCCACTAAGGGACACTAAAAGATGTGGAACCACTTTTATTAGATTGCCTATGGACTCATGTGTAGGAGTAGCTCTGCTGGAACCCTGAGTAATCTTTCCACTACTTCCAACTCAACTTATCTAGTTGACTTCAAACTTCACTTCTACCCCTAAAAGTCTCTGAATCCATGAAGCTGATTCACTCCACTACTGTTGCCAATTTAATTTACCTCTGTAAATGCCGTTTCCCATCTGCAAAAACCAAATTGCTTTTCCTTCCTGCCAGCTGCAGGGTGCTGCTGTGCAGTTTAATTAGACAGTTGCTCTAAACCCAATGATCTCCTTGGAGGACGCCTGCCTCACTCAATCACTCAGTTGTAATGAGATCATTGTTGGAACTAGCAGCTTACACAGCCTTGGAATTCAAGCAAAACACACCAGGCTTGACACAAAAAGTTCTTTTGGCTCAAGTGCCCCAGAGGCACCTGCTGTCCAGCTGATGTCAACTTTCCCACCAGCAACCTCCCCTGAATGCATCACTCACAGATAGGCTTGCCAGCATCTCATGAAGTTCTGCCCCACAGAGAGTTCTCGTGGGCTCTCTGCTGCTCTTCCTTAAAAGTCAAATCTTTATGGATAGAGCCTGGAGAAGAAAAGAAGGAAGATTGCCATTCATGCCACTCCTGGTCTAGCCAGTCTTTAGCCTATAGGAAAGGGGAATCATGGAGAGTTGATGAGTTAGTATTGCAATTCTCAAAGTCTCTTCTAGGGGTCTCTGGTGTTTCCAATACCCTTTGAGGGGCTCCATGAGGTCAGAACTATTTTCATTGTGGTACAAAGAAGTCATTTGCCTTCCTTTCCCGTGCTGATATTTGCAGAGATGGCACAGAAGCAACAGTGAGTAAAACTACTACTCCCTTAGCACAATCATGATAGAAGCACTCTACCATGTGGAGAATCACTGTATCCTTCATATCTTACACTCATGGTAAAATAAATAAATAGATGTTTTGAAAGCCAGTTTCACCTATGATGGTACTTGATGAAACAGCAAAATTACTAAATGTATTAAGTCTCAACCCCTGAGTAACATGTTGTTTTAACATTCTGTGTGATGAACTGTTAAGTGCATATATAAACGCTTCTACCTTACACGGAAGTACAATGCTTATCTCCAGGAAAATCACTTAGTGACTGAATGGTGAGCTGTGCTAGTTACTTCTTCAGAAAACTTGTTTTAACTTGAAAGGAACAGCTGACAGACAAACTATGGTTATTCAGACTTGAGTTTTGGTAGCTATTTTCTCAAAAATGAATCTGGTGAGTCTGTTACTGCAAAGAAAATAACCAACAGTATTTGTTGCCAATGACAAGATCTGAGCTTTCAAGTGAGAATTCGAATTTTGAAAACACTGTGTCTGTCTGCCGCTGCAAGTAGGATAACTTCCCAATATATCATGACTTTTCCAATGATATTCTAATAGTGATATTAATGGATGTGATTTTTAAACAGTGGATAATGAAATGTGTCAATATTTAGAAAATGGATGTAACTCAGTAAGCCAATGGGCTTCCCTGGTGGCTCAGAGGTTAAAGCATCTGCCTTCAATGAGGGAGACCTGAGTTCGATCCCTGGGTCGGGAAGATCCCCTGGAGGAGGAAATGGTAACCCACTCCAGTATTCTTGCCTGGAGAATCCCATGGACGGAGAAGCCTGGTAGGCTACAGTCTATGGGGTCGCAAAGAGTCAGACAAGACTGAATGACTTCACTTTCACTTTCTTTCAGTGAGCCAATATGTTTCAAATGGCCAATGCCTGGTGTTAGTAAAAGACACATCCAAAACACAAAGGAATGGGATTTAATGTAAGAGTGCAAAACGTTCATAATAATAGTTTCAGATTTCGCATTGCAAAGACATTTAAGAAACTACCACTTCTTGAGTTTAAAAAAAGAATGTCCATCATTATCTAAGAAGGCCATGAAAATACTCCTCCCTTTTCTACTACATATATGCATAAGGCCAGATTTTCCTCGTTTACTTCATAGCACAACATGGCACAAAACAGCATAGCGTAACAGACTCTAGCTTAAACTATTAAGCCAAATATTAAAGCAACTTGCAAAAGTATAACAATGTCATTATTCTCAGTAAATTTGGTTATTGTTTGAAGAAATACTATTACTCTGTTGTTGTTCAGTCACTCAGTCATGTCCAACTCTTTTCAACTCATGGACCGCAGAATATCAGGCTTCCCTGTCCTTCACTATCTCCCGGAGCTTGCTCAAACTCGTGTCCATCGACCATCCAACCATCTTGTCCTCTGTCGTCCCCTTCTCATCCTGCCTTCAATCTTTGCAAGCATGAGGCTCTTTTCTAGTATGATTACTTTATATTTTTAAATGTTATTTGACATGTTTATTATTGCTATTTTTTTCTTTCTTTCTTTCTCTTTATTTTACTTTACAATACTGTATTGGTTTTGCCATACATTGACGTGAATCTACCACAGGTGTACATGAGCTCCCAATCCTGAACCCCCCTCCCACCTCCCTCCCCATACCATCTCTCTGGGCCATCCCACTGCACCAGCCCCAAGCATCCTGTATCCTGCATCGAACCTAGACTGGCGATTCATTTCTTACACAATAGTATACATGTTTCAATGCCATTCTCCCAAATCATTCCACCCTCTCCCTCTCCCACAGAGTCCAAAAGTCTGTTCTATACATCTGTGTCTCTTTTGCTGTCTCATATACAGGGTTCTCATTACCATCTTTCTAAATTCCATATATATGCGTTAGTATACTGTATTGGTGTTTTTCTTTCTGGCTTATTTCACTCTGTATAATAGGCTCCAGTTTCATCCACCTCATTAGAACTGATTCAAATGTATTCTTTTTAATGGCTGAGTACTACTCCATTGTGTATATGTACCACAGTTTTCTTATCCATTCGTCTGCTGATGGACATCTAGGTTGCTTCCATGTCCTGGCTATTGTAAACAGTGCTGCGATGAACATTGAGGTACATGTGTCTCTTTCAATTCTGGTTTCCTCAGCGTGTATGCCCAGCAGTGGGATTGCTGGGTCATAAGGCAGTTCTATTTCCAGTTTTTTAAGGAATCGCCACACTGTTCTCCATAGTGGCTGTACTAGTTTGCATTTCCACCAACAGTGTAAGAGGGTTCCTCTATGATCCACCTCCCAGAATACTGGAAATAAAAGCAAAAATAAATAAATGGGATCTAATTAAAATTAAAAGCTTCTGCACAACAAAGGAAAAGGAAACTATAAGCAAGATGAAAAGACAGCCTTTGGAATGGGAGAAAATAATAGCAAATGAAGCAACTGACAAACAACTAATCTCAAAAATATACAAGCAACTCCTGCAGCTCAATTCCAGAAAAATAAATGACCCAATCAAAAAATGGGCCAAAGAACTAAATAGACATTTCTCCAAAGAAGACATACAGATGACTAACAAACACATGAAAAGATGCTCAACATCACTCATTATCAGAGAAATGCAAATCAAGACCACAGTGAGATACCATCTCACACCAGTCAGAATGGCTGCTATCCAAAAGTCTATTATTGCTATTTTAAAATAAGTTGTTTTATAGTTTCTGATCTTACATTTAGATCTTTAATCCATTTTGAGTTTATTTTTGTGTGCGGTGTTAGAAAGTGATCTAGTTTCATTCTTTTACAAGTGGTTGACCAGTTTTCCCAGCACCACTTGTTAAAGAGATTGTCTTTACTCCATTGTATATTCTTGCCTCCTTTGTCAAAGATAAGGTGTCCATATGTGTGTGGATTTATCTCTGGGCTTTCTATTTTGTTCCATTGATCTATATGTCTGTCTTTGTGCCAGTACCATACTGTCTTGATGACTGTGGCTTTGTAGTAGAGCCTGAAGTCAGGCAAGTTGATTCCTCCAGTTCCATTCTTCTTTCTCAAGATTGCTTTGGCTATTCGAGGTTTTTTGTATTTCCATACTATAAAACTCCTAGAGGAGAACATAGGCAAAACACTCTCAGACATAAATCACAGCAGGATCCTCTATGATCCACCTCCCAGAATTCTGGAAATAAAAGCAAAAATAAACAAATGGGATCTAATTAAAATTAAAAGCTTCTGCACAACAAAGGAAAATATAAGCAAGGTGAAAAGACAGCCTTCTGAATGGGAGAAAATAATAGCAAATGAAGCAACTGACAAACAACTAATCTCAAAAATATACAAGCAACTTATGCAGCTCAATTCCAGAAAAATAAACGACCCAATCAAAAAATGGGCCAAAGAACTAAATAGACATTTCTCCAAAGAAGACATACGGATGGCTAACAAACACATGAAAAGATGCTCAACATCACTCATTATTAGAGAAATGCAAATCAAAACCACAATGAGGTACCACTTCACACCAGTCAGAATGGCTGCGATCCAAAAATCTGCAAGCAATAAATGCTGGAGAGGGTGTGGAGAAAAGGGAACCCTCCTACACTGTTGGTGGGAATGCAAACTAGTACAGCCACTATGGAGAACGGTGTGGAGATTCCTTAAAAAATTGCAAATAGAACTCCCTTATGACCCAGCAATCCCACTGCTGGGCATACACACCGAGGAAACCAGAATTGAAAGAGACACATGTACCCCAATGTTCATTGCAGCACTGTTTATAATAGCCAGGACATGGAAACAACCTAGATGTCCATCAGCAGATGAATGGATAAGAAAGCTGTGGTACATATACACAATGGAGTATTACTCAGCCGTTAAAAAGAATTCATTTGAATCAGTTCTGATGAGATGGATGAAACTGGAGCCGATTATACAGAGTGAAGTAAGCCAGAAAGAAAAACACCAATGCAGTATACTAACACATATATATGGAATTTAGGAAGATGGCAATGACGACCCTGTATGCAAGACAGGGAAAGAGACACAGATGTGTATAACGGACTTTTGGACTCAGAGGGAGAGGGAGAGGGTGGGATGATTTGGGAGAATGACATTCTAACATGTATACTATCATGTGAATTGAATCGCCAGTCTATGTCTGACGCAGAATGCAGCATGCTTGGGGCTGGTGCATGGGGATGACCCAGAAAGTTGTTATGGGGAGGGAGGTGGGAGGGGGGTTCATGTTTGGGAATGCATGTAAGAATTAAAGATTTTAAAATTTAAAAAATAAAAAACTAAAATTAAAAAAAAAAAAAAAGTTGTTGTTGTTTAGTTGCTAAGTCATGTCTCTTTTGTAACCCCATGGACTGTAGCCTGTCAGGCTCCTCTGTCCATGGGATTTCCCAGGCAAGAATTCTAGAATGGGTTGCCATTTTCTTTTCCAGGGGATCTTCCCAACCCAGGGATCAAACCAGTATCTCCTGCTTTGGCAGGCAGATTCTTTACCACTGAGCCACCAGGGAATTAGTAAACAAACATTTTTAAACTCCATTTTAATTTCCAACATAGTAAATACTGATAGCTATAACTCACATAAACAAAATATCTTTGGGGTCTTTAGTAATTTTTAACAAAGTAAAAGAGCCTCGAGACCCAATAGTTTGAGAACCCATAGATTATGATATTCTGTACTTTAGGATTGTGGACCTGCAACAATGGGAAAGACTGTGGTCAAAAATTCAATGGAAGCCTTCTCCGTACTGGCGAGAGCTGATGAGGGCCAGAACTAAGGCACTGGGGCTGGCCAGAGGGGTGATGTATATTCCTTCTGAATATCAAGGTCACTGTATCTTATTTTGGTTTGGTGGCAGTGCTGAAGTCTATGAGACCGTAGCCCTGAGAAGACCTGGCCCCCTCTGAAGGGAGTGGTTATTTCCAACACCAGTCATCTGAGAAAGAGATGAGTGCCCCGACAAGAAGCAGAAATGGAGCACATACATAGGAGGAGAACCTTCCTCTGGCTGCCTGAGTAGAGACTTGAAGAGTCAAGGGAAATGGGTACATTCTCTGCTTGGCTAGGGCTGAGATAACGCCCACCATAGGGACACAGAAGAGGAGCCAGGATGAGGCAGGGTCTACAGGCTTCCGGGAGAAATTCCACCTTGAATACCAGGGTATCTTGTGTTATATTGTGCCCTGTGTTTACTTCCTTCTTGATACTGCTGAGTCTTAGGTGAAACCAATCCTGTCAAAGAGTCCAGTTCTGTCTCTGCTGGAGCAAAGGAAAGAAAGAAGCATGTTTTCATGCAGGGAGAATAGCAAGCCCTTACCCAGATCACTGTGGTTGGAGGAATAGTTAGGAATTCTCAAGGGGAATCTTGTGAATCAGAGAGATGGCTTCTCTATCCAGCGACAGTTAGACTTTGTTTACAAAAGGCAGGATTTTCCGTATAGGAGGTGATAGACCTGAGATATATTTTGGAAGAAAGAAAGAGAGGACAGAGTTGAAGGCAGCTGCTGAGTGACTCCCACAATTCTTCCACTTCTTCCAGTCTGAAATGCCCATCAGACATACCAGATGCAGACACCCCAGAAGGCAGAAGGTGGCAAAGTGTCAACTTGAGAATCATCCACCTATATAGTCAGTGGTTCTCAGACTTTGGAGTGATTCAGAGTCACCTACAGTGAAACTGAAAGTGTTCGTTGCTCAGTCATGTCCAGCTCTTTGTGGGCTCATGGACTGTAGCCCACCAGGTTTCTCTGTCCATGGGATTCTCCAGGCAAGAATACTGAAGTGGGTAGCCATTGCCCCCTCCAGGGGATCTTCCCAACCCAGGGATTGAACCCAGGTCTCCTGCATTTCAGGCAGATTCTTTACCATCTGAGCCACCAGGGAAGCCCCAGAGTCACTTATGGAGGATTTCAAAAAGGAACTGAACTGGCCTCAGTTCAGTTCAGTCGCTCAGTCATGTCTGACTCTTTGCAACCCCATGGACTGCAGCATGCCAGGCCACCCTGTCCATCACTAACTCCCAGAGTTTACTCAAATTCATGTCCATTGAGTCAGTGATGCCATCCAACCATCTCATCCTCTGTCATCCCCTTCTCCTCCCGCCTTCAATCTTTCCCAGCATCAGGGTCTTTCCAAATGAGTCAGCTCTTTGCATCAGGTGGCCAAACTATTGGAGTTTCAGCTTCAAGATCAGTCCTTGCAATGAATATTCAGGACTGATTTCCTTTAGGATGGACTGGTTGGATCTCCTTACAGATGCCTGGCCTAGATGAACTCAATCAGAATCTCTAGGGGTGATTCTGATGCCCACCATGGGAAGCTCATGAAAGTAAGAAGATATTGAGATCTCCAAGGAAGAAGAGAAAGAGTACCTTTATAATGTACCCCAAACCCAAAAGAATCTTGGTACTGAGCACCAGAAGTCTGCACTTTCTGCCAATAAAAAATGTGCTTAATCATACATGCTTACACTGGAGAAGGAAATGGCAACCCACTCCAGTATTCTTGCCTGGAGAATCCCAGGGACTGAGGAGCCTGATGGGCTGTCTGTGAGATCGCACAGAGTCGGATACGACTGAAGTGACTTAGCTGCAGCAGTAAACTCTAATGAGCTTTTGACCCCTGGTCCACTCCAGGGGGTGGAATACATGAATCACTCATCCTTAGGCAGTACAAGAGTCCTCTACTAATGTTTGAGCCTTAAATGTAGCTACTTAAGTTTCCCATATATCAGGTAAAATTGGGGATCCTGGAAGATACACATGAGCCTGGCCCACGTGAACAGGAGAAAATCTGGAGGGCAGCAGGGGCCAACCCTCAGCCCTCCCTAGATGCAGCTATGGGAAGTGGACACTTTCTCCTACAAGCAATCCATTTTTCCTGCAACCCTGGGCTGAATGAAATTAACATCCCTGAAACATGTCCAAGGAACAGATTCTTCTCTGGGAGGCTACAGCTGTCACTTGTAGCAAAAGAGGGGAAAAGGTGAGTAAAACCTTTTACATTTTTAAAACAACCTTCTCTTGGTAACATACAAGGAGCTAGATATCCAGAGCAAGATTTCAAACCTCTTCTTTTAAATGTCACTATTTCATTTCTGCCCCTCCTCCATTTTTTTTTTTTGGTTTGTTTTGTTTTTGCTTAGTTGCTCAGTCGTGTCCCACTCTTTGCTACCCCATGGACTATAGCCCACCAGGATCCTTTTGTCCTTGGGGATTCTCAAGGCAAGAATGCTAGAGTGGGTTGCCATGCCCTCCTCCAGGGGATCTTCCCAACCCGGAGATCGAACCCAGGTCTCTCGCATTGCAGGAGGATTCCTTACTGTCTGAGCCACTAGGGAAGCCCATGAATACTGGAGTGGGAAGCCTATCCCTTCTCCAGCAGATCTTCCCAACCCAGCAATCAAACCAAGGTCTCCTGCACTGCAGGTGGCTTCTTTACCAGCTGAGCTTCCCTTACAGAGCATGTGTTTTGAACAATATCGACCGCTTGAGTGCATTAATTAGTAGTTCATTTGCCCATATACTAATGAATGAAATGTAAACATGTAAATTTCTTGTCAGCCCGGTCTAACACAATAAATGTTTACTGCAATGCATTCAACCCAATGTCACCATACTAAGTGGATCTATTTCCACCAGAAGCAAAGAAAATGGATATTTTCATTAATTCCACAGCCTTCTTACAATTAAGAGTTTTTGGAAAGGGTTAAGGGATATTTGTAGTATCATGGAGCACTGGGGTCCCAGGTGACCCATAGCAGGATGGACTTATACATATTTTGGCTCCCCCAAATTGAGCATCGTTAAGACATGAACTCCTTTCATGAGGACTTGCAGAAATGCTTGACAGGACTTCTCAATTGTACCTGAGAAAGAGGGGGGAATACCTTAGTGCCGGCAGTAGAGATGCCTCAGTTGAATTTCTGGACCAGAGATAAGATGGCAGTGGTCCAAGGATATATTCTGGACCCTGTGTAGTTACATTTGGCTATAGCCAAGTCAAATTAATCTGTCAGCTGAGTGATCCACAAGTATGGTCCATGCACTACATGCATCAGAATCACTTGGGGGAAATTGTTAAAGTGCTTACTCCTAGGCATCACCCCAGACTTGAAGCAGACTCTCAGAGAAGGGCTCTGTGACTTGCATTTTAAACAAGTTCCCAGGTGATTCTGTTGCATCTTCCACTTGAGAGCCACTGGCAAGTACTATGCACTGCCAGGCATCCAGGAGCAGGTGGTTTGAAAGTAAAGATGGTCACGTCTCAGCAAACAGCTGAGTCAGCCCCAAAGCCCCCCTCTTGTATGATGCCCTGCTGTAGTGTTCACCACATGCCCTTAGCCAGAATCTTATTCTGCCCTCGTAAGCTCAGGGAGGCAGCAGAGGGTGATAGTGCCAGGCAGGGTCTCAGACCTTCCATCACCTGACCTTCCTCCCTTTTAGGAATTCCTCCTCACAACTTGCCCTCCTCCCCTACACTCCAGCCAAATGGACTGCATGAAAAGGTTTTACCCTGTGTCTTCCCCACTCTTGCCAGGGAATACCTTCCCACCCTCACCAATGGCATCAACAGCCACCATTCATGTATTGGAGGGGCTCTGATAGGGGATCCAGAGAAGGCAAACCTTATCCAAAGATAGTGAGACAGATGGGGCTACTGCAAAATTGTGCTCCCTGGATAGGGTGCATTGCTGAGACACTACTCAAGCGAGCATTCAAAATCCCAAACTCTGTCCTCTTCCCTGGTTCTGGAGGGAGAGGCACACTCTTTCCCGACACCGGACCCTGAGCTCTGGCTGCAGGTGAGCCCATGAGCCTTCCCCCTCCTGCCAGCCTCTGTAGGAGCTTCAGAGACAACATCTGATCTGCCTGAGCTCTCCTAACTCAGGGCCACCAGGCCTGCATCCTCTCCGGGGAAGCTGCTGAGGTTCCAAGGAAAGACATGGGAAGCAGGCATTAAGGCAGATTGAAACACCAAGGACCTTTGGTGGACTTTCTGCCCCTTGCTGGCACAACTGCCCCTGGCTGGCACCACTGCCCCTGGCAAAGCCACTCCTGATGGCTCAGACAAGCAGGCTGCTATTACCTTCTAGATTGAGGCTGTGTAGTGGTGCCAGCATGGAGTATTCTGTCTGACTTCTGTCACCCATGACCCTCTCCACACCCCCCTAATCCCCCCAGCTGATGCCACTCACTTCCCATCTATGAGCTCAAAGACACAGCCCCAGGACAAGTCATCCAGATCCCAGGCAGCCTCTCTGTGGGGATCCCCGCATCTCCCCTTCCTCTGATTTAGCTGGGGAAAAGGGGGTCAAGAACCTCAGGCTCCCCTTTGGCTGTCTCAAGTGGGAAGCCATCTGCCCTACTCAGATACCTCAGAAAGTGCCTAACAATTACCCTGCATCTCTCCTTGATCAGTTTTGCACTGTGGCTCCGAGGGGCAGGGCACAGTGACAATGGGGGCTCTGTCACCCAAGCCAGGAGCTCGGCTCCCTTGCTGGTTCCCAGTCACCGGTAGGAAAAGTCCCTTCACCACCCTGCCCAGCATCCTTGTTTGTAAAGAGTCATTCTTAACTCTGGGGGTTGCTGTGAGATCTGATAATAGACATTGAAGAAAATTCTTAGAAGAAGATAGATCAGGTTAGGTGTTTAAATGTTTTCCTTTCATTATTGATGCTTAATGATATAAGAATTTTTTTCCTGCTTATAAAAGTCATACATAGGTATTGTAAAAATTTTTGGAAAGTATAGAGAAGAATAAGGAAAAAATTATTCATAAGCCCACCCTCTGAGCAACCCATCACTTTTGGTTTATTTCTTCTTTAAAAAAAATTTACACTCAGCAGCGCGGGCGGCTGCGAGAGCCGGCTCACTAAGCCTGGCCGAGAGGAACTACCCACGTCGGAGGTCAGGGGCGGCAGCCGGGAGGAGACACCCCGCGTCCGAGGTCAGGGGCGACGGGCCGAGAGGAACTACCCCGAGTCTAAGATCAGGGGCGATGGCCGGGAGGAACTACCCCGCGTCCGAGATCGGGGCGGCCGAGAGGAGACACCCTGCGCCCAAGGCCAGGGGCGGCGACCCTCAGGAGCCACCCCGAGCACGAGGCCAGGGCCTGCAGCCGGGAGGAGCAACCCGAGGAGCAGTGGCTGCACAGGCACAGGAGGGCCTGGAGGAGCTATCCCACGTTGAAGGTCAGGAAGGGTGGCGGTGAGGAGATACCCCTCATCCAAGGTCAGGAGCAGCGGCTGTGCTTTGCTGGAGCAGCTGTGAAGAGATACCCCACGCCCAAGGTAAGAGAAACCCAAGTAAGATGGTAGATGTTGCAAGAGGGCATCAGACGGCAGACACACTGAAACCATACTCACAGAAAACTACTCAGTCTAATCACACTAGGACCACAGCCTTGTCTAACTCAATGAAACCAAGCCATGCCTGCGGGGCAACCCAAGACGAGTGGGTCATGGTGGAGAGGTCTGACAGAACGTGGTCCACTGGCGAAGGGAATGGCAAGCCACTTCAGCATTCTTGCCTTGAGAACCCCATGAACAGTATGAAAAGGCAAAATGATAGGATACTAAAAGAGGAACTCCCCAGGTCATTAGGTGCCCAATATGCTACTGGAGATCAGAGGAGAAATAACTACAGAAAGAATGAAGGGATGGAGCCAAAGCAAAAACAGTACCCAGTTGTGGATATGACTGGTGATAGAAGCAATAGCCGAAGCTGTAAAGAGCAATATTGCATAGGAACCTGGAATGTCAGGTCCATGAATCAAGGCAAATTGGAAGTGGTCAAACAAGAGATGGCAAGGCTGAACGTCGACATTCTAGGAATCAGCGAACTAAAATGGACTGGAATGGGTGAATTTAACTCAGATGACCTTATATCTACTACTGCGGGCAGGAATCCCTCAGAAGAAATGGAGTAGCCATCATGGTCAACAGAAGAGTCCGAAATGCAGTACTTGGACGCAGTCTCAAAAACGACAGAATGATCTCTGTTCGTCTCCAAGGCAAACCATTCAATATCACAGTTATCCAAGTCTATGCCCCAACCAGTAATGCTGAAGAACCTGAAGTTGAACGGTTTTATGAAGACCTACAAGACCTTTTAGAACTAACACCCAAAAAAGATGTCCTTTTCATTATAGGGGACTGGAATGCAAAAGTAGAAAGTCAAGAAACACCTGGAGTAACAGGCAAATTTGGCCTTGGAATGCGGAATGAAGCAGGGCAAAGACTAATAGAGTTTTGCCAAGAAAATGCACTGGTCATACCAAACACCCTCTTCCAACAACACAAGAGAAGACCATCACCAGATGGTCAACACCAAAATCAGATTGATTATATTCTTTGTAGCCAAAGATGGAGAAGCTATATACAGCCAACAAAAACAAGACCAGGAGCTGACTGTGGCTCAGATCATGAACTCCTTATTACCAAATTCAGACTGAAATTGAAGAAAGTAGGGAAAACCGCTAGACCATTCAGGTATGACCTACATCAAATCCCTTATGATTATACAGTGGAAGTGAGAAATAGATTTAAGGGCCTAGATCTGATAGACAGAGTGCCTGATGAACTATGGAATGAAGTTCGTGACATTGTGCAGGAGACAGGGATCAAGACCATCCCCATGGAAAAGAAATGCAAAAAAGCAAAATGGCTGTCTGGGGAGGCCTTACAAATAGCTGTGAAAAGAAGAGAAGCAAAAAGCAAAGGAGAAAAGGAAAGATATAAGCATCTGAATGCAGAGTTCCAAAGAATAGCAAGAAGAGATAAGAAAGCCTTCTTCAGTGATCAATGCAAAGAAATAGAGGAAAAGAACAGAATGGGAAAGACTAGAGATCTCTTCAAGAAAATTAGAGATACCAAGGGAACATTTCATGCAAAGATGGGCTCGATAAAGGACAGAAATGGTATGGACCCAACAGAAGCAGAAGATATTAAGAAGAGGTGGCAAGAATACACGGAAGACCTGTACAAAAAAGATCTTCACGACCCAGATAGTCATGATGATGTGATCACTAATCTAGAACCAGACATCTTGAAATGTGAAGTCAAGTGGGCCTTAGAAAGCATCATTACGAACAAAGCTAGTGGAGGTGATGGCATTCCAGTTGAGCTCTTTCAAATCCTGAAAGATGATGCTGTGAAAGTGCTGCACTCAATATGCCAGCAAATTTGGAAAACTCAGCAGTGGCCACAGGACTGGAAAAGGTCAGTTTTCATTCCAGTTCCAAAGAAAGGCAATGCCAAAGAATGTTCAAACTACCGCACAATTGCACTCATCTCACATGCTAGTAAAGTAATGCTCAAAATTCTCCAAGCCAGGCTTCAGCAATACGTGAACTGTGAACTCCCTGATGTTCAAGCTGGTTTTAGAAAAGGCAGAGGAACCACAGAGCAAATTTCCAACATCTGCTGGATCATGGAAAAAGCAAGAGAGTTCCAGAAAAACATCTATTTCTGCTTGATTGACTATGCCAAAGCCTTTGACTGTGTGGATCACAAGAAACTGTGGAAAATTCTTCAAGAGATGGGCATACCAGACCACCTGACCTGCCTCTTGAGAAATCTGTATGCAGGTCAGGAAGCAACAGTTAGAACTGGACATGGAACAACAGACTGGTTACAAATAGGAAAAGGAGTACGTCAAGGCTGTATATTGTCACCCTGCTTATTTAACTTCTATACAGAGTACATCATGAGAAACGCTGGACTAGAAGAAACACAAGCTGGAATCAAGATTGCCAGAAGAAATATCAATAACCTCAGATATGCAGATGACACCACCCTTATGGCAGAAAGTGACGAGGAACTAAAAAGCCTCTTGATGAAAGTGAAAGAGGAGAGCGAAAAAGTTGGCTTAAAGCTCAACATTCAGAAAACGAAGATCATGGCATCGGTTCCATCACTCATGGGAAATAGATGGGCAAACAGTGAAAACGGTGTCAGACTTTATTTTTTTGGGCTCCAGAATCACTGCAGATGGTGACTGCAGCCATGAAATTAAAAGACACTTAGTCCTTGGAAGAAAAGTTATGACCAACCTATATAGCATCTTCAAAAGCAGAGACATAACTTTGCCGACAAAGGTCTGTCTAGTCAAGGCTATGGTTTTTCCTGTGGTCATGTATGGATGTGAGAGTTGGACTGTGAAGAAGGCTGAGGGCCAAAGAATTGATGCTTTTGAACTGCGTTGCTGGAGAAGACTCTTGAGAGTCCCTTGGACTGCAAGGAGATCCAACCAGTCCATTCTGAAGGAGATCAACCCCGGGATTTCTTTGGAAGGAATGATGCTAAAACTGAAACTCCAGTACTTTGGCCACCTCATGAGAAGAGTTGACTCATTGGAAAAAACTCTGATGCTGGGAGGGATTGTGGGCAGGTAGAGAAGGGGACGACCGAGGATGAGATGGCTGGATGGCATCATGGACCCGATGGATGTGAGTCTGAGTGAACTCCGGGAGATGGTGATGAACAGGGAGGCCTGGTGTGCTGCAATTCATGGGGTCGCAAAGAGTCGGACACGACTGCGCGACTGAACTGAACTAACATAAACATTTCCCCATGCTATCAAAAATGGTCTGTGTAGACATAATATGTGATGGCAATGGACATTTTTGAGCATAAACCTTTTTTTTATACACTCTCCGTTGCTTTTACAGGTTAAGTGCCTAGAATCAGATCACTGGATTAAAGGGTATAAATATTTTAAGACTCTTGATGCAAATGTTATAGCTATTGTTATCCCTTTTTCCTGGGGTTAGAAACTGAAGCTCAGAAATTGAAATCACGTGTCCTAATTCATACAGCTCATCCCAGGCAAGGCCAGGACGAAAGCACAGGGCAGGATGGTCCGTGCTCTATGACCTGTGCTCAACCGGTCAGCACAGGAGAGAAGGCTGCTGCTGTCCTGCAAAATATCTGGTCACCACACTGATGAGGACACACACCCTGGGAGTGATCAAATACAGAGCAGAGGCCAGTGCATGGTAAGATCAGTTCAGGGATTGGGACACCTGGGTTCTACTGGGGGCTCTTGTCCTAATTCTATCACCCTGAGCAAGTCCCTGTGGCCTCAGCTTCCGCCCTGCAAGAGGAAAAGGAGCTTGGGCGGCATCTAACACACTGCCCTTCTGCCCAAATGCATTGCTCCAAACACAGACTCAGAAACATTGTGGTTTTGTTTTTGCATAAAAAGACCAAGGATAATCCATTTGCTCCAGCTCAGTGTGACTGTTTGCTCTGTTGATCATAAAACCTATCCAGCTGGATGCCAAAGCTAGCAGTTTGGGGTTAATAAGACAGCCAGATCCAGGAAACACGCCCCAAGCCGGAATCTACCAGCAAGTGGCCAGAAAATGCAGTCCTTTCAAGATCAAGTCAGATGGTTGGAAACACAGCTCAGCACCAGGTCTTAGCACCAGGCTCTGCTGTGAAGAGATCCCATCAGCTCCAACCCTTAGGGTGGAGGACATCAGCACCTTCAGTCCAGGGCACCAGGCTACTGCCTGTCCCTGTGTGTGCGCAAGTGAGCTGATCAGCAGCCCCCCAGGGTGCTCAGGGCATGCAGAATGGTGCTCTGGGGCTATTGTGAGATCTGATAATAGATCTCACAATAGGAACTTGGGAGGTCATATCAGCAATTGTGAAACCAGGGCCAGTGGGACAAGGTGGGCAGGGCAGCAGTTTGTCAGATGCTAACACACAGACCACAGCCTCCTAGGACTCTGAATCCAGTGCCTCTGTCCTGGGTGGAGGTCGAGTCCAGCGGTACATGGCAAACAGGGCGCTCCTCCACCGGTCTCTCGGTTGGACTCCCAGTACAGGGCTAATGGATGGGAGGACAGGTACATACCCAACAACATTTCTGGGCCTGGAGGCTGACCTGTCTCATCTCTCTCAGAAAGGGGAATGGTGAGTTCAGGAAAGAAACCCACGAATAGGCTGGTTGGCCTGTGTGAAAATGCAAGTGCGGAGTGTCAGGAAGACAAGTTGCTGATACAGAACAAGCCATGTTAACATGTGACTCACACAAGTGAAAGCACATCTTTGCAAAAGAATACACCTTTTGCCAGAACATATTCAAGTAGAAAGATAAACATAAGCGCATTAAAATGGTGGTCTCAAAACACAAACAAAAATTTTTTAAAAAAGAAAACAAAACAAACCGTAAATGAAATAAAACAAAAATGGTGCTCTCTGGGTAAAGAAAGGGAATGGAGAGGAGCCCAAAGATAATTTCGTTTCCTCCAAACATGAACACACCAGGAACTGAGAAATAGCATTAACTCAGCCCTCTGGAATTCAGGTGCAAAATTTAAAAAAAAAGAAAAGGAATAAAAAGAGACCAAAGTAAGCCAAACCCAGGAGATGCCAGGAAGAGTGGTTTTGGAAGGGCCACGAATTTGTTTCTAGGAAAGGAAGAGGTCATTTGAATCCACATGGGACTGAGTTCCGGCCACCTTTAGTTCTTAGCCCTGGATGCACCTTTGAGCGACCAGGGGAGCTTTTAGAAGATACTGAACATCTGCCTTGGTTGGCTCAGGGTGAGCCCAAGCTTAATATGGAAAAAGGTCCGGATGGAGCAGCCAGTGAGGATGGCACTAAAGTGCCCTACCCCTAAAGTGCCTTTGGGCTCTGGTATTCAGGATGCACAGGAAGGAAAGACTTGCCGAGAGTCAGAGGAAGAAGCATTTGGGGAGGGGAAGGGTCAGCTGTGGCCTGAGAAGAGGGGTGACTCACGGTGAAGCTCTGTTTTGGAAGAGGAGTAGAGGAGACAGCAGAGTGGGGAGGGGTGTCCATGGGAGCCTGGGGGCTGGGGAGGGAAGGTGGCACTCTCAGAGGCAGGGGGAGGGAGCAGGGCCAGGCTGACTCCTGTGGCTGGCCCCCTCATGCTACGGAGAGCAAAGACTGCGACAAGAAAGCAAATTATCCTAAGATGCGGCCCCCACACAGGTTCCCCCTTCTCTGCTCTTCCCAGAGCTCTTTCCACTGTCCCTGAAGCCACTGGCTGCTGTGGTCAAGTCCCTTGTCCCCGTCCCCTGGGCTGACCATTGGCCATCACAGAAGCTGGGAAGAAGCGCCGTGCCCTAGAGTGAGCTGGCAAGTGACTTGAGCTTCTTGAGAAAAAAAAAAAGAGTTTAGTAAGGAATCTGACTAGTTGTTACAGTTTTCCTTCATCACCCTCTGAATTCAGGCCCTTTCTTCTGAATTCAGACCCTTTCTTCTTAATTCCTTCATTCTGGAAGCTCACTTGTTTTTAGTGCTTTTAATGTTGCCAGCCAGGCTTGGCGAATGTCCTAACAATTCTTGATTTCCCAAAGATCTGCTGTTTGGCCGCCCTCCTGAGAAAGGGAAATATGTGGAATGAGGATCTGAGGGGGAGGGGTGAGAACATTTGGTTTCAACCAGAATACATAGCGTGCCACATGCCCACCAGCCAAAATGTTTTCACATTTGCTCAATGTTTACAGATTAAAAAAAAAATAAGCCAAAGAGAAGTTACAAACATTTCCAAGTTACTGAGACTTCTATAGCAGTCCAGTGGTTAAGATTCTGCCTGCCAATGCAGGGGGCGTGGGTTTGATCCCTGGTCAGGGAAGATTCCACATGCCGCAGGGTAACTAAGCCCGTGTGCCAAACTACTGACGCCCTCGTACCCAGAGCCCGTGCTTGGCAAGAAAAGCCACTGTGACATGCACCGCAGCAAAAAGCGACCCCCGACCTCTGCAGCTAGAGAAGCTTGCACACAGCAGCAAAGACCCAGCACAACCAAAAACCAATTTTAAAAATGTTTCCACGTTGTGTGTAAGCTCCTGTAGGGAGACTGGTTCTTACTCCTTTGTGTCCTGCTGCTACCTGGCAGCAAACGGTAGTAGGTAGATGCTCATGAAATGTTCACTGAAGCGAGAGGTCTGGCTGAGATTTGCCGTAGGCCTTCTGGCTTGTATGCAGATCAGCATTGGAACCACAAGCAGAGACCCCCCCCCCCACCCCTCCCCAACCTCTGCTTGGCCCTGGCCAGGTCTGTTGAGTATAGCCCTGACTTAGCCCTGTGCTGGGCACACAACTTTCTGTCAGGATGCATTGACAGAGAGTCTGCTATTGGGTAGATCATGTGAAACATTCCAGAAGAATTCGGGACTAAGAAGTCATCTAGTTTGAATGCCCACTTCCCTCCGTCTCTCTTCACCTCCAAACCTACTCACCTGCCCTGCTCCTCTCCCCTCAGACGTACTTACATTCTCCCACTGGGTGGCTGAAATTGCAGATGTGTTTCTTGTTCATAAATATTTGTTATTGCTAATGAGGAGAGATGACATGTAAAGACCATGTGTAAGTGTTCTAGCAAGAGGCCAACTAAACACCCAGTGGACAGCACTAATCTCTGGACAAGTAAGCAAAGATACTGCCATGTAATATATAGTAGGTCCCCTAGAAACAAACTTTCAAACTGTGAACTTTCAAAGATGCAAACGAGCATTCTATCAACGTCAGGCATCAGTGAAATTGCCGCTTGCCCTCTGTCTCCTCTTGCTGACAATCCTTCAGCTCAACCATCTCCCCCTGATTCTCCTCCAGTCAGGTGTAGCTCTTCTCGCCTGTTCACTCAATGCCAGCTCCTGGATGCCAGCTGTTATACTATACTACTGTACTTTTCAAGGTACTGTACTGATGATTTAAAATGTTCATTTTTTGTGTTTGTTATATATTATTTGTTTGTAAAGTATTATAAACCTATTACAGTACCATGCTATATACTGACCGTATTAGGCTAACTTGGTTGGACTTAGGAACAAATTGGACTTGTGAACATGCTCTTGGAATGGAACTGTTTCATATGTAGGAAATGTACTCCATTAGATACAGGAGCAAAGCGCTATTGGAGCTCAAGAGGAGGGTGATGAGCTACTCATGGTGGGGACGTCCAGGAAGGCTTTATTGAGGGGGTGGCAGGTGGGATGGGCCTTCAAGAATGGATAGACTCTGGTCTTCCCCACGGATATAATGAGGAGTTAGTCTAGACAAACTATGACATGGTCCCCGTCACGGTGGACCTAAGACACCAGGCTAACTGTAGTCAACAGAGAAGTTCATGTCCCTGGAAGTCCTGGGTGCCCAGCAGGATGAATCCTGAGTCACTGGGTGTTGTTCTCGAGCTCCAGGGATTTTGAACAAGGCATCAGGACTCTGGCCAGCTTCCTCATCTACCGAGGAGGGCAGGAGACAGAGATATCTGCTGTATCCTGCAGTGACTGCAGCAAGAGGGCTTAGATGCTGCTTTGCTGGGTGCGGGGCCTACTGGCTTGATCTGTCACTTACTCATTGCAGAGCCTTGAGGTGGCGAGTCTCTGAGTCTCGGTTTCCTTACGTGTAAAGAGAGATGGCAATCTCGGTAGCACCTGTCTTATCCATGAAAACAGAGATGACCTCAGTGATGATTCCTGGGATTCCTGATCATGTCTCTCTATTTGGCTTCCCACTGAAGTGTGGGTTTGTTCCAATGACTCTTCTGTACAACAAACCACCCCCTGGGACCATCTGGGGGATGGCATGAAATAACCATTATATTATATAGAGTGAGAGTTAGGAATCTCAGGGCTTCCCTGGTGGCTCAGTGGTAAAGAATCCGCCTTCAATGCAGGAGTTGCAGAAGATGCAGGTTCAATCCCTGGGTTGGGCAGATCCCCTGGAGGAGGACACGGCTACCCACTCCAGTATTCTTGCCTGGAGAATCCCATGGACAGATGAGCCCGGCAAGCTGTAGTCCATAGGGTCACGAAGAGTCAGACACTACTGAAGCAACTTAGCACACCCACACTCATGTAGGCATTTCGACAAGGATTGGCCAGAGTAGTTTATCTCTGCTCCAGAGTATCTGAGGCCTTGTCTGAGAAGACGTGAAGATGGGGGTGGGAGGTGTTACTCAGCAGTTGGAAGTATCCAGAGTCATCTTCATCAATATGGCTAGTGATGGGTGCTGGCCATCAGTGAGCCCTTAAGCTGGGTGGTTGCCAGAACACCTGTGCATGGCTTCTCCACGTCAGTTTGGGCCTCTGCAGAGCATACTAATGGGATTCTGGGAGAAAATGCCCCAAGAGAGAAAACTGGAGGTGCTTGGAATTTTTGTGACATAGCCTTGGCATCCACATGACATCCCTTCTGCCACACTCTTGGGGTTAAGGCAGGCTTTTCCAGGCTCAAGAGGAGAGGGTACATGGGGTCAAGGTCACATTTTCTGACGAGCATGCAGGCTGGACAAGTGGCAGCAATCTTTGAAAAATACAATGTACCACAACATTCCTCGAGTTGGCACTCACTGCGCCTGCCATATCCTCCCAACAGTATCTCCCATTTCCTCTCAGGAGGCCAACCTCCTTGCAGTACCCAGAAAATGCCATACTCATCTCAGCCTGAGGCTCGAGCCTGGCCTGCTCACACCTCACTCTCCTCCTTATGATTCTTCTGGTCCTATCCCCCCAAGGATTCAGGATCCTGGTGTATTACAACAACAGTTAAAATGAAAAAAGAAGGCTCTTAGCAAACATAGTTCCTGGAGTCTTTTCTACTGCTCTAGAGTGAAGCTACTTCCTTCCTAGAATTAGTAAAAAGTCTACCATTCTGAGAAAGACTGGTTCTGAAAAACACCCACCAAGTATAGGCATGGGTCCTCTTCAGCTGTGATTGTGTGCACACACCTTCGAAATGCAGATTCTGTATCTCTCTGTCAGACAGAAATAATGACTCTAATAAAATCAGCTTGTTTTAAACCAACAAATGGTGTGTATGACAATAGAAGTGTAAATATGGCTATTGTTAATGGATTTTATTCAGGCTTGTTCCATTTCAGCTCATTAGACTTATGACTAATAGAGTTGGCCAGCATTGCTCACTGTCTCCAATTAAATCAGAGATCAGGCCCCACCTCCTGTGCAGACCCCAGTCACTGGGAGTTCTGGACATCTAATGGTGCCCAGGAAACTCCCCCTGGCTGCTCAATATAAAAACAGAAACACACAAGGCAGCCAAGCCATGCAGCTCCTCTACATCCCAGCTGGAGATGTCCCCACTGAGCACCTCTGCAACCTCTGCCCGTGGGCGGGGCTTTACACCAGTAGAAGCTCTTGCGTCCTCCCCTCACAGTCTGGTGAGGCACACAGTGAATGTATTGTCACCTCCAATTTTCTGATGAGGAAGCTACCACTCACAGAGGGGAAGGGCCTTCTGCAGAATCAATGGCTCCGGTGAAAAGGGCAAGGATTTCCCGCTAAGTGTTTCCTTTCCCTGGTCCTGATTCTTTTCCACTGCACTGCCTCCCATTCAGCTGGCTTATTCATTCATTCACATCCATTCATTGACTGATTTGTCAAATGCTAATTTAGCTAGCACATACTGTACATGAAGCGTGGCATCAGCCCTGGGGAAACAGTGGCAGGCCAGGTAACATCCCTGCTTTCACCGAGTGTGTGGTCCAGAGGGAGAGGTGGCAATAAGTGCTAAAAATGATTATATAAATAAGAGAATTTGACAGAATGGCAAGTGCTATCAAGAAAACACAACAGAGTAAGGGGATAGAGAATGGCCAGGTCAGGGAGGTAAAGAGCTGGCCCTTTAGCTGGAATTGTCAGGGAAGGCATCCCTGAAAAGCTGATGCTAGAGCCGGGACCATGATGATGGCAAGGAGCCAGGCATTTAGAGATCTGAGGGGTAAAGAGTCCCAGGAAGCAGTTACAGCAGGTGCCAAGGTCCTGAGTCAGGACTGCAACAGTCTGGTTACATTAGAGTTCCAGAAATGCCAACTGGGCTGGAGCATCTTGAGCAATGAGAAAAATGGAAATTACCCAAACGTACAGGGTCTTATGGGCCAAAATAAGGTCTGTGCCAGGGACTATACTAGATGTTGTGGTGCATTGGTGAAAAAATGGGAAGAACCCTCCTAGGAACAGCAAGCCCATGGCTCCATGAATCTCTAATGCTTGATATCAATATGCGTCTGCCCTCTGCATCAGAACAACTGTGGAACCACTCTAATCCTTTCACTGGCAGAGTTGTCTGAGCAATGTGTCTTGTGTGGAAAGAATTAGTCAATCAAAGTAAATTGGGGATTCCAAGGAATTCTGATGTATTCAATCTAGCCTTCACTCTTCGATCCTAGAACTGGAGGAGGAAATGCCTGGAATCCCATGACTGCTCCCCATGATTCCCCCACCCTCTCTTACCATATCTAGCCTGTAGGCAGGGCCACCCGGGCCAACCTGAAAGAAGGATTTGAGAAGCAAAACAGAACCTCAGGTTGCCCAAGTCCCTGTGCAGCATCAGAAGAACAGAGATACTGATGCAGCATAAATAAACCCTCTGGACTATACATGCATGTCGTTATGTCCCCAAATCAAAACCAACTTCTCCTGAAACACAGGAAGCACAGACAGGAGCCAACCCTGTTAAAGGAAGAACAACAGCTTACTCTGCAAGCTCTTCCATTAAAAGAGCTTTACTCAGAAACCAGCCCCAGGTTATCTCTAAGTCACGGTGAGGATGGCTAGGTAAGAGGGAAGGAAGATAGTCTTCCCTAACCATGCCCTTTCCCTCTTCCACCCTCTTCTCTGGCCCAGTCACCCTCTCTCTCATACACGCACACAGACATACTTTTCCTATTTCATACCCCTCCCCCAATCCTGTCCCCACATCAAATCAAAGGCCGTGTTTACTCACAGGCAACTTTCAGGAAAACAGACATCCTGGATTTGCTTCCTAAACTTCCTCTTATGCATAAAGAACACATTGTCTTTGCAAAGCCAGGAGAGACCTAATATTTGTCCCGTGTGTCGCCACATTACATGGTGACTGTGAACATGGATAGCCAGCACCAGCCTTGCAGGTCCCTCAGGAACTGAAGTCACAGCCACTTCCGCTCTGGCCAGACACAGCCCACTGAACTCACAGGTTTCTTGTTGACTGATGAGCTTGTGGTAACCCTGTGAAGACACGAGCATGCCCAACAGTGTCTCTCATCCACCCCTGGGGGACAGAGGAGCAGAATGTAGTGGGTGGGCTTCATGCAGTGCTATGTCCAGAGGCACACGTGGAGGGATGGATGGATCCCAGAAGCGGAGTGAGACAGGGAAAATCCAACTCATTTACATAGGTTAGAATAATGGGTTTTTTACGCAACTCAACAACTGTGCACCTTATATAAGAACATGTACAAACAGAACAAAAGATATCAAGCATATTAGAGCAAATGGCTTATGGATGGGAAAATGGAACTAAATCACTGAAACAGAGAGGCAATTTGTCAGGACCAGTGATGACCATGTGTCATGAACTAGAGAGCATGATTAACGCAATCTCTCCCCTCAAAGTCAGAAAACATCAAAAGGAAGGACACAGAAATACCTGATGGCCCAGGCTGAGATTCCCAACCACAGCCGCCACTTCCCACTCAAGTCAGAGGGGAGGACCGGTGCACGCACAGCACTGGGGCCTCCTCGCCTTGATGACGCTGCCCTCCCCGCAGCCAGCTCCACCCTGCCCTTCCAGGTGCAGCCCCTGCCACCTCCTCTGGAGATTCCCACCTCTGAGAGCCACGCCCTTCCTCTTCACCACAGCGCAGCCGCAGCCGTGATCAGTGTGCCTGGGAGCTGGTTCTTATTAGTAGGCAGACGTGGTCCTAGTGGAGCCCCAAAGATTGCTCTTTTCAGGGGGGCACTGCAACAGTGGCATGCTGTGCCTTTGGCACTTGGGCACCTGAATTGTAAAGCCATGCTTTCAAAGGACTTCCTGAAAAGGACTGATGCAGGAGGAGCCTCTTCTCTCCACAGAGATGCAATACTTTCCTATGGAGTTCATCACAAAGAGGAGGCATGCTCATGTTTGGTGAATGGCTAAATGACAAGATTGCTTCCACCAGCCCTTTTACCTCTCAGCCTTAGGCCCTCTTCCCATGTCCAAAGGGCTCTCTGAGGTCTCCTTTCCTTCCTTGCCGTAAGCTCAAGGCTTGGCCAGCTTCCCCCTCCCCTTTGAAGCTACCTCCTTTCCTTTATCCTCTGGGCAACCTCTAAACTCAAGCCTGACTGGGGAAGCTGTTACCCTGTTATTCTTGATGCTCCACTCCCACCCCAGATACCAGGCTCTTAAAATCAGAACCCACCAGGAGTCCTACAAACATAAAAATGCTGGAGTTGGAAATGCTAGGGAGTAGTGAAACCTCCTTCCTTGGCTTTGGCATGGAGGTAGCAATAAACAAATACTTTTAAGTACCTGTTATCTGCTCAGTACTGGTTTTAGCCCTGAGGATTGACAAAGATTGTCTCCGTAACTTCCTTGTTTGTCTCTGCATTGTCTAATTTTAGCAAGGATCCTGCTAAGTCAGTTTAGCTAGAGTCCCTCGTCCTTCACTGGTGCCTCAGACAGTAAAGGATCTGCCTGCAACTTAGGAGACCCGGGTTCAGTCCCTGGGCTGGGAAGATCCCCTGGAGAAGGGAATGGCTACCCACACCAGTATTCTTGCCTGGAGAATTCCATGGACAGAGGAACCTGGAGGGCTACAGTCCATGTGGTCACAAAGAGTCAGACATGACTGAATGACTAACATTTTCCCTCATCCTTCATGTCTGATCATTCTAGATGTCTGATCAGATGTCTAATGTCTACCATTGTGATATTATGACTTACAATTAGAAATATATATTTGGTCTTGCTCACCATTTCTGTCGCAGAGCGCATAAAACCCTTGGAACTTCCAAAATGATGAGATATAAGGGTATCATAATATTCATAACAAACCCCTTTCAACCATACCTGAGTTGATGTTAATGTGTTGACTTTTTGAACCACCTAAGGATGGGGGCTGATTGCTAGGGGTACAGATCATGTAACTGAAGGGTGAGAACCAGGGGAGAAGGGCTGGGCGTTGAATCAATCACCAGTGACCACTGGTGAAATCAATCATGCCTATGAAGACTCCCTAAAACTCCCGGAGGCTGGGGTTCAGAGAGCTTCCTGGTTGGTGCTGGCTGGTGGGGGGTGGGTGCCTGGAGACAGTGTGGAAGCTCTGCTCCCCTTCCCCACACCCTGCTTGTGCACCTCTGCCATTTGGCTCTCCCTGAATTACATCCTTTCATAGTAAACCAATAATGCAGTAATATGTTTCTCTGAGCTCTATGAGCCACTCTAGTGAAGGAGGGATGGCTGAACCTCTGATTTACAGCCAGCCAGTCACAAGCCCAGGTGATTGACATCTGAAGTCAAGGGCAGTCTTGTGGGACTGAGCCCTTAACCTGTGGGATCTGATGCTCTCTCCAGGGAGATGGTGTCTGCTGCTGCTGCTGCTGAGTCGCCTCAGTCATGTCCGACTCTGTGCGACCCCATAGACGGCAGCCCACCCGGCTCCGCTGTCCCTGGGATTCTCCAGGGAGATGGTGTCAAAACTGAGTTGAATTGTAAGACACCCAGCTGCTGTCAGAGAATTGCTTGGGGTGGAGGCAGGGAGGACACCACCAATTAGAATTGGTGATCAGAATTGTACTTATTCTCCACTACCTCCCAGCTGATATCTGATGAGCCTGGTCTGCCTTTAGCAAGAATCCTAATGAGGCAGTTTGGCCAGAACCCCACTTATCCCCAATATTTCCTCTTAATAATTCTATATATTGATCCCCACCCCATTCGTCAGTTATAAACTCTCCCTCACCCATGCCATATTTAGAATTGAGGCCAATCTCTACCCCCTATTGCAAAACTATTCTTTTGAATAGTACCTTTGCCTATCAGGTCGGTCTCCCTGAAGAAAGCCTGCCTGATTATTCTCTAACAGATATCACTGAATCATTTTCTCTTTAACAGGATACAAAGATTGGTAAAAGCAGGTGAGGCCTGCCCTCATGGGGCTGATGGATAATTTACTACTTCCCATATGTGGGGGCCACTCCTACTCATTCTCAAAAGGCGAGGTGTGAATTTTGCCAAATTCCATTTCCATTCTCCTGGGGCCCATGCAACGCTGGCAGTGCAAGGGAGCTACTGGCTGGAGACCAGCTGCCTAGCAAGGCCCTGCCAGGACTGGTACAGAAGGGCCAGAGTTCCCATTCCCGGAGCCTGGCTCCCAACCAGGATGACATCTGCTCAGAGTTCAGAGCCCAGCACACTCTTAATTGTCCTGTGGCCTTGTGGCACTTTCAACCTCTCAACTGAATCTTTCTTGAAAAGCTACTCCTGTGCTTATTGGTTTCATGCCCTGAATTGGAGTCACTAGAATTTTCCTTAAGGATAGGAGGGCTCGTAGAACCAGATCTGGATGTGTCTCCCATGCCAGGACCTGAGTGAGAGAGGCTGGTGACATATTGAAGGAAAGCTGATCTGATGCCAACCACTACCACTCACCACCCCGCTGCTTTTCTGAACAATACCAGCCCCTTCTCAGACCTTGGACAAGATGCTGGGGCCCTCATCCCAGTTAGATGTCACTACCTTGCTATGTGACCATGGCCAAATCCCTTCTCTCTCTGGGCTGATATCCTCTCTACATGTTTCTTAAACAAGTGAAATCCTGGATACAAAAGGACTTTTTAAGTTTCGTTAAAATATAAGGCCCGGTCTGTAAGAACTCTCTGTACTCCCTACTCAATTTTACTATGAACCTTAAACTTACCTGGCCTTCCCCGATGGCTCAGTGGTAAAGAGTCTGCCTGCAATGCAGAAGACTCAGGAGACAGGGGGCTCGATCCTGGGTCAGGAAGGGCACGGCAACCCATTCCAATATTCTTACCTGGAAGATCCCGTGGACAGAGGAGCCTGGAGGGCTACAGTACACGGGGTCACAAAGAGTCGGACACAACTGAGAACAAGCAGGTTAAAACTCATCTAAAAAGTAAAGTCTATTTTAAAACAAAGAAGCAGGGGCTTCCCTGGTGGCTCAGTGGTAAGGAGTCTGCCTGTCAAAGCTGGAGACACGGGTTCCATCCCCGATCGGGAAAGATCCTATAGAGCCACAGAGCAACTAAGCCCGTGTGCCACAGCTGCTGAGCCTGTGCCTTAGGGCCTGGGGGCCACAACTCCTGAGCCCATGTGCACAACTACTGAAACCCACATTCCCTAAAGCCCACGCTCTGAAACAAGAGAAGCCACTGCAATAAGAAGCTAATGCACCACAACTAGAGAAGCCTCCTCAACAACAAAGACCCACAGAGCCAAAACTAATAATTTTTTAAAAATAAAACAAACAAGCAAGCAAAAATATTAGACCCTACAGTAAACCTGGTGGAGAGTGGAGCCTTAAGTTCTTATCAAAGCCCTGTGACTTTCTATGTGGCTTGGGGAAGTATGGAAACTTTCTGAGCCTTAGTTCCCTTGTTCTACTCATTTTGAGAACTATGAGCATCAAACAAACTAATGAGTTTTTAAATACTGAGTTAATTATAGAGCATCCGGTACCATCACTTCATGGCAAATAGATGGGGAAACAGTGGCTGACTTTATTTTTCTGGGCTCCAGAATCACTGCAGATGGTGATTGCAGCCATGAAATTAAAAGGTACTTACTCCTTGGAAGGAAACTTATGACCAACCTAGAGAGCATATTGAAAAGCAGACATTACTTTATCAACAAAGGTTCGTCTAGTCAAGGCTATGGTTTTTCTAGTAGTCGTGTATGGATGTGAAAGTTGGACAATAAAGAAAGGTGAGTGCAGAAGAATTGATGCTTTTGAACTGTGGTGTTGGAGAAGACTCTTGAAAGTCCCTTGGACAGCAAGGAGATACAAACAGTCCATCCTAAAGGAGATCAGTCCTGGGTGTTCATTGGAAGGACTGATGTTGAAACTGAAACTCCAATATTTTGGCCACCTGATGTGAAGAACTGACTCATTTGAAAAGACCCTGATGCTGGGAAAGATTGAAGACAGGAGGAGAAGGGGATGACAGAGGATGAGGTGGTTAGATGGCATCACCCACTCAATGGACATGAGTTTGGGTGCACTCTGGAAGTTGGTGATGGACAGGGAGGCCCGGCGTGCTGTGGTTCACGGGGTTGCAAAGAGTCGGACATGACTGAGCGACTGAACTGAACTGAACTGAGTTATAGAGCACTGTCTCTTTGTGAGAACTTCTTGTTAATATTTGTCACTTACTAAAGAGACTGTGGGGCTTCCCCAGTGGCCCAACTGTAAAGAATCTGCCAGCAATGCAGGAGACACAGGAGACAAGGGTTCAATCCCTGGGTCGGGAAGACCCCCTGGAGGAGGGCATGGCAACCCACTTCAGTATTCTTGTCTGGAGAATCTCATGGACAGAGGAGACTGGTGGGCTACAGTCCATAGGGTCGCAAAGAGTCGGACACAACTGAAGCGACTTAGCACGCACTCACAAAGAGACTGTACTGGAGGCTGACTAGCCAGTTCCAACTCTGCAAGAAATTTGGAGCTCTTAAAGAGCATTGGGAAACTCTAAAGAAAGAATGTCTCATAGGCACCATACACTTGGCACATTCAGAACTGACCAGGAGGAGACTATGTAAAGTCAGAAGGAGTTAGAGGAGGAGGAGGCACAGGAGGAAGAGACGGAATGAAGGAAGTGGAGGAGGACCTGGAGGAGTAGGGAGAGGGAGGAAGAGAAGGAACAGGAGGGAAGGAAGAGTGGGAAAAGATAAGCAGAAAAAGCAGAAGCCGCAGAAGAAGAGAAGGAGAAAGAGGAAGAGAAGGAGAAACAGCAGCAGAAGAGGAAGCAGCAGCCATTGTAGGGGAAAAAAGCAGAAGCAGCAGCCAGAGCAGAAGTAGAGGAAATAGGGGCAGATGCTTAAGAAGCAGAAGTGAAAGAGGCAGAGAAAGAGGCAGAAGACAAGGGAGGGAGGAGGCGAGAGAAGGAGGAGAAGTCTCCAGAGCAGAAGCAGCAGGAGGAGAAGGAACAGAAGTGGGAAGAGCCTAAGCCCCCAAAGGAGAAGCTCAAGCCAAAGCCACAGCCGCTGGAAAACCTGTCACAGGAGAAAGAAGGGAAAGCGAAAGTGGAAGGAAAGCATAAGACGCAGGAGCCGCCCAAGCAGGAAAAGAGCAGAAGCAGAAGTGAGAGAAACAGGAAGAGGAAGACAAGGAAGGAGGAGGAGATGGAGAAGGAGAGGCGCAGGAAGGAGGGCTGGTAGAAGGAAGACAGCGGCGTAGCGGCAGAAGCAGGAAAAGCAGAGAGCAAAGCAGAGCAGAAAGGCAGCCAGCGCAGCAGGACCAGAAGCCAGAGCACAAAGAAGGCAGAGGGGCAGCAGAGCCCGGGCAGAGGCGGGGCATCCACGCAGGGTCAAGGACAGGAGGAGGCAGAGCTGCCTGGGCACCGGCTGCTCCACGAAGCCCAGTTTCCTGCCAGAGCCAAAGAGGCAGGTGAACCGCTGAGAGGCTCTTGCAACTCTAATTGTTTGGGCCTAAAAACGAGGCTGCAGGCCAAGGAGAAAATGCTCCTCAAACAAAAACACGAATGAAGAAATTCGATCAAGCGCCTTCTGAGAGCCGAGCAGAGACCAAGGACACAGCTCCTACTTCCCAGGAGCTCCGAGTCCAGGGCAGGGCAGGGCAGTGCTAGTGGTCAGTGGAGGGATAGCAATCTTCCAGATCTCTAGATCCCCAGAATTTGGGAAATGAGGCTTTAGAAAGAGATGGGATTTGAGTTTTGAGTCAACAGGTGAAGGTGGAATTTAATACACGGAATTGGGGTGAGGAAGAAGGGCTCCCTTCCCAAGAAAGGGGTGTATCCAAGGCTCACACCTTCAGCCAGGCTGGTGGCCTGGATCAAATACCAGTCTTTCACGCCCAGAGCTGAGCACAGCAAGCATCGTAGTAGGGGATCCTGACAAGCCTGCCCAGGAAACAATTCCTCTCCCACTCAAGAGGTCTTTGACATGGAGGTCAGGCCTGTAAAGAGACAGTCTTCCTGCTTAGGAAGACACGCCACTGGACTCATCCCACCTCACTGACCAGAAGTGCCTGGGAGGGGTCCAGAGGGACCTCGGTGCTGAAGTGCAGACACCTCCAGACCCTGGAGGATGAGCTTAAGGAGAGAGAGAGAGAGCAGGGCTGGTCAGAAACCCTCCAGGGTCCCCTGTCCTCTGCAGGGTCACTCCTTCCAGGAAGTCCATCAGGCCTACCTCCAGATCTAGTGAGGAGATCCAGCCTGTCCCCAGAGCAGACCCCTGCCAAATTCCTCTTAAGAGCCAGAATCCACAGAGCCACCCCAGGCTTCAAACAAGGAATGACCCAGACTAAGCGAGAGGCAGGGCCTGAGCAGAGAGTCTCAGGCTCTGGGAAGGTCCAGCAGAGGGTGGGGTCTTGTCAAGCCTCCCTCATTCACCCCAAGGACGCCAGCATTCATTTCCTGAGTCCTGCCCCAACCAGAGCCTATGGAGATGTCCCCACCTGAAAATCCATGGCAACATAACAGTGAAGCCAACATTCTGGGGCCATCACCTGGGGAGACAGCATCTGTGTGGAATCTACACACCCTTCTCCCTTCCCTCAGGACCCCCACAACTTGGTCACTAAGGTGACACAGAGGAGGGATCTCTGCCGTGTGTAGGTGGAGGAAGGAGGGAGCAGGGAAAGAGATAGGGTCAGAAGGGGAAAGCTGGGATCTGTGGCAAGGCGGAATTCCAAGTAACAGCAAGAGCTGGGGTAAAATGGGAAAACCGGAGGGAATAAGGAAAGGACAGAAAGGAAACTCTTCAGCCTCATCATTGCAAGGAAGCTTCCTAGGTTGGGTGAATATTACTTTGAAAATACCTGGTGATGCCTTTCTCTCCATAGCATCCAATGAAATGCCAAGTACTGTAGTGCTTGGAACCTTGGCTAAGTAACCAGCCTGCCTCTCTGAGCTTCAGTTTTCCTGTCAGTAAGAGGGTACCTCCCTCCACTCAGAGTTACTGCATGTAAATGGCTTAGAGCAGTACATGGCAGAGAATAAATGCTCAATTACTCTTAGTTACTACATTATTAGAGGAAGCATATAATAAATGACTAGGGCTTCCCTGGTCACACTAGTGGTAAAGAACCCACCTGCCAATGGAGATGGAGAAGGCGACGGCACCCCACTCCAGCACTCTCGCCTGGAAAACCCCATGGACGGAGGAGCCTGGTGGGCTGCAGTCCATGGGGTCGCTAGAGTCGGACACAACTGAGCAACTTCACTTTCACTTTTCCTTTCATGCAATGGAGGAGGAAATGGCAACCCACTCCAGTGTTCTTGCCTGGAGAATCCCACATAGTCACAAAGAGACACAACTGAGGCAGTTTAGCACAGCATGTGCTAAGTGTACTAAGTTGCTTCAGTTGTGTCCGACTCTCACAGACCGTAGCCCGCTAGGCTCCTCTGTTCATGGGATTCTCCAGGCAAGAATGCAGGAGTGGGTTGTCATGCTCTCCTCCAGGAAACCTTTCCCACCCAGGGATCGAACCAATGTCTCTTGTCACAGACAGGTTCTTTACCACTAGCACCATTTGGGAAGCCCTTAATGCACCTAGCTCAGTGCAGAACACTCCTGTTTTTTGGAGGAAAGGAGAGGAATGTAAATCAGCAGAATAGATTGTGTTTGTATTCAGGGCATCTCAGCGTGGCCTCCTCTGCATTTGACTTTGAAGTGCTTAACCATGAGGAACAGTGCAGGGCCATAAGCCTTAGACACAAGCCAGACACTTCTTGCTCAGACTGCACTACCACAAGATGGGTTCTGACAGCTGGGACACACAGAAGTGTTCTTTGGGATTCCTCAGTTCTAGGACTCAGGGCTGGGCTCACAAAGATGGAGTGTGGCTAGGCTGGGAGGCAGCTGACTCGGGGCACATCAGCATCTCAGCCGGGAGCCTGCACAGATGCGGGGGAAGCTGGAGGAGCTTCCACGGACCTTCTTGGTCGCTTCTGTCCACCTCGTGCTTTCCAGAGGAGACAAACCTTGGAAGAACTCGGTGGGGTTGTAGTTCAGAATCTATTCCTAGAACACATTTGTTATACTTGGCAGATGGCAGCCACTGTCTTTCCCTGGGATGTGCCCAGACTCGGTCGTGATGGGTCCTTTGGTCAGGAGAACAACAATTTAGGGAAAAGTGAACTGTCCAGTCAAGGCTTAGATGTATCAAACCGCATCAAATTTAGTAAATTGTGTCACCTGGCCTGGAGTGACTATAATTAATTGCAACTATTTTGGATTACACTTACCATCTGGAGGACCTTTTCTCATGATGGGCTGGCGTCCACCACATGGCAGCCAGGGTTCTCCATCCACTGGTAGCACACTTCTACCTTTTGACAAAATACGCTGTTCACCTCCAGCTCGGCCTCCTCTCTGGTCCTCTCTATGCCTGGGCCCTCAATCCTCTGCATCCTCTCCTTGGGGCTCACAGTGAGCAGCAGGACCAGGTCAGGTTTGAGCAGGTCCCTGGGTCACTGGTATAAAGAGTGATGGAGGGGGCAGGTATTGGAGGCCCCCACTCACCTCGATGGCTATGGCATAGGTGGCTGTGCTGTGCCAATACCTGTCTACAGTCACAGGTGATTTGGCAGATTCTTTAGCTGTTTCAGAAGCCACAACATAATTGCCCAAAGAATAAACAACTCTTCTAATGATAGTTGGTTCATCATCAAATATTTTCCTCCAGTGACTGATGCAAGAAGATGGTGACTTCAAGAGAACAGCTTTGAGTGGATCTGAAATTGACCAGGTCACAGTGGTTTTACCTGTGGTGTCTAGGTCTTTAATGACAATAATGGGGAACTGCCCTTTCAACTTCTGCTTTATTGACTATGCCAAAGCCTTTGACTGCATGGATCACAACAAACTGTGAAAAATTCTTCAAGAGATGGGAATACCAGGCCACCTGACCTGTCTCTTGAGAAACCTGTATGCAGGTCAAGAAACAACAGTTAGAACTGGACATGACTGGTTCCAAGTCGGAAAGGAGTATGTCAAGGCTGTATATTGTCACCCTGCTCATTTAACTTATATGCAGAGTACATCATGAGAAATGCTGGACTGGAGGAAGCACAGGCTGGAATCAAGATTTCCAGGAGAAATATCAATAACTTCAGATATGCAGATGACACCACCCTTATGGCTGAAAGCAAAGAACTTAAGAGCCTCTTGATGAAAGTGAAAGAGGAGAGTTAAAAAGCTGGCTTAAAACTCAACATTCAGGGGAGAAGGCAATGGCACCCCACTCCAGTACTCCTGCCTGGAAAATCCCATGAATGGAGGAGCCTGGTGGGCTGCAATCCATGGGGTCGCTAAGAGTCGGACACAACTGAGTGCTTTCACTTTCCACTTTCAAGCACTGGAGAAGGCAATGGCAACCCACTCCAGTGTTCTTGCCTGGAGAATCCCAGGGACAGGGGAGCCTGGTGGGCAGCCATCTATGGGGTCACACAAAGTCGGACACACTGAAGTGACTTAGCAGCAGCAGCAGCAGCAGAAAACTAAGATCATGGCATCTGGTCCCATCACTTCATGGCAAATAGATTGGGAAACAGTGGCTGACTTTATTTTGGGGGGCTCCAAAATCACTGCACATGATGGCTGCAGCCATAAAATTAAAAGATGCTTGGTCCTTGGAAGAAAAGTTATGACCAACCTAGACAGCATATTAAAAAGCAGAGATATTACTTTGCCAACAAACGTCCATCTAGTCAAAGCTGTGGTTTTTCCAGTAGTCATGTATGGATGTGAGAGTTGGACTATAAAGAAAGCTGAGTGCAGAAGAATTGATGCTTTTGACCTGTGGTGTTGGAGAAGACTCTTGAGAGTCCCTTGGACTGCAAGGAGATTCAACCAGTCCATCCTAAAGGAGATCAGTCCTGAATATTCACTGGAAGAACTGATGCTGAAGCTGAAACTCCAGTACTTTGGTCACCTGATATGAAGAACTGACTCATTTGACAAGACCCTGAAGCTGGGAAAGATTGAAGGCGGGAGGAGAGGGAGATGACAGAGGATGAGATGGTCGGATGGCATCACCGAGTCAATGGACATGAGTTTGAGTAAATTGTGGGAGTTGGGGATGGACAGAGAGGCCTGGCGTGCTGTAGTCCATGGGGTCGCAAAGAGTCGGACACGACTGAGCTACTGAACTCCCTTTCTAGACCTGCTCCAGGCACTGGTCAACCAGGTCAAGCATAGCTCAGGCTTCAGGAATGAAGGATGTACTCTGGACTTTCCTGGCAGGCCCTGCAGACCCGGTGGCAGGTCTGGACCCAGCGCTGTGCTCTGACCGCCTTCCCCACCTGTGCCCCAGCCCAGACAGCATGATAAGTGCCTAATAATGGATTAGAAAAATTATATTAAAACCTGAGTGGGCAGCAAAATTTCTCAGTCTGAGCAGGTCAAAGTTGGAAGTATTTCAGGAACAAGGGGGCTATCGTCCTTTAACATGTTGGCAATAAGAAGGATTAGGACCATCTTCTCAAATCAGTGTTTTCTTTGAATCCTCTTCACTTTGGGTGAAACTGCCCCCACCAGTAACCTTGTATCTACCTGGGTTGCCGCCAAGTTTGCAATTACAGTAAAATCAGTGACGTTTCAAGATACTTAATAGCCGACCAAGCTGTCTGTCCCACCCTGTCCATGATGGAGCATGTTTGCAAAATGCTTTAAGAGCCACAGACAAAAGAAATGGTTATGGTGTGGGAGGAACAAGGTTCTGGGGCTTTCCTGAGTAAAGAAGGAAGGAGGCCTCTGTGCATTGTGCAGCTGTGGTTCACTAGATCCCTCAACTCACCTTCCTAGGCCAGTTTTCCAATTCAACGGTTTCTTCATATGTTGAAACATCAGTTGACCATGATGGTCAGCAAAGGGGACATCTTCTCTCAGACCTGTCCATTCCTCTCCATGTCCACCCGCATCACTCTGGCTGAAGCTACTCTTACGGCTCTTCTAGAGCCCAGTGTCCTTGATGGTCTCAGATCTGCAGCCACCAGACTGATCTTATTTTTTTTGTTGTTTTATCCGGGCATAGTTAATTTACAGCATTACATTAGTTTCAAGTGTACAACATAATGATTCAATATTTTTCTAAGTTATACTCCATTTAAAGTTATTATAAAATATTGGCTAAGTTCCCTTGCTATACAGTATATCCTTGTAGCTTATTTTCCTATGCATGCACACTAAGTCCCTTCAGTCGTGTTTGACTCTTTGCAAACTTATGGGCTGTCCATGGCATTCTCCAAGCAAAAATACTGGAGTGGGTAGTCATGCCCTCCTCCAGGGGATCTTCCCAACCGGATGGAACCCACGTCTCTTTTCTCTCCTGCACTGGCAGGTGGGTTTTTTAACACTAGCACCACCTGGAAGTATTTTTCTATACATGCAGTTTTTCTTAATCCTTGATCACTGTATTGCCCTTCTCCCCTTTCCCCACTGGTAACTACTAGCTTGATCTCTAAATCTGTGAGTCTGTTTCTGTTTTGTTTTTTAGATTAACATATATGTGATGACGCACAGTGTTTATCTTTATCTGACTTCACCACGCATAGGTCCATTCATGTTGCTGCCAATGGCAGAATTCCATTCTTTTTTATGGCCGAGTAGTATTCCGTGGTGTGTGTGTGCATCACATCTTCCTTATCCACTCATTTGTTGATAAATATTGAAATTGAAATTACCTCCATATCTCAACTTTTGTAAATAATGCTGCTCTGAATATTGGGGTGTATGCATCTTTTCAAATTAACGTTTCTGTTTTCTTTGAACATATGGCATAGTCACTATGGAAAGGGATTCCCTGGTTGCTCAGTGGGAAAAGAATCCATCTGTCAATGCAGACGACATAAGAGATGTAGTTTCAATCCCTGGGCCGGGAAGATCCGCTGGAGAAGGACATGGCAACCCATTCCAGTATTCCTACCTGGGAATTCTCATGGATGGAGAAGCCTGGTGAGCTATAGTCCATGGGCTCACAAAGAATCAGACACAACTTAGTGACTAAACACCACTGCCACCACCACTATGGAAAAACAGTACGAGGTGCCTCAAAAAACTAAAAATAGAACTACAATATGATTCAGCAATTCGACTCCTGGGTATATCCAGAGAGAGATTTTTTTACTGCAAATATGATGGTATTTTAACCCTTTCCCTACCAATCAATCCTATGAGCTTAGGCAAATTCTTTCCCATCTTGGGACTCAGAATCCTCAGAATGATACTGATGAGTTCGGGCTGTTTGGTTCCCAGGGCCCGCTGGACTCGGTCTGTGTTTTTTGTTGAGTGTAACTGATTTCAGACCCCTCTGGCCCCAGACAGTCTTTGGGACTAACAGTGACATGGTAGACGAGGAGGTGAGACTAATCTCCCCAAAGAAACAAAACCTCCTGCTCCCTCTGTTGTCGGAGCATCTGTGCTTGAAAGTGGCCTTAAAAACCAGAGCCAAGGGGAGATTTTGTCATCGGCAGTTTAGTTCCGAGTTCCATTACTTCAACCAGTGACGTAAACTTTCCATTTCCTCTCGAGACGGACAGGAAGTGGGCATGAAGCACACAGCATGTCCAAAAGGCGTGATGTGCAGTCTATAGGTTAGCCACCTAACACAGGCAAGTCTTTAAAATAGATCATGTACAACTACTGATGTTCTATTAAAGAATAAATAAGGATATCTTGGGCACCTTAGTTTTGGGGATTCCTTTTCTGCCCTAGGATATTTTCTTCTCTATTTTCATTCCTTCTAATTTCCATCCTTTAGATCTCTAGAATTAGGATATCTATGTAACTTTCTTTCACTCAGAACACAAGGTAATCATTATTCCCTCTCTGTTTCCACAGCAGCAGCCTGTGTCTCATATTTGTGCAGTTTATTCCCAAACATCATTTAAATGCAGCAGAGAGAAAATCCAAAAATTCAAAAGGATCAGATAGGAACCTGATTCCAGTCACTCCCTGAACAAGACATTTTTCCCCAACGATTCAGAGGCTCTTGAAATTTGTTCTTCCCATATAACACATTTCAGGCGCCGTGAAACAGGTTCTTTGTAGGGAATTCATCACATGGGCGTTCACTCTTGCTGAATTTACCTTCCAAGCAGTCTGCCAGACTGCCAGGGACCCCAGCCTCTGGGACTGACACTTGGGGTCAAGGACTTCCTGGTGACTCAGAGCCTGAGAACTTGAAGTTCACAGCTGTGTCCCTGCTTGGAACTTCTCTTTGCTGTGGGCACTACATGAGAAGCCATTGCAAGTTCCCTGTGGATGATGGCTCTTCTGGTGAAGTCACCCCCCTGTCACTGCAAGGGCACTTTTTTTGCATTGCATGCTGTGTGCTCAGTCATGTCCAGCTCTTTGTGACCTCCCATGGGCTGTAGCACATCAGGCTCCTCTGTCCATGGAATTTCCCAGGAAGGAATACAAGAGTGGGTTGCCATTCCCTACTCCAGGAGATCTTCCCGACCCAGGGATGGAATCTGCGTCTCCTGCACTGGCAGGCGGATAATTTACCACTGCTCTGCCTGGCATTAGTGCACATCAAATAAGCTTAAGAGTAAGATTGTAGCCTCTTGGCCGGGTCCTAGATTGTCAGCATCCTGTAGGGCACGAATTGAATACAGCACCTGCCCTATAGTAATCCACACTTCAGAGGATCAGTGTCCTATCTAAATACTCCCCAGACATTTTAAGGTGAGTTCCATCTTATTTGGCTCAAAAAGCTTTTCTAAATCAATGTGTTCTAAGCAAGTTGTATACAAACCCTGAACACAAAGGAAAATTAAAATAGCCCCAAAGTGGTGGAGTTCTCCATATTGTGAAAGTGATAGCCATTTAGATTTTAATCAGAGGAGTAAGTGAATCTCTTAGCATCTGCACTGCACACTACAGAAAACTAAGAACACCTTCTCATCCCAATAGGTTGGAAATCTCTGCTGCAAAATTTCACCATGGGGATGGCAACAGGTCTATGATAGCGCCACACCCAGTCTCCTCCCAACGCACGCCATACACTGCCTGTCTCCATCTCTCAAGTCTGAATCGTTCCTGACAGCCTACAATAGCTTTGCCAAATGTGGAGTCTCGTACAGGTCATGCAGTTCACTCGTCTGCTGGCTTTTAGCTGCCATCTGAAATGACTCCATCACCAACTTGATTCATGTCCCCAGTGGTAAAATGAGATTTTTAGAGGGAAAAGAAGCACAGGGCAATTTTTTTTTTTACAAAGAAAGAAAAATGTTCAAGTGTTTGTTCCCAGGGTTATCTCTTAGAATGTGGCTTTGGGAAACGGTTTAGTCAGCATTTTTCCACCCAAAGGATTTTTTCCCCCCACTTCTACCATTTTAGGTATTGGCAGAATGGGAGGCAGTTTTAACAGACTAAAAGTTCTTGGCTCTGTGTTACAGCCTTCCTTGGGACAGAAGCCCCAGAATATGCAGTCTCTCCTGCCCCTTCCCTTCCCCCCTCCTCTCCTTCCTTTCCTCTTGCTCCCCTCTCCTTCCCCCTCCTGCCCTTCCCTCCGCTTCCCTCTCCTTCCTCTTCCTCCCCTTCCCCTGTTCCTCCCTCTTCTTCTTCCCTTTCTTCGCTTTCTAGCGCTCTCCCTGCTCCACCTACACACTCACTCCAGATCATTCAGTCAGGTGGAGGGAGTCTGGGAGAAAAGAGATAAGCCAGCAGACCTTAGGTGCCTTCTACACTCCTCTTCCAGTGAACTTGAGTAAAATAGCACTCTTCCTGGGCATGTGGCCCAGGGAGTCACCTGCTAATTCTGCAGATCTGCTGCTGCTGCTGCTGCTGCTAAGTTGCTTGTCGTGTCTGACTCTGTGCAACCCCATAGACGGCAGCCCGCCAGACTCCCCCATCCCTGGGATTCTCCAGGCAAGAACACTGGAGTGGGTTGTCATTTCCTTCTCCAATGCATGAAAGTGAAAAGTGAAAGTGAAGTCGCTCAATCAGATCCAACTCTTTGTGACTCCATGGACTGCAGCCCACCAGGCTCCTCCATCCATGGGCTTTTCCAGGCGAGAGTACTGGAGTGGGCTGCCATTGCCTTCTCCGAATTCTGCAGACCTAGAAGGGCTTTTTAGTCAATGCAAAGTGCAGAGAGGCTAGAATGAGCAGGAAACCTGTATCCCCACAAAGATGGGTCACTTGCTGATACACTGAGTTTCCGTCTGTAAAACAGAGGAGGTGAACACTGAAAACCTGGAGTGTTCTTTTCATAAAATTTGTTCTATTTATAAAATAATAACAAAACAAAAAATTAAGACCTATGCCCTAACAGTACCAGTTAATTTCAAAACAGTGCCAATCCTCTTTTTTTCAAAAATCGTAAAAATAATAGCGCACAAACACACTTACCCCACCCATCTGCTACCATGAAACCCTATTAATAGAGGAGAACATGCTGAAGGAGGGTCAGTCAAAGAAGACCGGTTAGAAGCTAAACCAAACTCCGTGGCTATATAGTACCACCCACACTGCCATCTCCAATCTCCTCAACACCTAGATGCTCCCAGAACTGCTCTCCCTGCCCTCCCCCATTTCTTTCTTAACTAAGTAGATTATTTAAGCTGATTTCAGTAAGAAAAAAAATCCTCTCCCTTTCCAAGGTGGAGGGTAGGGGAGAATTGTTCTCACAAACACAGGATTCACTTTGTCAGCTTGTGGTGGTTGTGATAAGACTATGAACATTCCCAGATAAATGACTGAAAAAAAAAACAAGAAATAATAACAAAAATCTTAATCAAAGGGAGCTATCAATTAATAAACAAACGTTTTTTGTGTGCGCCTGTGCATCAATTCACCCAACAGGAGCAGAGCACCACTGCTGTGTAGGCCCGCAGTGAAGCCCCAGCTCGTTCATTTAATGTGTGCTCTTCGGTATCTGCCTGACAATGCAGGAGTCAAGCGTTCAGTCCCTGGGTGGGGAAGTTCCCCTGGAGAAAGAAGTGGCAACCCACTCCAGTAATCTTGCCTGAGAAATCCCATGGACAGAGAAGCCTGGCGGGCTACAGTCCATGGTGTTGCAAAAGAGTTGGATACGACTTCAGTTCAGTTCAGTTCAATTCAGTCACTCAGTCGTGTCTGACTCTTTGCGACCCCATGAATCACAGCACGCCAGGCCTCCCTGTCCATCACCAACTCCTGGAGTTCACTCAGACTTACATCCATCAAGTTGGTGATGCCATCCAGCCATCTCATCCTCGGTCGTCCCCTTCTCCTCTTGCCCCCAATCCCTCCCAGCATCAGACTCTTTTCCAATGAGTCAACTCTTCGCATGAGGTGGCCAAAGCACTGGAGTTTCAGCTTTAGCATCATTCTTTCCAAAGAACACCCAGGGCTGATCTCCTTCAGAATGGACCGGTTGGATCTTCTTGCAGTCCAAGGGACTCTCAAGAGTCTTCTCCAGCACCACAGTTCAAAAGCATCAATTCTTCGGCGCTCGGCCTTCTTCACAGTCCAACTCTCACATCCATACATGACCACAGGAAAAACCATAGCCTTGACTAGATGGACCTTTGTTGGCAAAATAATGTCTCTGCTTTTCAGTATGACTTAGTGACTGCATAACAACCACCACCACTTAGGTAAGTTACTTCATCTTTCTAAGCATCTACCTCCTCATCTGTAAACTGGGGATAATAAAGCTCTTATCTCTAAGTGTCGTTGGGAGGACTAAATGAAATCATTCATGGAAGAGCAATCAGTCAGTAATGTAATGCACAATTAAGTACCTAATTCATGTTAAAGATTATCATTTATCTTTTTATTATCCTTTTTGCAATATCCTATTGGATATAGGACAGGAACAGGAAGTGGATATCTATGAAGATTCTTGGAATAATGAGGCCCGTGTTCTAGCTCCTCTGAGCTGGATTCAGTTAGCCTCGGAACATCATGCTTCCCTCTTCTAGAGGCTCCTGGGGACAGCAGGCGGAGCAAGGGCTCCTTCTCTGTAAATTTTGAATAGAGATGTTTATCCTCACTGCTGACTGGCTGTCAGCAGTCCCTTACGGGGAAAGCTGAGCATACATTAAGTGCATGCCTGTTGAGTTACCGTCTGTGAGCCTCACGATCTGTGATAGAAAACTAGACTATCTATACTCAAGAAGAACCTTATTCCTGAAGGAAATAAAGTGTATCCCTGTCCCCAAGCAGCAATATATTCATTAGAAGGCATTCGCTCCTCTCCCAAGGAGTTATAAGCAGAGCTCAAACCCCTCCTTTGCCATGTCCCGTAGAAACCTGAGTGAGTTGTCCATCCCCTCTAAGCTCGGCTTCCCTGGTGGCTCAGAGGTTAAAGCGTCTGCCTCCAATGCTAGAGACCCGGGTTCCATCCCTGGGTTGGGAAGATCCCCTGGAGAAGGAAATGGTAACCCATTCCAGTATTCTTGCCTGGAGAATCCCATGGATGGAGAAGCCTGGTGGGCTACAGTCCACAGGGTCACAGAGAGTTGGACACGACTGAGCGACTTCACCTTCACCTTCTAAGCTCATCTTGAAGGACTGTTGTAAGGATTAGAGATCATATATAATATAAACACTTGGCACTCATACACATGACACAATGTGCCCAGCGCTTGACAGATATTTAATGAGCAAGAGTTTTGTTAGACATATTGCAATAGTGTGTGATCATTCCTGGGTCAGAGAGGAGCATTCCCTCATGTGAATACTAAGAGGTAATTGACCAACCTGAGTCATGATTCGTACTGGCTGGGAAATAAGGAGACCGGGACAGGTCACATTTATAGCCTTAGTCTCAAGCTTCTTGTGTGAAAAAGAAGGAGCTGGACCAACCATCTCAGAGGCCAGAAGACTGCGGAGACTAGGACTGTGTGGTTCCAAGGTCTAGAACTCTGCTTCCAGGCTTGTTGAACATATATTTCAAATATAGCAATTGAATATGTGACCCAGCCATCCCATTCTCAGGTGTATATCCCACAGGAAAATGTACACATGTTTAACAATGTGTGCAAGAACATTCTTTGCAGGGCTACTTGTAAAATTCAGAAATACCCCAAATGTCCAGCTTCAGGAGACTAGGAAATGGGTCAATAATTGTGGTATATTCACACAATATAACACTACATAGCCAGGACAATGGACAGCTACTGCTATACACACACAGTGTATTGTCCACAGAAATAAACTATTGAGTAAAAGAAGTCAGAAGCACAATAGTACATGAGATTTGATTCCATATGTATGAAATTCAAAAGCAGGCAAAACAAATCCGTGATATAATGTTAGAAGTCAAGGTAGTGGTTATCTTTGCATAAAGAGAATGTGTGAAGGAAGCTTCTGGAGTGCTGGTAAGGCTCTGTTTATTGATGAAGGTAGGTCTGCTTTGAAAATACATAGAGCTAAACAATTATCATTTGTGTGTATGTGTATGTATATTTACGTATGTGTTACAGTTCAATGAAAAGTTTACATTAAAAGCATGCATAGAACCCTTTTCAGTCTCCAGGATCTCCAATTGTTATTTCCTCCTCTGTGCCAGACATGCCCTAGGGGAGAGATGGGTAGAGGTGACTTTGTACAGAGACAAATAAGAAGAAAAAGTATTCACCATCAAGATCATGGCTTTGAGAGGAGAAAGATGAGTGAACACAAAACTACAGTGTAATAAAGAACTATGATACAGATTTGAGCTGATAAATATGGGAACCCAGAGGGACAGAGGAGGTGATGTTTTAACTGGGTCTTGAAGAGCAGTCCAAGCAGAGACATGTGTCATTGCAGACTGGAGACGGGGATTAAAAAGGGCCAAGAGTGGCTGAGGAGGGTGATACAACCTGCATCCCAGGCAGAGCTTAATGGACTCTGCGATGTCAGGCACAATCAGATCTTTAAGCCACTGAGACCTTGCAAAAGTGCCTTCCATCACATCAACCTTTCTCTTCCTGTCTTGCGTATAAACTGTCCTCTCCAGGCAAAGATCAGCTTCTCCACACTTAAGCATAACCCCTTCCCTTCGCACCTACTCAAGAACATGGCTCCAGCCTTACCCCCTCTCTCTCTCCTGCATCACCAACCTGTTCTCTCTATTGGGCCTTTGACACTAGCACGTAAACGTGCAGTCATTTCTCCCATCCCCCTAAAAATGATGCTCTTGACCTTTATTTCCCTCTCCAGCAAACACTTCACTTCCTCCTCTTTTTGGCACAACTCCTAAAAACATTGTTAATGCTTGCAGCTTCCACTTTCCATCCTTTCAGAACTCCATCACAACAGTGACCTCCACGCTGCTATATCCAACAGTCGGTTCTCCAGTCTTTGCCTTAATGGCTTATCAGTAGCATGTGACCTAGTTATTGGCTCCTCCTGCTTGAAGCACTTCCTTCCCTTGGCTGCCAGGGCACTTTGCTGGCTTTACATCCCACTGTTTCTCAGCCTGTCAGTTCCTCCTCATCTCTGGACCTCTTTATCTTGATGTTACCCCAAAGCTCAGTCTTTTCAACCACCTTCCCTCTCTGAACTCATTACCCTGGTGATCTCCTTCAGCTCCAAGTTCTTAAATTTCACTCTCAGATCGGTATCTGTGGCCCATATATCCCCCCTCTGGATTTCCAGACACTTCTATCTAACTGCTCACTTGGATATTTAATAGACATATCAAATTTCAGATATCCAGAACTGAACTCATGGTCTGTTTCCTAAACACCTGTTCGACGCATGAAGCAGGGCACTCAAAGCTAGTGCTCTGGGACAACTCAGAGGGATGGGGTGGAGAGGGAGATGGGAGAGGGGTTCAGGACAGGGGGACATATGTGCACCCATGACTGATTCGTGCCGATGTGTGTCAGGGACCACCACAGTGTTGTGAAGTGATTGTCCTCCAATTAAAATAAATAAACTAAAAAACAAAGCAAAACCTGATCCTCCCACAGTCATCCTTATCTCAGGAATGGCAGCTTCATCCTTTCAGTTTCTCAGATCAGAATAGTCATCCTGACTCTTCTCTCGTACAACGCACCCAAACTGTCAGCACAGTGAGGCTGAATGATGGGAAATAACAGGAGAAAGAGCAGAAATGCCATGAGCAGCTCTCTAAAAGACTGCTGAGTACAAGCCTGCACATCAAGATTGGACATTGAGCATTGTTCTTTGAAACAGAGTGTGGCCTCTTGCACTATGTTTATTCTTAAACACCTCACAAACAGCAAAGTTCTTTATCATGAATGAATAAAAATAGAATAATTGTTAGTAGAGAGCTAGTATACAGCCTTAAATGGAAAGGATTGTACAGATCTTAGTTGGCCTCATACTAAATGCTTCACCTTATTAGGGAACTTCTCAACTAGGATTCTTTGCCAAAAGTCACACAGCTTTATACCACACACTGAATTTCCAACATGGACATATAGTTGCTTAGAAAATAAGAAGAAATTTCTGTGACAAGTATAAGGCCTATTGACTCTTGTCTTTCAAAAAAGTGTCTAAGATGATCGTAGGAAATGTTTGGCATTCATGCATCTGTTCCCTCCTCTTGAGTGCACCAAGACTTTGCTAGTCTAGCTTGGTACCCTTTCCCTCTGAATGTGGATTTGGGTTCAGAACTGTTTTAACCCAGTAACCCAAGCAGTCACTACCAATGGATCTATCTGTTTTGGCAAATAAGTTTATTGATCTTCCTTGCTAAGTATAATGTTTGCTAAGGATAATACTGTAATAAGTGCAACACTTGTATATTTACATAGTAGCAGTAGTAGTGTTAGTCTCTCAGTCGTGTCCAATTCTTTGTAACCTCATGTAACCCACCAGAATCCTCTGTTTATGGGATTCTGCAGGCAAGAATACTGGAGTGGGTTACCATATACATGCTTAAAACCAAAAGGAGATGATGGCAATGATGCTATGTCATGAAAGTTAGACTCAAACCCATCCACCTCCAGGGAGTTAAGTAATTTTTATTTTATTTTATTTGTTTCTTTTTGGCTGTGCTGGGTCTGCGTTGCTGTACAGGCTTACCTCTCGTTGTGGCAAGTGAGGGCTAGTCTCTAGCGGCAATGCACAGGCTTCTCACTGTGCTGGCATCTCTTGCTGCAGAGCATCAGCTCTAGAGCACAGTCTCAGTACTGTGGTGCACGGGCTTAGTTGCTCCACCACAAGTGGGATCTTCCCAGACCACGGATCCAACCTGTGTCTCCTGCAGTGACTGGTGGAGTCTCCACCACCGAGCAACCAGGGAAGCCCCAGAGAGTTGAATATTTCCAACCCACAATCATCCCCTCCTTAAGCTGTCTGCTTAGCACCTGCTAGTTCATGGGATGATGGGCAATTCCCAATCTTTTACCAAGGTATATTTCTGAAAGTCATACTATAAGTGGATTATGGGACTTGCCTGGTGGTCCAATGGTTAAGACTCTGTGCTTCCACCACGGGGGGCACGTTTGATCCTTGGTTGGGGAACTAAGATCCCACATACAACAGGGCCAAAAATAATAATAAGTGGATTATATTTTGTTATAAATACAGAATAATTGGAGGTTGTGTTTATAATTAAGATCTTGGCAGCAGATAAATCACAAAGATGATAACAACATGTCATACAAAGTTATCCAGCAATAATCTCCTATGATTAATTCAAGTGTGAAGCTTTAAAGTCCTTTAAAATGGTCCTAAGTATGTAGATGGATTAGTCAGTGTTCATAAAGTGCGCATATACCACGTAAGAATACCGAACTCTCCTGAATCATCAGTTCAACCCATCTAACATGAATATAGGAACTTCAATAAATGGTAATTAACTTTTTAATTAAAAGAACTGGGTTTACCTTCTTGGGAATTAAGAAGGCTTTGGGGAATAATTTGGATAATCCAGATTTCTTTGGAGAAGGAAAGAAGCTGCCAAGGGAAATCTGAAGCATGCCTTTCTCTTGTTCTTAAAGAGATGACATCGGCCAATGTTTCTTGAAGCCTGCTCTGTGCCAGGCATTGTGCTGAGAGTTCCAACAAACAAAATGATTCAAACTCAGCCCACTGACCTCAGAGCTGCACTTGTGGGATCATTCTTTACAAAGTATCTGTTGTGTTGGTTAAATGTTTGAGGACCTAACTAAAGAGTCTGATTTCATCCTAGATGTTGCCTTTTTGTTTATCTTATTCTCTCTAATATATAGATTAATGTTTTTACTAATTTTCTTTAATTTACTGTAATCATTGGGCAGTGTCACCTCAATGACTGGAATCCACAGTTACTTCTGTGGGTACTTCTCCACCCTAACTGCACTTCAGAATTACCCAGCAGAGTTTTTAAAAATCCTAATGCCCAACACTACCCCAGACTGGTTATATCAGAATCTCTGGAGGGAGACCCAGGCATCAAGATATTTTTAAGTTTCTGGGTGCTTCCAGTGTGCCCAGGTCAAACACCCATGTCAGACTCTCTTCTCTAAATGGGTGTTCAGAGGTATCCCTCCTTGTCACTCAATAAATCCATGCCCATGCCTGAAGCAGACCTCCCAACACTATTGGCTTTCGTCAGCTGTTTTCTAGGAAGAACATGTGCTCTGTAAAATGAAAGTGGATTCTGGTCTCCAGTTATCGGTTGATACGGTGTGTGCTAAAGTCACTTCAGTTATATGACTCTTGCAACCCTATGGACTGTAGCCCACCAGGCTCCTCTGTCCATAGGATTCTCCAGGCAAGAATACTGGAGTGGGTTCCACATGCTCCTCCAGGGGATCTTCCCGACCCAGGGATCCACCCACGTTTCAGGTTTTTTACCACTAGCGCCACCAAGGTGCCCCAATCAGTTGATATGGGAATCAGGTATTGATAGCTAGAGAAAAGCCTTCCTAAATGTTGCCTGTTGCCTGTTCTTGACTTCCAGAAACTGTCATACACTGGGTTCTTTCTTCTCACCACCTGATGAAATGGGAGACCATCTGGAGAACACTTTACCCACATCAAGGCCTTAATCTAAGGGTATCTAAGCTAGGAAGCTTAGAATGTCAGTCCAAATTCCACCTCAAATTCCCTTATTTATTACTTCTGTAGGGCTGCTCTAAGTACCATAAACTAGGTATCGTAAACCAATAGAAGTGTATTCTCTCACAGTTGTGGAGGTTAGAAATACAAAACCAAGGGATCAGCAGGGACAGGCTTTCCCTAAGGCACTAGGGGAGAATCCTTCCTTGCCTCTTCCTGGCTTCTGGGTGCTGGCAGTCCTTGGGTCACCTCTGCATCTCCTCATTCTCTGCCTCTCATCACATGACCTTCCTCCCTGCGTCTCTGTGTGTCTCTCACCTTCTAAGGACACAAGTCATGGGATGTAAGGCCCACCCTCATCTGGTGTGACCGGAATCTAACTTGATTACATCTGCAAAGGCCCTATTTCCAAGAAAGATCACATTCACAGGTTCTAGAAGAACACGAATAGGGGACATTACTGAACCCAGTACAGCTCGCATACTGTTGGTGGCTGTTCTTGTTCTTCATTTCTAGGATGCAGATGGAACAAATATATCGCAGTCTTCCTGTAAGTCTAGCTATGGACGTACTCCTTCCATAGAGCAGTAGAAAGAAAACCATCAGCCCATAGTTAAAGAAACACAGTTTGGCTGTTTAGGTTGGCCTTTAAGTGTTTTCAACACAGATAGATGAAAAAAGCAGGAATTATGCTTGTGGGGTTTTTTTTGGATTTCATTCCACGTTTTTAGCCATTTTGCTGGTTCCATACCTGTTCAGAAATAAGAAATATGTCACATTTAAAGTGTAATCAACTCATTTTATTCCTAATGAACCTTGACAGACTGTATAACAAATGAACATACAAACAGGAACTGAACTGTGAACTCCTTTTATTGTTGCAATTTAACGTGGTAACTATTCATTTAGATGGCTCCAGGAAGCTCAAAGGGGAATCCAGGCTGATCAGTTCAGTTCAGTCACTTAGTTGTGTCCTATTCTTTGCAACCGCATGGACTGCAGCACACCAGGCCTCCCTGTTCATCACCAACTCCCGGAGTTTACTCAAACTTATGTCCATTGAGTCGGTGAAGTCATCCAACCATCTCATACTCTGTTGTCCCATTCTCCTCCTGCCTTCAATCTTTCCCAGCATCAGGGTCTTTTCAAATGAGTCAGTCCTTCACATCAGGTGGTCAAAGTATTGGAGTTTCAGCTTCAGCATCAGTCCTTTCAATGAATATTCAGGACTGATTTCCTTTAGGATGGACTGGTTGGATCTCTTTGCAGTCCAAAGGACTCTCAAGAATCTTCTCCAACACCACAGTTCAAAAGCATCAATTCTTTGGTGCTGAGCTTCCTTTATAAGCCAACTCTCACATCCATACATGACTATTGAAAAAACCACAGCTTTGACTAGATGGACCTTTGTTGGCAAAGTAATATCTCTGCTTTTTAATATGCTGTCTAGGTTGGTCATAACTTTTCTTCCAAGGAGTAAGTGTCTTTTAATTTCACGGCTGTAATTGCCATCAGCAGTGATTTTGGAGCCCCCCAAAATAAAGTTTCTCACTGTTTCGATTGTTTCTCCATCTATTTGCCATGAAGTGATGGGACCAGATGCCATGATCTTCGTTTTCTGAATACTGACTTTTAAGCCAACTTTTTTACTCTCCTCTTTCACTTTCACCAAGAGGCTCTTTAGTTCTTCTTTGCTTTCTGCCATAAGGGTGGTATCATCTGCATATCTGAGGTTATTGATATTTCTCCCACCAATCTTGATTTCAGCTTGTGCTTCATTCAGCCCAGCATTTCTCATGATGTACTCTGCATATAAGCTAAATAAGCAGGATGACAATATACAGCCTTGACATACTCCTTTCCCGATTTGGAACCAGTCTGTTGTTCCATGTCCAGTTCTAAACGTTGCTTCTTGACCTGCATACAGATTTCTCAGGAGGCAGGTCAGGTGGTCTGGTATTTCCATCTCTTTAAGAATTTTCCAGTTTGTTGTGACTCACACAGTTAAAGGCTTTTGCATAGTCAATAAAGCAGGAGTACATGTTTTTCTGGAACTCTCTTGCTTTTTTGATGATCCAACGGATATTGGCAATTTGATCTCTGGTTCCTCTGCCTTTTCTAAATCCAGCTTGAACATCCGGAAGTTCTCAGTTCACATACTGTTGAAGCCTGGCTTGGAGAATTTTGAGCTTTGCTTTGCTAGCATGTGAGATGAGTGTAATTGTGCGGTAGTTTGAGCATTCTTTGGCATTGCTTTTCTTTGGGGTTAGAATGAAAACTGACCTCTTCCAGTCCTGTAGCCACAGCTGAGTTTTCCAAATTTGAGTGTAGCACTTTCACAGCATCATCTTGTAGGATTTGAAATAGCTCAACTGGAATTCTATCACCTCCACCAGCTTTGTTTGTAGTGATGCTTCCTAAGGCCCACTTGACTTCACTTTCCAGGATGTCTGGCTCTAGGTGAGTGGTCACACCATCGTGATTATCTGTGTCATGAAAATATTTTTTGTACAGTTCTTCTGTGTATTCCTGCCACGTCCTCCTAATATCTTCTGCTTCTGTTAGGTCCATATCATTTCGGTCCTTTATCGAGCCCATCTTTGCATGAAATGTTCCCTTGGTATCTCTAATTTTCTTGAAGAGATCGCTAGTCTTTCCCATTCTATTGTTTCCCTCTATTTCTTTGCATTGATCACTGAGGAAGGATTTCTTATCTCTCCTTGTTATTGTTTGGAACTCTGCATTCAAATCAGTATGTCTTTCCTTTTCTCCTTTGCCTTTAGCTTCTCTTCTTTTCACAGCTATTTGTAAGGCGTCCTCAGACAACAATTTTGCCTTTTTGTATTTCTTTTTCCTGGGGATGGTGTTGATCACTGCCTTCTGTACAATGTCACAAACCTCCGTCCATAGTTCTTCAGGCCCTCTGTCTATCAGATCTAATCCCTTGAATCTATGTCACTTCCACTGTATAATTGTAAGGGATTTGATTTAGGTCATACCTGAATGATCTAGCGGTTTTCCCTACTTTCTTCAATTTCAGTCTGAATTTGGCAATAAGGAATTCATGATCTGAGCCACAGTCCTGTTTTTGCTGACTGTATAGAGCGTCTCCATCTTCAGCTGCAACGAATATAATCAATCTGATTTTGGTATTGACCATCTGGTGATGTCCGTATGTAGAGTCTTCTCTTGTGCTGTTGGAAAAGGCTGTTTGCTATGACCACTGCGTTCTCTTGGCAAAACTCTATTAGCCTTTGCCCTGCTTCATTCTGTACTCCAAGGCCAATTTTGCTTGTTACTTCAGGTATTTCTTGACTTGCTACTTTTGCATTCCAGAAGCCCAGGCTGATAGTGAGACTTTATAGGAATTCCTATGAAATAATCATTTAACCCTGCTATCACTAGTAGTAAAGAACCCACCTCCCAATGCAGGAGACTCAGCTTCATTCCCTGAGTCAGGAAGATCCTCTGGAGGAAGGCATGGCAACCCACTCCAGTATTCTTGCCTGGAGAATCCTATGGACAGAGGAGCCAGGTGGGATACAGTTCATAAGGTCTCAAAGAGTCAGACACGACTGAAGCAACTTAGCACACAGCACAGCACTTAATACCAGTTGCTTCTACTTCATCAGTAACTTATTTTATAAAACCCAAGCAAGTTTCAGCCAGATCTATTGTTTGTACTGCTTTTCAGCCCCGCGCCCCAGATGTATTCGCAAAATTAAACTGTGTTAGGCTTTGAGGAATGAGAAAAGGCATTTAGAAAACCCCCAAAGTCCTCGAGGTTCCTGGGCTGACCTAGATATCCAGGTTTGGGGATTCACTCTTCCTTTTCCCATTTCTTCCTGTTATTTGAGCTGTCACCTTTGAGATGTCACAGCTGACATGTGCTTCCTTCTGTGAAATGAGGCTCGTGATCATTGGCTATGAATCCTCAGGGGAGCTGGCAGAGCGGCCAGCAGATGCTAACTTATTCTCACCTACAAGTTGCCACCAGCTCTTTACCCAAAAAAGCAGTTTGGGGTTGGAAAACAGATAATAGTAAAAAGAACAAGGATGCAAGCTCTGGAATTGGACTGGCTAGGTTCAAATCTTAGAAAAATTGGAGAGGGGTGGCAAAACACTTAACTTCAAGCAAGCCTGCTTGCTCATCTGTAAAAAGAAGATAATGACACCTCCTGCTTCCTGGAATTGTACAGAAGGAATATGATAGTGTATGGAGCTTGGTGCCCATTACATAGTAAGTGCTTAGCAAATTCTAGCTCTTATTAACTTGAGCACCAATTCTCCTGAATGTTCATGGATGCCTGGATCAGAGTCCTGAGAGGTCATGATCAGACTTAATGGGAAGGAACGACTGATAGATTAGTCATGCCTGCCCTGGGTACAGAAAGGAGAGTGAGCCTACTGGAGCCTCCCATCTGCCATTCCTGTAGAAACCTATTGAATTCATCTCTGTTTTCCCATGAACCCTTTCCAGGACACACCACATGAAAGGTACTCAGTGAATGTGCAGAGAAATAATTACTTGGCTGCTTCTTGCCATAGTGGTGTAAGGCTAGAGGGGTGGGCCTGGGAACTAAAGTGGGTTCAGAACCTGAGATAAAACCTCTCTCCCCAACATAGTTTTTGATACCGCCAGGTTGTGAGCCAGGAGATCACCTGGATAAAATAGAGTCTTACCAGCAGGTAAATCCTTGCTTTGAAATGGACTGGGCTGGTATGCAATAGTGAATTAGAGACCTAGAAAACTGATGGGCTAATGGTGAAAAATCAGAGAAAGGATACGTGGGGAAAGGAGCCATAGCCAGTCCCAGCTCCTCTGACAACCTAGCCCACACACAGGCCCTCTTTGGTCCTCAGACTACAAGGATGGTGATCTCAACCAGGGGTGTTGTGAGGCTGAAATGGCATAAGCCATGTTCTACAAAAAGTTGTTTTACAGGCATAGATCAGCAAAGTATGAGATTCCACCTACCCATTGAGAGATTGACCAAATATTAAAAAATATATAGTTAGTTATATTCAACCTGTAGGTATTGTCCACAAATTTCAGTCAATCCTCCTTGGTACTCCTCTTTCTCTCTGTTTATCCCCATCCTGATATGAGTGTTTAAATGAGCCTCCTCCTCACCTCCCACATAAGTTCTAAGCCAAGGCCTGTGGAACCTCCCAGGGCATCACCATCTCGTTTTGTTGGAAGATAGACTTTAGCCATGCTGCTCATTCAAAGCTAATGCTGCTGTTATAAGTTTGTGGTTCCAGATGCAATGCCCCAGCACTAGCCTCTGGACATGTGGAAGCAAAGCCAATAATTCCAAGCACTGGCCCAACAACCACACCGTTTTCAATTGCTGTGGCCACAGCCATGACCTTGGTTAAGTCACTTCCACTCTCCAGGCTTTGGATCCTCCTTTAGCCTGAGGTCTGGGCTTACAGTTGGAGAAGTAGGCTCAGAGAGAACGAAACCACCCAGTCTTACTATGTCATACACATCTGGGAAGTCCAGTGAGCTAGGAGGAGCCATACAGGGAAGGTGGAATATTCCAGAAGGACCCTCAAATCCACAATGTCTGAAAGGGCCAAGAACACAGGGCTGCTCAAACGTACCAGCCATAGTGGAGCATCAGTGTCTTAGGAGTAGATGAACCAAAAATAAATAGGAAATGTCACTTGAGTTCAGAGTCTTCACAGTGGGCTCGAATAAGCTGGGCTCCATGTTGGCTGTTCATTCCAGATATCTGTGGCAAAGGAAATGTGAGCTCCATGCAAAAACTGGTAGCTGGGTCACAAGGCAAGCAGAACCTATTAGCTCTGGGAGGAAAACCCAGTTCAACCTTCAGGGCAGTCTGAGGGTTATTTCTGCTCCGTCTACCATACAAGCTATTCAAGGTCAAAGTTAAGAGAAAACTTCAGAAAGAACCTGCAAACTATTGAATGTTTAAAAGAACGTTTGGGAAATGGAAAAAGTGAAGACACAGTAGATTTCCCCATTGTTTTGGTAATAGGGGAGCATCCCAAGGATGGAGGGGGCTGAGAGGAAGTTGTAGTGCTTGCAGGCATCAGATCCTCAAGTGCACCTTAGAATCACCTGCCCAGTGAGGGTGGAGGCGGGGAGGGGAAGAAAATACAATGCCTATTCCCTGTCCTAGCCCCAGGCCAAGTGAATCATATTCTCCAGGTGGTGGGGCTGGGGATTGAATGGGAGATTGTTACTGTACTGTTTTGGTGTTTGGGGCTTTTAGCTCCTTAAGGGTTCTAAGGTTCTGCAAGGTTGAGAATCACTGTTGGAAAGTCTTATCCAGAGCTGGAGGCTGGGGCTGGGGTTCAGGCTGTGCTGTAGGAGCCTGGGCACCAAGAGGTAACCTGGGGAAAGGGAGTTGGGAGAAGAGATGGCAGAGGAAGGAAGAGGGGGAAAGTAGTTTGGTGGGAAGAAAGAAATAATCAGAACCTGAAAGGCATGCCAACATTAATTGCTAGATTTGACCCTAGGAAAAGTTAAATGAATGTGCTGTGTCTTGTACAGATGCTATACTTGGAGCCTTGACAAAGTGAGACATTCTGCAATCATGACATCATGCCAACCTGGTGAGGCAAGCATCCATGCTCCATTTCCCTGAGGAAGAAAGGGAGGTTCAGAGAGATGACACGCTTTGCCTAAAGTCATCCAGCTGCTTGCTGGCAGAGCTGGGATTCCAGAGCAGGTAGGTCTCCATATTCCAAGACCAGATGAGGAGGTCCAAACTGGATTTTCCTGGAATGTTGGCACTGACCTGGACTGAACCCAGTTTTATGAAGAATAAAAAAGATGAGACAGACAGATTAATAAGTGCCTGAAACCAGGAAGTTGGAGACCCATGCACTGTCTGAGCACCTGGGAGAGCCTGCAGGAAATCAAACAACCAGAATCCCAGGCCTCCAAGATTCCCCTGTCGCTTAGCAGGAGGTGGGTGTGAACTTATGCTGTTCTTGCACAAGCCCCAGAAGAATAAGGGCTGGAGCCACCCAAGGGGGTGCATGAAGGCAGGCAGTCCATCAGCACAAAGGCAGCCAGGGGCTGAACCCAAGTGCTGAGACGCGTAATTCCTAGCAGATAGCAGATCAGAGAGGCTCCGTCTGAGCAGACATGGTAACTCGAAGGGGAAGAGGCACCACATGTTTTGGTGGGCAGAGCTGAGACGGCACCACGCAGGGCGGCATCCGTGGCCCTCCCCTCCCAGCCTGGTGTTACCACGTCTAGACTTACATCCTGAGCACAGACCCTCTCTCCTTGGTTGCTTCCACCTATCTAACGCTCAGAACCTCTTGGGATGGTGCCCTTTCTATTTGTTACTTTCTTTTCTTTTTTATGAAATAGTTCCAAAAGGCAAAAGAGAATAGACAAAGATATAACTTGAGCACTTCATCAGGCTTTGTCAGATCTTAACAGTCCTCTCCAGACTTGCTTCAGATTTACATTTTTAAAGGTAAAACCATATGTAAACGGATATAAACCGGTATCTCTGAAGCCTCCATATGCCACTCCCTGATTTCTTTTTCCTTTTTTTTATCCCCAGGGGAAACCACTCTCTGGAAATTGATGTTTATTATTCTCATGCCAGACTTTACTCTCACTACATGTGAACATCCATAAATAATGGTATTTTCACATGTTTTAACTTAACGGGATGATAAATGTAAATATTATAATTAATATAGTGTTAATAAATGATAATGTTTTGTATAATAAATAATATATGAAATGTAATATCAATATAGATGGAATCAAACTGCTCCGTGCTTTGTTTTTTGCTGACATTCTTGATCAGGTTTTCACCTATGTTAATGCTAATTCATTTACTTTGATGCTGAATAATAAAGTATTCATTATATGAAAATATTATAATTTATATACCATTCTTCTTTGGATGGAAAGCAATTTTTCCACTTTATCCCCAATGTTCCAATTTTTTAGTATTACAATGGCATAATAAGTTTTTGTGCAAATGCCTGGGTTTGTCCAGGCCATGTACCCAGGAGCAGTGTTGTTGGGGTGGGGAATGCATAGCCTTCCTCTCATGACTCAATCTCTTTTGAGCCTCTTTGCGCATACCTTGCTATCATGAGTATTTCCCCAGAAAGAGGCACTCCTGGAACGGATGACAAGATCAGGAGATGCTACTCATGGGAAAATGCACTGCTGGGCATCAGCTCTCAGTTCAGATGTGAGTGCCTATCTTGAGCTGGGCTGTGTATGCTTGTCAGGGCCTCTGGTCTGGGTGTTCCCTGCTGCTGCTGCTGCTAAGCTGCTTCAGTCGTGTCTGACTCTGTGCAACCCCATGGATGGCAGCCCACCAGGCTCAACGGTAGCCCACCAGGCTCCCCCATCCCCGGGATTCTCCAGGCAAGAACACTGGAGTGGGTTGCCATTTCCTTCTCCAATGCATCAAAGTGAAAAGTGAAAGTGAAGTCGCTCAGATGTGTCTGACTCCTAGCGACCCCATGGACTGCAGCCTACCAGTCTCCTCCGTCCATGGGATTTTCCAGGCAAGAGTACTGGAGTGGGGTACCATTGCCTTCTCCGCCAGGCGTTCTCTAAGAACCAAGAAAATCAAACTGTTCGGCTGAGACCTGAAGCCTCCAGTGACCCCACGAGCAGTGTTTCAGGGCCCAACCTCAAACATACAGCTACCTTCTCTTTTTCCTTTTTAAGTAGTTAACTTCATTTTTCCCAGACTATCAAAGTAATATGTAACCTTAACGTAATTTTTTTTAATTTTAGAAAAATACATTTTATGCTAATTACTCAAAATATCACTCCTCAGAGACAGTCACTATTCACATTTTAGCCTATTTCTCTTCAGTCTTTTTTCTTAGCATTTTCCCCTTACATATATAGTCTAGTGGTGGCTCAGTTGGTAAAGAATCTGCCTGCAATGCAGAAGACCATCTGCAAACTATGACCAGGTTCGATCCATAGGCTGGGAAGATCCCCTGGAGAAGGGAATGATTACCCACTGCAGTATTTTTGCCTAGGAAATGTTATGGAGCCTGGCGGCTTACAGTCCATAGGGTCTCAAAGAGTCAGACATGACTGAGCTACTAAACCACAGTTATTATTTTTAATGAAATATATATATAATTTTCCATACTGTAAGAAACTCTATATACAATTTTAATGACTTCAGATTATTTTTTCACTAGTTTTCTATTATCTACTTGATTAGATCCTCGGTTATCTACTTAGTCCCCCTTGGTATCTGAGAGAGATTTATTCCAGGAGTGCCCAAATGTAACAAAATCCTGGGATGCCCAAGTCCCTTATATGAAACGGTGGATGGCAATAAGTGCATATGGCCCTCCATACCTACAGATGTAAAGCCCACAAATAAGGAATATCCAACTGCTTATTTATTGGGAAAAAAAATCTGGTATAAGTGGGCCCTGAGTTCAAACCTGTTTTGTTCAAGGGTCAACTATATATTGGATATTCTGGTTATTCTTAATCTCTTTGTTTACAGTCAAAACATAGTGGCCGTTTTGGGCATAAGCCTTTAATGACCTTTCAGATCCTCAAGAGAGTATCTTAGAAATGTAATTCTCAGAAAGGCAAAGGGCATTTTTAAAGCTTTATATATTACAAAACTGTTCTAGAAAGACACCCATGTTACAAGCCCACTGAAAAAGTGTTCAGAATGCTCAGCTGGCCTGCCTTCACCCATGGTAACTGTGAGAGTCTGTTCCACTGGGGCTCAGAAGTGGAAGGAAAGAGAGTCTTTAAGTGCTAGCGTGCCCAGCCACAGACTGTCAGGTTGGTGGAGTAGAATGTTTGGCGTCCTTCCAAGCAGTATGTGCTAAGCTGCTTTCTTTCTATGAGAACTAACAAGGCAGCAAAATGGATGAATCATACCATGGGAAAGTCAAACTCCAGAACCAGGTCTCATGTAGAGTAGACACTTGAAGTAGGCCACTGGGACAGGAGAAGATGTATTATTTAAATTTCCATAGGTTGAAAGCAACAACAATAAAAAGACTCTGGCTAATTTAAGTAAAACAGAAAAGGGATTTGTTGGAAGGATACTGGGATCAAAGGGCTGTGTCAACTGCTGGGCTTGTTGCGCAATGTATAACTCAGGCAGGGTGGAATCATTCACATTGCCATCTATACAAAAGGTCCTTCCTAGAGTTGTGCAGTGTACTACCTACACAACTGTATGTGGCAGTCCTGCTGGAATACCTTATAGGACAGAGTTTCCCAAACCATCTGAGCTGAAGAGTTAGGTTTTTTACAATTGCTATTAAAATCCATTATAGATCAACACTTTAGTAACTAAGGAAATAAAATGCCACTTGCTATCTCAGCAATGTCAATTACTATAAAAGTTACTAACCACTCAGTTTCTGAATTTACCTCACCATGGACTGGTAACGCACGGTTTGGGAACCAGCACTGGTCCACAACCACACCTTGAGTGGAACTGACAGATGATCCAAACCACACACAAGTGGGAATGGAATGAGCAGTTCAGAACCAGAACCAAGGAATCAAATGCATCTGGACTCTCCATCTCCCATGCTTTTCTCTCTTCCTTTAGTACGATTAAACCCCACCACAGAATAGCTTTCTATATTTCTATAATTGAAAACACAACTAATAGCTCTTTACAGTTTATGTCTTATAGCCTCAGTCACCTGGGAAAGGATTATTGGTCCCAAATCCAAAGATTTCAGAAAAGGGGATGAGTGGCCCAGCCCAGGTCTAGTGCTCACTCCTACGGCTAGATGTGTTGCTTCTGGCCAAGAAAACACCCATCCCCGGGGACCATACGAATGGGACTGCAAGCAGTTCTTAAGAGAGGGGCATGATGTTACCAGAAACAATCCAGTATGGATGTACCGCACACAAAATAGTAGTAGGCTTGCAATTGTTAGGTCTATGTTTTCCTGTATCTATACTTCACTTAATACTTTTTCTGAAATATATCCTCCCCAAAAGGGTTTATGATCAAACAAATATGGGGAAATCTTATGATTGTATCACTCTCATAAAGCCTCATAAGGCATCTTAGTTATTAATGGCTCTGAGAAGAACTGTAAAAAGGAAACATTCAACTATGTTTACTGACCTCATCTTATCATTGTAACCTTTCCTAATGTAACATCCAGTAACACCCTATGGGATTACTATTCCAAGAACATATTTTGGGAAAACCTTCCAGGTGATAGATGTTCTCCAAAAAGATCCTCAAATCCTTTAAAACAGAAAATGAACAAAAAAAAATATTTTAAACAAACCAAACAGCTGGGTATTTACAGAAACTGGTAAATTATTTGCAGAGTCATTTTATAACATAAGCTTTATCACCATCAAAACTACCAGTTTCTAGGCTCAGAATTTTGTAAGTTCAATCGTGCTAAGATGGGATACATCTCTGGAACTCTAAACTTGCCCACTGTAGACCATTCCTTCCCCAGGAGACATTCACAGGTTGTCTGGAACTCCTTTCATTTGATGTCTGGTACCCTGCCCTCTTTGAAGTAAGGTGTATCTTTACACCATTTTGTGGTGGCCCACTGCAGTTTGCAAAACCAGCTTAATAGCACAGGGTATCTTGCTCTGTCCTGTGTTCATAGAAGGATGAGGCCCACTAGGGTGAGCAACACACTGGAGAGCAGTGTTAACAGAGCCCCACATCTGGGGAAGCTTAGAGGTGGGGCCGACATTAATAAGCAAAATGATAGCGTTCTCCCCTCTAATGAGAGATTAGAATCTTAAACCAGATCTGCCAACTGGATCACAGGCACAACTAAAGGACAGAGTATACTGCCTGGACAATCAGGATTAGAGGGCATAATATAGGTTGGCCACTAAGTTGGGCAACACAGGCACATATATAATAAATGGTTTATGGATATCACATTATAATGCATAATAAAATAATAGCTACGTTGCCAGACTTTGTGGCCATGCTGGAGCTAAAGCTAGGTTTACATCAAGCAGTCACTAAATTGTCAGGGGGCATTGTTCTAAATGTTTCACCTGAATTAGCTAATTTAACTACCACAATGTTCCTTTGAAGCTGGTACTGTCATCATTTCCACAGAAATAGGTATGGAGGCTGTGGCACAAAGGAATTGAGTATCTGGCTCCCGGTCACACTGTTGGTGAGAGGAGGAGTTGAGCTGTGAGCCCAGGAAGCCTCACCCCATCCTTGTACCCACCACACTGCAGCTCCCTCCCCTGGAGGCCTGAACCCCTCGGCTTTGTTGAAGAGCCAGCATGGATGCCAGCAAGGACTGATCCATAGCAAGGATGTAAGTTTCTCTTCTCTTACTTTTTGTTTTTAAACAAACATAGTTTAGGAATAAGCACCAGAACTAACATCTGTACTGTTCTTTGCAGCTTGGTCCTCATCACAGCCCATTAGAGCAAGCAAAGAAGGACCAATAGTCCCTCTTTTTAGATAAAGGAGGTTGAGTCTTTAATGGGATCCCTACCTTTCAGATGGCGGAACCGTGTCCTCTGACTTCGAGAGACTCCTGGCTTTAACTCATTTCCTGTGTTGGCTTCTCTGGTAACCAGCATCCAAGCTGGTCCCTGATGAGTCCTGCCTCTTGTGTCAGCCCCTCCCACGCTGAAGAAGACTCACTTACGAGGATACGATGGGCATGATGACGATGACTTCTGAAGCTAAGTCATAAAAGACGTTGGAGTTTCTGCCTCGATCTCCCTGGATTACTCACTCGGGAAGAATCAGCTCCTGTGTTGCGTGGATGCCCCAGCTGACCCACACAGAGGCCCGGGTGAGGAACTGCAGCTTCCTGCCCACACCAGCATGAAAGGGCCAGCTGTGTGAACTGCCATGCCAGCAGATCCTCCAGCCCCATCAGCAACTGCAGCCCCAGCCGACATCTCTAGGGTAATTTAATGAGAGACTCCCATGAGGCTTACAGCTTCCCAGGTGTTAAAGAATCCACCTGGCAATGCAGGAGACGCAGGAGACGTGGGTTCGATCCCTGGGTAGGGATGATCTCCTGGAGAAGGAAATGGCAACCCACTCCAGTATGCTTGCCTGGGAAAGCCCATGGACAGAGGAGCCTAGTGGACTGCAGTCCATGGGGCTGCAAAAGTCAGACATGACAGAACACACATGCACGCCCACACTGGTTAATTCCCTGTGGCAATTTGACGGGCCATGGGGCATCCAGATGAAACATGGTTTCTGGGTGTGTCTGTGTAGGCATTTCTGGAGGAGATTAGCATCTGGATCTGTAGACTCGGTATGGGTGATGGCTGTCCCCAGTGTGGGTGGGCATCATCCAGTCCCCTGAGGGCCTGAATAGAATGAATGTAGAGAAGGGGGAATTCATTCCTCTTCTTCCTGCCTCTCTGCTTGAGCTGTAATATCTTATCTCAGATTCTCCCGTTCTCAAACTTGGATTCACACCGTTGGCTCCCCTGACTCTCAGGCCTTTGAACTCAGACTGAATTACATCACCAGCTTCCCTAGACGCCAGGCTGTAGACAGAGCTTGGGGCTTCTTAGCACCTTTAGCATGTGAGCTAATTTCTGATAATAAAATTATGCATATTAACATATATTTTATGTATATGTTATATATATACTTATATAATTTATATATATTATACTAGTTTATATAATGTATAGTATATAAACTATTATATACTATACATTAATATAGTATGTAATATATAAATTATATAATATATATGATACATACTATCTAATATATATATAATGTATATAAAATTATCCTTTCTATTTCTCAGAAAGACCTTGACTAACACAGACCCCAAGCCAAATCCCCACAGCGAAATCACTCTTGAATTCCTGACTCAAAAAAACTTTGCAATAATAAATATTTATTGTTGTTTTGAGCCAGTTTTTTAACTGCTTTTTTAAAAGATGGGAGTGCTCTGCATCTATAGGTAACTAACACAACTTCCGTGTCTAAAGGGCTGATCCTGGTGAAGGTCATTAACTAGCTATGATCTTGAGAAAGTCTTTAGAACACTCTCTAGTGTTCCCCTGATAAAAATAATGCAGGAAAATTTCTGGGCCATTCTTAAGGTAATTCAAGAACCATTACCGCAGGATTTAGGGAGTGCTCTGTGTGTAGAGAAACTCCTGGCATAGATAGGCCAGTTCATGGAAAGCGTGCATCATGGACATGTAAGTATTTAAGAAACATTTTAGTGGTGCCTTTTCTCTACCGTTTCATAAAAATCTCCTTGAAGACTCTGCTAGCAGTTGCCCGCAGAAGGCCACCAAGCATTTCTTAAGCTCCCAGCTCTGTGCCGAGACACTCCAGAGGAAGAGGGGGAGGGGCTTTGTTCACACTGATTGTTCACAGAAAGTATCTTCCCTCACACCCTACCGACCAGAAAAAGCCCCTGCCCAAGGCTTATCTCAAATGCCCCTGAAACCTCCCTAGGCCACTTCTCCGACCCCGCCCTCCACATCACCCACAGCAGGAGAAACTCCTCAGCGGTGCAAATGTTCCTAAACATCTGGCTCTCTGAGGAGAAAGGTCTTGGTTCACAGACTTTTTTGATTTCTGTGGCCTTAATGCTTCTCTGGCCGTTGACTTAAATCTCCCAATAGGATGTTCCTGAGGTAGAGTTGGGAAAGGATGTACACAGCTGGTCCCCTGAGCCAGTGCCAGTGCCAGCCAGCTCCCCTGCACCTCACTCTCCCTCATTCTTATCCTCCTGATTATTCTGAAGTGTTCCTGCAAGCTGTTCCCCTCCCCCATACTCAGCATCTCCCCCTCAGCCCAGGTCTTCATCATCTCCTGCCAGGACTATTTTGAGAGCTTCTTCCTTGTTCCTGATGTGAAGAGCCAACTCATTGGGGAAAAAAAAAAAAAAACACTCTGATGCTGGGAAAGATTGAGGGCAGGAGGAGAAGGGGATGACAGAGGATGAGATGGTTGGATAGCATCACCAACTCAGTGGATATGAATCTGAGCAAACTCCAGGAGATAATGAAGGACAGGGAAGCCTAGTGTGCTGCAGTCCATGGGGGTCACAAAGGGCTGGACACGACTTAGTGACTAAACAACAACTTCCCTGTCCCCTCCCTCCTCACGCCTGCCCCTCCTCCCTCCCACCTCCTGCGCATCTTCTCTCAGCACCATGCTTCCCATCCTTCCCATCCTTCACACTCACAGTCTTCCATGGAAAGGTCAGAGTTGCTGGGTGTACAGGCTGCCTGTGACCAGTGATCCATCTTCTCACACACACACACACACACACACACACTGAATCCCAAGGCACTTCTCTGATGAATAACCATACTCTTCATGTCTCCCCTTGATATTCTTACACCCTACAACGCCCTGCTCCCAGTCACAGGCCCACTCCTCCTTCTGGGCACATCAGCATTGTCCTCTTCCTCCAGCTGCCCCCCTTGTATCCACATGGTATTTTAGGGAGAGCTCAGTGGGGGAACTTTGGGGAGTCATGGCTAGTTCTGTGTACCTCTGCTTTTCCTCCCCTCACCAAATCCACAAGCTCCTTGAGGGCAGGATCCTAGAGTGAGTCTCCTTGTCTTCAGCGCCCGGCGCTATGTCCTGTGTGATGGGAGAGTCTGGGTCTGGAGGAGGGAAGATGGTGCTGGGAGGTCAGCGGGGTGAGGCAGTGGGAATGTGCTGAGCTAAGGATTTCTCTGACCCCAGAGCTTAGCAAGGCTCCTGGCATACAGGGGTACAGGTTGCTTAGGGAGGTGGGGGATGTAGAGGGAGGGGAGTGAGGACCAAGAGCCCTTCCAGAACTTTCTATAGTGGCTGAAGCTCCCAAGACTCTGCCTCCATCTGTTTTCTCTATCCTTCTTCAAGGACCAAATAGGCCACTTGCATAATTAAAACCCCATCTCTTAGGTTCTGTGTCTGTTATGTGTTTTAAATTGAACAGTTATAGGCTCAAAACAACTAGTGGGCCACATGTTAGTGGCTCTGGTCCAGGCCCTGGCCCCAAGGCTGGAGGGCAGCCACTCCCCTTTCCCCAGTCACATTCAAGCTTAAGCCCCAAATCAATGGACAATGACTTGGATTTCAGGTAGTTTTCTTAAAATAATTGTCAGAAAACAACTTTGGCAAATTAGCTCTGCTTCTGTTACTAAGAGATTCAGCAAGTCTCTTCCCTCCAGCTGGCTTTTCCATCTGAAAAAAGAAAATCAGTGACCAGCTGATCACTAATATGTCTGACACTATGATTCTAAGCCAGTTCCCTCTCTGTGTACTTTAATCTCCTCCTGTGTGTGTGTGTGTGTGTGTGTGTGTGTGTATACACGCTTCGTTGTATCCAACTCTTTGTGACCCCATGGACTGTAGCTGCCATGCTCCTCTGTCCATGGAATTTTCCAGGCAAGAATACTGGAGTGAGTTGCCTACTCCAGGGCATCTTCCCAACCCAGGGGTCGAACCCACGTCTCCTGCATTGACAGGTGGATTCTTTACCACTGAGCCACCTGGGAAGACCCCATCTATAAAAAGGTCATAATATCTACCCATCTCAGAGGCCTAGTGAAGATCAAATGAGATAATGGATATAAAAATATTTCCGTATGCTATAGCTATAAAATATTAGTTATTATTTGTGAAATTTAATGTGTGCCAAATGTCTTTTATAAACATTACTGAATGACTTAAATAAAATTTTAACATGATGGTAGTCATCCTGTGACTATGAATTTAGTAGAACATGGAGAGTACATTCAAGGCAAGATCTCCTAAACGGAGACTCAGCATGTAGTCGGGCAAACTCATAAGTCAGACATCCCCTAGGTGAGCCATGGACAGTCAGAGGCCAGGCCTGTAGTCATCATTTTCATTATGGCTTTTTTATTCTGCAAGATCTACACAAAGGACTGGCCATTACAATCTGGGCAAGCTTGCTCATTCTAAGGCTTGCCCTGAATGTTCAATCAGTCTTTTAACAGATGTGCTGAAGAGAATTAAAGTAACTCATGCTTGTTTGCCTTTCCCAGATGGAACATAACTAGGTCACTATAGTATTTCAAAACATCTTCCATCTTTTTTTATTGTCATTATTGTTATTATTCAGCCCTTGAAAACCAAGGTCAAGTTTCAGAAGTAAGCCACGTCTTACTTTGATCTTCCAGATCATGGGCATACTCTGCCTAGCAGCCTACATCCCTATGTCTCTAAGCACAGTAAAAGTCTAATTAGGAAATCTTTGTAGTATCCTTTAGAATTGGGACTCCTGGAGGGATTGAAGCCAGGGTCGGCAAAAGAGGTCCATGCTGCTCCACAGTTTTTGCCTGAAAATGATGGCTGACCGCTTTTCTGAGCCACAAACCAAAGAATGTTCCTCTTCTTTTGCTCGATAGATTAGCCAAGAAGTGCTTGTTGATAAATACCTGTGGGTGTGAATAGCGACTAACCCAGCTTTCCTGCTGTCTTCCTGCTTGTGTCTCCCTCTCCCCCGGCCCTTCATCTGTAACCCCCACCTCACATGTGATGTTGGGAGTGCAGTTCCTGTTCAGTGGTTCCAAATGATGCTCAGAAAAAAAGGTTGACTCTAAGCAACTCACTTTTTCATCAATAAGCAGTTACCAGGTCTGCAAAGATGGATAGACACAAGTAGCCCATCCACAGATGACTGTCTGTCTTGCAACAATGTTAAAACTCTGTTGATGGAAGACACTGAGGAAGAAAGAAAAACTTGCTCTCCCCAATATCCAAAAAGCAAGTGTTAGGAAGGTTCCCTGTCCACTGACCAGCCAAACATAAACATCCTCTTGGTATCTGGAAAGCAGCCCATTAGAAAACAGGCATGAAAGCAAAGTCCAGGGACTTTGCTGGTGGTCTAGTGGCCGGGACTCCGTGCTCCTGGTGTGGGGGGTCCAGGTTCACTAGAACAGCTAGATCCCACGTGCCACAGCTGGGAGACCCCACACACCCCAGCAAGGATCAAAGATCCCACATGCCTCAACTGAGACCCGGCACAGCCAATAAATAAACAAATACAATGATTTTTTTTAAAAAAGAAAGAAAGCAAAGCCCAATGGTGTTATTGTGAAAGGATTAAATATTATTATTTGTAGTAAAATATTCTTATTACAAAACCTTTGATACTTGTTAATTTATAGATTTAAAAAAGTGCATAGGTGCTCGGTCACTAACTCATGTCTAACTCTTTGCAACCCCATGGACTGTAGCCCACTAGGCTCCTCTGTCCATGGGATTCTCTAGGCAAGAATACAGGGTGGATAGCCATTCCCTTCTCCAGGGGATCTTCCTGACCCAAGGACAGAACCCACATCTCCTGCCCTGGCAGGCAGATTCTTCACCACTGCACTACCTGATAAAAAAAAAGAACGTTTCTCATAATTGATATTCTGCTGGCTACAGACGTATGAGCAGTAAAACACTGAATTATTTCTCTTTAAGTAGAAAACCATTGACCCAAGCCTCTTTGTAGTAGCACTTCTTGAGTCACCCTGACCCTGGGCCCTTTCTCTGAACCCGCTCCCCCTCCACACACAGAAACCTGTCTAAGACCCAGCTCTCAAAGAGTTAGCACCTGGCCAAACAGAAACCTCTAAGACCCACACCAGGCCAATGCTACAGCCAGTGTCTGTTCAGAAGGGTGGGTGAACATGGTGAGCCCGTTGTTGGCTATTTTAATAACCTCTCTGCCTATCTGCACTGAGGACTTCACGCTGTTCCAGCCTGAAGTTTCCACCACTCTGCACCCCATGCTCTGCTCTCTGGCTCTGTGGCAGCCCCATTGTGGGAACACAAGTCAGGTGACTTCAGAAAGCCACAGGGTAAATGCCGTGTGCCTGGGCAGGCCCTTCCTGAACTGTGAGGGAGGAGCGGGAAACATCCTCAGTGACTAGTACGTAAATGTGGCTTCTTCCCTTCGGCTGCACCCCAGAACCCCAGGTTGAGTGCCTCTTAAAATCCAGAAATAATAACATATAACAGCCACATGAGCAAGTCCCCAACCTGCCATCTGCATCAATTTCCCTCTGTTCAATCCAATGGAGAGAGATAATAACCTATCTCAGGCTTAATTAACATCTGGGCCCTGCTGCTGGGAGAGTCCCAAACCCCTGTCTCCTTGTAATTGCAAACCTTTATTTATTGGGCACTTTGATGACAGCCACATAATGGAAACTATGGCCCAGACCCCACCCATAGCTTCATGCTCGCCAGTTGCCAACCTCCCCTCTTTACCCCCTCTGGCCCCTCCCTATTACTCTCCCTCCTGTCTACCCAGCCAGCCTCCAGTATCCTTTGCTCATAATCCCCCTGCCCCACATCAGTCTGTGCACGTAGAGTACTTAGAATCTGGAGACCTGGACCATAGTCTCAGATCTACCTGTTACTCACTCCACTACGATGAGAGGCACGCACTTGGTTTGCCCAGTCCTTTGCCTTGCATACAGTAGGTGCTAATCACTTGTGGTGGCCTTCCTTTCTGCTCCATTCCACTCTTTAGTCCCTCCCTAGGTCTCTGAGTGACTAAGCACACAGCTATTACATGTTTTCGTTTCTTCCACTGGATTACAATCTCCATGGGAGAAGGGATACCTTCTTGTCTCCCTAGGTCCACCCCAATCTCCTCCTCAGACTCACCCACCTCACGCCCACAACCAGAAGAGTGCTTGGCACACAGTAGGTGCATTATATAAATTTTTTTCAGTGAAGGAGAGAATGGGAATGAATGGATGAAGACACGCACAGGTTAAGGTCAAAATTATCTAGGTAATAGGTAGGGAAACGTATAATTTATCATCCAAACTAGGTCACTTTTGAAAGTGAAAGATGGCTCTACTATAATTACATGAAGACACTGGTGTCAATGGGAACTGTCTGAAGTGAACCAGTTCTCATGCCACAGTGAAGATCCCGCCAGCCGCAGCTAAGCCGTCCCAGTAGAGGCCTCCGTGGATCATGGGCCCCCAAGACACAGAGGCTTCCTCAAGGAAACTGGTGATTCCTCTTCACTTAAGGACCCTTTAAGATTAAAAGCAAACAAAAAAGAAGACTCAGAGTACAATGGAAAGGAAAGGGAGATGCGACTTGAAGTTTTTCTTGGCCAAACTCTGGGAGGATCAGCATAGCTCTCGCATTGTGCTATGAGTTTTCACTGATCATTCCCCATGACGCCAAGCACAACAGTTTGAGTTTACAGTACAGCTCGGCTATGCCCTAGAGCACGGTCCCAGGCATACCCACAGGAACATGCATGCATGCATGCACACACACACACACACACACCAGCTGCATTAGGGCAAGAGATCCTAAGCACCCCTGTGTATACTCTATTTATATAGCATGTCTCCCAAGAAACAACCTAGAGCTTCCACATTTCTAGAAAAGAGGACTCTGTCCATTTCAGGGCCATCTGTTAGAGAGGTCAATGACTGCAAATATTTTGGGGCGGTAGTGTGTATGCCTGTTGATCTGAGTATAGAACAGTAATCACACGAGAAATACTGATCTGGGCTGATGACCACATGAGACAAAACGACTCTCTTTACAGAGAACAAACAAAACTCCAGCCCGAGAACACAGACAGTTGCCATCTTTTCTGCCATAGCTGGTGGAAGAGTTTGGGCTGGAGATGGAGCCACTTGCTTAGGTGAGTATCTAGAACTTCAGATGGAAAATTAGCCCATAATATTTCCACAGAAAGCATGCCATTCAAACCCCCACCTACTGTTTCCTCTTCCTAACAGATTACTTCCTCATTTGCCTGTTTTCCCTCCTTGGGTTCTGGAACATGTTTCATGGAAAATGTCCCTGCCCAGGTACACATTTGTTCTTTGGGGGAGCCCCATGAATGCTCACTCATCCCAACTGCGTTATTTCAATCCAAATACTCCAGCAGACACCACTCCTTTCCTGCACTGCTCTTTATCAAGAGCACCAACTTGTTCAACATTTAGATTTGGAGCCTCAAAGCAACCTGAGAGATGGTTTGGTTAGCTGTCACTATCTCCATTGCACAAAAAGAACTGGCCCCCCAAAGGAAATTGCCCAAGGTCAAAGAGCTGATGTACGGGAAAATCAAGGCTAGAACCAAGCCTCAAGTCCACTTCTCTTTCAGCTATACCCACAGTCTCACTCACAGGAATACTGTGGCCACTCCATCTTAGCCCCCAGTCTCACACTTGTCAGTTAACACTGGACATCTTCTAAGACCTGGGTCAAAGGAAGGAAGTAGCAGAGATACGTAATACAAAAAACTAAAGTCTCTTTGGACTTCATCAACGTGAACACTTCCAAAAGGGTCTGACCAGCCATGGGCTCTGCGAACTTCCTTAATCAGCATTACTGATGTGAGAAGAGCCCCACACACCTTGGTGTGGCTCCATATCTCATTCGAACAAGCAGCATAAATAGGAGCACCTGATCGCATAGTGCTCCTTTAAAGAGATGAGCTCCTCTATTGGAAGCCAGGCAGTGTGAGCATTTTCCCTGGGAGTCAAGGACGCGGAGGATGAAATGTATTGGCCTGCAAGGACTAAGACAGGTTTACCTGCCAAGGAAACCTTGGGAGAGGACAGACAGCAGCTGTGGGCGAGGAACTGCAGTTCTTGGTCTTGTAGATCTTTAAATGGTGCCTGGGAATCATTTGCCAGCCCTGACTGAGTACACAGAACTGAGAGTAGGACCCAGGGGCCCTACTCACCCTCCCTCCTTGAACTCAGGTGATCTTGGAAACCTCGCTTTCTCTGTGTATGAGTTCAGCTTCAAAAGTGCAACCTTTAGGAACATGGCTTATTACCGCAGAACATCTGTGATGTTAGGAGAGTGCATCTGTGATGCACTAAAATATTTCTTCCTGCTCACTGTGGCCTCCTCCAACACAGTGCCTGAAATTCTATTATTCAGCCTTTTACATCTTAAAAGCTTTAAAATCCAAGAGACCCCTATTAAAATGTCAGTTTCCTGAAAAAGTGGCTTAGGAAAGAATTTGGGACTCACTGTTGGCTTTAGGAACAATAGCTTGAAAAGGTGAAGCATGAATGTGGGCACTTCTGGAAGGGAGGCGGGCCCTGCACTTCACACACACATCTTCAGCCCACGTCACTGAGGCAGAGAAGCCCCCTGTGTTCCTGTTGAGGACTTCTAAGAGGCAGTAGTATGGCATCTTGGAAAGAGATTGAGAGACATTAGAAGCCTGAGTTCTAATCATGGCTCTGCGATAAGCTACCCACGTCACTTGAACAAGTCCTTACCCCTCTCTGAGCTCAGTGTTCTCATCCATAAAAGGAAGGAACTGACTAGCTCGGTCTGGCCCTCAGACTCTCAGAAAGAGTAGATGATCTTGGGAGTGAGCTGGTGACCTCCTGAACCATTCATTGGTGGCTAATCCTGGGACAGAAGGGATGGGGAGTCCCCGACAGGCAGCAAAGAACAAATTCTCCTAGGACAGGGATCTGTGATTGGGATGGGTCCTGGAGCAGGGAAGAGCAAGGTGGTGAGGAAGATGCCCCAGGATGCCAATTCCCTCCTACTCCCAGACTTCCTCCAGTGCTTCGAGGTTCCCTCATGATCAGAGATCGAGGCTCTTTCCTCGAAGAGTAGCTGGGTTGCTTGCAAACTAACTTATCCCAATACAAAAAGATACAGGGGTATAGGGAGGGAGGTGGGAGAGGGGTTCAGGATTGGGAACTTATGTACACCTGTGGCGGATTCATGTTGATGTATGGCAAAACCAATACAGTAGTATAATAAAATTTAAAAAAAAAAAGATACAGGAGATGAGAGTGTAGGACTCTGAGTCAGGAGATCTGACTTCTGGCCCAGCTTGCTGAGTGATCTTGGACACATTGTTTTATGTCCCCTAACCTGGCTAGGTGGAGCAGTGGTAAAGAATTTGCTTGCCAATGCAGGAGACGCAAGAGACACGGGTTCAATCCCTGGGTTGGGAAGATCCCTTGGAGAAGGAAATGGGAAATCTGTCCAGTATTCTTGCCAGGAAAATTCCATGGACAGAGAAGCCTGGCAGATTACAGTCCTTCGGGGTCCCAAGGAGTCAGATAAGACTTAGCAACCAAGCACACACAACCTGGCCCTTAGGTAGAATATCAGTCTGCATTTTAGGACACAGCATGGCCTCCAAGTTTGGAGGTAATGAACGGGATGTCTGTCAGGCAACTCCTGCTCTGCCTTGGCCAAGAGGAACATCACTTCCAAATTAAACTGTGGTGATGGCCGAGGCCACAGTGAGACCTAAAGGTGTTCCCAAAGCTCCAAACAGTTTCTAGCCCACAGGCAGATGTTTCTTCTATTCTTACCTACTAGGAGATAGAGGAAAGCAGAAACACATTTAACTTTAACCTTTTCTCCTTTTTAACTCAGAACATTAGTTTTGCAATTATCAAACTGCAAGATCAAATCAGTCAATCCTAAAGGAAATCAACCCTGAATATTCACTGGAAGGACTGATGCTGAAGCTGAAGTTCTAATACTTTGGCCACCTGATGCAAAGAGTTAGCTCATCGGAAAAGACCCTGATACTGGCAAAGCTTGAAGGAAAAAGAAGGAGCAGCAGAGGATGAGAGGTTAGAAAGCATCACAGACTCAATGGACATGAATTTGAGCAAACTCCAGCAGAGAGTGAAAGACAGAGGAGCCTGGCATGCTGCAGTCCATGGGGTTACAAAGAGTTAGACATGACGTCGTGACTGAACAGCAGTGACACCCATCTATTTTATCTACAAGGATCCTGAGACTAGAGAGAGAAAATGACTTGACTGGCTCAGTGCAGCCAGAGTCCAGGTCACTTCAAGGCCTGGATTCAAGACTCTCCCTACAGACGTCTGCCATACCACATTATGTGAACCTTTACTTGGCTCAAGTTACAGGGAAAGATTTGGTCCATGATTCCATTCAAAGACAATTACAAGTAAACCACCCTTCTTTAACCAGAACCATCCTTCCCTTAGAAGATTAGGGAAGTTTCAAGGAAAAAGTTGAGAACTGAATCTAACTTATATAGAGTGAAGTCAACTGAATCCCAATCCTTCCCTCCTTTACTTAAAATATATATAAAATATAAATATAAAATATATAAATCCATATATCCTTAAAATCTTGACTCCTCCATCTGGGTGATGACCTTGAACTTTATCAGCCCTATTCTCCTATCCTGAAGTGGAATCACCCCTTTATTCCTTCCTTAGCATTTCCTGAGCACCTACTAAGTGTTGGGCTCTATGTTAAATCTGGTGGATCAGACAGGCCTAAAGTTACATGCCTGTCCTTGGAGAACTCAGCCAACCAGGAATGATACAGATGATCAATAAACATGGTACCATCGAAAGAGCGCCCCCACCCTCAGACTACACCTGCTCTTCTAGGGCAAGACCTTGCCAGACCAGATCTCAAAGGTAAAGCAAGTAGAGACCAGGTTCCTCTGGGGGCTGCCACTCTACCCCTGCAGCAGGGTCCTTGCCAGGAAGAGACACCTGGCCCCTCTCCCTCCAGCATCATGTGGCCAGTAGACACACATGCACACTTGGGGGGGAGAGTGGCCTGTTGATGAAGGGCACACATGTTATCCAGCATCTACCATGTGTAAAATGTAGGGACACATTAGAGAGAAACAGCCAGTTTCTGGATCCCAAAGCCAAAAACCTAGTTATGAGCCATTAAAACTGGAGGAATGTGAAAAGAGGAGTTTAGGAGTTTGGACCCCGTGGTCATGGTGTTTCCTTGTATGACCCTGGGCAGGACATCACCCCTGTGTGCCTCATTTCTTCATTTCTAAGTGGGGGCAGGGCCAGAGCATGCCCTGGGATTGCAGGACTGGTGCTGATGAATGACTGCTTGGCTTATTTTTCTTTTAAAGTTTGGGCTTTCCTTTCGTTTATGTGACTCAAGTCTGAACTAGGTTTGTGGAAAGGAAGAGAAATGAAGCCAGGGTCAGGTAGAAAGCTGGGTAATAGGTGACGCCTGAGGGGAATGATGTGTTACAGGAGGAACTGGGATTGGAGAGATGAAGAGGAGAAACCAGAAAGGAAGCAGTCACAAGGGCTCCTCTCCTTGGGGGTAGGAAACAGGGGCCTTTGCTGGTGTCACTGAACAGTCCTAGAAAAGTGATGGAATTAGTGCTAAGCTCCAGGGCCACCTAACCATTCAAACCACCAAAATGATGATTACTTAAGGCTGTTCAAATTAGGTCACTCCAGAGCTGGGGGCATGGGTGGCATATTGGGGTGGTCCCAGGCATTTTGTGAACATGGATAAGCCAACAGAAGCAGGAAAGGCTCCAGCTAACCATAAAGCCAGATCCAGATGTGCTGAGCACATGGAACATTCTCCCAAATAGATTGTGTGCTGGGTCACAAAGCCAGCCTTGGTAGATTTAAGAAAACTGAAATCACATCACGTGTCTTTTTTGACCACAACATTATGAGACTAGATATCAACTATAAGGGAAAAAAAAAAAACTGCAAAAAACACAAACATGTGGAGGCTAAACAATATGGTACTAAACAACCAACGGAAGAAATCAAAGAGGAAATCAAAAACTACCTCGAGACAGATGTGGCCAAGTATAGAAAAACTTGGTGCAGGGAATACAGAGTACCATGGCCCCAGGGGCCTGCCTGCATGCCTGAAGCCCTGAATAGTTTCCCACGTGTCAGATGGGGCTCCTAGCCCCAGCTGTCCGTGCACATTTCTAGCTCTGTTGTGCATCACTGACCAGCAAATATTCAGGCTACTGATGCATACTACACAGAGCAAAGTTCTGCTTATTCCATTACTAAATCCTGGTAGAAATGAGGGCAATGAGCTCGTAATAGAATTATGTTTCTCATGGTCCTTGGCAACTCCCATGAGGTTTTCTAATCTCCAGTGTGGTGCCAGGGGTGGATTCTATCAGCCAGATCTTTCTCCTTTCACAAGCTGAACTCTTAAAAGGAGCTCTGTCCCTGGGAGGGCATCACGCTTGCTTAGTATAACAGGACCTTTCTAATTTGTTTAAAATCTACTCTTCTGCTGACTATGAGGCAGTGTGAGAGAAGGTTTTCTTTAGCGGGGAGCATGTGTGTGTGTAGAGTGGGTGTTTTGTCTGACACTGTAATAGTGGAAAGGGTACATAAAACTATTGTTTCTTTTACACCATCCTGCTCCTCCCTCCTTCTGCCTCAACACACACAACAAACTGTGCAAATATGGGATGCTTGTGCTGAGGGAGGTGGAGGAACACCTCCTCTGTGGATGTACACGGCCACCCCTGCAGCCATCTCTCTTGCCACCAGAAGTCACTCATCTCATGCAGTCAATGCCTCCTTGTGGGACATGGAGGATTACTCACGCTGGCGAAGAATGCAGCAAGTGTCTCACTGCATTTAAAGTACCATCAGCTTGTAAAGGAGAAAGAGGAGCCTCACCTTGCAAGATAGAAAAGCTGTTTGACGAATAAACCAGACCTCAGGTGCGTTCCATAACGTGTAACTTGTATCTCCTCTGCCTCACTGTACTTATGCCACACCACTCTTTTCCCTCTGAGTGTTATGAGTAAATTGGTTTTCGGGTTTTTTTTTTTTTTTTCATTCAAAACATCTCTCCTTACGCTAGTGATATCATCCCTGGAAGACTGAGATGTAAGAAGAGGTGAATCATGTATCACCTTCCTATCGCATCTAGAATTACAACAGCCAGAGCCCTGGGGTGCAGTGGGGATAAAAGCCAAAAAGTAGAGGGGAGGAAAGAGGGGAGGGGAGGGCGCAGTGGGGTGGGTAGGGGAAGCTGACTCTTCTGCAGTCTGCTTATTTTCTTCTTCCTCCTTCCTCACCCTCTAAACACCCCTTCCCTATTTATAAATCAGAGAATAGGAAAAATCAGACTTTAAAGACATAGTTGCCTTATATTTATTGATGGTATTGGTGTTGAATGTCATTCGTCTGAATCTTCTGACCCATCATTGTAACCCCATTAATCACAGACAAAAGCCACCATGGCATTCTCTCTGGACTCAATTGGATTAAGAAGGATGACATGTAGACTCTGCCCCACCTCCAAGTATTTGTCAAATGATCTTCACCCTGATTAAGGCTCTCATCCGTTTCAAACAGCAGAGGAACCTGGCCGTGTATGGCAATAATTTGAAATGTGAGATTAAGCATGCAAACTAGTGATGGACCACACAGCTGACTTTCCTGACCTCTCTCTACCTGGGGGTTTGAAAACATCATTCAATAATGTGTATCTGAGGTATTCATGAAAAAGGATAGGGACTCTCAACCAAGTCAAAATATAATAAAAGATAAAGATGGACCTTGTTCTAAGGCCCTCAAGAAGTGACTCTGAATATTTTTCAAATTCCCACCCACCCACACTTGCTTTTCTAATAAGGATCACCTATTAACTTCTGTTAATTAGGAAAAAAAATCTCTTCTCCCCACCCCCTCCCCCAACCCCTCCTTCCTCTATGGTTTCAGTGAATTCTAGACTCCTTAAGGATCACTGGGTGTATCTGCTCCGAACACATTTACAATGAAAACAAAACCAAGGGCCTCAGGACAGCAGGGAAGGCCAAGAGAGCAATCAATTTCTACAACATAGGAAAAAAGGGCCCACAGGGGCAAAGGGAAAAAAACAATTTGCAGAAGGCACAGTTTTGGCAGCATCTTATTACAGCTTCCAGCTGATCGGGTGCAGCCAAACTCGAGACATCTGTTTGGAGTTTACAACAGAAACAAACACAGAGCAAGCATGAAAACGCTAAGACACACACACAGACTGAGCAGTCCTCCGCCTTGACCTCCAAACCACTCTCCCACTGGGTCAGGCTGGGTTGTAGAAGGAAAGAAAATGGGCTTTTCCACCTGCTCCCCACCCCACTCCACCTGCACTGTGACTCATTCAAGCCATGACTAGAACTTAACTTTCCTTTCTCCTTGCTTTTCCTTTCAGGAAAAACAGAGATGCTCCCACTCCTTAAGAGAACCTCATAGGGACTCCCATCCATTCTCTAATTCTCATCTTTACAGCTCCTTGAGCTGTTTGGGAAGGAAAAGGTGAACCACAGGAGGTGGTAAAACCCTAGAAGACCTTGAAAGTTACCCCTCCCTAAATCATCTCACAGGTCTGGCAGTGAGGACCCGGCATCTCCAAGAATTGCCTCAAAGAGGTCAAAACAGCTGATGCTTATAGAACTGAATAAGCGAAGAATCCGGACCTAGCTGCGGTACCCAGAGTTTCAGAGGACAAGAAAGGCCCCAGACTACGCAAAAAGCAGGTTCCCCCTTCTCAATCACCTCCAAGCCCTTCGAAGGACAAAGATGAGCCTCCCAACCCTATCCTAGTCATCGTCACACCCTCTCCCGCCCACCCCCATGGCCAAGCATGTTCTGAAGCAGCTTTGGATGCTCACCTGTTCTGTTCAATTTTCCTCTTTATTCTCTTCCCCACTGGCGTGCAAACAGAACCAGAGCACGGCTACTCTTAAAAAATAACAAAATGTTTTATACACATTTCTGTATATACAACTGAACAAAATTTTACATGTCCCTTTTGCACAGCAAAAGATATAAACATTGGACTCTGAGAACAGTTATGTACAAGGAAACCAAAAAGATGTCAAAAATACTTCACAACAGTGCAAAAATATTTTACACAGTATCACGGAGTGAGATCTTTTGAGCAGGAGCAAGGTGTGTGTGTTTCTTAAGGAAAACTTTTTCTAGGTATTGGATGTCAATAACTGTAAACAAAATGCGACTTTCTTTCACCCCTCTCCCTTCCCCACTAGTTATTTGAGGAATTTGGCAGAATTTCAAGGGTCTGAGTCTGAGGTAAACAACCCAGGCTCTCGCACCAAAAAGACTGGGTCCAAGGAGGTGGCATTAAAGCCTTAAACACTGTGAAAGCAATTAAAAAAAAAACACACACACACACACAAAAACTGCCATGTCAATGACAACGCTAGGCCCTCCCAGATGGCCGGTGGGGGAGGAAGTTAACCCCTCCTCCTCAGGCCCCAGCTGCCCCACAAACAGGAAACTTGCTAACACCAGCGGCCTTTCCCTTCCCCAGACCCCAGATGGCGACCTCTTTCCCCTTCCTTGTAGGGTTCCCCTCCCCCGTATCTCCACTTGCAATCTGAGCCCCGCTTCAAACACAGCCATTTGTATGGGTGTAGAGAGGGAGGGTCTGGGCCTCAAGTGTCCCATTTCCCCTTTCCTGGGCCAGGTCGGGAGGTAAGGAAGTGGTGGAGAGACGCGTCGGGGTCACGATCGGGCGCCAGGGGCGCGCACAGGACATTGCTGGGAGCTCAGCCCGAGTGGGGCTCGTCTGGGCTGGCGCAGTCCGCAGGGCCGGATGGGTCCCCGGCGGGGGCAGTGTTGGCATCCGGGCCCCCTCCTTCAATGGAGCTCTCGCTACCCGTGCTCTCGCCCGACAGCAGGCGCGTCACCCGCAAGTCCGCCTGCAGGCTGCGCACGTCGTTGCCAAAGCTGAGCTCGCCCAGGTCGTTAATAAGCTGCGAAAGCTCGGCCCTCATGTCGGAGGTGCTGCCCAGCAGCAGAGGCGACCCAGCCTCAAGGCCCGGCGAGACCCCGCCGCCCCCTAGCGCCTCCTCGTGGCCACTCTCCAGCGTGTCCAGCAAGTCCCCGCATTCGAAGTGCATGGCCACCACCAGCGCCCGCTTCGCTTCGGCCTCTGGCTCTGCCGGCTCTCCCTCCCCAGCTCGGTCCTCCTCCTCGGGGCAACCCTCCGCGTGCTCCTCTTCCTCTTCCTCCTGCAGCTCCTGCTCCTGCTGTTCGCCGAGCAGGTCCTCGGTGATGGAGCCGAGCTTGGGCGCACTTCGGCTGCGCTCCACCGGCGGTTTGTAGCAGCAGGGTCCGTGCAGGAGCAGCTTGCGCAGCGGCACTAGCGGGATGGTGTGAGCGCCAACCAGCTCCTGCTGCTGGTGACGCGCATCGTCCCGCCGCTTGAGCCGTTTAAATTCCGCCAGAGCATTGGCCGACGTCTGGTAGAGCAGCAGGGCCATGGCCTGCGCCTTCTCGGGCTTCGACACGAGTACCGCGTGACAGCGCAGCATGACCGCCTTGTGCTTGAGCTCGTGCCGGTACACCCAGGCGAAGACCTTGGGCAGTCGCGCGTCCGCCACACAGTAGGTAACGCGGTGCAGCAGGTACAGGTGGCCAGGACGCCGCAGCGCGCGCTCCTCGGCGTGCACCATGCGGATACCCTGCGCACTCACAGTCAGCTTCATCTTGGTGCCCTGACGGCCCGCCTCGCTCTTGCTCCAGATCTTGCCCACCGCTAGGTCGGTGCAGCCGTCGCCGCGCGCCTGGATGGTGGTGGCATTGCCCAGGTAGAGCACAGTATAAGTGGGGTCCTCGCTGGTGATGTGCAGTTTCTTGCGCTTGGAGCGGAACATGCTGCCCACCCGGCTGAGAGCGCCTTCGGGGCACGCCCTCGCTAGCGAGCTGAGCGCCGAGTAGTGCAGGCTCACCGCGTAGCCCTTGGGCTTGGACGCCTGCCGTGGCGGCGCCTCGGCCAGCAGCTCGAACTTGTGCTTCTTCCACGGCAGCATCTCCGGAGGGTGCCCCCGCGCAGCTGGGCGGCGGCGGCGGAGCGCCGGTTGAGAGCCCGGCTGAGCCACCCGCCCCGGCCGGGCTCGGCCCGGGCAAGACCGAAAAATAAAACTGCTGGGAGTGGCCCAATCAGGAGTGGGGGCGGGGGAATGGGGGTGTATAAGGCTCGAAAACCCAGCAAAAGAGGTAGGGGTCGAATTTCTTTCTTTTTTTTTTTAAGATTTAACTGCAAGGGGTAGGAGGGAAGGAGCACACAGATTTACCCCAGCCTGAGCAGGATCAGGGCAGAGTCTTAAGCAGGCAAAATGAGAGAAAGACAGCACAAGAGTGGGGCGGAAAACGTCTTTAGAAAAAAAGAGATGTGCGCGTGCAAATAAATGAGAAAGCCCCCAGAAAAAGCAGCCGGGGTGGTGCGAGAATACGCAGGAACTCCTCGGCGAAGGTGAATATGGGCCCCCCTCTCACACACACACACAGTCGCTAGGGCCAGAAACCGCGGAAACTCAACCGCGAGTGTACCCAGGGGTCGCTACTCCCCACCTCCAAGGGGTGCTGGAGGCAGAGAGCCCCTTGGTTGAGCGGGTCCCAGAAGCAGTTGCTTGCTCCAAGTGCGCTCGGATGGTGGGTCCGGATGGCCGCGGCGGGCCCCGCGCAGCAATCCCCCCGTGGCTCACTGCATCTTCCCACAGGCAGGACGCCGAGGACTTGGGCTCCGCGGCTCACTGTTAGGGCTGGCTCGGCGGGGGCAGCGCGGGGCTCCGAGGGCCAGGCGTGCGCATGGTCGGCTCCCGGGACGGTCGCTACCTCATTTCTTTTCTCCGGAGGGTGTCTGACTCGGCTCCCGGGATACCCTGGCTCGGCTGCCAGCCTTTGCAGCGCGCCCTCTCCGGTGCTACGAGCGGTAGCTGCCTCGCCAGCCTCACATCCTTGCCGTCCGAGAGGAAGATCTCGGGTAAATATAGGCCGGCACAAACCATTCGCCGCGCGGGGACAGGGGAGGAGCAGAGACAAGGATCTGTTTCAGGCTTGGACGCCTCGCGGTTTGCCAATCTCTTAAAGGGATCTGGTTGCAGCCATTGGTTGGGGGAAAGGGGAGACCGCTCCAGTCTGGCAATTTCATCCCAAATTTACCAATATCCCCTATATCTACAGAAATCTCCAAGACCTGGGGTTACCCCGCAGGAAAAGCAACTTGAATTCTGACACTCCACCCCCAGGCTGAATTGCAACTCACTAAATAAATGTATGTCTCCATCGAAACTTCTGGGGGAGGCGGTGGAAGGTGGGATTTACACTCTAATATGCAAAAAAGGTTGGGGAAATAGTAATTCTTTCTGTGTGTGAGAGCTTTCTGAGAATGACTGGGTGCTATTTTCTTCCGCAGAATTTTATTCTTTCAAAGAAAATAAAGAAGGGCAAAGAAAACATCTTTCACTTTCTTGGAGCCCTTTCTCCACAGGTGAAGAGCAGATAGTGAAAAGAGAGATGAGTGGTAATAAGATGGTTGGAGTGAACACTAAAGTATGTATTTGATAAATAAGCTCCTAACTCCCAGCAGTGGCCCTGCCTTCTGTCAGGGCCTAAGCGGGAGAGCACTTTTCTGAGATATATACAGTTTCTAAATAAACCTGGTGTGGGGTGAAGAACTCAGTTTACTTTGGCTTGCCAGTCATTTAGTTTTATTACATCACTATCACATTATGGATGAAAATTCCTAGTAAAAATTCAAATGACTTTTATTTGTTTCAAATAATGCCCACCCACCCTCCATGAGAATGATTAACATTAATCATTCTCTTGTGCCAGCTTGACACTGTCGCTTTAATCATCTGGCTGGCTTGACCCTTGGTTAGTAACTCATTTCTGGGCCCAGCTTTCCTCTACGGTCTACTCACTCAAAGCAAAACCCCTTGTAGCGGGAATGTGTAATAATTGTCCTGATAACCCTGCATGGAACACCCAAATTCATCCCACAGGAGAACAATAGACCCTCCCACTCTCCAGGCCCAGGCTTCTGGGGATCTGGATGTTTCTGGCTTCCGTGCCAGGTCCTGATCTCAGTACAACCATAATCCCTCCTGGGGATTCTCTGGCCCTCTATTTTTGCTAACTTTTAAGCTTTCTTTGAAAGTAAGTGAAATTCACTCAGTTGTGTCCAACTCTTTGCGACCTCATGCACTCACTGTATGTCCATGGAATTCTCCAGGCCAGAATACTGGAGTCGGTAGCCTTTTCCTTCTCCAGGGATCTTCCCAACCCAGGGATCGAACCCAGGTCTCCCGCATTGCAGGCAGATTCTTTACCAGCTGAGCCACGACTCAATTTGCTAGAGTCATGGGTACTGAATTTCAGTTTAACTAACTTTCCTGAGTACCTTTTGGTACCAGGCCCTGAACTGGGATCTTACAGACCTAATTCCTGTCTTCAAGAAACTCCCAGTCCAGTGAAGGATATAAACTTCACCCAACTCTGGGCTTCTGCTGGAACGTAAATTCTATGAGAGCACCCTGTCTGCCTCAGTGCCTGGCACCACTTAATTGTTGAATGAATGAATGGAACATGCATGTAAACAAGAAGACGGAGTGGATCAAATGCCCTGCGAAGATCCCAGAGTACTCTGAGAAGCTGGAGAAGAAAAGAGTCTTTGTGACTAGGAAAATCAAAGAAGGTTCCACAGAGGTGGTTATGTTTAGAATGAATGAGACATCCCCAAGCCGGAAAGAGTTAAAGGGCTTTCCAGATATAGCAAACATAGAACATAAAAATGCACATGTGCAGTTGAGGCTGGCATTTAATAACAATGAAACGGGAGAACTCTCCTGGTGGTTCAGTGGTTAAGAGTCCACCTGCCAATGCAGGGGACGTGGGTTCCACCCCTTGCCTAGGAAGATTCTACACGCCATGGGACAACTAAGCCCATGTACCACAACTAACGAGGCCCACGTGCCCTTCAGCCTGTGCTCTGCAACAAGAGAAGCCCTGGCAACGAGAAGATCACACTGCAACCACAGAACAGCCCCTGCTCTCCGCAACTAGAGAAAGCCTGCATCCAGCAGCAAAGACCCAGGGCAGCCAAAACAAAATAAATTAAATAGTTTCTTTGAGTGAAAGAGGAAAATTTCCTGATCAAACAAGGAATTCTCCTGATCATGCTTTCTGGGCTCTCCTAGTCTCTAAGAGAAGGAATGGCCTTTTCATGGCTGGCTGGGCCCAGAATGTCATTAGATCAGAGCTATAATGACTTAACCCTCAACTGCACTGATAGGTTAATGGAGGCAAGATGTTGGAAGGAGCTGGTTAGGACTGTAATAAGCCACTTAAACCAAGGTTAATTCCTCTTCTGCTTGCATTTCAGGAATATCTTATAGTGGCAATGAAGTAGAGAGAGTAAGTGGTCCAAACAAAAAAAATCCTAGAAAAAACACCAAATTAACTTGTGCTTCCCTGGTGGCTCAGAGGTTAAAGCGTCTGCCTCTAACGGGAGACCTGGGTTCGATCCCTGGGTCGGGAAGATCCACTGGAGAAGGAAATGGCAACCCACTCCAGTATCCTTGCCTGGAGAATCCCATGGACGAAGGAGCCTGGTGGGCTACAGTCCATGGGGTCGCAAAGAGTCAGACATGACTGAGTGACTTAAGTGACCTTTAGCTAGTCCATATCTCAAAGTCTAGACTCTACAAAAGCAGACATCATGTCCAAGCAGTTAACATTTCCAAATTACTCAGAGGTCCAAGGATTACGACAAGGCTGTATATTGTCACCCCGCTTATTTAACTTCTATGCAGAGTACATCATGAGAAACATTGGGCTGGAAGAAGCACAAGCTGCAATCAAGATTGCCAGGAGAAATATCATCTTCAGATATACAGATGATACCACATTGATGGCAGAAAGCAGAGAGGAACTAAAGAGCCTCTTGATGAGGACGAAAGAGGAGAGTGAAAAAACTGCCTTAAAACTCAACATTTGAAAACTAAGATCATGGCATCCAGTCCCATCACTTTATGGCAAATAGAACGGGAAAAAGTAGAAGCAGTGACAGATTTTATTTTCTTGGGCTCCAAAATCACTGTGGACGGTGACTGCAATCGTGAAAATTAAAAGACACTTGCTCATTGGAAGGAAAGCTATGGCAAACCTAGACAGCACATTAAAAAGCAGAGACGTCACTTTGCCGACAAAGGTCCATATAGTCAAAGCTATGGTTTTTCCAGTAGTCATGTACTGATGTGAGAATTGGACCATAAAGAAAGCTGAGTGCTGAAGAATTGATACTTTCAAATTGTGGTGCTGGAGAAGACTCTTGAAAGTCCCTTGGATTGCAAGGAGATCAAACCAGTCAATCCTAAAGGAAATCAACCCTGAATATTCTAATGAAGGATTGATGCTGAAGCTGATAGGCTCCAATACTTTGGCCATCTGATGCGAAAAGCCAACTCATTGGAAAACACCCTGATGCTGGGAAAGATGGAAGGCAAAAGGAGAAGGGGGCGGCAAGAGGATGAGATGATTAGATAGCATCACCGACCGACTGAATGGAAGTGAATTTGAGCAAACTCTGGGAGACAGTGAAGGACAGAGGAGCCTGGTATGCTATAGTCCGTGGAGTTCCAGAGTTGGACACGACTTCGTGACTGAACAAAAATGAACAACAACCAAGGATCAGAAGGGTTTAGGGAGGAAGTGGAGGCGCTGGTGATGGGAGCTAGGGCTTGTCTCAGCCTCCACAAGAGGCACCTCCTGGGCTTCCTGCAGTGGCAGAGAAACCAGTGGTACACAGCAACAGGGAGGACTCCACTGGCGGGCCAGGCTTTCCAGCAGACCCAATGTCCCAGACGCACAGGCTCACAGAGCTGCTCCTGGGCTATCTTCTTAGTAAGCTTATTTTCAACCTGGGAGGACAGAGAAGGTTTAGGCAAATATGAGCACTCCGATGTGTAAGACACACAGCGTGTAGACCTGAGATGTGGAACAGTTCCAGAATAGGCCTCAGCAAAGTCAGCTGGCAAGGGCTGACTGAAGCTGCATGGACCATAGGCTGCTTTTTATGACACTGCCCCATCTACTGGTGCCAGGCAAAAGTGACACTTGGTGAAACATTTTCTCACAGAACCAGATAAGACAGCAGTTGAATCAACACACAGCCAAGTAACAGCTGGAAAGAAACCCAGCCTCTAACATAACATCTAAGAGTAAGCCTTTTAGCTTGCACGAAGCTTTGGGGCTGGCTTTCTCCCACCTTATTTCTCGCATAATGCTCTTCCTGCTTGGTCCCCCTCCCCCTGTATCCCACTGAATGAACATTGGCTTCAGCCATGACAAATGACATACCTGGGATCTTCAAAGTCATTCAACAAATATTTGTTGAGAGTCCACTGTGGATGTGATGTCATTGCTGGGGATACTGCACCAAAGCAGACAGACAGGTCTTTGCCCTCATGGGATTTATATCCTGTGGCGAGGCAGATAACAAGCAAACGAACAACTGAGAAAATATCAGTTAGTGAAGAGTCTCTGAAGAAAAGAAAGCAATGTTAGGAGTAGGAAGTAGCTGGTTTAGACTGCATAGCCAGGGAAGGCCTCCCTGGGCAGAGACCTGGATGGGATGAAGCCAGCCAGACAAAGAAATGGAGAGAGAACATTCCAACCTGTGATGGCCAAAATGGTAGTAGTCATGGGCCAAATGCTGCTAATAAGCACCTGAAAAGTACTGGGTCCAAATTGAAATGTGATGCTAACATGAAATACACTCAATATTTTAAAGACCAGATGTATAGAACAGTCTTTTGGACTCTGTGGGAGAGGGAGAGGGTGGGATGATTTGGGAGAATGGCATTGAAACATGTATAATATCATATAAGAAACGAATCGCCAGTCTAGGTTTGATGCAGGATACAGGATGCTTGGGGCTGGTGCACTGGGATGACCCGGAGAGATAGTATGGGGAGGGAGGTGGGAAGGGGGTTCAGGATGGAGAACACGTGTACACCCGTGGCGGATTCATGTTGATGTATGGCAAAACCAATACAGTATTATAAAATAAAGTAAAATTTTAAAAAAATAATAGAGACCTAGATAGGAATGTAAAATATTCAATAATTTTATAGTAATTATATATTAAATGATAATATTTTGGCTTGTAGAGTTAGTAGAATATGCTATTAAAATTAATTTTTCCCATTTCCCTTTACTTCTTGAATGTGGCTGCTGGAACATTTAAAACCATGCATTTGGACAGCTCTGTGCTAGGCAGAGGGCACAGCCAGTGTGAAGACCCCAAGGTGGGAATGACTGCAGTGGGTCCAAGGACTCCCCAACTTCAAAATTTTACTGTGAGATTACAGCCTCTTACCCTTCCAGCCCTCTTCATTCCTGACTCCTATCACATCAGCATTCTTCACAGAGCAGACTCACCCCCTGGCTGTATCAGAATTCCGTGGAAAAATTCCTGGATCCCACCCATAAACCAGAATATCTGGAGTTAGAGGTTGGGAATATGTGTGCTTCAACTTCTCATGATCGAACAGATACTAAAGTGCAGGGAGCTCTGCTTTAGCCCTCTTCATTTTTCCCACCATCAGCCTATTCCTAACCTGTTATCCTTGCCCTCCTCCTCATCCAGGACCTTCTGGATGAGCATCAGGTTCACAATTTCTGTGCACTGTAACCACTCCTTCCCTGGATTACTACCACCGTCTCTGTGCCCTGCTCCTGGAGTCAGAACACTGAGTAGAATCCTCCAGTTGTTCAGACAGGGCCTCGACACATTCTGACCATCCTAACTAGACAGAGTGATCACCACCACCAACATAAAGAAGGCTGAGCACAAAGAATTGATGCTTTTCAACTGTGGTGTTGGAGAAGATTCTTGAGAGTCCCTTGGACTGCAAAGAGATCAAACAAGTCAGTCCTAAAGGAAATCAGTGTTGACTATTCATTGGAAGGACTGATGCTGAAGCTCCAATACTTTGGCCACCTGATTTTCAAAGAGTGAACTCATTAGAAAAGACCCTGATGCTGGAAAAGATTGAAGGCAGGAGGAGAAGGGGACGAAAGAGGATGAGATGGCTGGATGGCATCGCTGACTCCATGGACATGAGTTTGAACAAGTTCTAGGAGATGGCAAAGGACACCAGGGAAGCCTGGTGTGCTGCAGTCCATGGGGTTGCAAAGAGTCAGACACGACTGAGCGACTGAACATCAACCACAACCACCAACAGCAACCTCACCCCCACCACAGATGCCTATGTCCTAACCCCCAGAATCTGTGAATAAGTTACAGTACAAGGCAAAGGGAAAGGAAGATTGTAAATGGAATTAAGGTTGCCAACCAACTGGAAATAACCGGGGAAAATAGCTTGAGTTATCCAGATGGGCTCATTCTAATCACCATGGTCTGTGAAAGCGGAGATCTACAAGAGCATTGTGCTGAAGTGAAACCCTAATGACAGAACACAGGCTGGGGATTGCCAGGGGCTGGAGGGATGGAGGAACAGGAGCAAGTGCTTAATGTATGCAGGCTTTCCTTTGGGGTGATGAAAATGTCGTGAAGCTTGACAGAGGTGGTGGTTGCATAACATTTTGAATATACTAAATACCACTTAATTATTCCCTTTAACAGGGATAATTTTATGTTACATCAATTTTTAAAAATGAAAGCAGGATGTAAGAGAGTTAGAGTGGTGTCATATTTTAGATTCCACCTGTAAGGGATATCATATGGTATTTGTCCTTTTCTGACTTCAGTATGATAATCTATAGGTCCATCCATGTTGCTAGAAATGACTTTATTTCATTCTTTTTAAGGCTGTTCCATTGGATATGTGTACCACGTCTTCTTTATCCATTCATCTGTTAATAGTTTCCATGTCTTGGCTACTATGAATAGTGCTGCAAGGAACATAGAATTGCATGTATCTTTTTGAATTATAGTTTTGTCTGGACATAAGTGGAATTGTAGATCATATGCCAATTCTATTTTTAGTTTTTTGGAGGCAACTCCATACTGTTTTCCATAGTGGCTGCACCAATTCACATTCCCACCAACAATGTAGGAGTGTTCTTTTTTCTCCACACCATTTATTATTTGTAGGCTTCTTTGAAGATGGCCATTCTAATCAATGTGAGGTGGTATCTCATGGTAGTTTTGATCTGCATTTCTCTAATAATTGACAGTGTTGAGCATCTTCTCATGTGCCTGTTGGCCATCTGTATGTCTTCTTTGGAGAAATGTCTACTTAGATCTTCTTCCCATTTTTTCAATTGGATTTTGTTATTGTTGTCACTGAGTTGTATGAGCTGTTTGTATGAGCTATTTTGGAAATGAAGCCCTTGTAGGTCACATCATTTGCAAATATTTTTTCCCAGGCTATGCTCTTTGCATTGAGTCAGGTCAGGGACTGAGTCTGGAGGACCTTGAATAGCAGGTAGAGGCATCTTGCAAGCTGGGTGAGTCACTGGAGGCCTTTGAGTAGGGATATGCTGTGATCAGAGTCAGAGCTCAGACACCCATGTCCCAGCTCTGACTCATTGAGGGTCCCAGAGCAAGATGCTGCCTCTTCCTGGGCCCTCTCCTTCCTGCTTGTGAGCTGAGCAAATTCCCCTCTGGTTCTAAGATCATAAGAAGCTATGTTGGCTTTCGAATGCTGCCATAACAAATTACCATAAACAGAATGGCTGAAAATAATAGAGTTTTTTTTCTCTCATAGCTCCTGAGGCTAGTAGAAGATAGCATCCTTCCTTGCCTCTTCCTAGCTTCTGCAATCCCTGGCATTCCTTGGCTTGTAGACACATCACCCGTATCCCTGCCTTCCTCCTCTGATGATGTTCTCCCCTGATTTTGTATCTTTTCTGTGTGTGCCCAAATTTGTGTTTTCTTATAGAGACATCTGTCATTGCAGTAGGCCCCACTCTAGTCACATGTAACCCTGTCTTCACTTTAGTACATCTGCAAAGATCCTATTTTCAAATAATATCTTATCAGGTTAAGACTGGAATCTCTATTTTTGAAAGACAGCATTCAACTCAAAGCAAAGGCCATAGTAGGAAACTGCAAGGGTAAGAGAAGAAAATAGGCAGACTAGATGTCTATAAACTCTGGAGGTCATCCGGTGTCCTAAGGCCCCAAAAATGTTCTCACATTTTTTTGACTTTGCTTGCCTTGAAGCCCTGCGTTTCATGCACTGCTTGCTTGGAATGTTTACCACCTGGAGAAGGGCCTGGCAGAAATGCAAAGGCATAAGAAGGCAGTCAAGAGAAGTGAAACTATGAGTATTGCAAGTGAGCCTTCCTCATCAGCACCACCAGAGGCAAGGAATGAATGCCAGGTTTGTTCCCTCAAAAGGCAGAGAGAGGACAGAGAAACTGCTAGGCCTGCATGGTTATCTTTAAAACTGGAGCCTTCAATCTTCGCATTTTCATTTGTGCTAGTCAGTTCAGTTCAGTCGCTCAGTCACGTCTGACTCTTTGCAATCCCACGGACAGCAGCATGCCAGGCCTCCCTATCACCAACTTCCAGAGCTTGCTCAAACTCATGTCCATTGAGTTGGTGATACCATCCAACCATTTTCCTTCTGTCGCCCCCTTCTTGTCCCGCCTGCAATCTTTCCCAGCACCAGGGTCTTTTCTAATGAGTCAGCTGTTTGCATCAGGTGGCCAAAATATTGGAGCTTCGGCTTCATCATCAGTCCTTCCAATGAATAAGTGCTGGCAGTACTTGTAAATAATAATGACCACATTTGCTAGATTGTTGGCTCATGATGCCCTTGACCCTTACATGGCAAAGAGGGCAGGAGGTACTCTTCTTCCTGGGTTATATAGTGAAGGTACCATGCTGATATTGCCAGCCTAGGCACCTTCTCTGAGATCATCATTGTGCCAGTAGTATTTCAGATATTGGAGTGAAACAAAGGGTGGCATAAGCAGGAGGGGCAAGGAGTCTATTAGCTAAGAACCTTACCTAATCGAGCACCTTAGTGATTATCTATTCCAACACCCACTTTGAAGCATGAGCCTACTTGAGAACATCCTGATGCTTGATTATTTAGCATTTGCTTAAACACCTCCAGCGACAGAGAGCTCACTCCCTTTCAAAGCTGTCATTCCATCTTTGAACCACTTCAATTGTAAGAAGGCTTACACAGGTTGACATGGCAACTCTGTAGTTTCTCCCTATTTGTTCTAGTTCCACTTGCCTTGTCAGAACAATCCTCTCCTGTCCCTATGACAGTCCTTCAGATAAACAGAAACAGCCCTATGTATTTTCTCCTGACTCTATTCACACTTCCTCCAACTTTTTCTCATTTCCCTGCCATCCAAGTGTACCTGCTAACATTATCGATGTATCTATTAAAATGATTTAGGGGAGGGGCCACAGTTAGAGACAAACGGTGAAATCTCAGTGGTCAGAAGCCCCTCCCAGTGGATTAGGGTCTTACTTATAGTTCATCACTCCACCACTGACTTGAGCTATTTAACCTTGGATGAGTCCCTCTGTTGGACTGATGACCGCTAAAATATAAGCTCATGGGAGCAGGGAATTTGTCCATTGCTGAACCCCAAAGACTAGTAATGAATGAATGAATGAACAAATGAAAGAAACCTGGCACTTTCCATCTGACGATTTTAGAGTTGCTGATTATTCATTCTACTAGGAGCCTTCTTTATTTTGTATTACTTCACTGAACTTTACTGGATCTCAATTTCTACTGCCAAAAGTTCAGAAAACTGACAGTGCCCTTTCTTACTTGCTGTTGTGAGGGAAAAAATAATATTCATCTGTGAATAAAAAAAAACAACAGAAATTCCACATCTAACTCCAAGAGTTGGGAAAAATTCATGGGTTCAAATACAGTACACATAGGATCTTGTAGCCTGCCCACCAAAACGAGAGGTCTTTTACATGTTCCATTGAACACACAGTGACTCGCACAAGCGGGAAAGCAATGTTTGAAGTGACTCAAACTTTCCATTTGTAGTCACTGCTGAACTACTGAAACTTGTTTATGTGTAGGAATCCACCCATTTTCGACAGGGATAAATTGAGAATCGTAGATAATCGAAAGGCGTTTCCTACTGATTCAGTGACTCTGTAGAGACTGCCAGACTTCTATTTTCACAACTCTCAGGCTTATGCAAACTGCTTTAATGTCTTTGTGGAAGAAGTTGGTGTAGAGAATGGGAAAGAGGGAGGGCAAGGTTGCAAGCTTGCCTTGGGATCATTTTTCTGCCACTGACACATTGTTGGCCAAGGGGTGAAAACCAAAACAGAAACCCACCCACTCATCCCACTCCATCTCCAGAGAGAGGTGGAGCTCAGAAGCACAAGAGTGTGAAGCTGGAGAGCAGAAAGCTGCTCCAAGGTTTATTCCTGCATGTGGGTTTGGGGGACTTGGAATTGCATTTGTTGAATCACAGTAAATCAAGAATGAGGAACACCCCATATTGCTATTTGGAAACTGAACAGGAGGCTCCAAATCTCCAAATCAATGCAACATTCCCCAAGAGTCAGCTATTTAGGGAGTCTTGGCCTCAACAGGTCTCAGCTATATGGGGTATTAGAAAGATCTGACTAGTCTTCAAGACACAAACATTTCCACTGTCGTGACAAAGTGATGAAGGGAGTTTGGCTGGGTTGTGTTGTTCCCTGAAATGTGTGGGTGGAATGGCTTTTGTAGTTAGAGGGTAGGGACTGGGCTGATTCATCTTTGCAACTTCCTCACTCAGGAGCAGCAACCAACACCTTCTCCACCCTTGACCATCACCATCATCACTCCCTGTGTCCCCATTTCACTTTGTTCCTCTGAATCTAGATCCCACAATCGTGTCTCATCAGCATCCTCAATTCCCCTTCCTCCTTGCCCTCTCACTGAACTAGCCTCATAATCCTTCAGTATGAACCAATTATACATCTGGAATCTCACCGGCATTGTCCAGTTGTTGGGGGAAAAAAATTGTTCAGTTGTGAAAATGAACACAAAATACTAGGCAATGATCTTGCAGCATTATCTCATTTACTACCTCTGCAGGACAGAAATTATTATTATCTTCATTAACCAGATAAGAAAGCTGAGATTTAGTTCTTCGTCAGTGGTAGATTTGAGGAGTATCTCAGGGGGGGAGTAGACTTTTTTTAATGCCTTACTTGTCAGCTAAGAGTAGTTGTTGACATTTTACGATGCCAGTGTCTTTTTGATGCCCTATCTTGATTAAATTATCACTTTATTTGATCCAGATTTTTTGAAGCCTAGGAGAAGAATGACAATAGAGACCAAAAGTGTTTGTTTTCCTTAAATTGCTGAAGGTGACAAAATCTGGAAGAGGAAATGAAGGTGAAGTCCCAAGTTTCTAACTGAGCTCTAGGTGGCAGGTTTGTTTACATCCTCTCATTTTTATTGTCACTAGAATATAAAGTTCATTGAATCTTGCTTTATGAGTTAGTTTTGTCCCCTGAGCCCTGGTGGCTCAGAGGGTAAAGCGCCTGCCTGAAACGCAGTAAACCTGGGTTCAATCCCTGGGTCAGAAAGATCCCCTGGAGAAGGAAGTGGCAGCCCACCCCAGTACTCTTGCCCGGTAAATCCTATGGACGGAGGGGCCTGGTAGGCTACAATCCATGGGGTCGCAAAGAGTCGGACATGACTGAGCAAATTCATTTTCTTTCTTTCTTTCTTTATCCACTCAGCTCTAAGAGAATGCCAGAAACTCTCTCTTCCATCTTAGTTCTGGAGATGATGTTCAGGTTTGGCGGTTTTTTGTTTGTTTGTTTTAGTAATCCAATTTTATTGTATGTTATTGTGGCCATGCCTCAATGCATGTACGATCTTAGTTCCTGACCAGGGATCCAACCCATGCCCCCTGCAGTGGAAGGGTGGAGTCTTAATCAGTAGACTGCCACAGAAATTCCTCAGGTTTTTTTTAAAGATATGCTGTCTCTAAGTTGAGAGATGGGAGAAAGCACATTCTAATGCTTTCCTTCACTGATCTGTGAGCACCACCTTCCCGAAGCCATGCCGACTGCTACATGGTTTGTCAGCAATCCTTTGCGTGTTTCCCAAAGTGAAGTGAAGTTGCTCAGTCCTGTCCGACTCTTTGCGACCCCATGGACTGTAGCCTACCAGGCTTTTCAGTCCCTGAGATTTTCCAGGCAAGAATACTGGAGCGGGCTGCCATTACCGAAGTGAAGTGAAGTTGCTTAGTCGTGTCCGACTCTTTGTAACCCCATGGACTGTAGCCCACCAAACTCCTCTGTCCATGGAATTCTCCAGGCAAGAATACTGAAGTGGGTTGCCATTTCCTTCTCCAGGAGATCTTCCCGACCCAGGAATCGAACCCAGGTCTCCTGCATTGTAGGCAGATTCTTTACCAACTGAGCTATCTGGTGAAAGTGCACTCCAATTCAGTTAGAGTCAGCAGTGAGATACAGCCCACAGCAGGGCTTAGCAGGGAATGCAGACATGGGTGGGGGATATGGTTCCAGCTCTTCCTGACCCAAACTTGCTGTGACTGACTTCTAGCCAGTGCTCTTCAGGGTCTTCATCTGTACCAGCAGGAAATGGACTTCTCTTGCTCTTCAGAGTGGCCTGTGGGCCAGACCAACATCATCATCATCTCCTGGAAGGACCCAGTGCCGCCAGACCCTAGACCTTATCAGTCAGAATCAGCACGTTAGTAAGATTCCTAGAGGGTTCACATGCACATCAAAGTTGGGGAAGAACTAGGTTCTAAAATACACAATAACAACCGACATTTTCCCCTCTCATCCCCCCCAGGAACGGATAAAATATTGAGGAGACTTGGGTTTGATGCCTGACCGAATATATTTCAGCTATGATTTGGGCACGCTGCTTGCTCTCAGAGCATCACAACAATGAGGTGTTCTGATTAATGAGAATAGTTAAAACCCCCAACACCCTCATAACTCTAATCCAACTTCTCTAAAGATAAAGTGAGGAGCAAAAGGCCACAAAGAGTGGAGCGGGGTCACTGCTTTCACTTTATTTTAATTTATCGGAAAATTTAAATACAATTCTAGCTAGGAGTTTTAAATGCTTTTTAAAAAGCTATTTGGAAAAATAACCAAAAACGTTTAAGTCAGATTCCTTTGGCTTTCCTTGCAACCTTGTCAAGCTCTTTCCATTCCAAACTGCCATCCACGCAGGAACTCTTCTCACCAATTCACAGCTTAGGAAGACCAAGTAAACACAAAGCTGTTTAGTTGCCAGGCGTGACCGCGATGAAGCCACACCTTAAAACACTAGGCCGAAAATTAGCGCCAGGAAGCAACGCCACCTAGCGCTGCAGGAACACCCTTCACGCAGGTCTCCACCTCCTCCTGACGAAATTAAAAGGAGGCGTGGCTGCTACCGCAACTATGCCCGGCCACTTTTTTCCGAGTCTCCTAGTTGTACCCCGAACACTAAAAATCGACGCACAAATTTAGACGGTACCATTCGTTTAATCTAATCGCCTTATCCAACTTTGAGATATTCTTAGGAAAATATATTGAAAATTAAGCTCTAAAACCACCTTTTGCATTTACTTTCTATCGTAGTGGCAAATGTGAGATATATAAGTGGCGATTTGAGGCAAATTATTGTTTCCCTGCTACTTCGGGCCTTAACCACTTGGGCTCGCCTATACGTCACTTCCGGAGATCGCGCTCTTGAATACCCAGAAAACTGGTGTGACTCTTGCCTGCCGCTTTTCGTTCGTCTTCTGGACAAGCATGGGTCGGAGGAGAGCTCCAGAGGGTGGAACCCTTGGCCGGGCTCTTATCCGCCAGCAAGTTCAACGGAGCCGTAGCCACCGCCACCCTGACTCCTGGGTAAAAACCTTGTCTTTCTGCCTAGTTGTGAGTCTGAACGCTGCGAAATTTACGGTCAGAGTTCTCAGGAAAATATTCCAAAGCAAATGATGCCAAAGTAGGGTTTCTAGGGATGAATACAGTTGCCCCCGGTAACGGCGGGGATCCGTTCTAGACCCACCCCCAGACCCTCTCGGATACTGAAATGCGCAAATGCTCAAGACCGTTAGAATCGACCAGGCGGATAAACAGGCCCTCCTAGCAAGACACGGCCCAGAGGTGGAGGCTAATGTGATGAGGTCGGAGTGAGATCTTGAAAACCAGGGCAAAAGTTTGATATTTATCCTGTAGGCCGTGGAAGCATTTGGAAGTTTCTGCACAGGAATTACGCAAAAACGACTTCTTCTTGTATTCATTTTTCTAAAGAATTGATCCTCCAAGAGCCGCTGGTTGGTAGCAAAAGTACAAAATAATTCAGATTCGTGCTGCACTTTTTTTTATTCCCTAGTGGTGTTACTCAGAACTGGACAGCATTTCTCCAAAGTTTGGCGGGCCTAGTAGCTTCCTGGGCCTGGAAACGGCCATAGTTTTAGGATCCTTGAAGAGCGGATGAAGTGGTTTGATTGATTTGTAATTGTCATTTTGACATTTATTCCTCGAAGTGTTTGAGAATTCACGAAGTTCTCAGTAAAGAACTAGATTCTAATCCTTACCCTGACTTTTGCTGATTCTGTGGCCTTTGGGCAAACCACCTAGCCTTTTAGCCTTCAATTTTTTTATTTATTTGTACCTGTACAGAACATGTAGGTTAGGATGATGTTTATCTTATGAAACTGAGGTGTGTCTGGAATCAGATCAGTAAGTGGCAACTAGCCAAGCTTTTCACCCCACAGAATAAAACTCAAGAAAATACCACATTGTGTGTAATGTAATAAAGGTAACTTTCAGGATTCTTTTGTTTTCACTTTACTGAATGGTACACAGCATCTCACAGTATCTCACAGCATTTAAGTCACTACGTGAAGTGTATTTCTTACTGTGGGTGTCTGTCTAAAAAAGTTGACCGACAGTGGCTGCCAGAACCAGAGTATATGGTTTATGGGTTTAGATTCAAATACCTCTGCAACTTATTAGCTTATGACTGTAGGCAATTTATTCTATCCAGTTTAATCCTGATCGAGATATGAAGTTTATTTCAAAAGATTTTGAAAATTAAATAAGAAAGTAAACGGAAAATAATTATCACGAGGTAAGAAAGTGCTCATTTAAATGTTAACTGTTACTAGTGTTGACTAAAAGAGCTAACACCACCCTCAAGGCCATAGAATGTTTTTTTGGGAATCGCAGGGACAGGGGAGCCTGGTGGGCTGCCGTCTATGGGGTCACACAGAGTCGGACACGACTGAAGTGACTTAGCAGCAGCAGCAGCAGTGTTTATTTGGATGTGAAGAGCAGAAGAAAGCAGCTCTCTTACCCTCCTGTGTTTTACTCATAGCTGCACACAAGTGAGCTCAACGATGGCTATGATTGGGGTCGACTTAATCTTCAGTCCGTGACAGAACAGAGTTCCCTGGATGACTTCCTTGCCACTGCGGAACTTGCAGGAACAGAGTTTGTAGCTGGTGAGTTGTTGCTGAGTGCCTCCGGCACATTTCTGTCTTTGCTGACTAGATACAAGCAAGTCTACTGGGGGGTGTTTTGCCAGTCTTCCTAAACTCATAAGGGAGCTGCTTTTAACCCAAAGGCAGATATCTCAGGAGCAGTGCGGAAGGTTCAGTTGAATTCAACAGGGAAGTACAAAATGTGCCACAGTTGTAAAATTCAGCTCGAAAAAGCATCTGTGGTTACCTATCATTTCAAATTCGAGAAACTCAGTCTCTCATCAGGGAAGAGACCAGTTAACATTATGGTGAACAGTAACCAGCTTTTACCAGAAAATGTTTCCTGCTACCATTGTTAGAAGCAAAATCCTGAATTAAATTTAAGTACTTGTCACACGCTGGAGTGCATTTTTCCACGCATATAATTGTATTTTAGTCACTGCTTGCCCTTTTTTGTTGTTTTTGTTTGTGGTTTTTTGTATGTGTGTGTTTATGTGTGTTTTCTAAGCACTTAGCGAGCTACCTGGCACAGAGATACCCTCACAAACTACTGTTTCTATTGCCCTTCTGTTACTATAACTGCTGTTTAGCAGATTTGTTCAAAATGCTTTTATTGAACCCCAGTTACTTTCAGGTATTGTGTGCCTACTAAAAGTATAGTATTGAGTAAGAGAAATTTTTATTTCTACAGAATTTTATCTTAGGTGCTATAAAAGAAGTCTGTAGCAGAGTAATAAGAGATGGATAAAAGGTGTCCGTTTCTATCTGAAGGAAAACTGGGGCTGGTCAGGGAACTCTTTACCCAGGGTCTGAGCCTTAAAAGATGAGTTGATGTTAGCGGGACAGGTGAGATGATGCAGGAGGTTACATCATCATACATCATAATGGAGGAGCTAAGATCTGAGCAGCAGCCTGCTTTGTTCAGAAAATGGTTAGAAAAAATCTCATGGTTCTTAAAGTACATGGGTACAAGAGGCGATGAACAAACACTTAGGGAGGAAGGAAGGGCCAGGTCCAGGAATGAGGTCTTTAAAGGTGTTGGTTGTAAGCAAGTATATTTTTTGAAAGATCACCGATGGCTTTTGAACAAGAAAGACCAGTTAGGAGACTGTTGCTTTAGTCCAGCAAGCGAATCAGGCCAGGGCTGAAAGAGTAGTAAAGAGAAGAATGGAGAAAAGAACAGAAACAAAACTGTTCGTGGTTAGACTAAACCAGACTTTGTAGAGAGGCTGGAGTAAGTGAAAAGAGTGTCTTTTTTGCATGTTAATGAGTACTCCTAAATAGTTTCGGTATACGGGTTGGTCTTCTGAGCAATGTAATCGTAATTAGAAGGTTGGAATTTTCAGTCCCACTCAGGAGAAGGGGGGCAGGGGGGTGCTTCCTTGGGGGCTCAGTGGTAAAGAATTCACCTGCAATGCAGGAGATGTGGGTTCGATCACTGGCTTGGGAAGATCCCCTGGAGGAGGGCATGGCAACCCACTCCAGTATTCTTGCATAGAGAATCCCATGGACAAAGGAGCCTGGACAGAGGCTGCAGTCCATGGGGTCCCAAAGAGCTGGACACAACGGAAGACACTGAGCCTGAGCGTGAGGGAAAGAGGAATTGGAGACTAAGTAAATCACTAATGACCAATGACATACCTCCATAACGAGATTTCCATAAGCCTTTCAAAAAATCCATAAAAATCCCTCCTGGAAATTAATTCCCTTTCGCTTAGTAATGGAGAATTATTTAATGATAGGATTTTCCTCAATTCTCTGTGTCTTTCAGACAGCACTTGTCTTGTGGACACAAGGGGACAGGGATTCTTAACCTGAAGACTACAAGTTTCAGCTGTCCATGAACCCCTGAGATTGCAGGCAGAATCGTACGTGTGTGTGTCGTGTGTGTGTATACATGTACATAGTGCACTTTTGAATAGGGTGATGGTCCATGGTTTCTAAACTGGTTCTCGTGGATCCCTGACCTTAACAAAGGAGTGCAGAACAATGGAAAATGCTAAGTGTTCACTGGGAACTCTTCACTTTTAAAAGATGGCAAAGGCCACACTCAGCAAATAAGCAGAAGGTATGATATTGTGACATAAAAAGAAGTACGTTTATATTTGGTCTTCATTTCTGGTTCCTTGATACAAGCGTTTCTAAAACCCTGGTGATTTCTTGAGTGGTAGGGGCGAGAGGAGTGTCTTTTATTATTCATAATAAGCCCCTTTCAACATTACTAGGTTGGACTTCCCTGATACCTCAGTTGGTAAAGAATCCACCTGCAATGCAGGAGACCCTGGTTAGATTTCTGATCAGGAAGATCTGCTGGAGAAGGGTTAAGGCTACCCACTCGAGTATTCTTGGACTTCCCTTGTGGCTCAGCTGGTAAAGAATCCACCTGCAATGTGGGAGACCTGGGTTCAATCCTTAGGATGGGAAGATCCCCTGGAGAAGGGGATAGGCTACCCACTCCAGTATTCTGGCCTGGAGAATTCCATGGGATCGCAAAGAGTTGGACACAACTGAGCGACTTTCACTTTTCAACCTTACTAGAGTTTATGCTAATGAGGTGACCTGAGGTTGCTGTGAGAAGGATGGACAGTGCTTCTGCCTGGGAGCTGATTGCCACAGGAACCTACCCTGTGATTTGAGGGTTGGGACTTTTTGAAACTCCTCCCCGAACCCCTGGGGATGGGAGATGTCCTGGAGATTGAGTTAGTCATCGGTGCCCAACTATGTAACAGTGGCGCCCGTGTAATGAGGCCTCCATAAAAACCCATTCGCAGATTAGGCATCTGAAGTGGGGGCAGTCTCTTGATAGTGTCAGAACAGAACTGTAGGACACCCAGTTGGTGTCTGGAAAGTTGGAAAACTGGTTGTTGGCGTGAGAAAACCCATATATTTGGTGTCAGAAGTGTTGGTAGTGAAAGCAGTTCAGAGACAGGTGGCTGCATCATCCATCGTGTGCTTCCTGCTTATGGCTACTGAGATGAGAATAGGAATGGGTAGTTGACTCTCCCTAAGATTTGAGATTTGGGAGCAGCTGCAGTACACTAAGGAATTTGATGTTCAGTCAGAGTGTGGAATGGGTATACTCTGCGGTTTCAGCTAAATAGGGAAAAAAGTGAAGCTATAAGCTGGATGGCGGACTGGGAAAAGAGGAAAGAATCAAGGGGCTAGAGGGATTTACAGAGCTTGGACCAAGCAAAGTGGGAACATTGGAAGGAGAAATTAATGTCAGAAATGATCAGGTATGGGGTTGGAGGGGTGTGTGTTCTGGCTGGTGGTTAAGGATGACATGATGAGAATGGTGACTGAATTGGCTGTTTGTACACTGGGTGACTGGACCGTTCAGTATTGGTGGTCACATGAGGGTAGTGGATTGCCGTCTTTGCCTAAAGATCAAGAGAACCATTGCTGAAGATGACCTGTTATCCTTGAATAGGACCTCCTCTTGGCATTTTGGTAAGAAGCGTAGCTGGCTCCCAAGTGCTTATCTCACTGGAGTCATCTGCCCCGGAGACTAGGTGGCTGTGTGGAGAGGTGCAGTGGAGAGGCCTGGAGCAGCCTGGGGGGATAGAGCCTAGAGCAGAGGCCTCTGGTTATACATACACTGGGTGCTTTTTTATTCCTTTAAATTCTTGTACAGCTTAATTGTGAGTGTTTATAAATGTTCTCTGTAAATTCTAGCTTTGTAGTACCAGTTCTGACCGGAGTGCGTCTCCTTGCTGAACTTTGCTTTTCCCCTCAGTCCCTTTGGCTTACAATTATTCTCCATAGGTAAAATGAGGAGATTGGTTGTAATGAATATTCACTATCGCTTCCCACTCCTATTGTTTCTGGTTCCAAGAAATGCATTTAGTATATGGAGTTTTATAAAAATCAGCACTTGAAAAAAGTGGTTGACCTTTTGAAACATTTAGTAAAGATCTTTCCTTTTTTTTTAGGTTAGGGGAATCTATGTAAATCAAGAAAGCTTAAATTCTGTTTTAGGTGCTCATATTTTTAATATTCTAAGTAATGAATTCACTCTCTATACTGCCTCTTAAATAGCAGTACTTTTTTTTTCCCCCTATGGACAGAGAAGCTTAATATTAAATTTGTGCCTCCTGAGGCTAGAACTGGACTGCTATCTTTTGAGGAGAACCAGAGAATTAAGAAACTCCATGAAGAAAACAAACAGTTCCTGTGTATCCCAAGGAGGTGAGTTGAGTAAAAATGTAGGATATTAAAAGGCATAAATGAAGCCACTGAATGTAAAATTTTTTATTTGGTGTTCACTTTTTTCTGCTTTCTTTTCTCAACTGCCGTTATTAAATCCAGTTATCCTGTTCTATTTTGGTAACTCATGTGGGTTTTTTTTTTTTAATGATTGTTTCAGACCAAAGTGGAACCAAAAAACTAGCCCAGAAGAACTCAAACAGGCAGAGAAAGATAACTTTCTAGAATGGAGACGTCAGCTTGTCCGGTGAGTGTTCACCTCCATGAAGAATTTTCTTGAAATTTTGAGTTAGGCATGTTGGTGTGCTTGCATTGCTGTTTGTATTTTTAAGGCTTTGTTCTTTTAAAGAGGAATGGTAGATTTCATCATATAAGTGCAAATAGGTGTGTGTGCAAGCCACATTGCTTTGTGCATGTGTTTCCTTGCACAAAGGTTGTGAGTTCATTGCTGCATTCCTGGCCTTTTCTCCTTTCCATGTCCTTCTCCCGCCGTTTGTCACTCTGGAGTTGATCACTGCTCCCTGGAGTCTTCTTCCAACGTGATGTATAAACCTCTAGGACTTAAAAACTTAAGTAGAAAATTTAAATTATACAAACTCAACAGAAAGGATATAAAAATCATTTGACAATTAATATTTGTGTGCTTATTTTTTAATGCAATGAATTTGAGTATTTATATTACTTGAAACCTAACTATCAAAATCTAGCAGAAATATAAACTTCTCATTCTAAAACCAGGTTGGAAGAGGAACAAAACCTGATATTGACACCATTTGAAAGAAATTTGGACTTTTGGCGCCAACTCTGGAGGGTGATTGAGAGAAGGTAGATTACCATTTTCTTCTGGTGTAAGGAGGATGTGGTGGTGGTGGTGGTACATTAGATTTGCATGTTATATATGTTTGTGAGCCCAGGGAGGGGTTAAGGAAACAGGATCAAGCTATACAAAGGGCTACTGAGAATTATTATAAAAATTGGAACTGTGATCCTACATTTCTTTTAAAATATAAGGAGGGGGGTTGTTATTAATAAACACATTGATAAACTTAAAATAATGTTTATTGTTTTCTGTAAGATGAGTTGTGAAGCACCTATAGTTATTTCAGCAAATGTATACAAATTCATACTAGTAACATGGAAAATATAGGTGTGAAAAAGGATTGGTGTCTGCTTGCAGAGAGCAAATGTGTTTTGGGGAGAGGTCAAACACCAGGGACACACAGATAGATGAAATGCAATCCTTGCACTAAGTTGACGAAATACTAGTAAAATACAAGGTGGAGTGTGAGTCCTGCTGTGTTACAGATGGAAGGATCACGGGCCAAGTCAGAGCAGAAGGAACAGTTAGTAGTAATGGGGGAATTTAGGAGTGATTTGTTTCAGCTGGGATTTGAAAAGAAGAGAATGACTTTGATAAGTTGAGAATGGGAGATTTTTGATCATTGCCATGTCCTGATTGTTAGAAACTGATGAATCAACTTTCTTCAATCTCATTCTTTGTTATTGCTAAAGGGTTTTTATTTTTGTCAAAAGAGTGTATGAATTATTTATAAGGACCCCTTAAATTAACCTTATATTTGAAATGATGTTTTTAACAATAAGCCTTAAGGGGGCAGGGGTGTGTGTGTTTAATCTATAATATACACTCAGTAAGAATGTTAGGAAACAGGATGCTTTCACTGGGATTCTTGGGAAAGAATATTAGCACATTTAGCATTATTACCAAGAAAAAGGACTTGTATTAAATTTGTAAAAGTCACTTACATTTCTTTTTAGGGTGATGAAAATGCTCTGGAATTAGTGGTGATAGTTATACAATTTTGTGGCTTATTAAAAACCACTAAATTGTATACTTTTAAAAGGATGAATTTTATGATAACATGAATTATCTCTTTTTCTTTAAAGTCACTTACATGCCTCTAACCCGTCTTGCTCCCTTGGGTAGAGAGGGTCATTGGGCTGGGATGTGAGGAGGTGAGAATATTATGGCAAATCTCTAAGCCTGAAGGAAGGGGAAGGTTGCTGCTAATTGCCAGGCTCCATGCAGACCTCTTAGATTGACCTAGGTTTGAATGGGGCTTAGGAAGACCCATTATGGTTCTTTTGGGGACTGGCGTGGACTGATCTCTTCTTCCTGCAGTTAGGATGTATATTGCTGAAAATGCCCTTATTTCCAAAGAGAATTGGTAACAATGTGGAATATTGAAACTTCTACCTTGAAGGAATGCCCCTATCTGCACACTCTTAGTTTATTTTTTAATTCTAGATTTTCTCCTATTTCCTATTTTGTCTGTCTTTTTCCACATTTCTTTTTTTCCCTATTTATTCTGGTTTCTGACTTTTGTGTAAGAGGCTCTCCACAGGTATCAAGTGATGTTTGCCATCTGTTTGTATTTAAGAAAACAAAGTGTTACAAAGCTGATTGACAGGACTTCTGTTTGGGTGATTTTGCCACCAGGTGAACTTCTCTGTATGGTGACTGAGCAGAGATCAATTTTATTTTGTTGGGATACCCTAAGATGTTAGTATCTATGGGTGTTTTCCCTAGGATCAGTGAGTTTCTTAAAGAGAAGCACGATCGTCTGCCAGGAACGGGGTAAAGGTGATCATATACTACACGGCAGCTGGGCCTTTCCACCATTTGGGGTATATGTAGACTTACGTTAATCCTCCTCTCTTCAGTGTGACATCTCTTTCCCACCTTCTCCTATGCTTGATGTCTTAGCTCTGGAGCCTCTCAGGTTCGTCTTCTCCACAATAAAGCCTGGCCTCTGCCATTGGGATAGGGGGCTGAGGGGCTGTGGGGTGAGGTGTGGCTGCCTGGCTGAATGGAACAAGGGAATGGACCTAATCACTCTCTGTTCAGAGTGGTTTTAGCCCCACACCTTGCCCTTGTCTCAAAAGCTGCGTCTCATGCTTCTGATCCTGAGCTTTCTCGGAACTCTGGAGTGTGAACAGGCCTGCTTCTCATTGACTAACTTTCTGAGTTGCTCTTTTTGTCCTAATGAGTTCCAGCCTTTACTTTCATTTTTGTAGGTTTTAAGAGGGAACAAAGGTAACCATATGAATTCTTCCGTGTTTAACAGGAAGGCCCTTATTTTTTATGCCCCTAAATAAGCTGTTTGTTTCCCCAGAGTAAGCTTGGACCTGTTGAAACTTGTAGCTTCAACTGGATTACAGCATCACTTGTTCCGTTGCTGTATCACATGGAAGTGGATCTGAATTACATAAAAACACCAATAAAGTGACTCCTGCCCTGTCTCTTAACAGGAAACATTTATTGATATGTTCTGTAAAACAGCAGATGTCTCCTGTTTGATAACAGGCTAGCTATGTCATCTGCCTCTTTAAGTTCAAGAATAGTTATCAGAAAGGATTTGGTGTATGACATGTCAGTGAAATGCAGGAAACTGCTGAGGCACGGAGGGAAGCAGAATGCTGCTTCCAGTCAGACAGGGCGTTTCCATTGCGTTGCATCAACCCTTCCCAGCACATAACCGGCACTTTGCCCTGCATCTTAATTCAGTACACGAAGCAAGCCATCTTACACTTTGTCTTCTTACTGGTGTGTCTAAGCTGGTTATTCTTTCTGCCTGTTTGGCAGGTAGACATAATGTTTATGGACTTTGGTTCATTAGACTTTGTCCGTTTTTTGCAGTCATTTTTGCATTTACTGTTAAATCCTTACAGTTGGAAAGCAGTGGATATTACCTTAAAGAAGGAAATATTAGGACCCACTTAACTAGAGAACTTTTTAAGCATCTTGTCAGAAATTAGCAAGTCTATGAGTTCCTTTACTCACAAGATTATGCTGGAAATTTATTCTGAAGGAAAATGCAAACCCAGATTTGTCAAAAGCTCTGCCCTGATTGGTAGCCTTGATTTAACACATTTCCTTGGTGTTCAGCATGGTTTCATAGGAGTTACTTGAGGAAGAGCGAACCAGACATGGATTGGGAAGACTACTAGAAGGTGCTGGCACATGGCAGCTTGTTCCCTCCCAGCGGTGGTCACAGTGTCCTAGCCGCAGAGGCTGAGGGCAGGGAGGATCCTACCGGAGAAGGGCAGTATTTATTCATACAGTGCTGGCCTGCTGGTCCCCGCTACCTTTGTGAGGAATTTGAGGGACTTGCTGTCTGTGCAGAAAGTTTTTACATTGCTCCATCATCTTCTGTGTGATGAAGGGGGTTGGATTCATCATTTCCTGCTTCACTGTGGCAACTTAAGTTGATACTTCACTGTTTTGAATTTTTGGATTTAAGCACATTCTTGAAACTGGTGGATGATGATTTGCTAGACGTCAGAAGGGTTTCAGTGAGGTTTATAGTGGCAGCTGTGATCAGGTGATGTATTAGGGCTTTTTGAGGCCTTGCTTAACACAAGTGTAGACTGGGTGCTGAGTATACAGTAGACCTCACCTTGGGTTGAAGTCTTTGGAATAACTCTAATCTTTCCAGGAGAGATGACTAGAAGGTATAGTTTAAAATTACAGCATTTTGAGAGCAGGAAAATGTTACTATTACAGCATGATCTCTGGTCCAGAGTGCTTGAGTTCCCCTTCAAGCTCCATCACTTAGTACCTTGTGACTTTGAATGGACCACTTAGCTGTTCCAAGCTTGTTTCTTCACATATAAACTGGGGATAATTGTGCCCATTGAAAGTTAACTATATCAGTGCCTAACATATGGAGAATGTTTGCTCTCAATACTATTTCCTTTCACTTCACAATGATTGGCGTGTCTCACATTTGTTTTTCAGTGATATCGTGGTCCAGATAGTAGATGCTCGAAATCCGCTCCTGTTTAGGTGTGAGGATTTGGTAAGTAAAACGTGACAAGATTCAAACTTAAGAGGTCTTGGAGCAGCAGTGGGAGAGCAGTGTCACTGACAGCAGTGACTCTGGGCCAGCCTTTGCACCCTGTCAGGTCCCCGACTCCTTCCAAGGCCAGGAGCTTGCATAGTGGTACCCTTTAGACAGATGTTTTCTTCAGACAATTGTTTCCATCTGCAGGAACACACAAACACTCGAACTTTCTAGATTTTAGTTTAGAAGCCACTTTGTTCAGAGGCATTCGCCAATGTTTCTCATTTTTGAAGAGACAGTAAATGAAGTAGCATTTTGCTGATTTTGGCATATGCCTAGTCCCTTCATCCCACTAAGCTTTCTCTTCTCACACCATAGTTGCTACCTTCTGTGGTATTCAACAAATGATCTAAGTTTGTAAAATACTGCAGGGGTCATCATTAAGGTGTGAGGATCACTAGAAATGAGGCGATACAGGCTTTGAATTAATAAGACTGAACACACGTGAAGTATTCCAGCTTCCGTTTGAGGACCATAGTAGAACCATTGTTTTAAAATTTACTGGTGAATAGCAAAATTCAAAATAGGGAAACTCTTATTAATTCAGCTTTCAATATTTTTAGGGTATTTCCTAATGGAAAGCTATGCTTGGGAGTTAATTTAATCACTGAGTCTTATTTTCCTTTTAGACTTCAAAAATATTTTTTGTAATAAACGGTAAGATTATTATTGGCTGTCATCATTTGGCTTGAAAATAGTTCTTGCTGACTGACAAATCAGCAGTTCTTTATTTTTGCTTAAAAGAAACTGTATAAAGAAATGAGAACAGGGCAGGAAAGCATTTCTTTTTTACCCTTTAGTTTTTTATCTGAAGAGTTTGTAAGTATATGTGACCTAACTTCTTTTCAAAGCCTGCTGAAAGGATCCATAGAATGTACCATGATTAAAAATCTTTTATATTAGGACTGTTTTAAAACTGGGACAGTAAGACCTTTTAGTAATAGCTACTGGGGGAAGGGGGTCTTCAGTATAATTAGCCAAATTTTGCCCATTTGGAGAAATATCTGAGTATCTTTGTCTTTCCTAGGAATGTTATGTGAAAACCATTGATGACAATAAGGAGAATGTTATTCTAATAAATAAGGCAGACTTGTTGACTACGGAGCAGCGGAGTGCCTGGGCTGAATTCTTCGAAAAAGAAAATGTGAAGGTCATTTTCTGGTCAGCTTTGGCTGAAGCCATTCAACTGATGGATAACTCTAAGGTAACTGGGGATTTCTTCAGGTTGGGCTTCAGGGAGCAAGATTTCGGTTTATTAAGTGCACTTTGTTTTTTCTTATTGTTGATTTGTGGGGCTTTATTTATAGTAGGGTAGTCGGACACGACTGAGCGACTTCACTTTCACTTTCCTGCATTGGAGAAGGAAATGGCAACCCACTCCAGTGTTCTTGCCTGGAGAATCCCAGGGATGGAGAGGCCTGGTGGGCTGCCATCTATGGGGTTGCACAGAGTCAGACACGACTGAAGCGACTTAGCAGCAGCAGTAGGGTAGTATGATGACTTACAGACAAGTGAGTTGCAAAGTTGCTTTCTCTGAAGACACATAATTTTTTTAAATGTTAGGCAGAAAGTTGTATAGGACGTTTCCTAATGACTTTAACAGTTGCTTTTAAGAGAAGTCAAAACCAAAATTCAGATACAACTGAATGTAATAATTTCTCTGGACTCAACTAGAATCTCTTTTGACTTTGTTTTGAAAACAAAGAAATGAGGTAATAACTAAATTAAGATACACCATGTGTTTTAACCCAGTTTTGATAGAAACAGTTTAAGAGTTATTTTCTAATAAAAATTAATGATAACCAGCTATGGAAAGAACTTAGCAATAGCATCTTAGAGCTGAAAGAGACTTAAAGTCGTATCTTTTCCTGTCCACCTCCTTTTGTCTCACCTCTGTTTATCAGCCATTGCTGACTAGTTAGTGGTCTGAGCTGGGTGCTGTGAATACAGCCCCTTCTTGTTGGTGAGCTCACAAGTTAGTGAGCTCTATCTCTGTGAAGGACTTCTTCCCTCTACCCCGCTGGCAGACAGTCACATACTCTCTGGGGCCATACATACCAGATGTCTCATTCTTTTTCTCTCCAGGGTGAAAGTTCTTCATTCAGTCCAGTGAGGCTCAGCTCTCCTAACCTTGATCTAAGGCCTCTTACTTTCTCCCTGTGTTCTGTCTTCTGCAGAAGACACATTTTTCCGCTCTGCTGCTCCTTACAGACCTGTCCTCCAGTGCACTCCTCACCCTAGGGCCTCTCTGCCTCAGTCAGGAGAGCACCTAAAATGGGTGGCCACTGATCCAGTGTGGTCTTTCAGGTGTGGTTTGCCCAGGACATGTGTTCTTATTTCTTGTGGTCAGGATACTCCCAGGAATTGAGAGTTTTTGTTAATTCACCTCCTTTGAAAGGAGCTTATGCTTTTGGCTCGTTAAACCTATGTACAACCATATCCCTCAAATATTGGGTTGGCCAAAAGGTTTGTTCTGATTTTCCTGTACTACCTTAAAGGAAAAACCCATATGAACTTTTTGGCCAACTCAGTATTTAAAAGATAAGATTTTACCAAGCAGAGCTCATCTATCTTTACATGTGGGGGGGAAGTTTCTCACTTTATTTTTAGCTCAGCTTAGGACATGTTCCTTTTAAATATTAGTGGTTTGCGGACAAGGTAGAATTCATTTCGGATGTGTCATTTGCTTTTCTCTTCTTCCAGCGTTGAATCATCTGCAGATTTTGTGTTGGTCCTTCTGTTTATTCTTAATGTTCATGGATAACGCTGTTGAGTAGTCTGGGGCCGAGGACAGAGTTCGGCGACCTTTCGTGGACTTAATAAGCACAGGTGTACCAAGCATTTAAGATGTATTTGAAAGGCTATAAAAGTGGTTATTGTGCTATTACTGTTGTTAATAAAAGCTAATCCACAGAAAACCTGTTCTTAGCAGGCGCTGCTGTTCTGAGTGCTTGCTGTGTTTTATTTCATCTTCTCCAGAAAGAGTGTAACTGCTTGTAATCCTTGGGCAATCTGGCTTCATAGTCTGTCCCCTTCACCATGGCTTCTCTTGTTTCAAATCCTTCCTGGAAGTTGGTGTCTAGTTGTGGTGCTGAATAATTATTTATCAATATATCACTCAGCCCTGATGCACCAACCCAGTGGCCCTGTTGAAAGTGGGAAAAGGATCAGTTTTTACATCTGTGGTATTCCCTGAACTGACAATCAAGGAGTAGATTCCCAAGGGAAATGGGATTTGTTTGCAAGATCTGTTCTCAGGTAATCTTTGCTGCCTCCTGTTGCTGACTGTCAGCTAACTTGGGGAATTGTTTCCCTGTCAGACTGGATTACCAGTGCTTGGTTTATGGAAGATATTCTTTTTTCCTTTTTAAAAATTGAACCATATATATTTGGGCTCCAAAATCACTGCAGATGGTGACTGCAGCCATGAAATTAAAAGACGCTGGAGGAGAAGGGGACGACCCAGGATGGGATGGCTGGATGGCATCACTGACTCGATGGACGTGAGTCTGAGTGAACTCTGGGAGTTGGTGATGGACAGGGAGGCCTGGCGTGCTGCGATTCATGGGGGCGCAAAGAGTGGGACACAACTGAGCAACTGAAGTCTTCTGAAATCTCTGTTCGTGATCTTCCACGTTGTTACCAGCTGCTGTTGTGATATCGTATCTAATCACATCTGTCATTTGAATATCAAGCATGAACTTATTAAAAATAGATATTCACTATTTTTTAACCTACCTGAAGTTTAGTTCTTTCTCCATGGTTGTTTGGAGAAGGAAATGGCAACCCACTCCAGTATTCTTGCCTGGAGAATCCCAGGGACAGAGGAGCCCGGTGGGCTGCCGTCTATGGGGTCGCACAGAGTCAGACACGACTGAAGCGACTTAGCAGCAGCAGCAGCCGCCATGGTTGTTTAACCATTCTTCTTTTTTTTTTAATGGGACTTTTTTTTTAATTGAGTACTTTTGTTTTCTCTTGGCCATTTGTTAAATTGCACTGTGTTTCCCAAAAGATGGACTTTTCCCTTCTTTCTTTTTTTTTTTTTTTTTTTTGGTATGTGTGTAGCAGAGTTTTATTAAAGTGGAAAAGGGACAGATAAAGCTTCTGACATAGACATCAGAAGGGGGTGGAGAGTGCCTCACTCTAGTCTTAGCAAGGGAGCTATATATACTTTTTCAGTTGGTCCCTTCTTTCTTTTAATTTTTGATGTAACTACCGCAAAGTCCTTTTGTTGCCTGTATCATTTTTCCTGAACCTGAACTGCTTCAAGCCTTAGTTTTCCTAGTACATACCCACGTTCAGTTCACATTCTTGTGTTCTGCCTCTTTCATACTCTTAAGTGATTCGGAATAGCACATACTGACTTCTTGACATTCATTATAGAAATTGCTTCCAACTCCAAGTTTCTTTTTGAGTCGCCTGAAATGACAGTGAAATCATGCCTCTTCTCACTGACTGTTTCTCTTCCCTACAATGTAGGGTACCTTTTTAACTGAGTCCATCATGCCCTCTCCTGCAGATTATTTGGAAATGACAGGTTTGCATCATTTCTAAATCTAAATCAATTCACCCTTATTGATAAGAATTGGTAATACTGTAAATTGTTGTATTTCTGCTTTAGTGTCCATAAGAATTCAGAATGATTGTTGTTAAGTTGCCAAGTCATGTCCAATTCTTTGTGGTCCCATGGACTGCAGCACACCAGCCTTCTGTGTCCTTTAATATCTCCCGGACTTTGCTCAAATTCATGTCCATTGAGTCGATAATGCCATCTAACCGTCTCATCCTCTGTCGTCCCCTTCTCCTGCCTTCTATCTTTCCCAGCATCAAGGTCTTTTCCACTGTGTCAGTTCTTCATATCAGGTGGCCAAGGGGAGTTTTAGCTTCAGCATCAGTCCTTCCAATGAATATTTAGGACTGATTTCCTTGAGGATTGACTGGTTTGATCTTGCTGTCCAGCGGACTCTTAAGAGTCTTCTCCAACACCACAATTCGAAAGCGTCAGTTCTTTGATGCTCAGCCTTCTTTATGGTTTAACTCTCACATCCATACATGACTACTGGAAAAAAAACATAGCTTTGACTGTACAGACTTTTGTCGGCAAAGTAATGTCTCTGCTTTTTAATATGCTGTCTAGGTTGGTCATAGCTTTTCTCTCAAGGAGCAAGTATCTTTGAATTTTATGGCTGCAGTCACCGTCCACAGTTATTTTGGAACCCAGGAAAATAAAGTCTGTCGCTGTTTACATTTTTCCCTATCTATTTGCCATGAAGTGATGGGACGAGATCACATGATCTTAGTTTTTGAATGTTGAGTTTTAAGCCAGTTTTTTCACTCTTCTCTTTTACCCTCATCAAGAAGCTCTTCAGTTCCTCTTCACTTTCTGTGATTGAAGCGGTATGATGTGCATATTTGAGGTTGTTACTTCTCTTGGCAATCTTGACTCCAACTTGTAATTCATCCAGGAGTAATATACCCATGAATTGTAAATGATTTTTACCATTCTCTTTCCAAAAAAAAAAAATCATTGCTCGGTGAATAATTTCCATGCACGGTGTTGTTTTGTCGCTCTCATATTTCACACACAGGGACCTGTGCTCCATGGTGCTCTGATTTATTAAAGGCAGTTATAAAAGAATAGTTTTCTTAACTGTGAGAATCACTGTCTTTGAAAATGCAAATATATATTAATTATAAATTATACCCGTCTTGCTTTGTGCAGAGAAGAGAATGTTAACTGTTTTACTGTTAATGAGAATGTTTTTATTTTATTCTACAGCCCATTGCAAAAGTACTGCCAAGGAATTCAGCTTGACACAGGCTTTTCTAAATTCTTACTCTTTTTTTAATAGATAAAAGAGTTATCTATTAGACAAGATCAAGGTGTTCAGGGTAGTATGGCCTTAGACAAGAGTTATCTGTTAGAAAAAGAATAGATGTTATTTGTTCAAAGTTCAAGTAATATAAAAATGTGTGATGTGAAGGTCCACCTCTAGAGGGCACCACTGTTGATAGTTCAGTTATAGTCTCATGTTATCTCCTCCATCTATCACCTTTTCTCTTCTTCATGTTTTTTGTCCTCTGTTCATCTTAGATAACCACCTCTGAGTGTTTTCACCAGAGTGAAAAGTGCAGTTGTTACACGCTTCTGAACTTATGTGGTTTCTGTTATTTCATCAGGAAGAAGTAAACGGAGACCCTGGGGAAGCTATCACAGCCGAGTTTGAAAACTCCAGTTGTGACGAAGCTGAAATTCTACACAAAGAGACTGAACATCTTTCACTTGGTGAAGTTGCCAGTAGTGAAGAAGATGAGAGTGAGTATGAGGACTGTCAGGAGGAGGAGGAGGACTGGCAGACGTGTTTGGAAGACAGCAGCGGCCCTGATGAGGAAGCCTGTGGCCAGGACTGCAAGGAGGGCCATACTGTGGATTCTGAGGCTCAAGGAAGGAACGCCCCACAAAAGAGGCAAATACACAATTTTAGTCACTTGGTATCAAAGCAGGAATTGCTCAAGGTCTTTAAGCAGCTGCACTCTGGAAAGAAGGTGAAGGATGGACAGCTTACTGTTGGACTGGTAAGATGAGATATGTCATAACACTGATTCATGGGGGTCTGTATTCCCATGCACTGGAACCCCAGAGACCAGTCAGGCCCTGGTGTCACAGGGAACACTGAAGACTTCTTCTTGCCCATGGGCGTCGTGGGAGCAGGCCATGTGTGACAGGCAAAGCCCAACTCAAAGAATGAACTTTCTCAAGGCTTAAACTGGTTACACCCCTGTTCGTATTAGTTACCTTCTGCAGTCTCCCAGTTAATCCCTCCATGTTTCGTGACTTACAAGAGATACCAGAATGCAAACTTTTAAGGTTGTCTTCTGCCCTCCGGTCCAGTGTTCTTTCCTTTAGATAGGGTAGGCCTTTGGCATCCTGTGATGCAGGCTTTTTAGATAGGGTAGGCTTTTGGCATCCTGTGATGATTGCCAACCTTAACTGTAGACATTCCGTCTGACTCCTTTCTAGGTGGGCTATCCAAACGTTGGTAAGAGTTCAACAATCAACACCATCCTGGGCAACAAGAAGGTGTCTGTGTCTGCTACGCCTGGTCACACCAAGCATTTTCAGGTATTTGCACAGCATCAGCCTCACATTTACTCCTCAGACAGTTCCTCCCTCTGAGTGTTTTCTGAAGTTCTTTGCCACTCGTGTGCTGCTCTTCTCCCCTTCCTGTGCTGTGTGCCCAGCCTAACCGCCTTACTTGTCCTTCAGACTCTCTATGTAGAGCCTGGCCTCTGCTTGTGTGACTGCCCAGGCCTGGTGATGCCGTCCTTTGTCTCTACCAAAGCCGAGATGATTTGCAGTGGAATCCTCCCAATTGACCAGATGAGAGATCATGTCCCACCTGTATCACTGATATCCTTGGTGCTATGCCAAAATTGTGGTGGTTCTGTGTATATTGGAGCTTCAAAAAAATCTGGGTAATTAAACAGGGGAGGAAAAAATAATCCCTCCTTACATAATTGTAAGGATTAGAAACAAAGATTGTGTGATTTATCTCTGAATTAGGATTTTCTCACAAATCTGTAGTGTATTTAGGTAAAAATTTGTCATCTTGAAGTCTGTTTCAGAGATAATATTTTTAAAGGATACATTTGGAGGTAATCATTGGTGCATAAGGCTTTTTTTTAAAAGAGGGACTGAAAGTCTTTTAAAATTAAGAATAATCATACTACTTTGGAGAGGTGGAAAATTTTTTGGCACCATGGTACTGAAATACAGTGTTCTTAGAAGATGCCATGGGGAGGAGGAGGAGGGTCAGTTCAGGGAAGGAGATTCCTTGACAAGCTTATGTTTGCCAGAATATTCCAAGACATGTTTTAGAAGCTACATACGGCATTGACATCATAAAGCCTAGAGAGGATGAAGATCCCCAGCGACCTCCAACATCAGAAGAACTGCTGACGGCTTATGGATGTGAGTGGTGATTTATTTTAAAATGTGAACAAAAAATAACAATATAATTACTGACAGAAACAAATTCAGAATTTTCCCTTAGCATTTGTCGTCTTTCAGGGTTGATATTTTTGTGATCCTTTTTGTCTTTCCTGCAGAATAGCCTCCAGGTAGCTGACTTGGTAGTGGTTTTGGGGTCCAGCGGTAAAGGAGGGGGAGCCGGCTGCTGCCTGAGTGGTATTTTACTTCATGTTAGGTGCATTTTAGAGTCAGAGAAGGAGGTGTGCTGTGTGCCTTGCCTCTTCTCAGGTGTTCATCATAGAAATCAGTGCCTGGGAAACGTGTCTTCCCAGGCCTTTGTGGTCTCAGGCTTTTTCCTGTAGGAGGCCTTGGACCCAAGTGTAGACGTAGGGGTTCTGATCTGAGGCTCTGTTGGCTTTTCTTCATGGGAGTTCCATGTAGGAACTTTCCAGGTGGTGGTGGTGGTAAAGAACCTGCCTGCCAGTGCAAGAGACATGAGAGACGAGGATTTAGTCCCTGGGTTGGGAAGATCCACTGGAGGAGGGCATGGCAACCCACTCCAGTATTCTTGCCTGGAGAATCCCATGGGCAGAGGAGCCCAGCAGGTTGTAGTCCATAGGGTTGCACAGTCAGACATGACTAAAGCAACTTAGCATACACACACATGAGAATTATCTTTGTCATTTCTCCAGTTGACTGTGATTTACTATCTTAAACACAAACTTTAATCTGGAGAGACCTGTATCTACCTTAAGAAATATCAGTGTTAAAAAATTTCCATGTATATGTATCTTGCCTTTCAAGAAATTGCCCTCAGCTAGGAAAGAGTTCAGGTTATTGGAGTGCTTACTGGCAGAGAAAGGTGATTTGATATAAACCACAGTTAAATCAGACCTTGAATTTTTGCCTTAGTTGAGATATTTTAAAGAGGATGGATATTAAGCACTTGTGGTAAGACTAGTATAGTCACAAAATCATAGGACAAGAAGGGGTCTTAAAGATGCCCCCATCCCCCATCTCCCTTTCCTTACAGCAAGTAATCTGAGCTCCGAGCATGAAATGACTTGCCCAAGGCGGTGTCTGGTCCGTGGCATAGCCTCAGTGAGAACCTAGGTTTCTTTCCTAATCCATCTCTCCCTTGTGCTGGCCTGAAAGACTGGGAAAAGTAGACTTTGCTTCAGACTTTCCATCTGGTTTGATATCCAGAGAAAACTGAAAGTAATATGAGGCTTTTCAAATTTTTCATCTAATTCTCTCTGGTAAATCAAAAAGTGAGGACAAAGCCAGTTTGTAAAAACACATGCCTAAACATTCTTAAAATACTAGTACAGTTCATCATCTGTCCGTGTATTTGTTAACCATTTTATCTTCTAAGAATCACTTTTTTCTCTGCATCATTTGTGCCTTAATGATTTGTAGCAGTTCTTTGCCACCTATGTTTCAAATGTGTTTCCTGATGTATATTTTCTTCAGCTCTCTAGAAGTCAGTTTTGTTCGGTTTTTAATTTTGTTGGGTTTGGTGTTTTACTTGGGAAAAGCTGTTTTCCTATAATTTTTTTTTTTAATTTTTAGATTTTCATCGTCCTCCCAAAGGTATTTTTGTGTATATTTGTAACTACTTTCTTCTAAACTAAAGGACCCAACATAGGGCTGGTACGAGGAGCTGGGTTTTGAACCTGTCAGCTAAAGCCTGTGTTATTATCAGCTGTGCTCTGTGGTTCCCTTCTAATTGGATTAGTATTAAAGGGATCTTTGTTGTATGTTTGGAAAACTGAAAAAAGTGTAGGTATATCATTAAATAAGAAAACTTGATCTGTTGCTTTTGGTTTTGCTGATAATGACAACATAGCATTCTACAAGTAGCCTCCTTGAATCAGTGTTTAAAATCAAAGAGATCAAAGAAATAACTAGAGTAGAGAGAGACTGAACGTGTTTATCACAACATGTTGCTAGGTGTTTGTCAAAAGATCAAATGTACCGGTATAGCCGGTCCTGGATTATCAGATATATTTGTAATGCTAACCAAAATATTTCCTACGTTGTTAATTGATTTTTTTTTAAGGTAGCAAAAGAATGCAGTGTAGTAACAGAAAAGGCTAGATTTCCATTAACTTCAGGTTTCCTTGTTACAGTGCCTTCTAACTGAGGCTTTATGGAATTCATTTTTCCTCAAGGTATGCGAGGATTCATGACAGCACATGGACAGCCAGACCAGCCTCGATCTGCGCGCTACGTCCTGAAGGATTACGTCAGTGTAAGTGAGCCCTGCCTTTTGTTCCCTCTCGAATAAGTAAGGAGGTCTTTTTCCATTACATGTGTTTAGGGTAATGGCAACCAGCTGGGTTATAAAGGAGATATTTTCTTTTTGATACTGTTTTATAACTGGAATTATACTCTTGACCCAGGGGAGCCAGCGTCATATAAAACGTAGAAAGGACTGACATGATACGAGATAGATGAACATCCCTGAATATCTGTTATCAGTAAAGGTGATAAAGTATGTAAGCCTGTGAGCTATTATTTCCCTGTTACAGTGAAGACATGGTAAGTTTTGGGTTTTTCTCATCAGCAAACTAGGAGTTCATAGTACCTATCTCATGAGATTATTGTGGGAAATAAATGAGAATGGTGTATATGAGTTGGAGACAGACACCCCCATGTACACAAACACCACTTAGCTCTGTGCCTAGTGTAAAATTAGCCCCAGTAGTTTTTATTATTAGCAGTAGTAAGCTGCTGCTTTCCACAAAAGGTATTCTGGGAGGCTTGTAATAATTGGCTGTGAGGATGTCACTTGATTCCCTCCTTGTCTTAGTATGTCATCACTGGGGCTTTGAGAGCACAGAAATAAAAGAGGACAGCCGTGTTCTTTTTTTTTCAGTTTAGGAAGAAAATAGAGCACTTGTACGGATGAATTACTTATTAATTATTCTTTGCCATTTGTCAATCTGTGAAGGATAGAGGGGTGGTGATTGTTGTTCAGTCGCTCAGTCGTGTCCAACTCTCTGCAACACCATGGACTGCAGCACGCCAGGTTTCCCTTCCTTCACCATCTCCTGGAGCTTGCTCAAACTCATGTCCATTGAGTCTCTGATGGTATCTAACCATCTCATCCTCTTTCACCCCCTTTCACCGTCTTTTCCAGTGAGTCAGTTCTTTGCATCAAGTGACCAAAGTATTGGGGCTTCAACTCCAGTAACAGTCCTTCCAATGAATATTCAGGGTTGGTTTCCTTAAGGATTGACTGATTTGATCTCCCTGCTGTTCAAGGGACTCTTCAAGAGTCTTCTCTAGCACCACAGTTTGAATCTATCAGTTCTTCAGAGCTCAGCCTTCTTTATGATCCAGCTCTCACATCCATACACGACTACTGAAAAAACGATAGCTTTGACTAGACGGACCTTTGTCGACAAAGTGATGTCTCTGGTTTTTAATACGCTGTCTAGGTGGAGGATGGGGAAAATGAGTTTAAAAACAAGCACAGTCTTTAGAGTACACATGGGAGGAAGAGGAACCTTGGCACCCAGTGAGCAATGGCATCAGGCCCAGTGTCCCCACTAGTGCAGCCACACTGTCCACCTGCAGCCTGGCTTCTGTTGTGGAGAATGCATTAAGCACAGGGCTTCCCTGGTGAGACTCAGTCAGTGAAGAGCCCACCTACAGTGCAGGAGCCTGCCTGCAGTGCAGGAGGCCAGTTCAATCCCTGGGCCAGAAGATGCCCTGGAGAAGGAAATGGCAACCCACTCCAGTGTTCTTGCCTAGGAAATCCCCTGGACAGAGGATTCTGGTGGGCTGCAGTCCCTGGGGATGCAAAGAGTTGTTCACGACTGAGTGACTAAACCCCCAACTACCACATTAAGTTTTGGATTGGCCAAAAAGTTTGTTCAGGTTTTTATATAAGATGTTACAGAAAAACCCCAAACAGCTTTTTGGTCAACCCAATATAATCACGTACTTGTACTGAGGAGTACATTAAACAAGATAAAGAGGGGCACAGAGTAGAAAGACTACATTCTAACTTAGGACTATGGAAGGAGTGAGGCCTGTAGAACACTAAGGATAGTCGTCTGGGTGTTAGGACTGTCTGGTCGCAGTGACCAGAACTCATCTCGGCTATGAAAAGAACGAAAGTTCCATCAATGTGCCCTGGCGAGAGGCCACCGCTGTGAACTTCACACAGATGCTCTGAGGGTGTGCTGTTACCACATGTGTTATCTCTGCAGGGTAAACTCCTGTACTGTCATCCTCCTCCTGGCAGAGATCCTGTGACCTTTCAGTACCAACACCAGCGACTCCTGCAGAAAAAAGTGAATGGTGGGGAAATAAAACTGCAGGTGGTTAGAAATAAAAAGGCATATCAGATTGAAAATGTAGTGGACAAAGCTTTTTTCCATCAGGTGAGTTTTTTAAAGTTTTTTTTTTTTTAACTTCTGATCCAATACACTTTATTGAATAGCTTTATTGAAACAGCTTTATTTAGTAACAGCTTTATTGAAATGTCATTCGCATATCATTGAATTCACCCTTTTAAAATATATGATTTAATAGTTTATGGTATATTCACAGAGTTGTGTTAACCATCACCACCATCTAATTTAGAACATTTTATCACTCCAGAAGGAAACCTTGTACCCATTAGCATTCACTCCCCATTCCCCACTTCCCCTAGCCACTTCTAACCAGCCATCTACTTTCTCTATAAATAGATTGTTCTGGACATTTCATATAAATGGGATCATATACTGTATGATCCTTTGTGGCTGGCTTCTTTAGCTAAACCTAATAGCTTCAGGGTTCATTCACGTATCCATACTTCTTTTGCTTTCTATTGCCAAATAATATTTCATTAAATGGAATATACCACATTTTGTTTATTCACTTATCAGTTGATGGATATTTGGGTTGTTTACACATTTTGTATATTATAAATACAGCTGCTGTGTACATTCACATGAAGGTTTTTCTGTTCACATGTATTTCATTTCTCTTGGGTGCATACTTTGGAGTAAGATTGCTGGGTCATTGGAATTGCTGTATATTTAACCTTCTGAGTAGCTCCCAGACAGACATATTTTCCAAAGTGGCTACACCATTATACATTCCCACCAGCAATGTATGAGGGTTCTAATATCGCCACATCCTTGCCAAACTACAGAAAGGTAGAGATATTTAAGCTAGGGTTTGAGAAACAAATAAAAATGTGTCAGTGGGAAGAAGTGATGAAATTTCCAGGCAGAAGGAGTAGATGAACAGAGGCAAAAAGATATGGGAGTGTAGACTTTATCAGCACCAAACCCATGTTGCAGGTGACCCTGTGTGCTGTTGGAAGGAATATGGACTTGCTTCCCAGTCTGCAGGGGCCCTTCAGAGATCTGTGAGGACAGGACTTAGATACGGATTAGAGAACTCTGATGGAAGTGTGGACTCCGGACTCAAGGAGTCTTGCGGTGGCCCAGTAAAGGCCAGTGAACACCTGGGTTAAAGCAGTGGGGATGGAAAAGAGGGGAGGATGTACAAAGTTCTAGAGACTGGAGTCCACAGAACTCAGTGCCTAACTGTTGTGACAGATAAGATGGAGTGTGTCATCTTGGGGGCTGAGCAGGTTTTTATACCACTGGCCGAAATAAAGAATGTAGAGTCAGCTTCTAACTAACTGAGTTGCACAAGTAGAATTTTGATATCGAGAGAGATTTCCAGAAAATAGCTGGTATTATGAGTATTGATATAGATGGTGTTTGAAGCCATGGGACTAAACAAAAGTTGAAGGCAGAATGAATTGAAGACAAAACTCTGAGAAACTTATTTTGAGAATGGGGAGAGAAAGAAGAGCAGTGAGAGACGGAAGTCCACTGTCCTGGAGTTCTCCACAAACAGTTCTGTGCGTATCCTCTGAAGGAGACTGCTGACACCGCCGTTAATATCTTCCCTTATTTCCTAGGAAAACGTGAGAGCTCTGACCAAAGGAGTCCAGGCTGTGATGGGCTACAGGCCTGGGAGTGGCTTGATGACAGCAGCTGCTGTGAGCTCTGAGAGGGGGGCTGGGAAGCCCTGGAAAAAACACGGCAACAGAAACAAAAAAGAGAAAAGCCGCAGACTCTATAAGCACCTGGATACGTGAACTTGGACGCAGCAGAACTGGCACCTTTGCTGTGCATCTGTGGTGCTATGGGTGGGCCCTTGTGATGCACACACAGCAGCCGGTGTTAAGACCAAGGGGCTCCTTAGAGCACCAGCTCAGACTAGCAGTTGTCTCAGGTTCCCAGGACCCTGCTCCTGTGGAAGGCCGAGTTTAAGATGAGGGAATTTATGATGTATATTTGTGTAAATATATACACAAGTGCAGAGTAATTTATAAATTGGGAATTTGGGGGAAAGATTAAAGTTCAGCTGCTACTTGTGGGTTTTTTATTGGCTTCTATAGATTTATTGCTATTTGGACATTTCAGATTCTTTAAATGATTTTAACTTGCTAAAACATGGCTGGATTTTTTAGTACATGATTAAATTTGTGATACTCAGCCTCACACGCATACCCAACTTATGCCCCTGATATGGCAGAAGGCATATCAGATTTTGGAACAGGGATTGGCATGGATGAGTTTTAAAGCCTGTGGAGAGCATGACCTACTGAAGATTTGAGTGTCCACCTCAGAGCTGGGAGCATGTGTTTTTTTTGTGTCATAGATGGTTTTGGAAATTTAATGAAAGTTATGGACACTTTGTCCAGAAAAATGTGCATTACCACCTACGCAGATATGCAAAATGTATCTAGAGAGTCGTAAATCCCAAAGTTCATGAATTCACAGTTAAGAAGACTTGCCTTTAACGGACCGTAATATATTTGGTATATTTGAAAATGTGTTCTATCTGGGGAATTTAAAATTTTTTATTCACCAATTTAACAAATACTCATTGACCAACTTTTCTATTTTGATGAAGTCTAAATTTATCTTTTCTCTTTGGTTGCTTGTGCTTTGGTGTTAGAATCAAAGTATTGCCAAATGCAAGATTACTAAGATATACTCATTTTTCTTTTTCTGAAGAGTTTTAGGGTTTTAGCTCTTAAATTCAGGTCTCTGGACCAGAGTTCACTTTTGTACGTAGTGTGAGTTAGGAAATGGATCAGCTTAATTCTTTCACAGGCGCATATCCAGTAGACCCAGCACCATTTATTGAAAAGGCTCGTCTTCTCCCATTTAGTTGTTTGGGCACCTTTGTGGAAAATCAAGCATAAATGTGAGGGCATTTCTAGAGATGTACCTTTGACAAGTCAAACGTTCATGAGTGGATAACCACTGTCAATAGTATCAGACTCAGCTTTCTAGCAAGTATAACTTGTAAGAGATGGATGTCTCTGCAGATGCCCCCCCACACACATACACACTCCACATCCCTCAGTGTGAAATGGCATCCGCCTGCCTGCAGCCCAGTTCCTGTACAGGCCGACCGCTTGCCACAAGCCCTGAGTTCCCTGCTTTCCCACCTGAGGACTTTCCCTGCACCCCCAGGAGCTTGCTCAGCCTACACAAAGGGCAGCTTGGAAGGGCAGGAGGCTGAGCCCCCGCAGAGTAGCCCCCAGCCGGTAAGAAGTGGGGGCCGGCTGGTAAGTACCCCAGCTTCCTGTCACCCAGCACGAACATTCTAGTTTCTCACAAGATCCTTAGTGGAACTGAGCCCTATTTGCCCACGGTTAAACTGTCTTGTTAACTCACCTTTCCTTGCTCTTCTCCCTACCCTGTCTCGGTTTCGCTGCTTCCTCACTTCTGCTTCATGGAGTTGCCTCCCAAATAAACTAACTGAACCTTTGCTTAGAGTCTGAGGAATCCAAACTAGGACATCCTGAAAGAGAATTTCTGTTTTCACTTTTGCTTCTGCCTAGAATATGTCTTGTTAAGCAAACTTGAAATTTGTAAATAGTATGCCCACCCTTGTAGAGGTTAGTATTTGGAGATTTTTGAAGGGCAGTCATTATCACTATTGTTTTGAAGTTTTTTCCCATATTTTATTACAGGGGACATACCATCCTTTTAAAGCAGAATGTGCTATATATGTGTCGTCTGTTTACTTTGAGGAAATTAGAAGGAAGTAAAGTTTTGTCAAGAAACCAATAGCAATGTTTTCTTCGTGGATAAACAGGAAAAATTGGTAGCAGGCCAGAAATCCAAGTGCTCCCTTGTTTTATTAGCCCTTTCCCCTCTTCAGTCTTTGTGGAGAAGTGAGGAAAATTTAAGTTTCCACCATTTACAGCCATTTATTGTCTGTTGTGTTCAATGTACTGTATACTAGTTGAGGGTGAGAGGCCATACAGAAAGGAAAGATAGTGCTTTCAAAAGGCTCTTTACTAAAAGGTAACAACCACCATCTTGAGCAATTTAGAAACGACTTACCTGGTCCTGTGGTTAAGTCTCCGATTCCACTGCAGGGGCCGCGAGTTCAGTCCTTTGTGCGGCAACATCTCACGTGATGCATGGCATGCCAAGACAACAACAAAATGATTTCTTTTTCTTTTCAAGATGTGCAGTGTGTTGATGGCAAAGTTCTAAATAGAACTCAGGACCCTAACAATCCTATCACTTCAATCTCAACTCCAGTTTGTCCACAATGGGACTGCTTAAGATTTGGAACGGCCAGTATTTCAAAATGCATACTTTAGGGACTTCCTGAGACTCCACACTCCCAATGCTGGATCAGGGAACTAGATCCCACATGCCTCAACTAAAGACCCTGCATGCTGCCACAAAGATCAAAGATCTTGTGTGATGCAACTAAGACCTGGGGTAGCCAAGTAGGTAAACATACATTTTTTAAAAATGTATTATCTTAGAATTAATTTCTCTCTACATAGCAGGTGAATTAAATTGATGAACTTTTTTTGCTGCTGCTGCTAAGTCGCTTCAGTCATGTCTGACTCTCTGCGACCCCATAGATGGCAGAGGAGTAGCCACGAGCCCTTTCTCTTTATAATGCATTTTATAAGAACATTGACAGGAGACAGTGTGTCCTCAGAAGAGGAAAGCTGTTGAGCTGCTCAGCTGCCCACAGCCACCTCCCACCCTCTCACCCCAACCCCGCCCTTCTTCACAGGCAGCTGGGATTGGTCCAGTTGGCTGCCCGCTCCGGCAGGGCTAGTCAGCCTGCTGCAGCCCTTCCTTCTTTAGGACAATGCCAGTGGCTACAGTGCCTCTGCCAACAGGATGTGCTTACGAGCCGAGCCGTGCGAGGAGGACGTGTGTTATGGTTCCCTTGTTAAGTTTTCCTTTTTGTCAAACTCTGGACCATGGCCAGAAGACATTCACTCCTGGGCCTGGGAGGAGCCTGGTGAAGGAACTGAGTCACTTCCTGAGGATGGATCAAGTGGAGAGCCCTAAGGAAGGTACTGGAAAAATTTGGGAGGGAGGGAGGGAGTTGGTTAGAATTCATCATCCTAAGTGTCCCCTACAGGACAGAGTCCTGGCTCCCCTGGGACTGGACCGACCACCCCTCTCACCTGGCTCTACCTGCTGCAGCACCTCTGCTGCTGCCTGTGCCCACAGGCCAGCCCCCTCTGCCAGCACGAGCACCTGATCTCCAAAGCTCAGCTAATGTATTTCTTGAAAGCCTTCCCTAGCATACTCACACAGTACTAGGTATTGTTAGAGCATTTCCAGTATGTTCTTAAGTACATATCTCTCTGGCCTGTTTAAAAGTCAATATTTTCATTCCATATGTATTTTCCTTACCATGTGCCAAGCACTGAGTTGCGGAGACAGATAGGAACAAAACCATGGCAAGGCGCTCACAGCCTGGTAGAAAGACAACACTTAGCATGCTTGAAAGTCCCTAACAGAGGAGTAGCGCAGGCAATGGACCCCTCAGGACCAAGATGCCCGATCACCTGTAAGGGAAGACCACCCAGGTGGAGCAGCTTTGGAAAGGAAAATCATCCCGTTTCATTGTAGATGTGCTCAATTAAGCTATGCAAGACATGTCACAAAGGCAGTTGCTATGTGAGACTGAAGTGTGGGAGTTCTGAGCTGTGGATAATTCACTCCAGAGACCCAGGAGCAGAAGACGGATGCTCCTGGCACGTGGTAGGAAAGAGAACAAAGAACTAAGCTGTGTCTCCATTAGTTGATGTTCCTTTTCACATTTTCATTGAACCACATTTATACATAATATGTATATGTGTATGTAAAAGGTCTTGTAGGTCTTCATAAAACCGTTCAGCTTCTTCAGTGTTACTGGCTGGGGCATAGACTTGGATTACTGCGATATTGAATGGTTTGCCTTGGAGACAAACAGATCATTCTGTCGTTTTTGAAGTTGCATCCAAGTACTGCATTTCGGACTCTTCTGTTGACCATGATGGCTACTCCATTTCTTCTGAGGGATTCCTGCCAGCAGTAGTAGATATAATGGTCATCTGAGTTAAATTCACCCATTCCAGTCCATTTTAGTTCGCTGATTCCTAGAATGTCGACGTTCAGCCTTGCCATCTCTTGTTTGACCACTTCCAATTTGCCTTGATTCATGGACCTGACATTCCAGATTCCTATGCAATATTGCTCTTTACAGCATCGGACCTTGCTTCTATCACCAGTCACATCCACAGCTGGGTATTGTTTTTGCTTTGGCTCCATCCTTTCATTCCTTCTGGAGTTATTTCTCCACTGATCTCCAGTAGCATATTGGGCACCTACTGACCTGGGGAGTTCCTCTTTTGGTATCCTATCATTTTCATACTGTTCATGGGGTTCTCAAGGCAAGAATACTGAAGTGACTTGCCATTCCCTTCTCCAGTGGACCACATTCTGTCAGAACTCCACCATGACCCACCCGTCTTGGGTGGCCCCGCTGTCATGGCTTGGTTTCTTTGAGTTAGACAAGGCTGTGGTCCTAGTGCAAAAGTAGAAAGTCAAGAAACACCTGGAGTAACAGGCAAATTTGGCCTTGGAATGTGGAATGAAGCAGGGCAAAGACTAACAGAGTTTTGCCAAGAAAATGCACTGGTCATAGCAAACACCCTCTTCCAACAACACAAGAGAAGACTCTACACATGGACATCACCAGATGGTCAACACCAAAATGAGATTGATTATATTCTTTGCAGCCAAAGATGGAGAAGCTCTATACAGCCAACAAAAACAAGACCAGGAGCTGACTGTGGCTCAGATCATGAACTCCTTTTTACCAAATTCAGACTCAAATTGAAGAAAGTAGGGAAAACTGCCAGACCATTCAGGTGTGACCTAAATCAAATCCCTTATGATTATACAGTGGAAGTGAGAAATAGATTTAAGGGCCTAGATCTGATAGATAGAGTGCCTGATGAACTATGGAATGAGGTTCGTGACATTGTACAGGAGACAGGGATCAAGACCATCCCCATGGAAAAGAAATGCAAAAAAGCAAAATGGCTGTCTGGAGAGGGCTTACAAATAGCTGTGAAAAGAAGAGAGGTGAAAAGCAAAGGAGAAAAGGAAAGATATAAGCATCTGAATGCAGAGTTCCAAAGAATAGCAAGAAGAGATAAGAAAGCCTTCTTCAGCGATCAATGCAAAGAAATAGAGGAAAAGAACAGAATGGGAAAGACTAGAGATCTCTTCAAGAAAAGTAGAGATACCAAGGGAACATTTCATGCAAAGATAGGCTCGATTAAGGATAGAAATGGTATGGACCTAACAGAAGCAGATGATATTAAGAAGAGGTGGCAAGAATACACGGAAGACCTATACAAAAAAGATCTTCACGACCCAGATAATCATGATGATGTGATCACTAATCTAGAGCCAGATATCTTGGAATGTGAAGTCAAGTGGGCCTTAGAAAGCATCACTATGAACAAAGCTAGTGGAGGTGATGGAATTCCAGTTGAGCTGTTTCAAATCCTGAAAGATGATGCTGTGAAAGTGCTGCAGTCAATATACCAGCAAATTTGGAAAATTCAGCAGTGGCCAGGACTGGAAAGGTCAGTTTTCATTCCAATCCCAAAGAAAGGCAATGCAAAAGAATGCTCAAACTACCGCACAATTGCACTCATCTCACATGCTAGTAAAGTAATGCTCAAAATTTTCCAAGCCAGGCTTCAGCAATATGTGAACCGTGAACTCCCTGATGTTCAAGCTGGTTTCAGAAAAGGCAGAGGAAGCAGAGATCAAATTGCCAACATCCGCTGGATCATGGAAAAAGCAAGAGAGTTCCAGAAAAACATATATTTCTGCTTTATTGACTATGCCAACGCCTTTGACTGTGTGGATCACAAGAAACTGTGGAAAATTCTTCAAGAGATGGGGATACCAGACCACCTGACCTGCTTCTTGAGAAATCTGAATGCAGGTCAGGAAGCAACAGTTAGAACTGGACATGGAACAACAGACTGGTTACAAATAGGAAAAGGAGTACATCAAGGCTGTATATTTTCACCCTGCTTATTTAACTTATATGCAGAGTACATCATGAGAAATGCTGGACTGGAAGAAACACAAGCTGGAATCAAGATTGCTGGGAGAAATATCAATAACCTCAGATATGCAGATGACAGCACCCTTATGGCAGAAAGTGAAGAGGAACTAAAAAACCTCTTGATGAAAGTGAAAGAGGAGAGTGAAAAAGTTGGCTTAAAGCTCAACATTCAGAAAACAAAGATCATGGCATCTGGCCCCATCACTTCATGGGAAATAGATGGGGAAACAGTAGAAACAGTGTCAGACTTTATTTTGGGGGGCTCCAAAATCACTGCAGATGGTGACTGCAGCCATGAAATTAAAAGACGCTTACTCCTTGGAAGAAAAGTTATGACCAACCTAGATAGTATATTCAAAAGCAGAGACATTACTTTGCTGACTAAAGTCCGTCTAGTCAAGGCTATGGTTTTTCCTGTGGTCATGTATGGATGTGAGAGTTGGACTGTGAAAAAGGCTGAGTGCCGAAGAATTGATGCTTTTGAACTGTGGTGTTGGAGAAGACTCTTGAGAGTCCCTTGGACTGCAAGGAGATCCAACCAGTCCATTCTGAAGGAGATCAACCCTGGGATTTCTTTGGAAGGAATGATGCTAAAGCTGAAGCTCCAGTACTTTGGCCACCTCATGCGAAGAGTTGACTCATTGGAAAAGACTCTGATGCTTGGAGGGATTGGGGGCAGGAGGAGAAGGGGACGACCGAGGATGAGATGGCTGGATGGCATCACAGACTCGATGGACATGAGTCTGAGTGAACTCCGGGAGATGGTGATGGACAGGGAGGCCTGGCGTGCTGCGATTCATGGGGTCGCAAAGAGTCGGACATGACTGAGCAACTGAACTGAACTGAACTGATATGTATGTATGTATGTATTTAGCTGCATTGGGTCTTATTTGTGGTGCAATGAATCTTTAATTGCAGCATGTGGGACCTAGTCCCCAGACCAGAGCATAGAGCTCCAGCCACTGGACCACCAGTTAAGTCCTTCCACATTTGTTTTTAAGTAGATCTGAGGCTCTTCCTGGGAAAGACAGTAACAATTGCCACAACTGGCATGTGCCAGATGCTTTATCTGCAGGATTTCTAATAATCATAGTGACTCTATGGTAGGTACTCTTGTTATCAGTTTACAGGTAAGAATACTCCCGTGCAGAAAGGATCAGCGCTTTACCCAGTCATAGCTGCAAGGAGGCAGCATGTGAATTCCAGTAGAAGATTATCATAAACCCACACTTTCCTAATCCATTGTCCAATGTCCCCAGATATCCAGTGACTGGAAACAGCTCCCCACATTTTCTCCACCCCAAGCGAGGGCCATCTCATAACCCTGTTTCTCATAAGCCTCTCCAAGGAAGCTTGCATAAAACTGCAGTTAGTTGGCTGGATAATGGCCCCCAAAGATATCAAGTCCTGATCCTTGGAGCCTATAAATGTTACCTTGTAGGAAGAAAGGGTCTTTGCAGGTGTGGTTTAGTTAAGGATCTTAAGACAGGGAGATTATTGTGGATTATTTGAGGAGGCCGCAAACACAATGTCTTTATAAAAGAGAGACAGAGGGAGATTAAACATAGAAGAGGAAAAGGCAATATAGACCTGGAGACAGGAGGCAGAGACTGATCAGAGTGATGCAGCTGCAAGGCAGGGACTATTCACAGCCACCAGATGCTGGAAGAGAGGGGACAAGAAGGAGCTTCTCCCTTAAAGTGCCAGGGATTAGGGCAGGCACCAGATACCAGATACCACCAGGGGATAGAGCAGGCAGCCCAGGAAACACCTTGATTTTAGTCCTGTGACACTGATTGCAGACTTTGGGCCTCCAGGACTGTGAGGGAATGCATTTTTGTTGCTTTAAACCACGAAATTTGTGATTTGTTTCAGCAGATCCAGGACACTAATCATGTGGATTCCAAGGACACGCGCCCAGGGAGTTAGATTTAGTAGGTCTGCTTTTTGAAGGGCAACCAGAGCGATTCTGATACTGACAATCTGTGGGCCACACAGCCTCAACTGCTCAGGCAGGGCAACTGTAGGACTTAAACCCTTAAGTGCTGACCGCTGGACCACCAGGGAATTCCCTGAAACAACTAAATTAGGTCCATCTCCCCAGGATTTATGCTGAGGCTGAGGGAGAAGGAAACAAAAATAAAGACTGAATCAAGTTAAACAGTGGCAATTTCAGGTCTAAACAAAACTGATAGTATAAGGTGATCTTGGGCCTTGTGAAAGGGTGACACCAAACTGTGGACAGTCCTCACTTTAGCAAGACAGCTAGTGGGATAGATAGATGATTTTGGAATAGACCTGCCTCTGGGAGCTGTAGGCACCAGAGGAATCCAGGATCTAGATGGCCACCAGTCAGCACCCATGGGTAATTATATCAAGGCAGAGACAACCAGTTGTAAGCACAGAGGAAAACACCAGAAGAACCCACAAAAACCCAGAAGACAAAAACAAAAGGAAAAAAAAAAAGAACCAGAAGGCAGAAATTAGACTAAGAGTATATATTGTTTATGCTGCTGCTGCTGCTAAGTCGCTTCAGTCATGGCCGACTCTGTGCGACCCCATAGACGGCAGCCCACCAGGCTCCCCTGTCCCTGGGATTCTCCAGGCAAGAACACTGGAGGGGGTGGCCATTTCCTTCTCCAATGCATGAAAGTGAAAAGTGAAAGTGAAGTCGCTCAGTCATCTCTGACTCTTCGCGACCCCATGGACTGCAGCCTACCAGGCTCCTCTGTCCATGGGATTTTCCAGGCAAGAGTACTGGAGTGGGGTGCCATCGCCTTCTCTGATTTATTGTTTATAGACTATGAGAAACTTGGGTTACATATATTTTCCCTTTTAATTTACCCATCTAATCTTGTCTTGCATGTATGCGTGCTCAGTTGTATTCAACTTTGCAACCTCACGGACAGTAGCCTGCCATGTTCCTCTGTCCATGGGATTCTCCAGGCAAGAATACTGGAGTGGGTTATCATTTCCTCCTCCAGGCAATATTCCTGACCCAGGGATCAAACCTGCATCTCCTTCATTCACAGGTGAATTTTTTTACCACTGAACCAACTGTCTTAGTTGGCATTAATTTTATATCACTTCATCTTAATCATTTTACTATTTGAATTTTGGCCCGTTTTGTTTAATAATACACTTTAATTCAATCTCTATTTGCTCAATTGCCTGTTTAATATCTTTTTCTTCTACTGAACTGTAAAGGTAGGTGGAAACTATGTCTGTTTTTCTCAGCAGTGTGTCCCGAGCCCTTAGCACAAAGACTGACAGTGGTCGTCTCTCCTGTGAGTGCTCGTAGCTTTTAAAGATGAATGAACCTGTGAAATGGCACAGCCACTTTGGTTAAAAGTCCAGTAGTTCCTCACACCCAGGTATATGCCCAAGAGACTGAAGACCTATATCCACACAAAAACTTGTACACAAATGTTCATAATAGCATCATTCATAATGTCCCAATGTGGAAGCAACCCAACTGTCCATCAAATGATGAAAAGATAAATAAAATGTGGTACATCCATACAGTGGATTATTTTTTAGTCCTGAAAAGAAATGGGGACTTCTCTGGTGGTCCAGGTCCTACGACTCCAAACTCCCAATGTAGGGGACCCCACTTCAATCCCTGTCAGAGAACTAAATCCCTGCATGCCTCAATGAAGATGGAAGTTCCTGAGTTCCGCAACCACCGGAGCAGTCAAATAGATAGATAACAAAGAAATGACACCCTGATACATGCCACGGTATATGGATGAACCTTAAAAACATTATGCCAAGTGAAAGAAGTCGGTCACAAAAAGGTTACCTATTGGATGATCCCATTTATAAGGAATGTCCAGCATAGACAAATCCATAGAGACAGAAGCTGCCTAGGGCTGGGAGTGCTTGAGGGGGATGGAGAATAACTACATGCTAGTGGGTGCTAGGTTTTTTGCCAGGTAATGAAAATGTTCTAAAATTCGACAATGATGGTGGCTGCAGCAACTCGGCGGAAATGTTAAAAACCGCTGACTTGTACACTTTAAAAGGGTGAATCTTCTATGGTATATGAATGGGATCTCCATAGAGCTATCTTTAAAAATAAAAAAAGAAATGATACAACTTCTTCAAGTGATTAAAAATCAACAAGGAAAAATTTAAATTATAATAGTTTATTTTCAAGAAAAATAGTCCTATGTACTTGAGTGGCCGTGTCTGAATGGGAGGGGGCAGACTGCAAAAATCACGGGGCTCCCAGGCTGCGGGGGTCGCCGCCTAGGAGGACTTCACTTCTAGAGCCCCGCTTGGGCAAATGGTGGGGACGCAAGGTGCAGCCTCAGAAAAGAGGGTGAGAGAGGATGCCGGAGAGCGCGGGCGATTTCTCTTTCCTGGCCTCCCACCGCACCCTTTGTATCGTGCCATTTTAACGATCTCACACCTCTCGGGATCACCAGAGCCCAGGCGGCTCGCCGGGAGCGAAGTGTGCATTGTTTGGCTCAGGAAATGTGGGGTAATGAAGGTGCCTCCCACTGGGCTGGCAGGTCACTGTATTCCGCTCTGGCCTCCGGTTTGGGGGATGGGTGACAGCGAAGGGGCCCGCGGAGCCGCGCCGCCTGGGGGGCAGGGAGCGCAGCCTTTGTGCCGAGGCTGCTCCCGGCTCCGGACGCTGGGGGGCGGCCTCCCGCCCGCAGACCCCCGACAATAGCGGGAGGGGTGGGGAAGCCGCACGGTTCCGGAAACTTTTCCCTGGAGTCCTGACCGCCGCCGCCCGCCCCCGGGAGCGGAGCTGGGCGCGCCCATCTCCGGCCGGCCGACTGTGTGCTCGGGCTGGCCCGCTGCGGCGGAACCGCACAGAAGGGGGCGTGCGGGGCGGCAGCGCCGGGGCCGCGGGCAGCAAGGGAGGCTGCACGCGGGTCCCTGGCCACGCGAAGGCGCGGGCACCGGACTGGGCGGAATGGAGCCTGCCATGGGGGAGGCTCCCAGCCGCGCACCGGCGCCCGCGCTCTGGGACTGGGACTACCTGGACCGCTGCTTCGCCCGCCACCGTGTCTGCATCTCCTTCGCCCTGTGGATCTGCGCCTCTTCCTGCTGGATCGCCGTCCACGCGCTGTAATGGGGGCCGGGGCCGCCGCGGGGGGAACGGGGCGCTGGCCCTGCTGACTCGCTCTTGGGCACCTAGAAGGGTGAGGGCAGAAAGGGAGGATCCAAGAAGCAGGACAATTCCAGGGTCGAGAGGCGCATTTTGCTGTAGACTGAAATCAGAGCCTTCTTTCCGGATTCCACGAACGAGGAGGCTGGGCTGGGAGCCCACAGAAGGCTGGGTGGTATGGTGGGCGGGACCGTGGACTGGAAGCCGCCAGTCCTGGGTGTCTTGTCAGCCTTTCCCCACTGACTGGCCCTGTGAGCTGGGCGAGGTGTAAAGTCCCTGGGGCTCACTTTTCCTCACATAAATGGGGATGTTAGCGCATAGGACCGGCTGGGAGGATCCAATGAGTTAGTGCTGGTAGAGCTCTTCCTAAGTGCTCATTAAACAGCATTATTATTGCTCCTGCACTGCCATCCACCCTTGGCAGAGAACATGAGCCTGTCTCTCCATGTTCTGGCCTCAGTTTACCCAAGGCCCTCCTAGCTGAGAAGGGGAGAGGTAATTATATAACTCTGGCTACAAACTCGGCCCTGGTCTGTCCAACACCGGAAGTGATCTGGCCGAGTGATCACCGTAACCTGGGTTCTAAGGGTGATGTCTGGCTAAAGATGGTCTCTAGGTCTTCTGGCACCCTGTCCCAAGCTCTGGAGGATGGTGCCCCCATGTATTTCCTAGGTGGAGGGGGAGGGAGAGAAGAACCACCCCGGAGGCTGGCACCTGCTCACCCTCAGCACTCAATCCTGTTTACCTCAGGCCTGATGTTGTTGGAGAGAGTCTGCAGGCCATGAATAAGAAAACACTTGGAACATTTGCTGAGGGCCTAGTCCTGCCATCGTTAACTCACCAATCCCTGCCACCACCCCGTGAGTCAGGGACTGTCACTGACTCTGTTTAGATGAGGAAGCCTGAGGTTCTGACAAGTTAACTGACTTGCCTGAGTGAATGGGGAGAACTGAAACCCCAGGACCTACTGGAAGGGGCAGGCTTGGGAGGTGACTACCCAGATCAGAGGATGGGAACTAAGGGGGCAGTTTACCTGCATGGTCTCACATGCTCATCACCACCACCCTCTGAGATGGGTGTCATCAGACAGCTTACCCTCCATGAACTAAACTTGGAGAGGTTACGAGCGTCCGTGAGAATGCCCACTGGCTGGGCTGAGAGCAGAGCCTCTGCCTTTTCACCTTGCCTCAGCTGTGTAGGGGCTGGATCAGGGCCAACCCGGGGTCCCTGACCCCTGAGAGCTGGAGACGTGGCTGAAGAGCACCAGGGCACAGGCAGGGCCTCCACAGGTAAAGTGGAAGGCCTGCATTAACTCACCTTTCACCATAGACCTCAGTGTTCTCCTCTCTCAAATGGGAGGGTTGAAATAAATTATTTGTAACTTGGGTCCATCTCGGGGAGTCTCTAGTGTAGAGTCTTCACTCTCGGACCTTCAGTTTCAGGATTCAAAATTAACAGTTTACATTCCCATTGGGAGCTTTGGGCTTTGTCTGGCCAGTCAGGAATGTTTGGGAGCCCAGTCGTCTTCTGTCCGCATCAGTTTGTCCCAAGGGCTGATGCTCAGAACTGGCCAAATGGTCCTAATGATGTGGAGTAAGTCCTACCCTGTGGTTAAAGGAAATGAAACCAGAGCTGCAATTGTGCATCAGTTTCCCAGTAGAAATGTTGGCAGGGAAACATCTCAGACAAAGTATTTCCAAGATCCTACTGATGATGCTGACAAAGAGACGTCTGCCCGTTCCAGCTTGTCCTGCCTTCCTGCACTTATTCCTGGGTGAATGTGGGGGTAGAAAGTGAGCAGTAAGGGAGAGAAGCCAGCAGTGGCAACTCAAAGTGCCACGGCATCTTTTAGGAGTCTTCCCCGGTGTGTAAAGAACATGCACCCAAAATGAAAGCAACTCAGATGCAGCTGGCAGAAACCGAGCCATCTCACTGCACAGATGGATTAGAAGGATTTCATGTTAATTGCAAAGAAACAAGTTGCCTTTTTAATTTAGGCAATTAACTCTGCTCTACAGTAAAACTGCAATGATTGGATTACTTTTATAACTCTCCTGTTTCCTTTCTAAAAAAGAAAAGCTGACAGCTCGTTTGTCAGCACCGAGAGGTGGGTTGTGAATTTGAGGCAGCCAGATTGATAGGGGGAAAGAAACTCCTCCTTTTGTGAAGCCTGGCTCTTGCTTTGGGCTTGGTGGTCAGAGGCTCAGAGTCCTTTCCATCCTTTACTTTTTGCATCTGTAAACTAAGGTCAAAAACACCTGCTGAATATATGGGGAAGAAAATGATTCGTAAGGAAACCAAGTCACAGCTGCCTTTTTCAGACACCTGCTCTGGGAGCCCAACCTTACATCTTTGTATTCTGTCCACACTCCTGTCTGTCCCCACAGGCTTCTGTATCTGAGATGTGGGAGGAAATCTGGACGGGACCAGTCAGCATTATGGGCTGCGTGCTGCCTCCTGATCAGTCTGTGTGATACTATTGGGGCGATTCTGGCCAAACAACTCACCATTCAGGTGGGTTGGGACCACAGGTGACAGTGGCTTCTGTTTTGTTCCTTCCCCATGCAAAGCAGCTTTGCCCTAGGGTCTGTGCCCCTGCTGGCCTTTCTGGTCCTCCAATAACCACGTGAGTCACTGCTCACCTCCTTCAAGTCTTTGCTCAAAAATCTCCTCTCAATAAGACCTCCTGACCATCTGTTTAAAATTGTGCCCTGCGTCTCCCACAGCTGCTCCAGACCCCTCATCCTGCTCATTTCCCCCTCAATGTACCATCTGCTTTACTTTATTCATTATGTCTATTCTTTATTACATGTTAACCCTTACTAGCATGTCAGCTTCATAAGGGCAACAACTTTAATTCAGTGCCATCTCTCCAACACTTAAAACAGGAGCTGGCACATAGTAGATGTCCAATTTAAAAAAAAAAAAAGATGGGTGCTGTTACTGTTTTCTAGAGCCCAGGCACTGCCCCCACTCATGTCGGGGTATCTGAATCCTTTCCCAGGTGGTGATGTGGGCTTTGGAGCAAATGAGAAACATTTCAAGTTTTTCCAAAGTCTGGGACCTTAAACAAATCTGTGTAGAAAGGGGCCTATCTCAAAACACATATCCCAAGGAAGAAGGACCTGTGGGCCCCACTTTAGGGGGCTGGTCCTGGCCTTTTGCCACCCAGGGAGAGGTGAAGGAGGGCAGCCTGGCAGTTGGACACAGATTTGAAGAGTTCTAGACCCTGCTGTGTGCAGCATTCTATCAGAAACAAATCACCTTTCATTTTGGAGGCAATTCTCACTAGCTGATAAAAGATAATGAAGTTCAGCTCAAGTCCAATAATAGCTGATATTTATTAAATAGTAAGGGCTTTTCATATATTAATTCACTTAATCCTTAAATTATGGGTGCTCTCATCATCCCTGTTTTACACATGAGGTGTAAAAGAGGTGTGGAGAGGTGTAGAGAGGTTACATAACCCTGCTACAGGCATGCTCTTGTAAGTAGCAGTGTCAGGATTCAAACCCTAGAACACATGCTGTTAAGCACTAAATACAGTGGGCCCTCGAACAACATGGGTTTGAACTGTGTGCAATCACTTATAAGTGGATTTTTTTCAAATAATACACACTATGGCACCCCACGATCCATGGGTGGTTGAATCTATGGATGCAGAACAGAGGATACAGAGGACCTGCTGTAAAGTGACACTCAGAATTTCTGCTGCAAGGAAGTGAGCTGTTCAAGTGTCCACTATAGTGGCAGTAGCGAGTGCCAGTTTCGGCAGGCACATCTTACTTTCCTCCGATCACCAGCCTAAGCAACTTTCCATGTGTCGGCTCATATCATCGGCTTCACACTGAGAGAAGTGCTGTTATTATCTTTGCTTCACAGATGAGGAAACAGAGGTGCTGGGAAGGTCAGTGGCTGGGCCAGAGTTGCACAAGACTACGCCGTACAATGGAAAGTGTGGCGGGCTGGGATCTTGTCCCATCTCTATGATGCACGTTTTCATAATGGCTTTGGTCACTTGAGCAAAACCCCATTTCCTCAAATGGAGGTGATGACCAACCTCTGTGGCGTGGGAGGTATCCCTGGAAACCCTATTTCAGTGGAACATATGTAGTGGAGGAGATCCAGAACGAGAGGTACTACAGCTGTGGAAAGAGGTTTGAACACCAAGACCTTTCCTTTGCTCGCAGGTCTTCACTGGTGCCTACCTAGCAGCTGTCGACCTGGTGAACTTTGTGTCCATTCTTTTCCCAGTCTGTGGCTCCAAATTCAAGTCTAATTCGGGTGAGTGTGCTGCCACCTCTTCCTGACTTCATCATCCACTCATTTCATTCAGCAGCACCTCTCCCTGTTGTGCCTGAGCTGGGCCCCTGCCAGGTACAGATGAATGAGCGAGCTCCCCGGCCTCAGCCAGAGCAAGAGGTCCGGGCCCTAAAAGGTAGTCAGCGCTGCTAGTGAGGGGTGTGCGCACAGTGGGCAGCAGAGGAGGGGAGGGTCTGCAGGTGTCGGGAGAAGGTGACGTTGGAACTGGGGCCGCAGGAAAGGGCTTTCCAGATGAAAGAGCAGCCTGGGAAGAGGTCAGGAAGAAGGAGGGGGCAGGGCTTAGGGGACAGACAGTGATACTCAGTGTGCAAGTCCAGGGGCTCCAGGTGAAGCCCCACCGCTGCTGGAAATGGAGTCCAGGAAAGGACCTGCACAGCCTCAGGCAGAGCAGGGACTGGAGGTGGCTGAGATGGGATGAGTAGGCTGGGAGTGTGTGGGACCAGACGTTCCCGACAAGGGGCAGCAACACGCTCGGACCATCATCTTAAAAGGAAGTGCTTGCACCAGGGCGTAATGTAAGATACCCTTGGGCTCAATGCTGCCCAGAGGAGGAATGCTCTTTTTGGAGTTGTTCAGCGGAGGATCTGCCTTCTGTTTCAAGGGGTCTTTCAAAGACGATGCTTCTCCTGCTCACAGTTTTGATGCCTTGGCACCACTCTGCCCACTCATGGGGCATTCACCAAGCTTGTGCAGGCTCTGCTCAGTGCCGGGCTCTGCTCAGTGCCAGGCTCTGTGCAGACTCTAGAGCTGCCTAGGCACAGTGCCTGCGCTTAGGGGGCTCCAGTCTAGGATGAACAGCACCGTGTGCACGCAGATGTATGTGATAAAGGATAACGCTGACCTGCCTTGAAACATAAAACGACGTGAAAGGCTGAGGAAGGGGAAGAGCACCAGGCATGGGGGGTGGGGGGAATGAGAGGGCACCACCACAGGCCCTTCATGAGTGGGCAAGGTCTGGCCTGTGGGACAACGTGGGAGCACGTCCTGGCCTTGTGGCCGGGGTCAACACCAGTTCTTCCCACGCAGCTGTCTGTTGGGTTCCAGATCCCGGCAGCTGAGCAGGATCTTGGTGTCTGTTGCAGGACGGGGCTCCCGGGAGAGGAAGAGGAGGCAGCGGCTCCAGGCCAGCGTGTTTGCCCTGGTCCTGCCACTGAGCCTGGGCCCAGGCTGGGCTCTGTGGGCCACCATCCCATGGGCTTCAGGCCATGACCGAGGGCTGCAGAGGAGGCTGCTGGGCATCCTGGTGCAGGTGAGGCCAGGCCTGCTCGGGCTGAGGGAGAGGGGTATGATGTCGGGGAATACGGGTCCCTCCCCTCCACACAGTCCCAATCAGTGTCCTGGGGGTGGGGGCCAGGCCTAGGCCTTGCTGGGAATAACCACCTAAAAGCAGAAAAGGGTGGGCCCAGTGTGCCTGGGAGTCTCCCCTGGGTGCTGAGTGTATCACTGTTCCCACAGGACAATACAGAAATCCTCGGCTTCCTGCTGGGTGGCATCGCGGCCTTGGGCTCCTGGGTTTCCCGGATCCCCCCACTCTCCAGAATTGTGAGCCTGGGGCTGGGACTGTGGGGTCACCCCTGAAGGTCTTAGGGCATTTGGGACCATCCTCCCAGCTCCAGGTCACTGGGGTGGAGAGATGGTGTCCCCGTGTGCACAGCCGTGTGTGTATGTATGGGGGGGGGGGTGTTTGTGTATATGTGTGTGCGGGGCAGAGGGCAGCTGGCCCCAGGCTCCAGGGATCCTGAGGCTCACAGCGGGAGGGCTCTGTGTCCACTCTATTTCTTGTAGCAAATGACAAACAGGTTCTCAGGAAGGAGCCCCTGGGTTTGGATGAACAAGCATCCTATTAAGGAATGAAAAGGTTTGAGGTTTTAGAAGATAGGATTGTTCAGCTCCTGGGCTCTTTATATTCGAGAGTGTCTTGTTGGCAGATATTTTCCCGGTGTCTGGGGTAAAGGAAGCCCTATGTTGGCCACTCCCCTGGGGTAAACAGACATGACTTGAGATGCCCTGCTTGCCCTTGGCGAGCTCAGTCTCAAGAAGACAGAGAAATGGAAAACAAGGTGTTTGAATGCTCTAAGAGAGAGAATCAAATGTTTGGGGATTTAGAAAAGAGAGAGAGACACCTCTACGTTGTGCAAATGAATGAGGGTGGAAACTGTTGACACTGCTGGGTGCTGGGGGTGCCCAGATTGGCAGGAAGACAGGGTGGGGCCTGAGGAAGCAGAGGCGAGGGGAGGCAACAGGGGCAGAGGAGAGTGCAGGAAAGGCCACCAAGGCAAGAGGGCACCTGCAAGAGAACCACATATTACATGACCCCAGAAATGTGCCAGCCCATCATTTAGTCTTAAAACAGTCACTTGCCCAAGAGTACTGTGTTTTCTTTACATTAATTTATTTATTCAGCTGGGCCGGGTCTTAACTGCAGCACTCAGGATGTTTGATCTTTGTTGCGGCTCATGGGATCTTTAGTTGTGGCACGCAAGCCGTTAGTTGCAGCATGTGGGATCTAGTTCCCTGACCAGGGATCGAACTGGGGCCCACTGCACTGGGAGTGCAGAGTCTTAGCCACTGGACCACCAGGGAAGCCCCAGAGCTGTGATTTAATAGCAGTTCCAGGAGAACAGGATTTGGGGATGGCGGGGTCTTAGTTGAGCACTCTGAGAGCTGCAGCCTGAAACCTCCCAGGGCACTGGGCCTCCTCAGCAACGGTGCGATCTCCAGATCAACGGAGGTGAGTGTGGGGAGCACTGTGCTCAGTTCAGCCCCCCTGGGATGGGTCTTCAGGGTGGTGTGGGGCTGGGAAGCTGTGTCACACGACAGCCTTTGAAGGAATTGCTGCAGGGCCCTGGCCACCTGTATTGTAAAAGTTTCTTTCGCCTGCAGTAACAAAGTGTCACAGACTTGGAACAACAGAAATGTATTGTCTTTAAGTCTCAGTGGCCAGAGGCCCGACCCCAAAGTGTCAGGGCCACGCTCCCTCTGAAGGCCCTAGAGAGGGGTCTGTTTCAGGCTGTTCTCTGAGCTTCTGCTAGTTCCCTGACTGGTGGCAGCACAACTCCAGGATTTGTGTGGTGTTCTCCGAGTGTGTGTGTGCGTGCGCGCACGCGTGCGTGCACACCCACCAATGCATGTAGTCTTCCCGTGGCCTTTCCTCCGTACGTTCCTGTACCTGACTTTCCCCTTTTCATAAGGAATAGTCATCTTGGATCAGGGCTCATCCTAACAACCTCAGCTTAGCTTGGTCATCTACATAGACCCTACTTCTAAATAAGGCTACATTTACTAGCTCTGGGAGTTGGACTCCAGTGTCTTTTTAGGGAAACTCAATCCAACCCATAACACCAGCCCCCCTAAAATACCCCAGGCCAGCCCCACCCCTGGGTTCCTCCCTCTGCTTCATTTTCTTGATCACACTTATCACAGCCTGAAATTAGCTCCTTTAGTTATTTGCCAAGTGGCTGCCTGGTTCCCCAGCAGAGAGTTGGCACCGTGAGAGCAGTCACCCTTTCTGTTTTACTTCTCGCTGTGTGCCAGACATTTGGGGTCTGCCCAGGGTAGTGCCAGGAGACATTTCTTACTGAGAGACTATATCTGGCCTAGAAAATAGGGAGTTCATGGATACAGCAAATGGAGAGCTGTCTTGGGGCAGAAAGAGTAGCCTTGTTCTCTGCAGTCTTAGTGATAAGAACCAAGACCAGAACCAATAACCAGGAGGTTACTGGGAGGGCCACATCCCATTCAGTGAAAAAAAAAAGACTCCATGGGTTAGACACTTTGCCCAGTGGCTGGCATGTTGAGAGCAATCGGTATTGTTATTTATTCCTGCTTTAGTAGGTAGTGAGCTCCTCATCACTAGAGGCATTCAAGCCGGATGACCCCCACCTTGGCAGGAAGATAGAGGGAGATTACATTGGAACTGAGCTGGGTAATCTAGGAGAGACTGCCAGCCCTGAGTGTGTCTGGTCCAGTGAACAAAAGCCCAGAGCTAGGGTTCCCTCATTAGGAAGAAAGCCAGCAAGACTGGGGTGCAATGGAAGCTGAGCCAGCATGGCCTCAGACCCTGGATCCCCCAGAAGCTGCTTCTAACTTACCCTTGGTGGGGGCACTGAGCAGTCTGGCTGGGTAGCTTTGGTGGGAGAAGATGCCATTTTTCCAGGGGCAAGTCCTTGAATGGGACAAGGAGTGTGAACGTGCTCTGATCAGTAGAGCCCTGTGCTGACAACATGGGGAATCACTGCTGCTGCAGGAGCAGCTGAGGCATGGCCCACTTCCGACCCCCAGCACAGATTTGCCAGGCAACCACCAGACGGGTTGTCCCCTCAACCATCAGTCCTGAACTGTTAGGCAGGCCCGAGTGTGCTGGAGAAGCTCCCGCCACATCTTGAGTCACCAAGCCAGTTCCAGTCTTCAAGCAGCGATGCTTGAGGCACCTGCTGTGTGCCCAGCGCCACAGGCAAACAGCCCTCTAGCCCTCCAGAGCCCTAGTACCAACACTGACAAGAGCTTGAGTGTTGAGTCAGATGGTACTGGGCATGAGTTGGCACCAGAGTGAGAGCAGAGGGCTCCCCCGCTGAGCCCCTCTCTGCACGTCACTGCCCCTCTGGCCATCAATGTCTCCTGTAAAATGGGGTGGGTGGGCTGGAGGACCCCAAGGGTTTCTTGGTATAGTGATGCTGCCTGCGTTGTGTGAGGTAAGAAGAGCCAAGGGAAGGGGTGTCACTCTACCTACAGCCTCTGGGGCTAGCGGTTCGGGAGTCACCCTCCCCAGCTAGGTGCTGTCTGTTTAGGGGTGTTGTGGTGGTGGTTTAGTTGTTAAGTCCTGTCTGACTCTGCAACCCCATAGACTGTAGCCCTCCAGGCTCCTCTGTCCATGAGATTTCCCAGGCAAGAATACTGGAATGAGTTGCCATTTCCATCTCCAGGGTATTTTCCCAACCCAGGGATTAAACCCACATCTGCATCTCCTGTGCTGGCAGTGGATTTTTTACACTAAGCCACCACCAGTAGGTAGTGGCGGTGGGAGGAAGGAATTACTTGCTCCCCTTAGGGTGGAGGTGGTAAGGGATGGTTTCCCAGAGTTGAAACAGGGAAGCCTGGGAACAAAGTTGGAAGAGACGCAGAGGGAGACCTAACACTCCTGAGGAATCTTTTTTTTGTTTCCTTTTCCTTGGCTGCTCTGCATGGCTTGTGAGATCCTAATTCTCTGATCAGGGATTGAACCCAGGCCCTTGGCAGTGAAAGTGCAGAGTTCCAACCACTGGGAATTCAGTCCTTTTGAGGATTAAAATTAAAATGGGGAAAATCGACCAAAACATGCTTTTTCTCTTGAATTGTGTCCATTCCTTAGGCAAGGCCTGCATGTCTCCAAATACAGTCATCTAATGAGCAGGCTAAGTTTATGTATATATATATGTAAACACACGTGTATATATACATATATATTATGTATGTATGTAAACACACATGTGTATATATATGTAAACACGTGTGTATATATATACACACATATACATGTATATGTATTCTGTGTTAATTTAAATGCCTATGTAACTGTATGACTTGGAAATACATATGTGTTTATATACTTAATGTGTATAGAAAGTGACTTTATACCTGTAAATGGTACTTACATATAGATATTGCATATGTTTCCTTTTAAAAAAACCAATATGCATGACTCATTCTCCAAAAATATCCCCTTGGCTTCAAAAATTACCAGAATGTTATCTCTAATTTCCCTGACTTTCCCATCTGGGCTAGTTCGGAGTTGGTGGTCCCAAGAAGAGAAGGGTCAGGGCTTGGCTCTCCATAATTCTATCTCCCTTATGTTCTCTCCACTGAAATTCACGGGCTCCTGCCCAGTGCTGGGTTCCAGGGCACTGGTGAGGCCCTCAGCCCTGCTCTGAGGAGCCCTCTGTCTACTGAGAAGACAGATGTGTAAAGAGCTAAGTCATGACCAGCGTGAAAGGCACTCTAGTAGAGGGGTATGTCAGGTGTGAGGGACACAGAAGAAGGAATTACTTGCTCCCCTTAGAGTGGAGGCATAAGAGATGGTTTCCCAGAGTTGATTTTAAGCCAGGTTCTGAGGAATGAATAGGAGTTCACCAGACAAAGGGGGCAACTTTTTTTTTTTTTTTTTTGGCCTTGGCTCATGGCTTGTGGGATCCTAGGTCCCTGACCAGGGATCGAACCTGTGTCCCCTGCCGTGAAAGCGTGCAGTCCACCAGACTGCCAGGGAATTCCTGGAAGCAGCTTGAAGCCCAATGCAAACAACTCCTCTGGGGGCTGGCCTTGGCCAGAGGGCTTGCCCTCCAACCTCTCACATCAAGGGGTCTGGGTCTTAGAATCAACCGAAGGGAGCTGGGCGAGGCGGCAGTCCTCCCTCCAGCGCAGCCCCTTCCTCTCTCTGCCCAGTGCCGGGGTAGGACATTTCCCTCCATCCACCTGTGGACCCGGCTCCTGTCAGCCCTGGCTGGTCTCCTCTACGCCTCGGCCATCGTGGCCCACGACCAGCGGCCTGAGTACCTGCTGCGGGCCACGCCCTGGTTCCTGACGTCGCTCGGCCGTGCAGCGCTGGACCTGTCTGTATCCACCCCAGGTCCCGGGGCTGGACTGCCTGTGTCTCGTCTCCCCTCTGCCCCACCACGCCCTCCTACCCACTTGGTAGACAGAATTCTTTCTCAGTGGCCAGGGTGGTGGTTTGAAGCCTAGGGCAGGCAGACACAATTGCAGCGTGAAATTCTGTGTTTTGTTCCTTTTTTTTTTTTTTTTTAATAAGCAGAAGGATCTCTTGACTGGAGCTCTATGAAACGGCAGAGGGAGTGTGAACTTCTTGGCCCTGGGCTCAGAGAAGAGCCAGCTCCTGTCTCCATGCTGCTCCCCGCTGCGTCGGCCCCACCCTCCATGAATCTGTTTTCTCACCTTTGCCTTGTCTTTCTCGTGGGCCGGGAAGGGCTTTGCGAGCTGACTTGGCCTGCACAGCTGATCCTGCGCTTCCTGTCCTATTTGGTGCTGGAGCCTGGGGTGGGGAAGCAGGGAGAAAAGCTGTCCCCCTTTCTTGTCCCCAAGGGGTTGTTGCCCGATGTGCTGACACCCCAGTGACCTTGGTGTGAGGGCCTCAAGGGCAGGCTAAGCTCAGACAGTGGCGGGTGGAGATGCTGACAGTGGATAAGCCTCTGCTGGGGAGGGAGTGTGTGAAAAAACCTTGTGGATTTAGCATAAATAGTTCCGAAAAAGATTTTCTCACTTACTGTTTGAGTCTCCCAAGGTTGCCATAACACATTGCCACAAACTCGATGGTTTAAGCCAAAGGAATTTATTCTCTCAGCTTTGGAGACCAGAAGCCCCAAGTCCAGACAGGGCCACACTCTCTCCAAAGGTTCCAAGAGAGAGTCTTGCCCTGCCTTTTCCGGCTTCAGGTGGGCTCCTGGGGTGCCTTGGTTCCGGGCAGCATAACTCCCATTTCTGCCTCTATCGTCACGTGGCCCTTTTCCTTTTGTGTATCTCTGCCTATCTTCTCTTCCTCTGAAGTTCCTGTTGTGGGACTTACCTTATCCACCCTAGTCCACTGCTAACCTCATCTTAACTAATTCTTGATATCAGCAAAGACCCTGTTTCCAAATAAAGTCACATTCTGAGGTTATGGGTGGATATGAATCTGGAGAGACGCTGTTCCACCCACTACATGTACCGTCCCTCCTAAGCCAAGGAAGATGGTTTTCACAATCCTTTGGTTTAACAAGTATTCACCAAGTGCTTGTTAGAGCACCTGGCTGGGTGGTGGGCCCCAGGGGGACAGAGAGAGTTGGACCTGGCTCTGTCCTTAGATTGTCTTGTGTCTGCTCTGGGGCATCCCCTGGCAGGATGATTCTGGGGAGTGAGGGCGTCACTCCAGGGTGGAGCCCTCGGGGTGAAGGCAGCGTCAGGCAACTGAAGTTCTCTGCTTCCTTGAACCTTAACATCCACTTCTCAGATCATTTTCCTTTCCTGCGTGATGAAGAGCAAGATGAGGCAGGTCTTGGGATTTGCCTCTGAAGCGGGAGAGAACCCCGACACCCAAGCCCTTCTGACCTGTGCAGAGAAGGAGGAAGAAAACCAGGAGGCAATGACTGAGGCAAGGTCTCCCAGCTGGATGGGGCTAACCGGTGTCTGTGCCCAGCGTAGGCAGAGGTGGAGAGCCTCGCCAGGGCCCAGCCTGGGAATCTGGGGGTCCCTCCAGTGTGGGTTATGCCCAATGCTGAGTGCCCTGAGAAAATAGGATCCTCTGTTTTTCCAAATACAAAAATTTTTTAAGTTTTCTTTTTTTTGATCACTGCATAAACTTGAACATTTTTTAGCAATGTCGATAAAACAGTCAAATGTCCACTTATGCTATTTGGTAATTTATACATATATTGAAGTTCACTTACTATATAAATTAATACTTGAGTTTAGAAGTAATGTGCTTTTTGCCCACGTTCAGTAAAAACTTATGTTCCTACTTTTGCATACATTTGACATCCACAGCATCACCACCAATAACACAATTTTTTAAAAAGCTGATATTGCTAAAAAGCTAATTTTTAAAGTGTTGTTTACAATAAGATCCACCCTTGGCAATTATGTCATATCTGTAAATGTGTCTGTCTCTGTCTTTACTGATTTAATCAGGTGACCCCTGTAAGTAAGGAGAACTATGCTAACTGAGGGAGTTTGTCTTTGTCAGAAGTCCTTGGCTGCAAATAATTGAACAAGTGCCTCATGATAATAAGAGAGCTTGTAAAGGCTTGAACAGAAAGCAGCTCCCTCTTTTCTAAGATAATTTTTTCAGGAAAAAAAAATCTAGTCTCCTGTGAAGACTCTTCACTATTCTCATTTCTTTCAGAGTGGAAATGAGACTCCCTGTGAGTGAGCCAGGTCCACTCCTCCAAATGTTCTAGCTTTAACAGCATAATCTGACTGAGTTAATGAAATAGGAGATGGTGTGTAGGTATGGCCAAGCTAAAAGGGGCGATACAGGTTCTTGGACCAAAGATCCAAGTTCCCAGGAAGGCTCTAATGGGATGTTATTTTCATTCCATTCTAGAATCTGTTATGAAATTATATTCCAAAAGGGAGCTAAAATATTTCAAGAGAGCCTCATGTGTTTAGTGTTCTGAAGAGAGTAAGTAGAGCCTTCAGCATCTCTTCAGCAGTCTTTACAGCTCTGGTTCTCAAAGTGTGGTCCTTGGACTAGCATCGCCCAAGAACTTGTTAGAAATGCAAATTCTAGGGTCCACCAAGCTCTACCAAAACACAGCTCAGTTGTTTTAATAAGTCCTCTTGGTGCTTCTGATGCACAGTAAAGTTCGAGAACCACTTCTTCTAAAAGCATTTGTTTAGCACCCACCTAAGTAGTCTCCCAGCTTTGTCAAACTTTACAATTATCTGGGGAGCTTTTAAACTCTCCAGGTCACTTCCACACTGGTGGAAGAATGTCTGGGGTTAAAAGCTAAACATTAGCTGTTTTTTAAGAAGCCCAGGTAGTTCCACTGTGCAGCAAAGTTTTGGACCCACCCACCTTCTGTGACATCAAAGAGACAGATAAGATACGTCTTACAGGAAGTAGAAAGTGAGATGTGCCATAAAAGAACAGAAAAAATAAAAGAAAGAAAAAAGAACAGAATCCCTACAGGATTCTGCTGAAGAAAATGGAATCCTGTTTTTAGAAAGTGTCTCCTTCTTCCTTTTTGTCTTCCTGCCTCCTTTGAAAGAACTCGGATTGGGTGCCGCTCACCACACTCCCACACTGCAAGCCGCTCAAGAGGATGGCAGCCATCAGTCGCTACATGGAGCTGACCATTGAACCGGTGCAGCAGGTAAATGGCCGTGAGCCGCAGCTGGGTGCCCAGAAGGGTGGGGGGTAGTCACGGGAGGCTTCTTGGAGGTGACACTTTAGCTGTAGGAGGTGCAGAATGAGTCAGGAAAGCATGCAAACAAGGGCTTTTGAAGGCCTTGGTAGGGAGGAGGTGGTCAGATGAAGTGGAGCTGGAAAGATGAAAAGGTGGCGAAGAGGCAAGGTCACAGTGTGGAAGCTGACCGTCATCCTGAGGACGATGGGCGTCCAGGAGACTTCCGGATGAGAGACTCAGGGTCAGCCATGCCTTCCAGGGCCATCACTCAGCCTGTGTCGGGGGCAGATTAGAGAGAGGAGCCTGGAGATAAGGGGGTCAGTGAGGCACGGCTGCGAGTCCAGGAAAGAGGTGGTGTGGCCTGAACCAAGGCCAGAGCTGATGCGGATGCAGAGCTTCAGTGGAGTCAGCGGGTACAGCAGTGGGAGCTGTGAGGGTATGGGGTGACTCCCGGGGCTCCGGCCTGTCTGAGGGGTCCTCAGGAGGAGGAGGGTTGGAGAAAAGACTGGAAAAGGTGGTGAGACATCCACTTCACGTCCCATACCCCACTAGGATGTTCCTGTCGAGGCTACAGTGGCCTCCCTACCGCTAAATCCTGGGGTAATTTCTGTCCTAGTCGAGATTCAACTCATTCAGCCACCCGCGTCTTCCAGTTTCTGGGGCCCTCCTTGGCCTAGTTTTTCTGACTCCCTCCCTCCTGGCGGCTTCTCCCGGTGAGCCTGACTTCAAGGTTGCAGTACCCCAACTCCGCCTCAGGAGGGCTCCCTTCTCTGATCCCATAGCCCCACCTGCCAGCCCTTGAGATCTCCCCTGCCTGTGTCTCCATCCTTTCCAGTTCGGGCTGCTCTGCTTCCTCTTCATTATCAGCACATGGCATCTCACACATGCCGTGTCCAATACGGAATTCTGGATTTCCACGCCCAGACGGCTCCTGCTCCTCTCCCTATCTTCCTCATGTCAGTGCAATACGGAATTCTGGATTTCCACGCCCAGACGGCTCCTGCTCCTCTCCCTATCTTCCTCATGTCAGTGCAGTGAGGCAAACCCAGATCCCCCTCTTCTCATACGCGCTTGTGCCCATCTCATCCGTGGGCGAGTCTTGTAAATACTTCATTTAAAGTCGATCCAGAAACTTCCCTAGTGGTCCAATGGTTAAGACTCTGAGCTTCCAATGCAGGGAACATGGGTGTTGATCCCTGTTTGGGGAACTGAGATCCCACATGGCACGGGCACAAACAAAAAACGAATAAATAAAAATAAAGTAGATCTAACCTGGAGATTACCATATAAGTGAAGTAAGGAAGACAAGTGTTATGTGATGTCACTTTTATGTGGAATCTAAAAAATACTACAAATGAACTTATTTACAAAACGGAAATAGACGCACAGATATAGAAAACACACTTATGGTTACCAAAGTGGAAGGGTAGGGGAAGGGATAAATTGGGAGCATGGGATTAACAGATGCACACAACTATGTATAAAGTAGATAAATGACAAGATTTTGCTACATAGTACAGGGAACTATATTCAATATCTTGTAATAAACTATAGGGCTTCCCTGGTGGCTCAGATGGTAAAGAATCCACCTGCAATGTGGGAGACCTGGGTTCGATCCCTGGGTCGGGAAGATCCTATGGAGAAGGAAATGGCAACCCACTCCAGTATTCTTGCCTGGGAAATCCCATGGACAGAGGAGTCCGGCAGCTATAATGAGAAAGAATTGAAAAAAAGAATATAGGCATATACAGGTAAATATGTATAACTGAATCACTTTGCTGTACACCTAAAGCTAACATAACATTGTAAATCAACTTTACTTCAATTTAATAAGTGGGAAACAAGTAGATCCAGGAGCCTTGTCACTGGTTTGCCACTGCTATTTTTGTACTGTCCGCTCCATTTACACGGAGAAGGCAATGGCACCCCACTCCAGTACTCTTGCCTGGAAAATCCTATGGACGGAGGAGCCTGCTGGGCTGCAGTCCATGGGGTCGCTAGGAGTTGGACACGACTGAGCAACTTCACTTTCACTTTTCACTTTCATGCATTGGAGAAGGAAATGGCAACCCACTCCAGTGTTCTTGCCTGGAGAATCCCAGGGACAGGGGAGCCTGGTGGGCTGCCATCTATGGGGTCACACAGAGTCGGACACGACTGAAGCGACTTAGCAGCAGCAGCAACTCCATTTACAACCAGTAACCCGAAGAGTCTGCTTAGAATGTAAATTATATCTTGCTACTCTTTGCTTTAAAGCACTCCTCTGGCTTCCCTTGTGGCTCGGCTGGTAAAGAATCCTCCTGCAATGCAGGAGACCTGGGTTCAATCCCCGGGTTGGGAAGATCCCCTGGAGAAGGGAAAGGCTACCCATTCCAGTATTCTGGCCTAGAGAACTCCACGGACTGCATAGTCCATGGAGTTGCAAAGAGTTGAACACGACTGAGCGAATTTTACTTCACTTCACTTCTGGCTTCCCATTTCACACAGAATAAAATCTAATCTCCTAACACAGACCTGTTAGACCCTCCAAGACCCGTGCTTGCCCATCCCTGACTGCCTCCTCTTCTACCCCGCTTCACTCCTCTCTGGCTACACAGAATATCTCTTCATTCCTCTGCCTACATGCTCTTCCTCCTGATTTTTTTACGTCTGCTTTTTTTCTTGTCTTTCTGTTCAGTAAAAACGTCACTTTCTCCGAAGGCCTTCTTCCCCCACCACCCAGTCAAATGGGCGTATTGCCTCTTCTGCTGTATTACTTGCCGTTCAGCTCAGTCGCTCAGTCGTGTCTGACTCTTTGTGACCCCATGAATCGCAGCACACCAGGCCTCCCTGTCCATCACCAACTCCCAGAGTCTACCCAAACTCATGTCCATTGAGTTGGTGATGCCATCCAACCATCTCATCCTCTGTCGTCCCCTTCTCCTCCTGCCTTCAATCTTTCCCAGCATCGGGGTCTTTTCAAATGAGTCAGCTCTTCGCATGAGGTGGCCAAAGTATTGGAGTTTCAGCTTTAGCATCAGTCCTTCCAATGAACATTCAGGACTCATCTCCTTTAGGATGGACTGGTTGGATATCCTTGCAGTCCAAGGGACTCTCAAGAGTCTTCTCCAACACCACAGTTCAAAAGCATCAATTCTTTGGCACTCAACTTTCTTCACAGTCCAACTCTCACATCCATACATGACCACTAGAAAAACCATAGCCTTGACTAGATGGACCTTTGTTGGCAAAGTAATGTGTCTGCTTTTTAATATGCTGTCTAGGTTGGTCATAACTTCCCTTCCAAGGAGTAGGCGTCTTTTAATTTCATGGCTGCAGTCGCCATCTGTATTACTTTATTACCTTTTAAAATGCTCTGCAAAGCACATTTCACGATCTTTTACTTTTGTTTGTTTTCTGTTTCTTGCTGGGATATAAACTTTGTCCGCTTCTGTCTCATCTGCCTCAACCCTGGTGCATCGAGTCACAGGTTCTTGGCACAGGTGTGTTGGAACGAAGAGTTCAGTAGTAGGGGCCCCACTGAGCTGACCTTGGGACATGCTGACACTCAGAGTTTGGTCCTGATAGGGAGGTTTTACTTATTGTTCCTTGGGATGTGGGTGCAAATAGACTGTGTGGGATGTAAGTGAAGTTCAGGGAGGTTCGGAGCACGTTTTCGCAATTAAGAGCCTTTTTTTTTTTTTTTGCAGAAGATATTTTATTATAGGTTATTATAAGATAATACATATAATTCCCTATGCTATACAGTCTATCTTTGTTGCTTATCTATTTTATAAATAGCAGTTTGAGTCTTTTGTCTTTCTCAAACTATTCCAAAAAACTGAAGTGAAAGCAATACTCCCAAATTCTTTATATGTTTGGTAGAATTCCCCTGTGAAGCTGTCTGGTCCTGGACTTTTGTTTGCTGGGATTTTTTTTTTAATACTTTTAAAAAATTACAAATTTAATTTCACTTCTGATCCATCTGTTCAAATTGTCTATTTCTTGTTGACTCAGTCTTTGCATACGGTGTTTCTAGGGATTTGTTTATTTCTCCTAGGTTGTCTGATTTGTTGGCATGAGACAGTTCACAGTATTCTCTCATGATTTTTTTTAATACTTTTGTGATATTAATTGTTATTTATCCTATTTCATTTCTTATTTTGTTTATTTGGGTCCCTTCTCTTTTCTTCTTGGTGAGTCTGGCTAAAGGTTTATCAATTTTGTTTATCTTTTCAAAAAGCCAGTTCTTAGTTTCATTGATCCTTTTTATTGTTGTTTTATCTCTGTTTTATAAAGGAGCCTATTTTGGCCATTAAGCTCTTTTTCCATCGGGAGACTGGCTGGGTAGGTGGGTGATCGGAAGCTCTGGGGAAACCACGGGGAGCCCTGGCATCTGGCCAGCGCTTTACATTAGAAATTTTGAAATCATGGAATTTCTGAAAAATAATAATGCAAAATAAAACAGAATGGTGCAAAGTAAAAAACAAAAATTCAAAAGCTGTGTTCACTTAAACGCAAGACCCCCTGTACCTGAGTCTTGAGAGGATGCCTGCTGGGAAATAGGCTCTTTGGGACAAGACTGTGTTCTCTTGTTCTCTTCCTTCTGTGTCCACCAGAGGGCGAGCGTTGTCTTGATGACGGCTCCCAGCGGGGAGCCTGGAGCCCTGCCTCTAGCCTGGGCAGAAGAGTCATCATTCCTGCGGTGGTCTGTTTATTCAGGCTCTGAGTAATCGATACCAACCAGCCCTTCTGATGATAACTGTACTGGTCATAGTGCTTAGAGCGCTGGTTATAGTGCTTAGAGTACTGTGCTTTACATAGATTACATCATTTAACCCAAACACCCAACCCTTGAGGTTACCATGCTCATTTTACAGAGAAAGAAAAGAGGCCGGTTGAGGTTAAGCAGCTTGCTCAAGGTCACACGATCTGTTGGTGTTAGAACCAGGATTTGTACCTGTCTCTACGCAGATCTGTGCCTTTCCTTACAGAGTTAGGCAGCTTCTTACTTGGCAAAATGGCTGACACCCAGTACATGCTTGATAAATGTTTTTTAAAATTATCATCAACACAAATTCTTATAACAACTTGAAGTAGATACAAATGTTATTTCTATTGTTATAGAAATTGTTGACTTATTATTATGCTAAATTATTATATTTAATACTTTTATTATTATTTTTGAATGATGCACAGAGAGGGTTAACTCACTTGCCCAAGATCCCATAGTTAGAAAAATCTCAAAAATAGGTTTCAGACTAAGCATGTCTGATTCCGGGCCCTAAGCTTTTATGGAAAAGACATGATTTTTATGCCGCCATTTCATGCCTGCTATGTTAGCAGATTTTTTTTTTTTTTTTTTAATGAGAATGTCCTGATGGGCATGTTGTGGTTTGGTACCGTGATGCCGCGTGCTTTAATACACATCCTGTTTGGACTACCCTGTGAAACGGACAAACAAGCCAGTGAGGTGCCCACTCTTCCGAATATCCCCTCCTGAACACTGGTCTAATGAGAGATTTCCCAAGAGGCGCAGCTGGGGCCAGCCTGGGCCTGAGGGGCTGAGGACGTGGGGTCCTAGGAGTCCACAACTCACAGAATTTGGAACTCCGTTTTATCTGTTGACTCAGGTGTGGTCAGGCCTGGGGAATTTATAGATTCTTTCATTGCTGTGGCTGGGAGGCCTCTGCTCCCCACCCCCCATGTCTCTGCCTGTGTCTCCTTGGTGGATTTTCCTCCCTTCCAGCCAACTCTCACAGGAATCTGTGCCTTGGACCTGTCTAGGGTTGCAGCCCTGCGTGATTTGGGGACCCATATGAGCAGCTGTTCTTCTCATGTGTCCAGGGCATTTACTAAATCTTATCCTCGTGACACCACTTAAGAGGAGGGCAGGCAGGGGCTGCCAGCCCTGTCTATAGGTTAGGAAAGTGACGCTCAGGAGGATGAGGTTTTTTGCCAAGGTAAGGCAGTTAGCTGGTGGACGCGTGGCCTGGAAGGCAGGTTGCTCCCCCTGTGCTCTATCAGTGTGATGACTGCCTGGCTCTGAAACCCCAGCCCACAGCCTCGAGGATCTTGCGGAAATCTGTGTGCCCTGTGGACGGAAGCTCTCTTCTGAGATGTACAGAGAGATAAATGATAGATAGATTGATGATGACAGGTAGATATGCATGCTCTGAAACCCCATCCCACAGCCTCGAGGATCTCTGTGGAAACCCATGTGCCCTGTGAGGGGAAGCTGTCTTCTGAGACGGACAGAGAGACCAGTTCAATTCAGTTCAGTTGGTCAGTCATGTCCGACTCTCTCCAACTCCATGGACTGCAGCACACCAGGCCTCCCTGTCCATCACCAAATCCTGGAGTTTACTCAAACTCACGTCCATTGAGTCGGTGATGCCATCTGACCATCTCATCCTCTGTCGTCCCCTTCTCCTCCTGCCTTCAATCTTTCCTAGCATCAGAGTCTTTTCCAGTGAGTCAGCTCTTTGCATCAGATGGCCAAAGTAGTGGAGTTTCAGCTTCAACATCAGTCCTTCCAGTGAATATTCACGACTGATTTCCTTTAGAATGGACTGGTTGGATCTCCTTGCAGTCCAAGAGACTCTTAAGAGTCTTCTCCAACACCACAGTTCAAAAGCATCAATTCTTCGGCGCTCAGCTTTCTTTATAATCCAATTCTCACATCCATACATGACTACTGGAAAAACCATAGCCTTGACTAGGCGGACCTTTGTTGGTAAAGTAATGTGTCTGCCTTTTAATATGCTGTCTAGGTTGGTCATAACTTTCCTTCCAAGGAGCAAGTGTCTTTTAATTTCATGGCTGCAGTCACCATTTACAGTGATTTTGGAGCCCCAAAAAATAAAGTCTCTCACTGTTTCCTTATCTATTTGCCATGAAGTGATGGGACCAGATACCATGATCTTAGTTTTCTGAATGTTGAGTTTTAAGCCAACTTTTTAACTCTCTTCTGTCACTTTCATCAAGAGGCACTTTAGTTCCTTTTCACTTTCTGCCATAAGGGTGGTGTCATCTGCATATCTGAGATTATTGATATTTCTCCCGGCAATCTTGATTCCAGCTTGAGCTTCATCCAGCCTGGCATTTTACATGATGTACTCTGCGTGTAAGTTAAATAAGCAGGGTGACAATATCCAGCCTTGATGTACTCCTTTTCCGATTTGGAACCAGTCTGTTGTTCCATGTCCAGTTCTAACTGTTGCTTCCTGACCTGCATACAGATTTCTCAAGAGGCAGGTCAGGTGGTCTGGTCTCCCATCTCTTGAAGAATTTTCCACAGTTTGTTGTGACCCACACAGTCAAAGGCTTTGACATAGTCAATAAAACAGAAGTAGATATTTTCTGGAACTCTCTTGCTTTTTTGATGATCCAACAGATGTTGGCAATTTGATCTCTGTTTCCTCTGCCATTTTTAAATCCAGCTTGAACATGTGGAAGTTCACGGTTCATGTACTGTTGAAGCCTGGCTTGGAGAATTTTGAGCATTACTTTGCTATCGTGTGAGATGAGTACAATTGTTCGGTAGTTTGAGCATTCTTTGGCATTGCCTTTCTTTGGGATTGGAATGAAAACTGACCTTTTCCAGTCCTGTGGCCACTGCTGAGTCTTCCAAATTTGCGGGCATATTGAGTGCAGCACTTTCACAGCATCATGTTTTAGGATTTGAAATAGCAAGATGGTAGGAGGGGCGGAATTGTGTTTAGAATCAAACCCCATAGAGGGCTCACACAAACCTTGTGCACACCAGGACCCAGAGACCCCACAGAGACTGAGACAGAACTGTGTTTGAGTGTCTCTTGTGGAGGTACCAGTCAGCAGTGGAGTGCCCCAGGGGCAGGGGCTCTGGGTGCAGCAGACCTGGGTGTGGCATAGCCTTCTTGGAGGAGGTCGCCATTAACCCCAGCATAGAGCCGCCAGAACTTACACAGGACTGGGGAAACAGATTATTGGAAGGCACAAACAGCACCTTGTGAGTACCAGGACCCAGGAGAAAGGAGCAGGGACCCCACAAGAGACTGACCCAGACTTGCCTGTGAGTGTCCAGGAGTCTCGGGCAGAGGCGTGGGTCGGCGGGGGCCTGATGCAGGGTTGGGGGCAGTGAGTATAGCAGTGAGTGCATGGGGCATTTTGAAGGAGGTTGCCATTGTCTTCATTACCTCCACCGCAGTTTGAAAGAGAAGGTTGCTCAGTCGTGTCCGACTCTTTGCGACCCCATGGACTGCAGCACACCAGGCCTCCCTGTCCATCACCAACTCCCGGAGTTTACTCAAACTCATGTCCATCAAGTCAGTGATGCCATCCAACCATCTCATCCTCTGTCATCCCCTTCTCCTCCCACCTTCAATCTTTCCCAGCATCAGGGTCTTTTCAAATGAGTCAGTTCTAGTTTGGCCCCAGGTAGCTCAGTGGGTAAATCATCTGCCTGCAATGCAGGAGACCCAGGTTCGATTCCTGGGTCAGGAAGATCCCCTGGAGAAGGAAATGGCAGCCCATTCCAGAATTCTTGTCTGTAGAATCCATGAACAAAGGAGCCTGGCAAGCTACAGTCCACAGGATCTCGAGAGTCGGACACGACTTATCGACTAAACCAACCAAATAACAGGAAGGGAACACAGCTCCACCCATCTTCAGAAAATTGGATTAAAGATTTACTGAGCATGTCCCTGCCCATCAGAACAAGACCCAGTTTCCCCTTCAGTCAGTCTCTCAGGAAGCTTCCATAAGGCTCTTATCCTTCTCCATCAGAGGGCAGACAGACTGAAAACCACAGTCACAGAAAACTAACCAATCTGATCACATGGACCACAACCTTGTCTAACTCAGTGAAACTATGAGCCATGCCATGTAGGGCCACCCAAGATATATGGGTCATGGTGGAGAGTTCTGACAGAATGAGGTCCACTGGAAAAGGGAGTGGCAAACCACTTCAGTATTCTTGCCTTGAGAACCCCATGAAGAGTATGAAAAGGCAAAATGATAGGACACTGAAAGAGGAACTCCCCAAGTTGGTAGGTGCCCAATATGCTACTGGAAATCAGTGGAGAAGTAACTCCAGAAAGAATGAAGGGATGGAGCCTAAGCAACAACAACATCCAGTTGTGGATGTGACTGGTGATGGAAGTAAAGTCCTATGCTATAAAAAGCAATATTGTATGGGAACCTGGAATGTTAGGTCCATGAATCAAGGCAAATTGAAAGTGGTCAAACAAGAGATGGCATCAACATTTTAGGAATCAGTGAACTAAAATGGACTGGAATGTGTGAATTTAACTCAGATGACCATTATATCTACTACTGTGGGCAAGAATCACTTAGAAGAAATGGAGTAGCCATCGTAGTCAACAAAAGAGTCTGAAATGCAGTACTTGGCTGCAATCTCAAAAACGACAGAATGATACCTGTTCATTTCCAAAGCAAACCACTCAGTATCACAGTAATCCAAGTCTATGCCCCAACCAGTAACGCTGAAGAAGTTGAAGTTGAACAGTTCTATGAAGACCTAAAAGACCTTCTAGAACTAACACCCCAAAACGATATCCTTTTCATCATAGGGGACTAGAATGCAAAAGTAGGAAGTCAAGAGATACCTGGAGTAACAGACAAATTTGGCCTTGGACTGTAGAATGAAGCAGGGAAAAGGCTAATAGAGTTTTGCCAAGAGCACGCACAGGTCATAGCAAACACCCTTTTCCAACAACACAAGAGAAGACTCTACACATGGACATCACCAGATGGTCAATACAGAAATCAGATTGCTTATATTCTTTGCAGCCAAAGATGGAGACGCTCTATACAGTCAGCAAAAACAAGCCCAGGAGCTGACTGTGACTCAGATCATGAACTCCTTATTGCCAAATTCAGACTGAAATTGAAGAAAGTAGGGAAAACCATTAGGCCATTCAGGTATGACCTAAATCAAATCCCTTATGATTATACAGTGGAAGTGAGAAATAGATTTAAGGGACTAGATCTGATAGATAGAGTGCTGATGAACTATGGACCAAGGTTGGTGACATTGTGCAGGAGATAGTGATCAAGACCATCCCCAAGAAAAAGAAATGCAAAAAGGCAAAATGGTTGTCTGAGGAGGACTTACAAATAGCTGTGAAAACAAGAGAAGCAAAAAGCAAAGGAGAAAAGGAAAAACATACCAATTCGAATGCAGAGTTCCAAAGAATAGCAAGGAGAGATAAGAAAGCCTTCCTCAGTGATCAATGCAAAGAAATAGAGGAAAACAATAGAATGGAAAAGACTAGAGATCTCTTCAAGAAAATTAGAGATGCCAAGGAAACATTTCATGCAAAGATGGGCTCAATAAAGGACAGAAATGGTATGGACCTAACAGAAGCAGAAGATAGTAAGAAGAGGTGGCAGGAATACAAAAAAGATCTTAACAACCCAGATAATCACGATGGTGTCACCGCTCACCTAGAGCCAGACATCTGGAATGTGAAGTCAAGTGGGTCTTAGGAAGCATCACTACAAACAAAGCTGGTGGAGGTGATAGAATTGCAGTTGAGCTATTTCAAATCCTACAAGATGATGCTATGAAAGTGCTACACTCAGTATGCCAGCAATTTTGGAAAACTCAGCAGTGGCCACAGCACTGGAAAAGGTCTGTTTTCATTCCAGTCCCAAAGGCAATGCCAAAGAATGCTCAAACTACCACATAGTTGCCCTCATCTCACACTCTAGCAAAGTAATGCTCAAAATTCTCCAGGCCAGGCTTCAACAGTACATGAACCGTGAACTTCCAGATGTTCAAGCTGGATTTAGAAAAGGCAGAGGAAACAGATCAAATTGCTAACATCTGTTAGATCGTTGAAAAAGCAAGAGAGTTCCAGAAAAAAATCTACTTCTGTTTTATTGACTATGTCAAAGCCTTTGACTGTGTGGGTCACAACAAACTGTGGAAAATTCTTCAAGAGAAGGGAGACCAGACCACCTGACCTGCCTCTTGAGAAATCTGTATGCAGGTCAGGAAGCAACAGTTAGAACTGGACATGGAACAACAGACTGATTCCAAATCGGAAAAGAAGTACATCAAGGCTGGATATTGTCACCCTGCTTATTTAACTTATATGCAGAGTACATCATGAGAAACACTGGGCTGGATGAAGCTCAAGCTGGAATCAAGATTGCTGGGAGAAATATCAATAACCTCAGATATGCAGATGACACCACCCTTATGGCAGAAAGCAAAGAAGAACAAAAGAGCCTCTTGATGAAGGAGAGTGAAAAAGTTGGCTTAAAATTCAACATTCAGAAAACTATGGGACCTTGGCATCTGGTCCCATCACTTCATGGCAAATAGATGGGGAAGCAAGGGAAACAGTGACAGACTTTATTTTTGGGGGCTCCAAAATCACTGTAAATGGTGACTTCAGCCATGAAATTAAAAGATACTCCTTGGGAGAAAAGTTGTGACCGACCTAGACAGTATATTAAAAAGCAGAGACATTACTTTGCCAATAAATGTCCATCAAAGCTATGGTTTTTCCAGCAGTCATGTATAGATGTGAGAGTTGGACTGCAAAGAAAGCTGAGCACCGAAGAATTGATGCTTTTAAACTGTGGTGTTGGAAAAGACTCTTGAGAAGAGGATTGCAAGGAGGTCCAACCATTTCCATCCTGAAGGAAATCAGTCCTGAATATTCACTGTAAGAACTGATGCTGAAGCTGAAACTCCAATACTCTGGCCATCTGATGTGAAGAACTGACTCATTTGAAGAGACCCTTATGCCAGGAAAGATTGAAGGCAGGAGGAGAAGGGGACAACAGAGGATGAGATGGTTGGATGGCATCACTGACTCGATGGACATGAGTTTGAGTAAACTCCAGGAGTTGGTGATGGACAGGGAAGCCTGGTGCTACACTCAGTATGCCAGCTCAGTATGCCTGGTGCTACAGTCCATGGGGTCGCAAAGAGCTGGACACAACTGAGTGACTGAACTGAACTGAAACCCCCGCCCATAGCCTCGAGGATCCCTGTGGGAAACTTGTGTGCCCTGTGGGAGGAAGATCTCTTCTGAGGTGGACAGAGAGATAGGTGATAGGTAGATAGATATGGGTGCTTGCTAAGTCGCTTCAGTCATGTCCAACTCTTTGAGAATCTATGGACTGTAGCCTGCCAGGCTTCTCTGTCCATGGGATTCTTCAGGACGGAATACTGGAGTAGGTTGCTGTTTCCTCCTCCTGGGGATCTTCCCCAACCAGGGATCGAGCCTGTGTCTCATGTCTCCTGCATTGGCGGGGCCACCTGGGAAGTCTAGCTAGATAGATATAGATAGATGGTAGTTAGCTAGATAATCTGACAAGTTTCTTCCTCCCTTAACCCTTCCCAAGGCACTCTCATAGGCTGCTGACAGGTGTGCTGGTTAAGCCTCTATGGAGTGCGCTTTTGCCAAGTGGAAGTAAGAATGAAAGTTGCTCAGTCATTTCCAACTCTGCAACCACATCAACTATACAGTCCGTGGAATTCCCCAGGCCCGAATACTGGAGTGGGTAGCCATTCCCTTCTCCAGGGGATCTTTCCAATGCATGGATCAAACCCAGGTCTCACGTATTGCAGGAGGATTCTTTACCACTGAGCCACAAGGGAAGCCCTACTTTTGCCAAGAGCTATCCAGATGACAAGTGTGCATACCCTCTGACTCAGCAGTTCCACTTCTAAGAATTTATCCTGTATATCCTGAAATTGTGAATGTAAGATATAATTTACCACAGTCAGTAATGATTGTAAAAGCAAGAGGTTGGGAATACCCTAAAACATCCATCAGCAGGGGATTGGTTAAACAGATTGTGAACACCTATACAATGCTACAAAAACAGAGCTGCTGCAGTACTATTTCTAAAGCATGTTGTTAAGTGGAAAAGGAAGGAAGATGTATAGGAGGCTACAGAGTGTACTACTGTTAGTGGAAATGGGGGGAATATGTCCATGCATTTGCTCGCGTGTGCGCAGAAAGTTTGGAAGGACACACAAACGAGGGCTGGCTGCCGCTAGGGGGAGCTCGGTGGCTTCGGGAGGATGGTGGAGGCCGCCGCACGCTACATCCCTTCCTACCTTTGGAATCCTGAAGGACACGAACGCCCTGACAGTGCAAAAAATAAAGATGCTAAGTCTCTGCCTGCCCTTCCCCACACACCTTGCAGGTGAGCTGCAGTGCCAGCAGGCTGCCTGGCGACGGACAGAGAGACACAGGAGCCACGTCCCTGCAGGAGCCCCCCTCCTACCCTCCGGTTCAGGTCATCCAGGCCCGCGTGTCCTCCAGCAGCTCCTCCCAGGTTTCTTCCATCAACTCGGACCTCGAGGTACGTGCTGGGTCTGCTGGTGGGTGTGCGCGTCCTCCTTCACCTGGGCTTGCCCGTGCCTCCCTGGTACCTGCATCTCTCCGCTCCTCCACACCAACCTCGTGCCTGCTGAATAGTGAATAAGCATCTTCCGAGGACTTTCCTGCACAGTCCGTGCTGGGGAGGACTTTCTGTGGTTAGATGAGTCGGGGAAGCACTGCACACTGAGTCAATGGAAACAGTCATGATTTAGAGAAATAAATGCTGAATGACAAACTTTTTAAAGAGGCTCCGTGGTTCCCAAACCCATTTGACCAGGGAAGCCTTTCTTCCCCCAAAGGAGCACCAGCTGCTCCCTGTGGTGCTATCATGTTGATACACGGAGGCCCTTGGTGGGCATCCTGCCTGGCACTTTCATAAGCTTTGCCTCATTGTGAATTTTTGGATCTGTGAAGAAGACACATCACATTCTGTGATACAGAAATGGGTATAACTCTCAGGTCTGTGGTCCTGTCCCTCTCAGCCCCACAAGCTGTGGCTCCCAGCCCTGGTCAGAAGGAAGTTTCCCTTTGCAGCCAGTGAGAACAAGGAGAGCATCGTGGACAGGTGGTGTCAGTGGGGGGCACCTTCGTTCTGGGTTGGTTGGGTTCTCCCACTCTTTTGATGTTTAAATACCTTTTTATGACTTGATGATAATAGGAAGTGGTTAGTTGGTGCTGAGGTTTTGGTTTTGGTCGTAGTGGCCTTACTTGGCAAAGTAATGAGCCGGAGGTCCTGAGTCAGTCCCCCATACTTGCTGAACTCACAGTGAACCTTGAAATCTGAAAGACTTAGAGCCTGTGATTTTCAGGGGTTAAGTCCTGATCCTGTGGCGTGGGCTCCAGGCCGTGCACACCTGCCTGGGCCTTGTGCCCTTCCTTGCCCTAACCTACATGTCCTCCCTGGCCATGGACTGCTCCCTCGTCCCCAGGATTCTGGGTCTTTCTTCCTGGGTCTTCTCTGGCCCAGTTTCCACGTGTCAGAATCATACCCAGATGCCACCTACTCACACCCCCCGCCCCCAGGGATTAGAGCCTCCTTCTCTGGGGTGCCCACAGCGCATACATCTCTTATATCCCTGCTGTTGTGTGCCGTGTGGCCTGGGGGGCTGCAGGGACCTGCCTCCCCCGCCAGGCTGTGCACTAGCTTTTAGGTCTGGAGGGCTGGGCTGCCCTCATCTTTATCTCTCAGTCCTGGAACAAACACAGCTGGTCCCTGAGAGCTTGAGTTTTGAGGGAGAGATTCTATTTCAGACCAGGGACCATTCAGGGTCTGTGTATCCCAAAGTCCTGCATTCGATGCTGTTTGTTTCTTGGGTTTGATCTCAGAATGGGCAAGACACCCAAGGTGCCTGGCTTGGCGGCTGGAAGCCAGCAGTCCAGGCTGAGTCCAAGGCTCCAAGGGGAGAGGAGCCTGAGTACAGAGTGTGTTCAGTGAGGGGAAGGGACAGCGGGGTTGGTGAGACGGGGAGGTGGAGGAGGGAGGGAGAGGGTAGGAAGCTACACTCACTCTCACTCTGTGGAAACCCTAACTGAGGTCAGGATTGGACCGTGACCTTGAAAAGTTTAGAAGTTTGTCTCTGTGACTGTTTTGGGCCATTTCTGTGTTTTCCAGCCCTTTTCCTTCCTCTCCTCTATTCTCTCTCTTTTTAGACTTTTATTTGCTTAACTACGTAAATCCCAAGGGGATGGGATTACACTCATAAGTGAGGCAAGTGGAAATGAGTACCTTTGCCCTTGTTAAATAAGAAATATATTTTTAGAAGCTCAGCTGCCCCACCCTCCTGAACCCCTGCCTTCCCCCAGCGCAGTCCTCCTACTTCATTACCTGAAACGCCCATACACGACACATGGCGAAGTGCTGAATAGCTGGGAGGATCACTAGGCATAGACACTGCGGGCCAGACGGGATTATGAATCTCCCAGGACAGGCTGCTGAATATGCGAGCAGGGGACAGGGTAGCTTGTCAGATGTGTGACCCTTTGGGTCTTCCGGTAATCTGTATGCTCTCTTCTTAAAAGTAAGATGTGTTTATTGTAGAAATTTTGAAAGATGTTCAGTTCAGTTCGGGCACTCACTCGTGTCCGATTCTTTGCGACCACATGGACTGCAGCACTGCAGGCCTCCCTGTCCATCACGAACTCCCGGAGCTTACTCAAACTCATGTCCATGGAGTCAGTGATGCCATCCAGCCATCTGATCCTCTGTCGTCCTCTTCTCGTCCTGCCTTCACTCTTTCCTGGCATAAGGGTCTCTTCAAATGAGTCAGTTCTTCGCATCAGATGGCCAAAGTATTGGAGTTGCAGCTTCCATATCAGTCCTTGAACACCCAGGACTGATCTCCTTTAGAATGGACTGGTTGGATCTCCTTGCAGTCCAAGGGACTCTCGAGAGTCTTCTCCAACACCACAGTTCAAAAGCATCAATTCTTCAGCGCTCAGCTTTCTTTATAGTCCAACTCTCACATCCATACATGACTACTGGAAAAACCGTAGGTTTGACTAGATGGACCTTTGTTGACAAAGTAATGTTTCTACTTTTTAATGTTTCTGCTTTTTAATATGCTATCTAAGTTGGTCATAGCTTTTCTTCCAAGGAGCAAGTGTCTTAATTTCATGGCTGCAGTCACCATTTGCAGTGATTTTGAAGCCCCCCAAAATAAAGTCTGCCACTGTTTCCACTGTTTCCCCATCTATTGGCCATAAAGTGATGGGACCGGATGCCATGATCTTAGTTTTCTGAATGTTGAGTTTTAAGCCAACTTTTTCACTCTCCTCTGTCACTTTCATCAAGAGGCTCTTTAGTTCTTCTTTGCTTTCTGCCATAAAGGTGGTGTCATCTGCATATCTGAGGTTATTGATATTTCTCCCGACAGTCTTGATTCCAGCCTGTGCCTCATCCAGCCCAGCGTTTCTCATGATGTGCTCTGCAAATACGTTAAATAACCAGAGTAACAAACGATACACAGCCTTGACGTACTCCTTTTCTAATTTGGAACCAGTCTATTGTTCCATGTCCAGTTCTATCAGTTGCTTCTTGACCTGCATACAGATTTCTCAGGAGACAGGTAAGGTGGTCTGGTCTCCCATCTCTTGAAGAATTTTCCACAGTTTGTTGTGACCCACACAGTCAAAGGCTTTGGCATAGTCAGTAAAACAGAAGTAGATGTTTTTCTGGAACTCTCTTGCTTTTTTGATGATCCAACAGATGTTGTCAATTTGATCTCTGTTTCCTCTGCCTTTTCTAAATCCAGCTTGAACATCTGGAAGTTCACGGTTCATGTACTGCTGAAGCCTGGCTTGGAGAATTTTGAGCATTACTTTGCTAGCGTGTGAGATGAGTACAATTGTGTGATAGTTTGTGCATTCTTTGGCATTGCCTTTCTTTGGGATTGGAATGAAAACAGACCTTTTCCAGTCCTGTGGCCGCTGCTGAGTTTTCCAAATTTGGAAGGTGTAATGATGAAAATTAAGCTGTAAGCCTTTCAATCAAACAGCAGCAGCTCAGCGTGGTGGGACAGGGTGGTCTCCTTGGCTTTTCAGAGCAGTATTTCTTAAAGATCCTGGATCCTTGATGGTGAAGGGGAGCAAGAGGGTGTTTTACTTGATGAGTGTGATGCCGCATTCACCCACCTGTTCCGTCACTCACTCGTTCAGCAAGCATGTTCTGAGGGGGGCGGGATTTGAAAGCAAACCTTCTGAGGACAGGTGAGCCGGCCTGCCCCACCTCACCGGTTGGGGGCCCTTGGTAGATTGGCCACAGCCTGACTGTGACCTTGCTCCTCCAGACCACACACCAAAGGGACTGAGGCCTGCGGTCAGATGCTGGGCCCCAGGTCACCACTTCCTCTGGTTTGCAGCCTCTCTTGCTCCCGGCATTGCACAGTTCAAATGTTTTGTAATGCTGGGCTGCAGCACCCGGGGCATCTGTCTCTACTCTCTGGCCACAGTGGGCATCCGCTGCCTTGACCTCCTCTTATTGTCTTTGTCTATTGCCAACCAGCTGGGCTTCCGCCTCCCGTACAGAAAGGAGCATTTGCGCACTCCCAGCTAAGGTGATGTGTTTACCTCCTGTGTGGGCTTTGGCCTTTACAGTTTTGTGACTTAACTCTCAGAGGGTGGCTTTGTGGCTTTGGGGCACACACTGAGGGATTTGAAGACCCACTTCCTGCCATACTGGGGGAGGTAGAGAGAAGAATGGCCCCTCAATACAACATACACTGTATCCACATCACTCAGCTCACGAAGCATTTTAAGACCATTGCTCACAGTGACTGAGGTTGTGTCATGAGCCACACATGGTGTGTTCTCTACTTCACAAACACTGTTTGGTATAATCCTTCTAACAGCCCGAGGCAAAGACCTTTAAATATTTGTTTCCCAGAAGAGAAAACTGAGATTAAGTGAGTTTAAGTAACATGCCCAAGAAAACATCATCACCATCATCACAGTTATAATTCACAGACCTGGGAATCTGAACCTGGCTCAGAAGTCTGGCTCAGAAACCCTGTCGTTACCCACTACACCCCGCTGCCTCAGCAGGAGCTCCCCAGGGAGGGAGGCAGGACTCTCCACAGGACTCCTCCGCTCACCTGTGCTCTGCCTTTGTTCTCAGGCAAGGCCCTGTCTAGCAGACAGGATAAAACATTGGGATTTATAAGGAATTTCAGTGATGCAGAACACACAAGAGAAGGGAGGGATCAGACAGATAAGATGTGGAAACTTGCCTGAAGGGAGAACTGGGTTATTTTCACTGATCCTCAAAGTGTGCACCAGCTGGGCTGGTCAAAAGTGTGCACCAGCTGGGCTGGTCAGGGCACTGGATGAGTGTGACTCGTGACTCTGTGGAGAGGTCATTTGTGTGGGCTGCCTGGATTTCTGCATGTCTCCCGAAGAGAGGGCACATTCCACAGGGACGGTGCCCACTCACTCCCTCGGCCATTAAACCCGAGGTAGCCCTACTCCTAGCACAGCTGTCCGAGGGCATCCTGCGCACCTGTGGAGGAGGGGTCAGCAGCCGCAGTGGTGGGGGGCTGGGCCCACAGGGAGCAGGACTTTGCAGCCAGCCTCCTCACTTGCCAGGACAGTGGCCAGCCCCTGCTTCATGAGTGCAGGGTCGCCCTCGTGTTGAGACTCCTCTTGTGCCTTTAAAGGCTTTCCCCCGCTAGCCTCTGGGATGCAAGAAAGGACTGAATCGCTCTTGGTGAGGAAGGAGCACTTAGTCATTTTTTTCCCTTCTGTGCTTCCGAGCAATGCTGTCGACCTGGTGTAAGAAGCTTTGGAGGAATTCTGCGGAGGAATTCTGCAGCGGATTTCTGTAGGAATTCTGTTTCTGTCAATGAAAGAAAGTCTGCATGTTGAGAATGACTGGCTGGAGCTGGCACAGTGTGTGTGTGTGTGTGTGTGTGTGTGTGTGTGTCTGTGTCTGTGTGTCTGTGTCTGTGTGTGTCTGTGTGTGTGTACAGAGCCAACACCAGATATCAGATTGCTGTCTGAAGAGGCTCCAGTCCCAGCCCCTGTGTCTTGCTAATTCTGTGCCTGAGGCTCTTGACAACCTTGACAACAAGCACTGCTTGTTCCAGACCCTGCTTCCAGCACCCGCAGGTCAGGACAGAGGCCTCTGATATTTGTCCTTCTTAAAGCCACATCATTCTTCTAAGGAAAAAACAATTAGTTAAAAAAAAGAATACACACACATCATCCCTGGTGGCTCAGACAGTAAAGAATCTGGCTGCAGTGTGGGAGACCTGGGTTCGACCCCCAGGTTGGGAAGATCCTCTGGAGAAGGGCATGACAACCCCCTGCAGTATTCTTGCCTGGAGAATCCCATGGACAGAGGAGCCTGGCAGGCTACAGTCCATGGGTTCATAAAGAGTCAAATACAACTGAGAGACTAACACGCCCACATACACTAACTCTAAAAGTCCTAGTTTCAAAAGAAAATACATATAAGTATGAAGAAAGAGGCCAGAACATTCCAATAGGCCCCAAAGGCTAGAAATCAAGTTTCAGGGTGTGGTATCTGCCCTGCCCAGATCTGTGTGCTCCTATGTGCCCTGTAGCCAAGAGAGATGGTATGTCTGGAAGTGTGTGTAGAGTCAGCCAGTTCCCCTGGGGATGAGGAGAGACTCTCTACTGGGCCCCGAGGGCAGCAGGGCTGAGCAGAAGAGAGGGCGCTGAGCAGGGACGGGACTTGTTAGGCTCTCACCTGCCTGGTGGCCATACTTTTCTGCACTGGACTCCTTGGGTTTGAGTTTCTCCCTTTGTAAACAGGAATCAGGAGACCTGCCCTGCCTACGTGACAGAGATTGTGAGGATCAAATGGGGGTGCTGCTGGGGCTCTGCAAACCTGTTGATGGTTCTAGATGCAGTGCGGTGGACAGCAGGCTGCAGGTGGGCTGGACACCCACGCTGGCCCTGGGTCCCTGCGCCAGGCAGTGCTGTTCGTTTTTCTGAACTTGCTCTGTAAGTGAAGATAATGAGTTCAGGGAGCTGGTGAGGCTGACAAAGCACCGTTCCCACAGATACTCAGCTGTGGACCAGGTTATCTTTCAGGCCCCATTTAGCAAGTGACTCTAGGTGTGAAGGTGTATGGCTGGGGGAGGCAGGCGGAGGTTAGTCACACTGAGTCAGTCCTTTGGTTCTGAGCAGCACATGAATAGCAAAATTTCTTCCAAAACCCCCACAAATATACAATGTTATATGTCAGCTATATCTCATATTTTAAAGAGTAAAAAAAAAATTTTAAAGAATCAGGAATAGGAACCAAGGTTGCTAGGGCCAAGGTTGCCTGGTGGTCCTAGAGTTTGGCTTAAATACAGTATTTGTAAATCCCTGTGACTGGAGTAGAAAGGGCCCTTTTCCCAACCCCTGCTGCCCACCGTTGTGATACATATGGCTTCTCCATCTCGACCCTTTATGCCAACCTTGGCATGTCCCTGCATTGAAACTGTCATCTTTATTAAGGAAACCAGCCCTCCGTGGGTCAGAACTCCTCCTTCACTGGTCCAGGTCACCAGGGGCCTTGCACATAGCACTCCATGGCTTGTGACCCATTTTGCTATCTCACATCCCATTTTACTCACTACAGACCATGAAGGAAGAGCCGAGTAAAAAGTTTGAGCTGGTCAGTTCAGTCGTTCAGTCATGTCTGACTCTTTGCAACGCCAGGCTTCCCTGTACATCACCAACTCCCAGAGCTTGCTCAAACTCATGTCCATTGAGTCGGTGATGCCATCCAACCATCTCATCCTCTGTTGTCCCCTTCTCCTCCTGCCTTCAATCTTTCCCAGTATCAGAGTCTTTTCCAGTGAGTCAGTTCTTCTCATGAGGTGGCCAAAATATTAGAGTTTCAGCTTCAATATCAGTCCTTCCAATGAATATTCAGGACTGATTTCCTTTAGGATGGATGGACTGGTTGGATCTTCTTGCAGTCCAAGGGACTCTCAAGAGTCTTCTCCAACACCACAGTTTAAAAGCATCAATTCTACTGCGCTCAGCTTTCTTTATAGTCCAACTCTCACATCCATGCATGACCACTGGAAAAACCATAGCTTTGACTAGATGGATCTTTGTTGACAAAGTAATGTGTCTGCTTTTTAATATGCTGTCTAGGTTGGTCATAGCTTTTCTTCCAAGGAGCAAGTGTCTTAATTTCACGGCTGAAGTCACCACCTGCAGTGATTTTGGAACCCCCCAGAATAAAGTCTGTCACTGTTTCCACTGTTTCCCCATCTATTTTCCATGAAGTGATGGGACCAGATGCCATGATCTTAGTTTTCTGAATGTTGAGTTTTAAGCCAACTTTTTCACTCTCCTTCATCAAGAGGCTCTTTTGTTCTTCTTTGCTTTCTTCCATAAGGGTGGTGTCATCTGTATATCTGAAGTTATTGATATTTCTCCCGGCAGTCTTGATTCCAGCTTGACCTTCATCCAGCCCAGCGTTTCTCATGATGTACTCTGCCTATAAGTTACATAAGCAGGGTGACAATACACAGCCTTGACATACTCCTTCCCTAATTTGGAACCCATTTGTTGTTCCATGTCCAGTTCTAAATGTTGCTTCCTGATCTGCATACAGATTTCTCAGGAGGCAGGTCAGGTGGTCTGGTCTTCCCATCTCTTGAAGAATTTTCTACAGTTTGTTGTGATCCACGCAGTCAAAGGCTTTGACATAGTCAGTAAAACAGAAGTAGATGTTTTTCTGGAACTCTCTTGCTTTTTTGATGATCTAACAGATGTTGTCAATTTGATCTCTGGTTTCTCTGCCTTTTCTAAATCCAGCTTGAACATGTGGAAGTTCATGGTTCATGTACTGTTGAAGCCTGACTTAGAGAAATTTGAGCATTACTTTGCTAGTGCGTGAGATGAGTGCAATTGGGCAGTAGTTTGAGCATTCTTTGACACTGCCTTTCTTTGGGATTGAAATGAAAATTGACCTTTTTCAGTCCTGTGGCCACTGCTGAGTTTTCCCAATCTGCTGGCATATTAAGTGCAGCACTTTCACAGCATCATCTTTTAGGATTTGAAATAGCTCAACTGGAATTCCATCACCTCACCAGCTTTGTTCGTAGTGATGCTTCCTAAGACACACTTGACATTGCATTCCAGGATGTCTGACTCTAGGTGAGTGATCACACCATCGTGATTATCTGGGTCATGAAGATCTTTTTTGTACAGTTCTTCTGTGTATTCTTGCCACCTCTTCTTAATATCTTCTGCTTCTGTTAGGTCCATACCATATCTGTCCTTTATTGTGCCCATCATTACATGAAATGTTCCCTTGGTATCTCTAGTTTTCTTGAAGAGATCTCTAATTTTTCCCATTCTATTGTTTTCCTCTATTTCTTTGCATTGATCACCAAGGAAGGCTTTCTTATCTCTCCTTGCTATTCGTTGGAACTCTGCATTCAAATGGGTATAATTTTCCTTTTCTCCTTTACCTTTCGTTTCTCTTCTTTTCTCAGGTGTTTGTAAGGCCTCCTCAGGCAGCCATTTTTGCCTTTTTGCATTTCTTTTTCTTGGAGGTGGTCTTGATCACTCCACAGTGTCACGAACCTCCATCCATAGTTCTTCAGACACTCTATCTACCAGAGCTAATCCCTTGAGTCTGTTTGTCACTTCCGCTGTATAACCATAAGGCAGAGAGGTAGAGAGCTGGTAGAGATAGGGAAAGAATGTATGAGAGCGGAAACCATGTTTGATCCCAAGTTAAGTGCTACAGAACTGCTTAATTAACTAAAAAAAATAGGAAGGATGAGATACTGAAGTGCACGGTGGAAATCTACTTAATGAAATCTAAGACTGAACTGTAGCTGGTGTGTATCTGGCCAGTCTCAAAACTTTATGTTCAGAAAAACAAAAAAAGCCTTTATAACGGGTCCTGAGCCCAGCAGCATCTCACCACCCGAGTCCTGGGGAGGTCTCTTCTCCCTAAATATAAGGAGGGTGTTGTACAGATGGCCTCTGGGGGCCCATTCAGCTGCCAGTCTGGAAAGTGACTCTCTTCAGTGGCAGAGATACGCCTCAGAGTCTTCAGGAACAAAGAAGTTAGCGCATGACTTGGGGGCAGGTTTCAGAACACCAAAAGTGTACTTTTAGCAATGAGGTGAATTGAAATACTGTGTGCTGTGGTTCACGAAAGTGATGGAATTGTGGTCCTAAAGACAATTTAAGGGTGTATAGAAATGCTTATTCTGTGTTAAGAGAGAAAAGCAATTTGCATAATTTGATTTTTGCGTGTGTGTTTCAGAGGGCTGTTCCTTCATTAAATCATAAAGGCTCTCTTTCAGGGATAGAATTACATGCAGTCTTCAGTTTGGTTGTTTAAAAAGTTTCTATACAAAAATGAACAAATGTTGCTCCTGAAACAGGGAAAAGACTACAAAAATGTTAGTTATTTTCGCTTTTTTTCCTAAGGGGTGGAGAGAGACCTCAGTTACAAAGATTTGGATTAATCATATTTCTTAGGGACAGTCTCATCTACTACTTCCACTAGAGGGCACTCTTCTGAAATTTTAGGTTGCTGAAGATTTTGGAAAGGCGGTTTCAGGGTTTCATTTCAAACCTAGTTGGAGGACTCCAGCTTCTTTATTTGTTTGCTTACTTGTTTGCTTGTCTTTAAATACACTTTTTCTTTGGGAATAATTTTAGATTTACAGAAAAGTTACAAAGGTAGTGCAGAGCGTTCTTATTTACCTTCACTCAATTCCTCCTAAGATTAACACATTGCAGCACCATGCTACATGTGTCAGAACTGAGAAATTAACATTATTCCGGTAGTACATTGCTGTTACCTAAAGTACAGACTTTATTTGAATTACACCAGTTTTTCCATTAAAATGCTTATTCTGTTCCAGAATATAATCCAGTATATCACACTGAATTTAGTAATTTTTTTAAAACAAACTACAAAACTCACTGTGGCAATCACACATCACCAATTATACTTTACATGAACATGTGTATTTTCTAAAGAAAGATGAAGGTTACCATTCTTTCTTTCACCTCTCGTTTTATTTCCATTACGTTTGCAGAAGTTATGTAACTTTTTCAATCCCTATGTTGTCATCAACATTTCCGTCCTTTGCACTGTATGAGGAACCATCATTTTTAGTAATTTCGTATCTTCTCCAATTAATCTTTTTTTTTTTTTCAGTTTATGTTCCCTCCAGTAGGATGTCATTAAAAAATCAATGCTGTGGAATTATAACAACTTTGTTAGGTGTAATAATGGCATTGTGCTTAGGATTTTTTTAAAGTCCTTATCTATAAGATAATACTGAAGTATTTACAGATGACATTATTTACTTTAAAATACTTAAGCCAATGAAAGCTTGGCGGAGCAAGAACAAATGAAGGAGGGTGTGTCCATGGGTGTTATTGTTTTACTTTTGTGTATGATTGAAAATCTTATAATTAAAGAGTTGTTCAAAAGAAAAAGGCGTGGCACAGCTGAAGTCAGCGGTGACTCAAGTTTTTGAAGTACATTCTGTCCTCCTGCAAAAAACGGGAAGGGCTTCATGGGGGAGGATGGGAAGGCGGGAGAAGAGGGAGGAACTGGGGAGAAGACTGTCAGGCTTCCTTTTGCCTCACCCACCCCATATTCTGCCCTCTCTCCTGCTGGGGCCACCACATCCTGCCCAGGGAGGGACAGGGAGCTTGTGTGGGGGCACGGACCAAGAACCCAGCTTTGGTGCCCCTTCTCTGCCCTCCTCAGAGTCAAGATGGGGTCTCTGCCCTTTGCCCCGGGGCCTACCAGGTGCCCTGGGTGTGAGCTTGAGGCAGAGCTCTGCCAGCACAGCCTGGGCCACCTCTCTGCCTGCTCCGCCCCTTCCTCCACCTCTGGCCCAGAGTGGAACTCCACCCGCAACCCCCCACCCCCACACACACATAGCTGAGCCCCATCTCTGGGCTAGCAGTTATCAGCAGACAAATAGAGGGGTTCAATAAAGTTTTTATAATCTTAATTCAGATAACACAGCTACACACACACACACACACACACACAAACACACATGTCCTGGGCACTGCAGGAGGTGCCAGAGGAATGAGAGCAGATGGCAAAGTTACCCTTTAAGAACCTGAATCAGATATATTTGAGGTTTGGGGTGGAACCAACTGTACAGTAAAGGCTGATTAAAAATGAATCTTGGGTGGTAGCAAATACCCTGGAGTTTCAAAGTGAAGATTTTATTTGCATCTCTTTTTCTTAGTTTTATGGTTTCGAGTTGACTCATCTCAGCCATGTGGTTAATAAATGGAATCTTCATTGTTATGTCTAATAATAATAAATCCTAATAATAGTAATTTAAAATCTGTATAGATGATAATCTTTTTCAAGCCCTTCATAATTATCACAATTATCCTAGTGACCATTTAACTAAATTGGAGCCGCTAGTAGCTGCTGCCTTCTTGCTTGCTGAAGTCAGCTGTTCCTTTGCCTCCAGCCCAATGCAGGGCCAGGCTTCTGGCTCAAGGAGCTGATGGGCTGGCGCTGATCTCTGCTCTGCTCCGTGATGGTGGCAAACTCTATTCAACACTTTTTTTCTTTATCTCTTTTTATTCTGCAGCAGAAGTATTGGGAAGCCCTAATCTTGGAGCAGGTATGGACAATTGTGCTCTCTCTTTACTCCAGAAGGGACTTCCTGTGGCTTGATTTCAGTTCCTGTTTTTGTGAGCCCCTCTTAGATGGCTGGGCCCCTGCCAAATTCCTCTAGGGGAAAAAAATCTGAAAATAAGAGGAGAGTCTGAAAGTTGAGGTTCTTTCCAGGCTCTTTCAGTTCAGAGTTCTTTCTGCTTTGTCCAAACCATCTAGTGGGGATTCAGAGAAGATGCATGACCCAAGGAAGAAATGTGCTTGGAACAAAAGTCTCTGAACAGGAGGAAGCCCAGCAGCTCCCTAGTGGCAATGGTGCTGGGAGTGACTGAGAGAGCATAGATCAACATTCCCCCATGTTGTCACTTGGAGACCTTGGCCAGCTGGCTCCTGTCTCCCTGCCATCCTCAACTCCAAGTGACAAACGAGCACATGATTCATGACAGCCACCTGTGCCTGTCACCTCCCAGGATTTTTTTTGTTTTTATGATCAGAGAGTAGATTATCTTCTGCTCAAATTCTCTGCATGCCTGGATTCCAGCGATGTTTTTATTACTTAAAATGACATTTAAAAACACATTATTTGGGGAATTCAGAAGGAAGAGATTTAAAACATTTTTGAAGGTTTTAACCCAGTTTAAAGAGTGCCTCATCAGAGTTTCTGTTTCCTGGCAGCTGAACTGGTCAGGAGTAGCAAGGATAACTCTTAAGAAGACATTTTAGGAGCTGGAGCAGTGGTTCTGATACATCAGGGTGGCTAAGAATCACCCTAGGAGCTTGTTCAAATGCCAAGCCTTAGATCCCAAGCTACAGATGGGGTCAAGGGAGCCTTTTTGATAAGCACCCTGGGCCCTCCTGGTGAGGCTGGTCCAAAACCAGATCTAGCACTTGGGTCTCCGCTTGAAAATTGAATTCACCCAGAAACGCACTGTCCAGTCTCAGAGAACGGACCAGGCCCCTGCTTCCACTGCTAGGCAACTGGGCCTTGGAGGCTGAGGGGCCAGGGAACTCTTTTACTTGACATTTCTGATAATGTCTGGAAGGGATTTGCTTAGAGGTATCCCCCCAAGTCTGCAACCACAGGCAGATGAGAAACCGGCACCAGAAGGGCCTGACACAGCCCCAGACATGGACGAGGGGCTGAGCCGCCCCGAGCAGATCAGCTCGGGCCCTCACCAGCAGGGTGACTGGGACATGAGGCGGCCATTTTAACGCAATGCTATTTCTCATGACCAAGTAGTAGGATCAATTCAGTTATTATCAGTAAATCACGAATTAAATTGGACTCTTTCTGTTCAGAGCTACAATTTGTGTTTTATAACTGGCAGGCTGCAGGCATTGTCTGTCAAGTGACTCAGGGAGCCTTGAGGACCTTGTCCTGACCTTCTAAGGACTGGATTGTTTGATTCATGTTTGAGCAGCTGGAGGAGCATTTTTCTTGAGTGCACATCTACGCCTAGCTCTATTTTCTTGCCCAAATAGATTGTCTAGCCTGGGCTGACACATCCTACATGGCCTTTGCTTGTTGTTTCCTGGGTCTTTTGATACCTCAAATGCAGCCTTGTGACTCAGAATCACCAGTCATAGAAACTCAGAAATGAGAGCTCATGTTATCTAGTTCCTGATTCAGACTCCCAGTTCACACAAGGAGAAATTAAGACCCACAGAAGAGAATTGAGCCTGACCCCCACATACCTCTGTGGCTGGAATCAGTAAGGATTCCCTTGCTTTTGGCCCGCATACAGAGCTTTCTCTCTTATCCATCCTATTAGAACAATAGGAAGACTTTGGTACCGCATCATCAGTACCTGTGTGCTCACCTTTTTTTTTTTTTTTAACCTTTTACCCCTACTCCTGCAAATTTCGGTTTCCCATACTTGTCTGAGTCAGTGATGAAATATTCCCTGGCACTGACCACCACTCTGGATTAGGTTTTAAGTGTTTGTTTTTGATGAGTTAGCTGACCTCAAGTTCAGAAGAAGCACCATATGGGGGGCGGGGGGCAAGGGTAGACTAGTGCCCTACTCTTAAGGGGCTCTGTTATCTACCTGAGGACAAGGTAGACACTCAGGCAAGGGGCAGGACCTCCCATGATCAGCCGCAAACCAGTGATACAAGCAGTACAGAGAAGAGGGTAAGAGCTCAGTGGGTGTCGTGGTAGGCATCTAGGAGGAGGAGAAACTTACCCAGGCCATAAAGAATAGGTTGAGTTTTCCTGGTCTTTTCTGGGAATGAGTCTCGCATAGAGATAGAAATTCTCTGGATAAAGGGAACATGCCTCAGGCTCACTGGAGAAGGACTTGGTGAAGGCAGGGGGAACAGAGAACGGGAGGGGAAGTAGGGCTATCTATTCAGGGTAGCTGTCCATTAATTCCTTGATTTAGAGTTATACTTGCCCTGTTAATCACAGGCCTGGTTAACCTGTCCTTATCTGTTTGTTCTTGTCTGTGCCTGGGCCTTGAGAACCAGGACTGGAGCTGTTGTTGGGGGAACTGTAAGAGATAGGACGGGTCTCGTCCACCAAGGTACCTCTTGTGTCTTCTTTCCACAGTGGGATCCTGAAGATGTAAACCTTGGAGGGAACAAAGACAGCATGGAGACACTCAGATCACAGGCACACAGGTGGTCTGTGAAGCCAGTGGACTTGCCCTCTGATGAGTAACACTTTCTGGAGCCAACTCAGCAGCTCAGAGCCCAAGGTCAAGCATTTGTCAGGAACTGAGCAGGGATCAACCTGCAGGGACAGCCTTGGTAGGAATTAAGCTTCTGCCGAGGCTGCCCATAAAAGTGAGGAACCAGAAGCTGTCATGGAGCTTGGCTGGTCTGCACCACAGCTCAGAATGGAGCTAAGACTTTGGGCCCAGTGGACAGACTTGAACATGCCCAAAGTTTGTTCTAAAGATTTGCAGTTTGTCACAAACCACTCGTGCTTTGATATATAATCTAAAGGACTTTGGGCCCTCTTTTCCTTTTCCCTTTGGAGTCAACCATACTCTGAATATCTGCTGTGAATGAGTTCATCTAACAAGCAGCTAATATGTTTGGATCTCAGCAAAGCCCCATTATGCAAGACTTGGCTAAGCCTAGCGAGCGGTGGGCCCACATTCTGGGTGTCTAGGACACAATGACAAGTTCTGATGGGACCTGGCTACTGCCTTCCAGTAACCCAGTAGAGTTTTCTGCTGAAAGTTGAGAGAGGACTGTTTGATCAACCAAGTGTTTACAAGATCACTGGTATTGCAAAGGCAAGCAAAGCAAATTGCTCTAGGTACGAGGACTTGCTCCAGTGTGGCAAAGTGTGTGCTGGAGCAAGGTCTGCAGGTGAAGGGGACTGTCTGCTTTAGAAGGTAGCTGAAAGCATGCAAAGGATAGAGGCATGGCTGGAGGTGTTAAATTCAAGCACCGAGATCCCCTTGCAGGTTTATTTTGGAGCTAAGGTGGGAGGAACACTAGAATGAATAAATCCTGACTGAGAGAACTATGGTATTTCACCATGGAGCTCAGGGATACATCTGAATCCCAGCACAGCCTCCAAAGTCAGCCACGAGGGGATCTGGGAGAAATGCCAAGAAACGCAGCTCTGCTCTTGGCTGGCCCCTGGCAGCCTGTGTGATTCAGCTGCAGCTGCCCAGCCGCTCCTAAAGGGTAGTGCAAGTCCCACCAGCATGAAAGAGGGGGTGCCTCTGGGAAGCAGTTCGGTTCCACAGGTCTCTGCAGAGATTCTAATCAATTCCCTATGTGACCTGTGAACTAGAAGTGAACCTAAAGCCACCCTATTTATCCAGTTGCTTTGGACCCTGGTTGTCTTATAACGGAGTTTGCTAAAGTTGGTTTTACTTTGTGATCTTAATCACTGAAGCTGTACGTTGATGGAAGATGAAACTTTGAGTTGGGGGCAGAGGTGGGGGCTTAGGAGAACATTCCAGAAGATGAAACCACACAGAAAATTGGAAGCAGAGAAGGGGAGAATGTAGCCAAGGAAAGAAGACTCTGATGTAGCCAGAATGGAAGTAGAGAGAGGGTGAAGAGGCTAGAGAGGAACTGGGAGTTGGTACTTAATTCTATAGCTGACTGGTAGCTACTGGAAGGTAGAATAGGAAGCTGACTGGCATGCCTCAGATCAATCACAGCTGATTGGTCAGTTTTACATCCCTACAGCCTCAACTTTTCAGGAAGCAGAAATGTACAGTCATGGATAGAGTACCAACTTGGGGAGTGTGTTTAATCTGATTGGTGACAGCAGGGAAGAAAAAGCGTTTATCTTTGGAAAGGTAAAAGGCATGGGATTAGGATGACATCCTTGGAGTTTGCCCTCCCTCCAAGGGGAGACTGGCTTGGACCCAGAAATTGGTTGGATCCTGATTGGAATGTCCATTCATTCAAGAACATCAAGTGATCTTGCTGGCTTTGACCAGCACAAATTGCTTCAGCTGTAGATGTTGACCATCTCTTTAGATCCCATTGTCCCAGTCTCTTTCTTCACAAACCATTTCTTATTATCATTGTCCGAGCTTGTCTCAAAACAGACTCTCAAGTCTCTTCATCCAGAATGAACCTTTAAACTGAGAATTTTGGAAGCAAAGCTTGGTCTCATTGTTTAATGAGAACCTGCCTGTTATTCGAAGCTCTGTAACTCTGGAGCCTTTGTGAAGAAGTGCCAGCCAAAATGCCTTCCTCCTAGTAAGAGGATTCTTGCCCTGGGCCTCTGTTGCAATGCCATCCCTAACTGTCAGTCAGACCAGGATGATAATGGGAGTTAATTGCCCTGAAGAGTTACACATAGCAGTGCAAGGAGGTTACCTACACTAGGGAGAAGCTGGGAGCCAATTGTGTAATCCTCCTCTCCTGCCCATTCATCTGAACATAAGAGATGGTGTAATAGTAGTTGTGCTGCCTATTATCTGCATGGCTTGGAGCCTGTTACTTAAACTTGGTGAACTCTTGGGGTAGACTGAGAATAACAGCTATCTAGAAAGCATGTTGTGAAGAGTAAGTAATATATATGGAATGCATAACACTACTAACACTAGGTGACTCAAAGTAGACATTGAAGAAGGATTAGTTTCCTTCCTCCCTATAATTCCTGGCCACATATGTCCGGAAAGCCAGCTGGTAACCAAAGAATCACACCGTCAGATGGAAGAAACTTCAGAGGCGTGAAGAGCCTGACAACAACTCCAATAAGTGATTAAGTGGTGGTTATCCGACCCCTGCTTAAGCTACTAAAAAAAAAAAAAAAAAAAAATTCACCCATTTTAACCTTCCAAAGAAAGAAATCTGTGATTTAGGGAGAACTGTATCAGTAAAATTTTCTTAAAATCTGTCTAGACCCTGAAGAACCAATCCCCTTATCTCCCCCAGTACTTCAGTATGATGAAGAGATGTATCACATGTTATTGTTACAATGGGGTATGAGCTCCCCCAGAGCCAGGAGAGGCAAGAAGCATGGCTGGGCTCCAGTTCTTAGGTCTGCTTCAGTGAGATCCTTGTCAAGTCATTTCCCTTTCTGGTTACAGTCTCCTCGTCTGTAAAATGAAAGGGCGAATCTCTGTGCCTTTTTCCCTTTTATGAACATGCCAGTGATTCTTTCCTACAGAAGACTAACATGCTTGTAAACTCTCAAGAAAGAGGCACTATCAAGAGAAATTTTAGATGCACTTTAAGAATAGGTTTCATTATATAATGTGCACTTCTCTCTGTTTGGATTTTACTATCCGTTTACGATAAAATCCCCCTTATGAGGAGTCCCAAGTTTTGCTGTAATAAGAGATCACAGCATATGACATTAAAAATGTCTGCAGTTTCCTTCCAATACTGAAAAGTCTTAAGTATGAGATATGAATAATATTTTCCACAGTGACAGAAAAAGAACTCTGTATCAATCATTAAGAAAAAGAAAAGCTTTTCTCATGTGATTGCAGCAGGGCTAAGTCCCTATCCTGGGTCAGGGGCACTCGCCCCATTCTCACCCTCCACACTGCCTTAGTGGGGCAGCAAGTGGCCTCTACAAGTTGTGACGGAGAGGGAGGCCCCTAGGGGCACCATGAGAAGTGAATCCCAGCTGCTACTTGCCACCTTTCCCTCTGGGATTCTGCCAAACTGCGGCAGCCTGCGATCCATTCAAACCACCGCCCGCCGACTTCCGGGAAGAGAGGGCCTGTGCGGGTTCGGCGCGTGCGCACTGTGCAGCCACCGCCTCACGCGAGTCGCGAATCCTGCACGTGCCGGCCCCTCAGTCCCCGCTGCGTGCGCTTTCCTACCTCACCGCCCCCGCGCCCGGGCCTCGGGGGAACTGCAGAGGACGGCTCCTGGGATGCATTTCACACTGCTTGTTTTGTAACGGGGTAATCACTAGATTACCCTTCTCAAAGTATTTGAGATTGTTCAGCATCCTTTAGGGTGTACTGCAGAGCAGACTCTGTTTTTAAATATATTTAAAATACGTTTTAGGCTTTTTTTTTTTTTTAATAGAGCAGGTACACGGTTTTAAAAAAGAGAATCAGATTGTAACAAAAAGCTTGTAAAGGAAAACATCAGTGCCCTGCTCCTCCCCTCTGCCCTCAGTGGTCCGCCGATCCACTCTTTTTTTTTTTTTTTTTAAGACTGCTTTGTTTGTTCTAGCAGTTTTCTCCTTTAGGTTTGATTTCAAACGTGCTTTCCAGCCGTAAGTTTCCAAGATTATACTGTTTTTGTTTTGTTTTTCTTGGCTAGATTCTCTCCAACTTCCAGTAAGTACAAGCTAATGAGACACCACGGTGTGTTGAGAACTGTTTGTCAAAACTGTCTTTACATCCTGCTTGTTGCTGTGGAATCCTTCGTGCCAGGGCCCTTTCCTCTTGCTGTTTTTCCTGATCTAGCTTTCAGCTTCTAAGTCCTGCCCACAACAGGTTGCATCTGCTCTCAGAGCAGCCTAGCTAGGCCTGTCTCTGCTCTGGACTTGACCTTGACCATCCTTTTATCTCTGCTGCAGGTGTCCTAGTACTTGGAGCATCACCAGTGCAAGTCTCAGAGATTTTCTAAACCCACAACCGGAAAAAGGGCTCTCCTACACTGCAGCTGCCACTGTCTTACCCAAGGACAGCCTGACCATGTGTGAGAAGAGCTGTACCATAGGCCTTTCCTTCTGACCAGCAAGTGCACTATGGAATATGTATGTCCTAAAGCTCTGATGTGTGTGGTATCTGTTCAAATAATAGGCTCTTAGGCTCCACCCTACTGATGTCCTAGGTCTGGACAGGGCCTGGGAATCTTTGGGGGCTTGTTTTTTGTTCATTTGTTTTTGTTTGCTTGTTTGCAGCACTGAGGTATGCAGGATCTTAGTTCTACCAGACATGGAGCCCCTGCATGGAGGTACAGAGTCTTAACCACTGGACCACCAGGGAAGTCCCAGGGTCTGGGAATCTTTAACAAGCTCCTCAAGTGATCCTTTGAGAACATTGCCCTAAGGAAATTACTTTTAAAGCCTTTCTGTTTGTGTGAGATGTTTTCATAAATGTATTTAGAACAGGTGCAAAAGTGATAAAGCCTCAAAACCCCACTTGTTTGGAAAGATTAAACATTATACTTTCATGAACAAATGCTATTTGGGTATTAGACCTAGAAGACCACAGAGGAACAGATCTGAATTACTGAAGAAAGTTATGAATACCTATATGCTCCCCCAAATAACATTCATGTAAACATTAGAAGAGGGGAAGCTTATAAGTAACCATGTATTGTGCATGTATTTTCATTTTGCTCTCTGTGTGGATGTAGAAATTATATTTTCATTATACTTTTCAGTATTTTATACCTTTTTCATAATGAGCATTTTTGGGGGGTTAAAACAAAGTGATCCATCATAATAATATTTGACAGGTAAGGACCTCAATAATTGCTAAGAATTCATGAGAAGATATTCACAGGGTCACAAAGTACCTCTTGTGTATGAAAATTTAGTTAACTATCAACCTAAGAAGAAAAAAAAGGAATTTTATTTGAACCAAACTGAAGATTATAACCCAGGAAACATTCTCAGAAAGCTCTGAGAGCTATTCTGTTAGAAGTCATTCTTTTTTTTATTTTTTTTATTTTCAAGAAGTTTAATCCCAAACTTGAACCCCCCTCCCACCTCCCTCCCCATAACATCTCCCTGGGTCATCACCGTGCACCAGCCCCAAGCATGCTGTATCCTGCGTCGGACATAGACTGGCGATTCAATTCTTACATGATAGTATACCTGTTACAATGCCATTCTCCCAAATCATCCCACCCAGAAGTCATTCTTAAGACAAAGGACAGTAAATACATCGAAATGACATACTAGTGTTTTACATAAAGTTCACCAAGGTTATGTAGTCCAGGTAAACGTGTGCAAAGTGGGCTTAAAGTCAGCACGACCCACTACAGAATTGGGAAAAAGTGCTAATCTTCAAGGAATTTACATGACTAGTGTTGGAAACAAGGGTAAAAGTGACCTTTACAGTTAAGAGGCACTCCTATCACTGAGAAGTTCTGGTGTATGTGTATTGCAGATACTCACTGCCCATTAAGGAGAGGGAGGAGTTGCAACTGGATGCAGAGAGAGGATTTTATGTTTAAGTTTTCTTGTCCTGTCTTAAAAGATAGATTTTATTTCATCACACCCTGCTAATTACTTTATTACTTACAAATGGAAATAGATTCCTGTACAATGATGAAATCTGCATATTACTGTGGGGGTGATGTGAGGATATCACCTTAACCAAGATATGAAGTTCACATTACCAAGATCGAGGACATTGGAGTGTGTGCTGCATATTAGCTAACATTATTATTTCATTTTCTTGGGAGTGATAATAGTATTATGGTTGTGTAGGAGAACCCCCTATTCTTCAGATAGACATGCCAGCTATTTAGGAGAGAAGCATCATAATTTGGCCACTTTGAAATGGTCAGACAAAAAGAAGTATGTATTGTTCAGCTATATATGAAAGCTAAAACAAACGTGATGAAATGGGGTCAACTGATGAATCCAGGTGAATAGTATAAGCATGTGCATCATATCATTCTTGCAACTTTTCTGTAGGTTGGAAGTTTTTCAGAGTAAAATTTGAGGGTGGAAGTGCAGGAGTGAAGACTCTCACAGTCAGCTTCACCAAGAAGTGGCTCTCCATCACCCTTGCCTGTAGAGGACCCTGACATTCTAGGGCTCTGTGAAGGAAACTGCTGGATTACTAGGGACTGCTGTTCAAGCAGCTTCCCTGTGCAGCTGGCTTCTGAGCTAGCTGATTGTGGGATGATATCAGGCCATAAAGGGGGAACAGATTCCAGTTTATCTGGTACTGAGAGAAAAATAGGCCCTGTATCTTAGACAGCCCTGATAAGGCACCTCCATGGATATGAGTAATTGTCAGACCCAGGGGATGAACCAGGGCTGAGAAAGCTGAACAATGGAAAGCCGGGAGCACGGTGACAAGGAAATTCTTCCCCTGAATTGCCTTTTCCTATTGAGATAAGATAGTATGCAATAAAGCGCCAGACTCAGAAGTGCTGCCACCAGTCCCAGTGGGAGTGGCTGGCACTGAGCCTGAGCGGCAGCACGTGTGAGCCTGGTTCTTTCAGCACCTGGGTGGTCCCTCAAGGGCTTGCTCTGGCCTGCTGCGAAGTCAGTGACCTCAGACCCAGAAGGCCTGGGGGCAAGTCCTGATTCCACCACTCGCCAGCTCAGGAACCGATTCTCTTATTCTTGTTTGCACACACAGACACAGAAATATTTCCTTTTCTCCCGTCTGCCTTACTGATAGGTTGCAAAACCCAAGAACAAACCATGAAAGGGTTTTTCAACTCCCAAAGGCCATCAAACTGTCAGTCATTATCATGACTCCTAAGCATGAAGCAGTTAGTTTTGTAGCTTTCCCTCCTCTTCAGGCCAAACTCACCTGGATGTCTTATTGTGCTGGTTTCCACTGTCCAACAATGTGAATCAGTCATATTCATATATTCCCCTCCCTCCTGAGCCTCCTTCCCACCCTTGAGTACATTTTTATTATGAGATTGTATGAGTAAAACCTTTCAAACTTCTAAGGAGGCAGGATGGAGATGCTTTGAGATGCTCTTAACTTCTCCTGAACAGGCAGAGTGGCTGAGGATGTTGCCCCTTTGATATACCGTAACTGGGAAATAAATCCCCATGGGCAAGCTGTGACTCATCCACATTGTTCCGGCAGAGTCGCTGTCACAGCTGAGCGAGCATGGGCGGCCCTCTCTCAGAGTGCCACACAGGAGGGCCTCTACTCAGTCCTGGATGTCAGCCTTGGCATCTCAGGGGCAGCAGAGCAGTGGACAGAGTGGAAAGGGAGCCGTGCCTTTGGCTGATCTTCAGGAGGAGAGGATTGAGCTGGTGCAAGGAAGAACTTGCCTTTGGTTCTGTCCCAGCTGCAGTGGAGGCCAGGAGTTCCCTGGTACTAAAGTTATCCCGCACAGCTCCATCACCCCTTCTCTGAAGTGTTTTGGGGAAGGGGCATTACTGACTAGAGATTGATCAGATGATATTCCAGGGCTCTTCCAACTTTAAGAATCTAAGCTACTTTTGACTAGCAAGGAATTTGGATTATACCATCCTCTGCTTATTGGTCATGTGACCTTGAACATATTAATTAACTTTCTTTCCCTTTTTTTGTTGTTGCGCCATGTGGCATGCAGGATCTCAGTTCTCCAACCAGGGATTGAACTCTGGTCCCCTGCATTGAAAGTGCAAAATCCTAACCAGTGGACCTTCAGGGAAATTCCTGTTTTTTAGTTTCCTGATCCTTCATTGCCTCAGATGTAAAATTAGGTTATTAAGATCTACCCTAGTTATCTCCTAGGGTTAGTAGAAGCATCCACACAAGTAAGTCATGCTTCTTGGTGCAATCATAAAATTTGTCCCAGCTCTCTTGACTCTCTGCCCACAGTTCCTGGGTGGCCAGGAGACAGCCTGGACTGGCATATTCCATGGGTCCAAACAGAGGTCACAAATGCTCAAGGGGTCAGCACTAAATACAGTTTCACTGGCCAGCCTCCGTCCTTGCTCAGCACCTGGCCCCTTCTGGCTTCCCCATCCTTCTGTTGTCACCCTTCCCTTCCTCCTTTCTCTTCTGCTCAGTCAGCTAGCACTTCTGAGAGAGGACTATGTCCAGACAACCTGCTGGGCCAGGGAGCATGTGAAAATTACCCAGTCCTGCCAGCATGTCTTGCCTGGTGTAGGGGGAACTCAGAAGGAGGGTTGTGCTGGGGCTCCCAGGGTGCAAGCCTTTGTGGGAGCAAGGCCAGGAGGGCCAGCTGGACAGGAGAAGTGGTCACCAAGAATAAGACATTTGAGACTGTCTTTCAACAGACTGGTTTCCAAGCACAGAAGGACAGCAGAGGGCATGAGCGCAGAGCACGTGGTTGTGAGCGTTGGACCTTCTTGGCTTGGCTTCTCTGCCCCCAGTCTTTAGCCAGCTCCTTCCCTCTAGTCAGCTCCCACCTGCAGCTTCCTTCTAAGCAAGAGGATTTGGAAACTAGAAGCAGTTCCTGGAAACACTGCTGCTGGGTCATTGAGGGTGTAAAATACTGCTGTGAAATAAAGGCAGTAATTCTCAGCCCTGACTGCACGCCAGCATCACCTGTGGTTTGTTTTTGGTTTTGTTTTCAATTCACATTTCCTGGCTCCACCCTGTACCTACTCTCATTCAGTAAATCTGGGGCAGGATTCCTGAAATACCTCCTCCTGCTTGGAGGTAGAAATATTGTCTCACTTTTGTTTTTCCAGTTCCCCTCTAAAGACTCCACTTGTTTTATTGCAGGAGGCCTAGGATCCCCTAATGAAGAGTCTCACTTAACTACAGTTTTCTAAGAATCCTAAAGGCTCAGAAGTTCCAAAAAACAGAGGAACCATGGTGAGATTAGGTGGGATTAGTCTGGCCTTCATTCCCAGAGTGGGAGAGAATAATGATGAGCAGTCCACTAATAAATCTTCTGTGAAAGGGGAATAAAACCAGCTCCTACCTCATAAGATAGTGGTGAGCACAGAGAAGATAATAGCATGTAGTAGGCACTCGGGAAACAGTGGCTGCTGTTACGGAGGCAGCGAGGCCTGTCTGGGAGTTAAGGATGTGAGCTCTGGAGCCAGACTGCCTGGTTCACAGCCTGCTGGCTACACTCATATAACCTCCGTGCCTCAATTTCCTTTTCTTTACAAAAGGGTGATAACTCCCTCACAGAGTTGTTATTAAAGGAATGAATAAGGGCTTGGCACTTAGATCGGTGCTGGTCTAACCAACCAAAGGAATATTAGCGTATATCACGACTTGTGCTGTGACTGCTAGCGGCCTCATGGTGTCACTATTGGACACTGGTCCTGCCGCCTCTTCAGCTGGTGCCTGCAATGCTCTCTGCAGCTTTGCAGGCCCAGCCCTAGCCCTCGGAGAAGGAACCACTGCCCACCACCCACCGCCCCACCCACCACCCCCCACTAACTGTGCTCTCCTAATACAGCAGTTGGCCTCCACAGCCTCCTCGCAGGACACCAGCTGGCTCCACAATGCTGAGTCAGACCTGGTTCCAAATTGCCCTATCTCCTTCCCTGCAATGATCTATCCGAGGGTTCGAGGCTTCTTTGACCATCTTGGAACCTAAAGCATCTGAGCACATCCCTTTCCCTAAGAAGGCTAGTCTTAAGTCATCTGGGCAAGTCATGGGGTTCCCATGCCCCTCTTTGCTCAGAAGGCTGTCTGTCCTCTGTGGCTCCAAATGACTGGTCCTCATTAGGGAGATTCCCGAACAGATTAGCAGGTACTAACACGTAACCTTCTGATGAAACCACTGCCAGGGTTTATAAAGCCCTTTTCTTGTTTTTTAGAGAAGAGAGGAGAATCTCCCCCTGACATACACACATCTACCCTCTGCTTAGAAATCATATGTAATTGTTTTAAAACTCTACACATGATTCTGATCTGCTGTCAGGGTTAAGAATCACTAAAGTAAGAAGACAGAGACCTAATGATTGTTAGAACTCACCTGTGCCAGTGGGAGGCTGGGGGCTTACTCCCTGAAGCCTGCCACCCCACAGAACATTTCAATCCGAGAATGCCAGAGCTAAATCTGTCCCCAAGGTCAGCTGGCTGAATGATTCCCAAACTTAGTGCAGCAGAATCACCAGGGCGTGCCCATCACACAGATCCTCAAGTTTTAAAATTCAGGAGATCTGGGGGTGGGAGGGGGAAAGGAGTCTCAAATCCTCGTGAGATGCCCAGGAAGGGATCTATGGGGAGGGTGTGAGCAAAGAGGGTAGAAGGCTGCCCACACAGTGGTGCCTAGGCAGGGGCTTATGTGAGGCAAGGGGGCTTCTCAGGAAGGCTGAGACAGGAAGGAGTTGTCATCTGTGCACTTCTCAGCGTTAAAACTCAAATCTCTTGCCAAATAATATAGCCCCTATCTGGCTATCAGGGCATATTTTTCAGATGAAAGAAAATATATGTCCAAAGCAGGAATACCAGTATCAGAACCCTCCGTGGGAGCGGAGGTGAACCCCTGGGAACACAAGCTGGGAAGACAATTGCTGCCACTGGTCAGTGAGGAAAGCCTCGAACTCCGATGACCTCATGGCTCTTTTCTGTCGCCGGTGACTGGACACACCCTTCCCCTCTGCCCACCTCCACCCACAAGCATATCAGACAGATGACCGCATGAGCCCAGGGGAAAAGTGTTCCCGTCGATAACACGACATTCTCATGTGCTGCTGCCGCCACTGGCCTCATCTCCCAAATGTCCCATGATGTCAAGCTGAGCAAGCCTGGCTGAGGTCAACAAGAGCGCTCTTTCTCCCCGGAGACGCAGGAATGTTTGAAAAGTTGTCTAAGGGCAAATGCCTGGTTGTGCCTTGATTTTTTTCCTGCAAAAACTTTAGCTCTGACAATTCGAGTCACTTTTGCCCCCTGGCTCACTGTGCCTGGTTTTGTTTCTCTGAGCAGTGCTCATTGTGAGAAGTAAAATTGCTCCAGAGGCGTCAGGGAGGCAGCCTGTCCAGCCGTGAGGTAAGTGATTGCCCAATCAAATGAGGCTCACATGCTCATGGCCTCTGGATTCCACCCCTCCCAAGGAATCTTTCCCTCTCTCTCCGAATGCTGTAAGTGATCCCAAGGTGTCACCCTAACCCCAAAGAACTCAGTTAGTGATAAAGAAGTCAGGGGGCCAGAGCCTCCTGGGTATCACTATTTCCATCAAAATACCAGAGGATCTCCCCAAAAAAGTCCTTTCCCCACATTATCAAGCTCTCAAACCTCTCTGAGGGCTCCCCAGCCCTCCCCAGCCTCCTACTTGGCTAAATATTTGGGAGCTGAAACAATAGCCTCACTGAAGCAGTGGTGGGCAATTACTGGAAAGTCATGTGATTGCCAGAATTCAACCAATTTGTCAAAGACCATTTTCCTTTCACTCATCACCTCCCCCACGATAAGATAGGGTCCCCAGAGCACAATAATCCTTTCCTGAGATACAATGTAGAGGCTCCTGAGAAAAGAAACAAAAGCGAGACTAATTTTGGCTTTTCTGGGACTAAAGAAAAGCAGGCAGACAGGCAAGCAGGCCTGGTTCAGCTCAAGGAAGTTGCTCCTTGTTGCCTGCTCCACGGTGTCTGCTTAGGTCACCAGGGAATTTGGAGAACAATGCAGGGGCGGGTGGTGGTGGTGGTGGTGGTGGTGGTGGTGGTGGTGGTGGTGGTGGTGGTGGGATGGAAACTGAGGCCTGGCCCTGGCCACCAGGACAGAAGCCTCGTCCAGGCTCTGAAGAGGTCTGTAGAATGGCAGCCCATGGCTGCAGACTTGGATATTTTTTTAAATTATAAACTCCTTGCTACTCTTCCTCTACTAAATTATTCATGAATTAAGGCTTGGGGATTCCTTACAGACCCAGCCAGTGGTCTTTAGGCTCTTCAGGGCTGTGTGAAAGCCCTAAAGTTGCAGGTGAATGTTGGTCATCATGGGCCCTTTTTTCTGGGACGAGGACCCTTGGCTTTCCTCTGATTCTCAGAGGGATCTGCTGTCCCCAAATGGCGTATCTTTCTTGGCAGGGTGTTCCCCTTTCTCCCACTCCACCCGCAGGCAGAACTCCAGTTCTTTGTGGCAGGGGTGGTCAAATTTCCATGGGCATTAAAATGACCTGGGTATCAAGTTAACATGTAAATTCAAATTCCATAGGTCTGGGTGGGACTCAAGAGTCTGCATTGTTGACAAGCTCTAGGTGATGCGGAGGCTACTGGTCCTGACGCCACACTTTCTAGTCAAAAGAGCCTGGGGGCAAGCCGTCTTTCTTCTTCCAAGACTGGGTCATGGTTGCGGCCTCCTAACTGATCTCCTGTCTACCTTCCCGCTGGCCACAGGAGTGACCTTGATGCACGTTTCTTTCTTTCTTTCTTTTTTTTAACTTTTATTGAAGTGTAGTTGCTTAACAATGTTGTGTGTGTTTCAGGTGTACAGCAAAGTGATTCAGTTCTACAAATACATATGTCCTCTCTTTCAAAGCACATTTCTAGTCATCTTCCTCCCCTTCCTGAAAGCCTCTGTGCCCTCCATCTCTGTTAAATAAAATGCCTCAGAATCCATAAACAAGATGTTGATGATCTTCATTCTATCCTTTCTCCCACTGTATCATCCTCAGTTCAGTTCAGTTCAGTCGCTCAGTCGTCTCCGACTCTTTGCAACCCCATGAATCGCAGCACGCCAGCTAATTCCATCCATGCTGGAATCCCTAAGAGCAAAGACTTGGGAGATGGGGGTGTCATTATTCCTGCCATTTTGTGACCATCTGGTCTCCAGTTTCTTCATGTGTAGAATGGGAATAAAAATACCTACCTCAGGAACTTGCTGGTGGCCCAGTGTCTAAGACCCCATGCTCCCAATGTAGGGAGCCTGGGTTTGATCCCTGCTCAGGAAACTAGATTCCACATTCTGAAACTAATAGTTCACATGCTAAGATTCCACATGCTGCAAAAAAAATCAAAGATCTAGAGTGCCGCAACTAACACCCGGTGAGTGTGTGTGTGTGTGTGTGTGTGTGTGTGTGTGTGTGTGTGGTTAGTCACTTCAGTAGTGTCTGACTCTTTGCAACCCCATGGACTAGTCCTCCAGGCTCCTCTGTCTATGGGATTTTCCAGGTAAGCATACTGGAGTGGGTTGCTATGTCCTCTTCCAGGGGATCTTTCCCATGTAGGAATCAAACCCATGTCTCTTGGATCTCCTGCACTGGCAGGCAAATTCTTTACCACTGAGCCACTTGGGAAGTCCCCTGAAGCCAAATAAGTAAATATTTTTAAAATACCCACTTCATAGAGTTACTATGAGGAACAAATAAGATAGTGTATATAAAACACTTCGCACAGTGCCTACATAGCAAACGCAGTGACTGTTGTGACTTAATCATAATATGTCCAGAGTTTCATTCATCACGTGATTCTCTGCTTGGATTATCCCCCCAGTTCCCCTTTTTTGCCCACATCAAATGCCACCTCTTCCTTAAATCCTTCCTGACACTTCCCCCTCATCACCATTCAATCCTTCATCCAGTTATAACTCTATGGGTGATTTCTTTCTGCCTACTGCAACGCCCAGCCTGGTTTGGGGCCCATATTAATAACAGTCATTTTTAAAAACAGTAAAGTTTTATGAAATTGAATTGTGCTCTAATTTCGTTTTGTTGTCTATGTATAATACATACCTGTAATACTTATTCCTTAGCTACAATAGATAGTCTGTATTATCTTATAACTGGAGAGATTTATTTGGTTATTTCTTCCCCATCCCCCGCAATTAATTTGATCTTCAGTAGTATCCATCACTTCTGTCCTGAAAAGTTGCAGATCTTAAAAGAGTATAGGATTAGCATGGGTCATTACCTTCTGTTGGAATCAATTCACTTAACCAACATTTACTGGCATCTGCCAGTAAATAAATTCTTGTCATGAAGCTGATTGCAACAACAGAAGTGCCTGTAGCCTTCCTTACAGAGGTGTTGGCTCTGGGACAGCTTCTGCCACTCAGGAGAGGACAGGGTCTATGCTGAGACCTCCCTCTGTAAGGGGGAGGACACCCACTGTATGCTTTCAGGGAGCCCATAAATGCAGAGACGCTCCGCAATAGACCCCTTAGGTAAGGACTTCTTGAAGCTCTTTCCCAACCCCCAAATGATTTGGGCTAATTCACTGAAAAATCCGTCCTTTTGAGTATTTGTATGCCCATCCAAGTCTCGATTCCCTAATTATAAAGGTCCTCATTCACACAGTCTTTACAGTTTTCAAAGGTCTTTCACATAACACTAATGAGATTGATCTCTGTCACAGCTCTGAGAGGTAAGCAAGGTTTGTTTCTAGATTCCCGTTCTGAAGTTGCGGGACCAGAAAGCTCAGAGGAATCAACGGATCAACCCAAGGTCTTGTGGCAAGTACTTGAAACTCTCAATACCCATATCCAGACTGATGACTAGAGGCCCAGAAATTCCTTTTATTGTGACGGGATCCCAGGTCTCATAGCTAGGGAAAGTTGGAGCAGGAGAGCAATGCTTAGAGTGCATTTCTTGAAAGAGAGGAGGGGGCCAGGTGAAGTCTCAAGGCCATGGGAGTGTGGGAGACTTCGGGCTAGAGGGAGGGTAGCCCTTCCAGGTGTCAATTACCAGGAGAGAAGACAGCCCTTCAACTGTCCCCCAGACTTTCTCCCTTGCTCTGAACTTTACAGACCACTATTGAACCTGATGGAACCTTCTGGTCTGCTGGGAAAGAGAACGGCCTCAGCCACATGGGCCTAGGCAGGGAGACAACCAACAGGCATCCCTCTTGAAACCAAGCAGAACCCTTCAGGGCCCCTCTAGGTACAAAAGCCCCTCCACTTCCCCTGTTTCTTGTCTGTGGCAAAAGGCTTCAGTCTCCTAGGCTTTCCCTGAATTCAGAAGAGCAGACACAAGCAGTTAGTAATTAGGGTAGCGGAATGCGGAAACAAAGGAGAAGGAGTCAAATGAGAAAAGTAAAGACAATTGTTGCTCCAGAAAACAGAGTCTGAGCTCTTCCTCAAGGGATATACAGAACAATCTGACGTGCATCTTTGAGCTGTTCTACAGGCTCCAACGGCCCCCACCCTGTCAGACAAAGTATGATGGACTACAAACTGAGCATATCGACCCCAGACTGGGTGGAACCAGAAGACTGATGAGTAAGATTCCCCAAGCCACACTGTCACCACCAACCAACCAGAACAAGTCATGGCCCCTGTATCCCTCAGCCCAAATGCTGTCTTTAAAAATCCTCCCCAGACTTCCCTGCTGGTCCTGTGGATAAGACCCCTTAGTTCCTCTGCAGGGAGCATGGGTTCAGTCCCTGGTTGGGATATTCTAGATGCTGCATGGTGTGGCCAAAAAAAAAAAAAAAAAGCAAGGAGTCAAAAACAGTTCCATAAAATAAAGATTTTGGGTCTTTTGAGCCTGAGCCACCCATGCTGCTTGCTTGGGGCCCTGTAAATAAATGCTGTATGTTCCTTCACCACAACCCCATGTCAATAGATTGGCTTTGCTGCATGGTAGGCAAGTGGACCCAAGTTTGGTTTGGTAAAACTTTCAGAAGATATGTGAGTGAAAGTGGGAACAGAGTTTCTTGGTACATGTGACTTTCTATGGCTACTTCCCATCAGTTGTCCCTCAGCATTTTAGCAAAGCTGGATCTAGTTGGGAGTGAGGGGTCCTCTCTCCAGCTTGGTAGCAGCACCTGTGATCAGTGAGTCCATCCAGGGGAAGGTAACTGTTGGTCACTCTCAGTGCAGGGCCCAACTGCCCTCCCATGTGGATAGGGATGCGCCTCCATGGATATTTTTAGAATTGGGTGTGATTTTTATTGAGGAAACCCAAGACTTTCTATACATGGGGAAGGGAGCAATTTTTGTAAATCACTTCTAGGTACTTTTCAAGGATTAGGGGTTCCAAGCTTTGAGGTCCAGTCCTGACTCTGCTGCCAACTAACAGGGTGTCTGGGTCACCACTGGACCTGAGCTTCTCTCCTCTAAGAGCTCTAAATCATGAAAGGTTAAATGCTTCGGCCTTCAAAACACATTGGAATCACCTGTGGAGTTTTTTTAAAAAACAAAAAAAGCTAAACAGGGCCTCATCCTCAGATTCTTATTCATTTGGTTTGGTGACACAGGGAAGTGGTATATATATATATATATATTTTTTTTTTTACAAGTTCCCTCAGGTGACCTATTGCATAGTGACAGTAAAGAAATAGAATGTGTTAATTTCTGAGCTGCTGGGAAGAGCTGGGCAAGAACCTGAGTTCTTGTATCCATCTGGTCAACTTTCCACCATGTATTGCACCAGGTGGCGTTCCAACTTTAGACTCAAGGCTATGAAAGACCAGAGTAGGCAGTACTATACAGAGACCCCCTGGGGAGCATGTGTTCCAGGTACACAGCAAGGCAGAGTGCACAGGTGTGTGAACACACAGGTGTTCAAGCATCCAGCCTCCAAGTCAGTGACCCTGTATTACTGCCACACACCGCTGGTAGAAGCCAGGGGGATTATTGGAGAGAAAGCAAAGTTCTCCCTGTCCCCGTAAGGCTTTCACCTAAGGGTGTTTTGGAGTTCAGTGAGTATTTCCTCATTCCTCCTGCACTTGATAAACAAAGTGGTTCAAGCCCCAGAGAAGCAGTTTGTTACTACCCACAGATGACAAAACTACAGGTGGAAAAGTCGAGACTTGCCCTGGTCACACAGCACAGTAACAGCTGGAGCTGCATCCTAGAAACAGAAGCTCTTATTGTCCTGGAGGAAAATCTCTTCCTTTTTATCATGACCTGGCTGTTGAGAAACAGCAGGTCTTAGCAGGGCAGCTCCATGGAGAACAGAAACACTCCTGCCTGAGGGACTCCCACCCTCTCAAGTCCCAACAAGAAGAGAAAGCATGCCCCAGTCTTCGCTGGGGCTTCAGCTTCAGTGGAGCTGGCAGCTCAGCTCTGCGGCTGTGTTTTGGCACCTCGATATCTCTCACATGTTTATCAAGCCCTTTCACATCTTGTCCACTGGTTTTTCCCGCCCTTCTGTTCAGGCACAAACTCTCTCAGCTGTCCCCAGAGGTTCCCTCTGCATCATTCCATCCGGAAAGACAAAATGACAGGAAAGCACCCATCAGGGGGTGGCGAGGTGATGAGAAGGAAAAACATTAAACTTTCAATTTTCCTGTGGTCAGTCGAACAACCGCTGAGGTGCTCCGGTGTGAAACCATGCTGTGCTGAAGTGGAAACTCTGCTGGCCCCTGCAGAGTGCTGCCCGCCCGTCACCACGCGTGCAGATATGGCGTTCTGTTGACCAAGAGTGAGAAGACCGTTGTAATCCAAATCCAGTATGCCACGAGATTTCTTTTTAGCTCTGCTCAGTGGAGAATCATTTTCGAAGCCCTGCTGTTGTTTCCCTACCCCTTCCCATTTGGCTCTAAATCCATTAGCAGCCGAAGACAACGCGCATCAGGAAACTGGGCAACACAGACATGTAGCCAACAAAGAGTCTGCAGCAAAGCGGCTTTGTGTGCCTTGGCTTTGATGTTCCCAGCTGATGCTTCCCTTTAGGGAAACTTTAAACTCTTTTCCTTTGGAAGGTTATTTGGGCTGATGGGAAATCGGACAGACCAACAACACCATCCACAAAGCCCTGGGCTACAGTGGCCAACACAGTGACGCATCTCTCTCAGTTACCTGCCCTTTAGCTTTCTGTCAGCACTGTTCCTATCTGGCTTTACCTGACCTCACCAAGCCCGGTGTGGTAGCCACCCTCCCAGATGACCCCTAATACCTTCATCTCTTAGTATTCACAACTGTGTAGTCCCCTCACATAATGAAGAGGGCTGATCTATGAGACCAATAAGATTGCAGACCTGATGGGGTGGGGCTTCCCAAAGTGAAGTGTTAATCATTCAGTTGTATCCAATTCTTTGTGATACCATGGACTGTAGCCCACCGGGATCCTCTGTCCATGGGATTCTCCAGGCAAGAATACTGGAGTGGGTAGCCATTCCCTTCTCCAGGGGATCTTCCTGACCCAGGGATTGAATGTGGGTCTCCAGCATTGCAGGTGGATTCTTTACTGTCTGAGCCCTGGGGCTTCCCAAACAAGACTATTAATAAACATTTCAGCTTCCAATTTGGGCCCTTGACTTGCTCACTTGGAGAAGCCAATTGCCACATCATTAAGGACCTTCAAGCAACACCATGGAAAGACCAAGTTGGGATGAACAAACCTCCAGCAAGAACTTGCCAGGCACTTGAATGAACATAGCCTGGAAGCAGATTCTTTAGTTCCCTTAAGCCTTCAGATTCCAGCTTCTCAGCATTTGAGTCTTCAGCAAAGACCCCAGGCAACAGAGATAAGTTGTCTCTGCTGTGTCCTGTCTGAATTCCGGGCCCACAAAAATAATGGAATAATAAGTCATCGCTGTTGTTTTCTAACAGGAAGGTATAGGGGTGATTTGTAAAATCCCTCTCAGCAAAGATTCTGAACTCCGTGTTTTAGGTTGAGGGGAGCCTCAGATCCTTGAAGAGCTCTGTGGGCACTTTTCTCTGTAGGTCAAACACTGCAGTAGGAGCTACAGCCACCACACTGGTGTCCCTAATGCAATGGGGATGATAGGATGCCCAGGGTGGCAGATACCAAGTGACAGTTTCATCACAGAAGATGGGTGTGCTTACCACAATGGACAACTGAGCCGAGGCAGTATTCGCAGCAGTCTGAGTCACAGAGAACTACGACATTTGGCTAGCAAATCATGGTCTCTTTTGGAGAAGAATGAGAGAAAGATTAGCTGTGTAAAACTTTGCACCAGAGCCCTTCTCAAGGGACCTGGCCTCCACTTCATTCAAGAGTTCCTTGGCCTGTAAACTGGCTCAAGTCTGGGAATTGAGTGAAGGTTCATCATGGCTCTGTTTTGGTGGTCTAAGATAAACTACTATTCACTCAATGTAGAATTCCTATGCTTATCCATAGGCAAGGGTCTACGTGGATCCACAGGGTGTGAGCAGTGGTTGGGCTGAATGGGTAAGAACCTGAGAGGTAGGGACAAGAAGGTCCCAGCAAGAAGTCAGTGTATAGCCATCTCTGAATGGGCAAAAGCTGTGAAGATATTTGTAATCCATGTGAACGCTCACCAAAGGGTAACCTCCGCAGAGGTGAGAGTTGGATGGAAGCCCCAGGGCTCAGACAGTAAAGAATCCAGTGGATGGGGTAACACATTCTGTGGCTGCCAGTCAACTTCTTTCTTCAGTCAGTCCTGTCATTGCCTATCAGGTTCATAAACAACGCGGGAATGGTGGCAGGGATGGAGATTATGCATGGACTCAGCTTCTCCTCACCAATACTGACCTGGCTATGACCATTGCTGAGTGCCCAAATTGTCAGCAGCAGAGACCAGTACTGAGATCCTGTTATGATTCTGGAGAGATCAGAGAGCTACTTGGTGACAAACTGATTACACTGGACTGTTTCCATAATGGAAATGCCAGCACTTTGTTCTTATTCAATAGCCACTTAATCTAGACATGGATTTGCCTTCCTGACACACAATGCTTCTGCCCAAATGACCATATGGGGATGTACAGAATAATTTACTCACCATCTCATTACCCCACACCACACTGCTTCTGATCAGGACGTTTACTTTATAGCTCATGAAGTATAGCAATGGGCCTCTGCTCATGGAATTCATTAGCCTTACCATACTCCCCATCATTCTGCATCTGCTGGCTTGATAGAATGTGGGCTGATCTTCTGAAGACTTATCCATAGCACCAGCCGGGTGGCAGTATCTCATGAGGTTGGCGCAGTGTCCTCCAGCAGGCTGTGTAGTCTCTAAATCAGTATCCAATATATGGTACTGTTTCTCCCAGAGCCAGGATTTCTGGGTTCAGGAGTCAGGGGATGGAAACAGGAGTGGCTCCAGTTTCTGACTCCTAATGATCCACTAGCAAAATGTCTGTTGTCTTCCCTTGTGACCTTAGGCTCTACTGGTCTAGAGGGTCTTAGTTCCAAAGGAAGGAAACACAGCAATGATTTGAGCATATTTCACTTTTTCTTGGAACTTCCAAGATTTGAAGATAGGTATTTGAGAGACAAGATGGTCTCCATTATGTATCAACTTGTCTAATTATAGTCCCCAATTATTCAGTCAAGCATTGATCCAGATGTTGCTGTGAAGGTATTTTACAGATATGTTTAAAGTCCATAATCAGTTGACTTTAAGTAAGGGAGATAAGGGTTTCCCTGGTGGCTCAGATGGTAAAGAGTCTACCTGCAATGCAGGAGACCCAGGTTCAGTTCCTGGGTTGGGAAGGTCCCCTGGAGAAGGAAATGTCTACGCACTCCAGTAATCTTGCCTGGACAATCCCATGGACAGAGGAGCCTGGTGAGCTACAGTCCATGGGGTCACAAAGACTCAGACGCAACTGAACAAGTAATCCTTAAGGGAGTTTAACCTAGGTAATCAGTTGGTTTGATCAGTTGAAAGGTCATAAGAACTTCTTCCTTAGAGAATCTGCCCGAGAGTTCAACCTACCTTCCCAGATTGTCTGCAATACGGATTTCAGCTTTGCCCAGCCAGCCCCGACAATTGCATAAGCCAATTCCTTGCAATGAATCTCTTAATATATTAATATACGTCACCTACTTGTTCTTCTCTACTCAAATCCTGGTAGAGACATTAGAAAGCCCTCTCTCCAAAGCCCCTCCCATTCCCCACTTCCCATTCACAGGAGAAACCTAAGAATTAGAATAGTGTGGACTCATTTTCACTTAATGGAAAGGATATTAAAATGAAAATTATAATGAAAATGTAAACCCAAGAAGGCAAAGGGACCTTTGTTCCTCTAGAAAGTGAAAGATTAAAATCATGTTGACCAAAGGAATGTAATATAGACCCATTGAAGCTGAACTGATCATCTAGAAAGTGAAAGCAATGGCAACCCATTCCAGTACTCTTGCCTGGAAAATCCCATGGATGGAGGAGCCTGGTGGCCTGCAGTCCATGGAGTCGTGAAAAGTCGGACATGACTGAGTGACTTCACTTTCACTTTTCACTTTCCACTTTCATGCATTGGAAAAGGAAATGGCAACCCACTCCAGTGTTCTTGCCTGGAGAATCCCAGGGACGACAAAGCCTGGTGGGCTGCCGTCTGTGGGGTTGCACAGAGTCGGACACGACTGAAGCGACTTAGCAGCAGCAGCAGAAAGTGAAAGATTAAAATCACGTTGACCAAAGGAATCTAATGTAGACCCATTGAAGCTTAACTGATCCTTTTGTTTCTGGGTTTTTTTCTTTTTTAATTGAGATACAATTGACACATAACATTGTGTAAGTTTGAGTTGTACAGGTGTTGATTTGATGCATTGATGTGTTGCACTATGACTACCACCTTGGTATCAGTTAACACCTCCATCAAGTCACATAATTACTTTTTTTTTTGTAGCGAGAACAATGAAGATCTGGTCTCTTAGCAACTTTGAAGTTTATAACACAGCATTGTTGACTATAATTACTATGTTGTGCATTAGATCTCCAGGAGAAGGCAATGGCAACCCACTCCAGTACTCTTGCCTGGAAAATCCCATGGACAGAGGAGCCTGGTGGGCTGCAGTCCATGGGGTCGCAAAGAGTCGGACACGACTGAGCAACTTTACTTTCACTTTTTACTTTCATGCATTGGAGAAGGACATGGCAACCCACTCCAGTGTTCTTGCCTGGAGAATCTCAGGGACGGTGGAGCCTGGTGGGCTGTCGTCTATGGGGTCACACAGAGTTGGACACGACTAAAGTGACTTAGCAGCAGCAGCAGCATTAGATCTCCAGGTCATATTTATCTACTAGTTGCAAATTTGTAATCCTTGAGGTCCAAGACGCCTCTGATTTTTTCGTTTGTTTTCCTAACCTGTTTGGAGGAAAGCAAACTGCACTCTGAAATGGGAATCCTCTTTGTTCTGGAAATCCTTCATTTTCATCGCTGGTGCCACCTCTTCTCCATACCCAGAGGCAGAAAGTGGAGAGAAGACAGAGACATGCTGGAGCTATCCAGTTTAGACAGAAGAGGTGACTTGAACACAGGTATTTGACTGAATGGTGGTAATTCAAGAAAATGAGGTTGGGAGATGCAGGGCCTCCGGGGCTTTAAAAAGGAAAGAGGGAATATGAGAAGGGAGAGAAGGCTGATGTTAGGAGAGGAAGGGTCATCCAATCCACACGGTTGTAGGGCAAGGCAGTGAGGCTCCAGACTTCTGTCTGGGGCAAAAGGACAACATTTGAGAAAAGAGATTCAGTGCCAGACTTTCCAAACTTTACATCCATCAGTGGAACTTTGAGTAAAGGACTGCAAAACTGCTCACCCTTGTTGAGATTCTGGTGTCTAAAACAGGAAGCGAGAGAACCACCCCCAACCCCACCTCCAAGATCAGCATCAGAAATTAGAAACACCTGCACTGAGGCTCTCGAAGGGGCAGTGACGGGGACAAAGCATAGTGCCTTTCACATTGCCCTTTGCAGAACCCTGGGTGGAAGGCACAGGGTGGCATAATTCAGTTCTGCCAAAAAATACCTTTTAAGTGCTCTTTCTGAATAAAGGGAAATGGTCTGCCTTGGAAGGAAGGGAGCTTCTTGCTTCTAACGGTATTAGTAGATACAGATGACCACCTAATATGGGTGGTGTGGAAGAGAACTCTGCTGGATTATATTTAACAGTATAATTCTACCGTTATTGAATGATGCAGACAATGAGATATAAGAATATTTGGGACCAGCATAAGGAGATTTTTTTTTAATAATCCCAGAGTTAAAACTCATCACAGAGTATCAGAGATGGACAGGATCTTTAAAATCATCTTATCCAACTCTTCACCGTTTATCTAAATGGAAAAAAGTAAGGCCCAGAGACAAGTGACAAGCTCAGGGTCACATAGCTAAAAAGTAGATGATCTGGACTAGAACTTTCAGCATGTTTCATCTCTCAGCATTTTTGCTGGTCTCATTATCAAATCTGCCCAGCAATATCTGGAAACTTGCCAGGAAAAAAAAATTGGAAACAATTAAACCTTGACAAATGACAGCTTCTTCAGATGTCATTTAAACACAAAGAAATATAAGGAACCCAACTGCTGAAACTCCTTGATAACATCAAGGAAAAGGAGTCATTTCACATAAATCTCAGAGATGATGTCATCCAAACACACTAGCAGTTAGCGGAAGTTCCAACTCATTATGAAGGAAATGATTCTTATAAATAGTTTTGATCTGGAGATACTGTTTGGCGTCTTCAAATCATAGACTCTCGAAATAGGAAGACCTACGAAGAGGTCATCTAATCCAGGGCACACTGGTCCTGCAAATAATGGGCAGGGTTCACACTGCTCTCAGCTTTGTGTCTCGTGGTACCTTGTACCAGCAACTACTCTACCATTTTGCTGGAGTACACAAAACTGAATAAAAGTTTTTTCTTCCAAATTGAAAATAGTGTTTTTCCCCTAATAAAATAAACATACTTTTTGTAAAATTTTAAATAATACAGAGACGTATAAAACAAAGTAAGAAGAAAAAAAAGCTTTCCAGAAATCTCACCACTCAGAGATAACCATGGTTAGCATTTTGATATCATTTAATTATTTCTCCACGAATATATGTTTCCACTTGCACATCTATATTTTTGTAAAATTGGGGCTGATTTTAAGTGACAGTTTTGTCGCATTCTTCTCTCTGTATAATCTGCATCTTCATTTTAATGGCTGTATGATACACCTTAATGTGGTGAGTCAGATGCTGACTGATGGATTAGTTGTTCTCAGTTTTCTTACTAACATGGGGGATTATTTCCTGCTTCAGGAAAAGAGGTCATCTCGGTCACCCTTGGAAGGGTGTATCATCTCTGCACACTGAAAGAAACTGGCTGCTACAAAGTGGTGATGAGGGTGATTGCAGGGCTAAGGCTCCCTGGAATGTGAGTGGGTGGAAGGAGGGCTCTATATTCTCCGCTGGGAACGGGAGTTTAAAGAAGCCTCTGGTTTGCTGGAGAAGCTACCATACTCCAGAGGAAAGACTCCAGGAGTAGCCAGTGACTGGAAACCATCTGACCTTGGCTGACTTCCCAATCAGCTTGCAAAACTGCTTCTGCCCTGTCCACAGCAGCAGCCAGAATTGAGGACTCAACAAACCTCTGGTCCAGAACTCAAATCACTCAGGTCAGTCGCTACTCTGTGACAAGGACTGCACTCCTGGAGCTTGAGACACAGCTGCCTAATTCCCTGGTCACTAGATGCGGCCAAAAGTTCATTCACTTCCCAGCTTTGGGTATAGATTACTTAACCAACTCTGCTGTCATGAACACTTTCCCTCACAATCATAATAAATGACACAACCATCAGTTAATTCCCAGGGGTGCTATAGGAAGTGGGGAATAGAGGAGTCTAGGACCCAGCCACATTCTGGGAACAACATAGGATACAAAAGTACCCCCCCACCACTTCCAGCTGAGGAAGAGAGAAGATGACGATGCACTTTTCTACATCTCTACATATTTATCCAGATATCTCTTTAATATGGGTTTTCCTGGTGGCTCAAACAGTAAAGAATCTGCCTTCAATTCAAGAGACTGGAATTCAGTCCCTAGGTTGGGAAGATCCCCCTGGAGAAGGGAATTGCTACCCACTCCAACATTCTTGCCTCGATAATTCTATGGACAGAGGAGCTTCATGAGTTACTGTCCATGGGGTCACAAGAGTCATTTCTCTAAGTGGAGTTGCTGGGTTTGTGGGAAAGTGCTAAACAAATCCTTCAGTGATGTCGCATGGTGCCTGGGAAGGACCAGTTGGCCACCTGCTATGAACCTTCACAGAGCAGCAACATATTATAGAAGCAGCCACTGTTCAGGGTCTGGCTTTGAAGGTTCAGAAACTTGACTCCGTTGGGTACCAAAGTTAATCAGTCTCAGAAAGCTGAGTCACTCAGAGGAGACTGAAGGGGATAAAGCAGAATGCCAAGTGATTAATTTATAATGAGACATGTACATGACAGGTGAAGCGGGCATTTGGGTCAGCCTGAGCAGCCTGTTCTTTCTCGTTGTGGCAGTCAGTGTGGGCAGTCCAATCACAGTCAAAAGCTAGTGGTGTCCCTAGAACAGGGGAAGGAGAGTTAGTGTGGTGGGATCTGAATGGTGGCCTGATGTATACACTTCTCCACCGGGGCGAGGGTAATATACACTCACCACGTGACAGTGGCTGCAAAGGAGAGTCCAGTGAGTTGTAAGAACAGAAATTGCTCTGGGGCTAAGGTGGGCCGCAAGCCATTCTCTCTGCAGACTCCTTTCTTCCATCCAGCAGTCTTTAGGGTCTCGGAGACTCACAGCTTTTTTTGTTGATAGAGAGGGTACAGAAGGGTTGAATGATGCCATAGGGACTCCTTTTCTTTAAAAACAGTGTAACCACTTTTCACTTTTCTATTCATCTCTTTCTTTGCACATTCAGCAAATGATGGTTGGACATCGGTCAGGTCCTGGGAAGATAGCAGTGGGTGAAATAGACCAAATGTTTGCTCTTGTGGAGCTCACAGGCCAGAGGAGGAGAAAGACAATAGACAGATAACTGAATCAATAGACAATAATTTTTAAAAAACCACTTAATAAATAAGACAATTGTTTTTTTAATAAATAAGACAATTGTTAACTGCAAAAATCTTTATGCAAGATGTTAGATGTCAAGATTTGCTATGAATGAAAATTAAGCAGAGTAAGAGATTAAAGAGTAATAGATGAAAATGGGGAATATTTTTAGAGGGTGATCAGAGAAGTTCTTTCTGATAAGGTTACATTTGAACAAAGACCAAACTACAGCAGGAGGCGGGTGGGACAGTATTCCAAGTGGAGGGAACAGCACATTCAAAGGCTTTGGGGCAAGAGTATGGATGGAACAGCAAAGAGATCCAGCTGGAATATATATAAGCAAGGGGAAGAAGAGGTAGAGGAAGGTGCCGTAGAAGTGATGAATCGGAATCAGATCATGTGGGGCTTTGTAGTTCCACATTGTGAAAAGTGGATATTATTCTGAATGATATGAGAAACCACCAAAGGGTCAAACTCACCTTTTATAAGGAGTCTGGCTGCTGAGAGGTGAATAAACTGATTATTCTAATTTGTTAAGAATTGAGCCATTGAATATTAGCAAAGGGAACTTGGAGACCAAGACTCCTGCTATACAAAGTGTGGCTATGGACCAGAAGAATGACCCACTCACTCCAGTATTCTTGCCTGGAGAATCCTGTGGACAGAGGAGCCTGGGTCACATAGAGTCAGACACGACTGAAGCGACTTAGCATGCATGCATGCATTGGAGAAGGAAATGGCAACCCACTCCAGTATTCTTGCCTGGAGAATCCTGTGGACAGAGGAGCCTGGGTCACACAGAGTCAGACACGACTGAAGTGACTTAGCATGCATGCACGCATTGGAGAAGGAAATGGCAACCCACTCCAGTATTCTTGTCTGGAGAATCCTAGGGACAGAGGAGCCTGGGTCACACAGAGTCAGACACGACTGAAGTGACTTAGCAGCAGCAGCAGCAGCAGCAGCAGCAGCAGCAGCAGCAGCAGCAGCAGCAGCAGCAGCAGCAGCAGAAGCTTATTAAACATGAAGAATCTTACAACACCACCCCAGACCTCCTAAATCAGAGTTTGCATTTAACAAGATCCCCTGATGAGATGGAGGTATGAGAAGCACTGGTCTAGTCCAAGGCCTTCATTTTACAAGCGATGAAACCAAGTATCAGTGTGCGGAAGTGACTTGCTTACAATCACGTGGTTAGGTTCATAACTGGGTCAAGGCTAGGGCCCGGGTCTCCTGACTGTGGCAAGCCCACTTTCCATGGCTCTCAGGTCATGAGATTATAAATTCATTCATTTAGTCACTCACTTACTCACTCATCACTAAGGCCATTCCATAATCAGACACGATCATCTCACTAAAGATTTTTACCTTTTAAGAATGCAAGATCTAGTCAAGAGAATCGGATAACAGACTAATGTAACTCAATTGACCACCTACCCTGATTTAAAAAAAAAAAACAAAACAACTGACCATGAGTGCTATCAGCCTTAGTTTCAGTATTTCTCCCAAACTATCTCATCCTCTGCTGAGATTTGCTGGAAATGCCCAGGATGTTTAGGTGTGGTGTCCCCTGAAACATTTTTTCCTTTTTTTGTGGGAAAAAGCACAGATGTCATTGTCTTCTCAGCAGAAAAGTCCCCTCTGGCCTCAAGCAATTAAAAAAAAAATCTGTATGTGGGTACCACCCCAGAATCTTGGAGATTAAACATAGAAACCCAGGTCATGTCCCAAAAGGGAAGAGTCAAGATAGGAAGGACTCTATTTTAAGAGATGGCTAGGGTGAATGGCTGGAAGCTTGTACAATGGGAAAAAAAAAGGCAGGTTATCATCTCTGTCATTGCTATTATTGTAGTTATTATCAAAAACTTGTAAATAGTGCTCTTAATTTATTGTCCCTTTGAAACAATAAAGGAGATAATGGAGACTTCTGCATGCATTTGCTATTCATCAGCAGCTTTGCTGTCAAAAAAGTGGCCCAGTAATGACTGTGGGGATGCAGGCAATTGCAAGAGCAGGACTGGAGAGGATAAGCAGGCCCTTCAAGAAGTGGTTCTGGCGGACTGTGAAGGGCACTTCCAATGGAAGAAGACCCACTCTCTAGGTGGGTCTGTTTAAGCTGATCAGGAGATAAGTGGCAGGAGAGAGGGAAAAGAAAGGCAGGGTGGGGAAAATGGGATACACTGCAGAGACACCTGGGCAGAAAGGGGGGCTCCCAGATGTCTTTGAAAGATCAAGCCTGAAGGATTTGGGGGATTGGTGGGTCACCTGTAAATTTCCTCAATTTCTCTGTTAAACAGGGTAGTTACCTCTAGCTGCTAATCATCTTCCTCTACCCTTCCTATGTGAGGACAAAGGCTTATTTATGTATTTATTAAATACTTTTTTTTGTTATTTATTTATTTGACTGTCCTGGGTTTTGGTTGAAGCATGCAAACTCTTAATTGTATGTAGCATGGGGGATCTGGTTTCCTGACCAGGTATAGACCTTGGCCTGACTGCATTGGGGGCATGGAGTCTCAGCCACAGGACCACCAGGGAAGTCCCAACAAAGGCTTGTTTATGTCTCATTCCTATAGTCTGCTGTGGGGTCTTCCAGGGACACAGGCATCCTGGTTGAGCCCATCTGGTACTTGCACCATCTTAGAATCCTTCGTGTCCAGCCAGATGGGCAGAAGAGAAAGTAAAGCTTTTTCTTCACTGCCATGAATGGGAGTTGACCCATAGCTTTCACTTTCTTCTCTTGGTGAGGATTAGTCATGGGGCCCCACCTCACCTCCAGGGACTAGGAAACCTAGTCCAGCCATGGGCCCAGGAAGTAAGCCTGGCTGGGGAGCACAGCCAACCCTCTACTGCAGGCCTGACCCACAAAGTAGGGGAGCCCATGCCACCCACACTTGGGTGGCTCTCAAGAGGTTGGCCACGGGCCAGTGTCAGGAGTGGGGAGATGTTGTGACCCCAGCAGAAGGGGGCCTCCTCACTCCAAGTCACATCCTGCTGCCCCGTCTGGACTATTCCTTGTTCAGATGAGGCCTGGAGGTCACCAAACCCCTCCCTGTAAATGGCAAGGCCCTATACTCTGTCTTTCACTGTGACTGTACCTTTAATGCTCCTTCCAACACTGGGATCCGATGAATATTCAGAAGTTTTGGATTCTCACCCTGCCTCTCTGGTACCTTACCCTCTTACCTTTCCAGCAGTTAGGGCCTTAGTTTCCCTAACTGCAAAGGGAGTGAATTGGCCAAGATGGTCTTTCACGTTCTTTCCAGGCTTCAGTCTACTTTGCCTGAGGACTAGCTTTACCCAGTCCACTTCTACTGTTCCTGCGCCCTTGGAAAGGAATGAGGCCTGAAAACCCTGGAGTTATTGCTGTGACCTGTGAGCCTATCTGATCCTGCCCCACACTGCCTAACAAACTCAGTGACAACTTCAGCTGAGCAACTGCTGGCATTCAGCTGCTGGCAACTGTCCCCAAAAGGGGAGGGTACAGGGACAGACCCAAGGGCATGTGCGAGGGCCAGAGGTCAGATTTCAAGGCACCAAAGCATTCTGCCTGCGGGGACCTCTGTGAGATCCTGGGTGTGAGCGAAGCCTAGAGCATCCATAGGCATGCTTCCAAGTACATGAGTCAGGGTTCCAGCAGGCAACAGCGCGCACTCGGGTGTTAAGTGCGGTGGGGAGCAGGGAGAGAAAGAGCTTAACGAACGGATTGCTTACAAAAGGTGTGGCCAGAGTTATGGGACCAGCAGAGAGTGGGGGGCACCCTGGGACTAGGAATGAGCCTGAAGGGTAAGGCAAGGAGACACTGTGGCAGGACTCCATGTGAGCAAGAGTCCTGCCTCCACTTAGGAGCCAGAGCCACAGATGAACAGGATCACTGCCAAAAGAGCAGCAAAGCAGGAAGGAAGGTGGTATTAAGGAGTAGGGACTAAATTTGTCAGCGTGGAGTCTCCTGCCCAACTCAACAAGAAGCCAGAGGAATAGAGGCTTGGTGATGTGGTTACAGAGCCCAGAGGGCCCAGAGCAGGGCCAGGAACGTGTGGCAGATGCACTTGGAAAATAACCAGGACGTGAGTCTCAGGTCTCACCTGGTCTTCCTCCCATCCTCGGAGAGATGTCCAAAGGTCTAAACCTGGTGGTCCACTCTCCGCAGTATCCCCAGCCACGGGGGTGACAACAGCCACAATAATGAAGATGGTGGAATCATCTTATTTATAAACTCTACGCTCCTGCTATAATATCTGATTACCTGGAGCAACTTTTGCAGCATCTGAAGGAGCCAGGTTGAATTTTTGGCCTCTTTCCTCTGCGACTGCTTGTAGATACAGATTCAGACATTGTTCTGCCTTTTTCTTGAGTGGTAACACTAGCTGCTCTGTCAGTCCTGTGAGAGTTGGAAGACTGGGATAAATTTAGACCAGAGAGTTATTGTGCCAGAGCCAGTATTTTACATACTTGATTTTTAATATGACCTTGACCTCTGTGCTTTGCATAACCATTTATTTCTTGTCCTGAGCTTGACCAGCTTTTCAGTCTCTCGCCCCCATGCTTGTATGTATCTCCCCACCCCCGGAAGTTCCAAGGAGTCGGTGTGTACAATGAGACTGGTGTGGGGCTGTGCTTGGTTCCCCCTCCATCAGATACCATGATTGTCAAAACAAAGTTAGCTATGTGAAAACCCTCACCATTCCCCCTGCCTCCTTTTGGAATGCACTGTTCTGACTGCAAGTACAAAGAAGCAATTTATAAGCATGACTTGGTACAGAAAACCAAGAAAATGAATATGATATGGCATAGCATGAAACCCAAAGCTGTAAACTTGGAGACAGGAATGGAATCAGGAACAAGGGGATATTTCAGAATTAATATACTGAGACAGGAGAGCCTAGAAACCAGATCTCAGGTATTTCTTTTGTTGCTTTGTGTAGTCACACTCACTATGGAATGACTATCAATACCTGATTTTCTTCTGGTACTTTTAAAACTCTTGAAATAAATGTGGCCATACTTGTAGCACTATTAAAAAAGGAAAAAGAGATAGAAAATATATGTATTTTTTACCCTGTAGTATGCTGCTGCTTAGTCACATCAGTCGTGTCCGACTCTGTGTGACCCCATAGACGGCACCCACCAGGCTCCCCTGTCCCTGGGATTCTCCAGGCAAGAACACTGGAGTGGGCTGCCATTTCCTTCTCCAATGCATGAAAGTGAAGTTGCTCAGTCATGTCCAACTCTTAGTGACCCCATGGACTGCAGCCTACCATGCTCCTCCATCCAAGGGATTCTCCAGGCAAGAGTACTGGAGTGGGTTGCCATTGCCTTCTCCTACTCTATAGAATAGTGTACAGTTTTCTTAAATGGTAGGTCACAATCCTTTAATAGGTCATGAAATTAATTTAACAATCTGATCAGCAGCTTTCAAAAAAAAATAGAGTGAGAATCATCATAAGCATCAGAGTGTATCACACAGAGCAAAGTGAAAGTCGGATGATACACGCAGACACACGTGTGCTGGGTGTGATCGTAGGCTGTGCTCTTCAATGCGGCCGAAGTAAGTAGAACTGGCTGGGGGTCAAGGCACTTGGGCACTTGTTCCAGAAGAGCTGTTAATCTTCCAAGGGGCCTACTCTAATCCGTTGTCCCCTCTGGCCTTGGTATCCTTACATATAAAGTGATACACTTGGACAGAATGAACCCTAAGAGTCTTCCAAGCCCCCAGGTTTAACACAAATCAATTGAACACCTAGTAGGTGCCAAGCAGTGGGGATTCATTAGCCAAGACTTTGCCCCTACTGAGTTTATATTATGATGGGGGGATGCCCAACAATAGTCGAACAAGTGAATAAATAAAATGCTGAGTGGTGATAGTGCAATGGAGAAAAACAAAGATAAGGGAGTTTACAGAACAATGAAGGGAGGGGATGCTGTTTTTTAATGTGGGTGGGTGGAGCCTCTCTGATAAGGTGACATTTCAGTTGAGACATTAAGAAAGTGAAAGACACAAACCACCCAGATATCTGGTGGAAGAGTTGTTGTAAGTTGCTAAGTTGTGTCAGACTCTACAAACCCATGGACGCAGCACGCCAGGCTTTCCTGTCCATCACCAACTCCTGGAGCTTGCTCAGACTCAAGTCCATGGAGTCAGTGATGCCATCCAACATCTCATCCTCTGTCGTCCCCTTCTCCTCCTGCCTTCACTCTTTGCCAGCATCAGGGTCTTTTCCAGTGAGTCAGCTCTTCACATCAGGGGGCCAGAGTATTGGAAGAAGAGTAGATACTGCCAAGATGAAAAGTTCTTGCCTTATTGGAGGAAGAGGGCAGAGTGGCTGGAGCGAGTGAGCCAGGCATAGGAGAGCATCAGGGGGAGGGGGGCCAGATCAATGGAAACAAAGCCTGGAGCAGGTTTGACCTGATTCTGACTCCTATTGTAAAAGGATCCCTGTAGATTGTAGATCCCTGTAGGTTAGTTAAGAGGGTTCTAGAATACTCCAGAAGCGGGATAATAATGTCTTGCTCTAGGATAGCAGAAAGAAGAGGTGAGAGAGATTCTGAATACATTTTGGAGGTAAAGCAAGCAAGATGGTTTACATATAATGTGAGGAATAAACAGGAATATAAGATGGATTCAAGGTTTGAGGCCTGAGCAGCTGGGGTTTTGATTTACAGAGGTAAAGATGAGAGACAAGGCTTTGGGGAAGAGGGTGAGGTGGGAGATGCTTATGGGATGTTGGCATGCATGCATGCTGAGTTGCTTCAGTTATGTCTGACTCTGGAACCCCATGGACTGTATCCTCTGTCCACGAAATTCTCCAGGCAAGAATACTGGAGTGGGTTGCCATTTCCTTCTCTGGGGCTCCTATAGAGGAAATTAGAATTGGATGCCTCAAGTCAAAGGGAGCCCCCCAGGCATGTTCAGAGTATTCCTCTCCTCTGTAAAGCTCTTCTGACTGCCAGATTATTTAATTGTGAGCCATTCAGGGGCCATTGCTCTTTTGATCTTAACATACTTAATATGCACCCCAAAGATCTTTCCTTCGGGATAGATGAAATATTCCCATTTTTATAAGATTTGTAACACGAAAACACAAAAGATGCAGACAAATTCCAACATAGACACAGAGATTAGAAGAGACTCCCAAGTCAGTTCCCAGCCCCTCCCACATAGAGATCCAGAGGATGAGAGAAAAAGAACCAGCAAACAGGATTTGACTCTGTGACTTTTTCCAGGAGAGGTTGGCTGAAAGAGAAAAGGAAAATCTGAAAAATGTAGGTTTCATTTTAAAATAATGAGCATGAGTTTCCCATCAGTGATTGCTAAATCCCTCATTCCTGATTGCAACAGCAGCAACATCTTGTACCAAGCTAGGCAGAGGTTTGCTGGCAGAGTAAATGGCAATATGCATTGATTGACGTAGGATTTCTTCCAGTTTCTTGGTGTTATATAAAAAAAAAAAAAGGGAGTGGGAGCAAATTAGAGATTATTTGCATTCAGCAGACAATTCTAGCGGAAAGAAATGAACTCCCAGGGTTTCCCCTGCAGCCTCTGTGCTCCATAGGGAGGCTGTAGATGGGGTTTCCCCAGCTTTGCCCCATCAGTGCCATCTCTGGGTCAGAAGTTTAATCACAGTGCTAGGTCCTGAGTTATCCAGGGAATTTTTCTTTTTGGGTGAAGGCAAGCGAGATCAGCCTTGTGATGAATCCTCAGCCACACACCTTCTTTCTCAGGCTTCAGGACTCTCCTATAGGAACAGGGAAAAACTGCAAGTGGAAGAGAATGCAGTGCACACTTTAACTCCTTAAAATGTGTCTTCTTGAACAAGGATTGCACACGGCAAGGCTCATCAGACTGTGTGGAGCTGCAGGGTGTGTCCCACTGTGAGTTCTGGATTTCGACTACAATTTCTGTGGGCTGTCTGGATACAGCCAAGTTGGAAGGTCATGGTGGCCACACCGAGATTAGAGGGAAGAGCGGAGGACTGCTATATTTGGAGCAGCCGCAAAAGGAACTAGCAATTTTTGCACCCCAGATAAACTTTCTAAACTGCCCCTCACTCCTACCCCACCACTGCCCTCTGCCCCTTGGGCCACCTTCCCTCTCCCAGCAACAGATTCTCTGATTCTATTGTGACTTCTCTGGACACCAAGCCAGGACCCCATGCGTTCCAGAAACTGTACTCTGGGCCTTCACCGTCTCTCTCTTTACTCTCTTTCCCCTTAGAGCACCGAACTCCTGAAATAACTACATCTGACCTGCAGGACAGGTTGACAGATTTGGAGGCTCAATACAGTTAAATATAGCCTGGATCAAAAACAAAGCCCCACTGAATATTCTCGAGGCTTCTGGAAGTGTACTTGTCAGGCTGAGGGGACAGGCTGACAGCTCTGCTCCCCTGACCAGCAGACAGGCTGAGAACAATGTTGGGACAATATAGCCCAATATTGTTGTCATCTAGTCATTCAGCTGTGTTCAACTTTTTGTGACCCCATGGACTGTAGCACACCAGGCTTCCCTGTCCTTCGATACATTCCAGAGTTTGCACAAACTCACGTCCATTGAGTCGATGATGCCATCCAACCGTCTCATTCTCTGTCACCCTCTTCTCCTGCCCTCAATCTTTCCCAGCATCAGGGTCTTTTCCAATGAGTTGGCTCTTCACATCAGGTGGCCAAAGTATTGGAACTTCAGCTTCAGCATTAGTCCTTCCAATGAATATTTGGGGTTGATTTCTGTTTTTGTTCTTGGATGTACTTCCCTGCCCAGGCTGTGCATTATTTTTTAAAGTCTTTCCCTAGTTTCCTGTTGCCTGTAGTACAGGGGTTAACCCTGGTGGCCTCTGATTGAAAACCTCACACCCTTTAGACTTTCCACAAGAGTAAACCATCTTCTCTTAAATACTCCCTGTGTGTGCATATGCACACACGTGCACGCACCCACACCCACAAACACTAACATTCTATTCATGATGACCAGAAGGTCTTTACCCCCAAAGTCTTCCCACATCTCTGGGCCTGTGTCCAAGTCTTTTCTTTGCCCACTGGCTCTCAAAACCACCTTCCGAAACCCTAACTTACCCTGTTCTCAGTCAAGGCACTTTATCATAAGGCTTGCCACACTCTGCATGATATTTAGGCTAACTGTGTCCACCGCGCTCCCTTCCCAACACCACAGCCCACAGGAAACTGAGATCTTTGAGGTCAAATTAGTACCAGAGACAGTCACGCGTCAGGGCCTTTGGCACTTTCACAGAATCAAATTACAGACTTTGCTAATTGAACATGGTAGTAGGCTAGCAGCTGCGATATTAGTTTCTGTTCATTCCTTGGTGGCTCAGACAGTAAAGAATTTCCCGTATAAAGAACCCCCAAAAGATAAAATTTGACATATTCAAAAACAAAGAAACCTGGCATGTGGCCTGGGATTTGGGCATATCAAACACCCTCCAACTGTGGTTTCAAATAGGTTGTGGCCACACACTTGGTCAAGGCCGCTACCTGAGCACAGGCTTAGAAGGTCAGCTCCTCCTTCCTGTTTTGACACAGCAGTTCTCTTGTTAGAAATGTATCCCAAGTAATAACTATATAAACTGGTAAAGATTTAACCACAAGGGAAAATCAGGGCAAATTACACGGCTACCAGAAGAATAGGCTGAAAAATTGGGGTAAATTTGTGTGAAAGTGTACTGTATGCTCAATAAAAATTATGTTCTAAAAATATGTTTGCTGACATGAAAAAATGTCCATGATTTATTGTTGGTGAAAAAATGCAAGTTACAAAACAGAATATATCATCCAATTTTTATAATAAAAACCTACCATAGTTATATGAAGAGGATTAAGGCTAGAAGAATATATGTCAAAACGTGGACCGTGGCAATCTCTGGATAATGCAATTATGGCTAATTTTTACTTGCTTCTTTTAGTCTTTTCGATTATTTCAGCAACGAAATGTGTTTCTCCACTAATATTGAAACAGGAAGGAAGGGGTAGGGCATGACCTTTAAAAGAATAACATAACCATAGGACATGATACAAACTGGTTAGAACCAACTAGGTCCCAGATGGTGGATGAGACTACCACTAGACCTTGAGCCTCAGTATACCCTTACTGTAACACACTGGCATGCTAAACAACACACCCACAGGCACCATGACAGTTCCAAGGCTGACCCTAAAATGTCAACAAGTGGGTGGTGGCCCAATTTCTAGAAATTTCCACCCCTTCCCCCAAATAGCTGGACTCCTCCTCCCACTTATTAGCCTGTGAAGTTACCCACCCCTATAAAAACTCACAACCCTATGCCCTGCTGCCAAGCTCACATTCTGAGATGGCCCACATTCTGTCTGTGGAGTGCTTTTCTCTGTAAATAAATCCACTTCTTATCTATCATTTTGTCTCTCACTGGATTACTTCTATAATGAGGGATCAAGAACCTGAGCTTCATTAGGTCCTGAGAGCAGGTGCGTGATCTCAATTCTAAAAGACAGCGAGTTCTAGTCCTAATCTGAGTCATACAATTTCAATACATAAAGTGTATCAGTAATAAATAGAGAAGCAAACTGACTTCAAACTCATAAAACCTGGCCTATTCTAAAGGCTCAATAAATGCATGTGAACAGGTAAGCAAGGGACCGAGCTCTGATTTGAACCTGAGAAAAAGTGAGATTGCTTAGGAAGAAAAGTAGGGTCAGATGTGCATGGCCTGGGACTGGGTCTTATGGCCTCCAAACTTAATGATCAGCTAGAGTGGGAGAAACAGGTAAAGGAAATGAAGAAATGCCCAGATAGGAATCACCAGTGTTTGGTACTGAAAACCAAGAAAATGGGGTGTTTCAGGAAGGAGGAAGTGGCCAGCTGGACTGGGTACTCTGCCGAGAACTCAGAGGAAGTGTGAACAGGTTGCTCTGGTAACAAAGGTCCTGGTGATGGTGGTAAATGCAGCTGCAGGGGAAGTGGGTGTAGGGGGATCCGGACTGGAGGGGGCTGAAGAATGACTGACGGGTGCAGAAACAAGACAGGGAGTGAAGACAGCTTTCAGGAACCTTGGGAATGGAGCAAAGAGAGACATCAGCAACCAGAGGGAGATGTGGGACAGAGAGAATTTATATTTGTTCTGTTTATAAGATGGAATGACTGGAGAATGTGCAATAAGACCCTGACAAAAAAAAAAAAATGCTTTCTCCATGTCCACGAGGGATGATGGGAAGAGCATGGCGCAAGTGCAGTGGTGGGAGGATGAAACAGCCACCATCAGAGATTTCTCTTTTTTCTGCGCAGTAGGAAGTCAGGTCATTTGCAAACAGTGAGGAGACTTAGAAGAGATGGGTGGATCTGTGAGGAGAGGAAGGCCTGTCGAGTTCTCTGTGGGGAGCCGGACAGCCATAGACAGCAAAGTAGAGAAGAATTATGGGACCTTTATCCATGCTGTGTTCCTTCTGCAGGTCTTCTCACCTCTGATTCCACAGCCAAGGATATGAAGACCCAGAGAGATGAAGCCATCTGCCCAAAGTCACATAGCACACTAGGGGCAAAGCTGCGACTGGAGTCAGGTTTTCAGGCCCCCAGTTGGGAGCACATCTATCCACGGCAGCAGTCACCTTCGTCTACGTCTGCTCTTCACCTTGTACCGTCGTGTCAGCATCTTTGCAAAGCATGGGCTCCTGGGTCTAGCTAGATGTGTCGCTTCTTCTCCCCAGGCAAAGCCTTGCACATAAAGGGGACTCCAGCAATATTTTCTGAGCTAATGAATGATCAGAAATCAGGCTGCCCTATGTCTCATTATTCTCAAGAGAAGGGCTCTCTTGTATACCCTTTCCATGCTCCCTCCTGCCTATTTCAGAATAAGTCAGGGGAGAACAGCATGTTCATCTCATCTCTTTGTGACTTGGGATAACAGACACCAATTACTAGGATATCTGCTTTCCTACATTGGGACATGGATAACATATTTACCTATGTACACTTCACCTTGTTCTGGAAAAGATTTCATGCTTCTAGGGTGTATCAGTTGCTAAAAAATAATAATAAGTCCTCATTTTTATGGTGGATGTCCCAAAGCTCCACACAATGGTTTGGCTACTACTGCTAAGTCACCTCAGTCATGTCTGACTCTGTGCGACCCCAGGGACGGCAGCCCACCAGGCTCCCATGTCCCTGGGATTCTCCAGGCAAGATCCCTGGAGTGGATTGCCATTTCCTTCTCCAATGCATGAAAGTGAAAAAAAGTAAAAGTGAAGTCGCTCAGTCGTGTCCGACTCTTGGCTATTACAGATTCTACTAATTAATTCATGATATTTTCTGGGGGGCTTAGGAACTCATTTATGTAAATGAATGAAAAATAAACAACCCATTAGAATTCCCACCCCCACCCAATCCTTGTCACATTATAAGGACAGAATTTAGGAAGGAGTATTTACTATTTATCCACTCAATAGCTATTTTGCTTTCAGTTAGAGTTGCTGTTGAGTTTTAAGCCAGCTTTTTCACTCTCCTCTAAACACTAAGATCATGGCATCCAGTCCCATCGCTTCATGTCAAATATTTGGGGAAACAATGCAAACATGGACAGACTTTCTTTTTTGGGGCTCCAAAATTACTGCCGATGGTGACTGGAGCCATGAAGTTAAAAGATGCTTGCTCCTTAGAAGAAAAGCTATGACAAGCTTAGACAGCATATTAAAAAGCAGAGACATTACTTTGCTGACAAAGGTTCGTATAGTCAAAGCTATGGTTCTCCTAGTAGTCATGTATGGATGTGAGAGTTGGACCATAAAGAAAGCTAAACTCTGAAGAATCGATGCTCTTGAACTGTGGTGTTGGAGAAGATTCTTGAGACTTCCTTGGACTGCAAGGAGATCAAATCAGTCAATCCCAAAGGAAATTAGTCCTGAATATTCATTGGAAGGACTGATGCTGAAACTGAAGTTCCAATATTTTGGCCACCTGACGTGAAGAACTGACTCATTAGATAAGACTCTGATGGTAGGAAAGGTTGAAGGCAGGAGAAGGGGATGACAGAGGATGAGATGGTGGGATGACATCACTGACTCAATGGGCATGAGTTGGGGTAAACTCTGGGAGTTGGTGATGGACAGGGAGGCCTGGCGTGCTGCAGTCCATGGGGTCACTAAGAGTTGGACATGACTGAAAGGCTAAATTGACTGAGAGGTGCCGTGCAAAGTCACCTCAGTCATGTCTGATTCTTTGCGACCCCGTGGACTATAGCCCACCAGGCTCCTCTGTCCATGGCATTCTCCAGGCAAGAATACTGGAGTGGGTTGCCATGCCCTCCTCCAGGGGATCTGCCCAACCCAGGGATTGAACTCTGGTCTCCTGCTGCTCCTGCATTGCAGGCGGGTTCTTTATCAATGAGCCACCGGGAAGACCATTATCTAGAGATAACCTTATATAAATGTCAATAGAAAACTCATAAACTAACTTGCTCTGGTGGGTGGCAGGCCCTTGACCCTGGGCTACTCAGATGATAGGATCAGAGGCAAGGAGAGTGTAACAGAACAGTAAGCAGGAGTTGTTAGGAGATCTCTGCTCTAGGCTTGATTCCATCACTATCTTTCTAAACCGAATCTCTTCTGGTTTATGGGTGGATCAGAAAATGAAGCATTCATGCTGCTCTGACACAGTGAGAACTCCTGGAATGTAAACCATTTCTTGTTGTGGTCCAGGTCTCACAGGGTTTTGAGGTCTCCTCAGGCACAGCAATCAGCCGCTTGTCCCTGGACAGTCAGCAGGTTTTTGTGAACAGGAAGAGTTTGGTCCCCGGGATTCAATCACTCCCCTGAGAGTTGCCAGGGCTCTGGGTCTGGTCTTGGCTGGCTAGATGGTGGGCATTCCTTGTTTTCATCTTGAACATCCCTAGGGCTTACTGTCAGGGTGGCTGCAATCAATGATAACTGCAACATCCTTTGTTTACTGGTATGGCAGGCAATATTTTATTTCTCACAGAAAAATAAGTCTTTGCCATGTGCCAGGAATTTATAGGTAGATAAAACATGACCCATGTCCTCAAGAAGTTCCCAAGAGGCTGGTCCTTAAGAGGAGCTCTCTTAAAGCCTGGGAAGCTCCAAGGGAGCCTCCAAAATCAAGTTTCTGGAGAAGCAAAACTGAGGAGCAGATCCTTAACACACTCGACCCAGCAAGAGGCTCTTGTGCCAGGAAGTCCTAGAAACCCAGCTGGATTTTGCCCCTTTTCTGCTCAGTCAGTGGACTTCATCGCAGTAAGCACTCTCCTCTCTAACCAGGCCCAGATTTACTAGAACGGTAGAGTTTTTTGGTTGCTTTTATTTTTATCTGTTGCAATGTTAGAAATTTATGGTTTCCTTTTGTATTTAACTTGCTATTGATGATGATTCTTTATCTATTCACTCATTGTCTCTAGTTCCCAATAAAGGAAGGAAATAATGCCCTTTAGGCACCTCCCTTGCCCTTTAAAATTATGAAATGTTCCATGTTTACAGAAGAGTACATGCACAGTTTAAAGATAAATAATAAGACGAACACCTGGGCCTGAAGCCCAGCTGTATGGCCCGTCCAGTCTCTTTCCCTTGACTACTCCCATCCAGCCCATCAGGTAACCACAGTACTGACTTTAACGTTATCATTCCAGTTTTTTTTTTTACAGTTTTACTCTCCATATTATATATCCCTAAGTAACCCACTGCTTGGATTTGAATAGCACACACAAACACAAAAAGCTGTATAAAGAAAGAGCACTATGGCTGTTATCAGAAGGGAAGCATTACCCTAGGACAACAATTTGACTAGCATCTCTAGTGGAGAAGGCAATGGTAAACCACTCCAGTACTCTTGCCTGGAAAATCCCATGGACGGAGGAGCCTGGTGGGCTGCAGTCCATGGGGCAGTGAAGAGTTGGACACAACTGAGCAACTTCACTTTCACTTTTCACTTTCATGCATTGGAGAAGGACATGGCAATCCACTCCAGTGTTCTTGCCTGGAGAATCCCAGGGACAGAGGAGCCTGGCAGACTGCCATCTGTGGGGTCGCACAGAGTCAGACACGACTGAAGTGACTTGGCAGCAGCAGCAGCAGCATATCGAGGGTACAGTATAACTTTAGCTTTCCTCAGTTTTTAAAAGCCTCTTCTGAGCAAGTTACAGGAAAAGTCTCAAGTAGAAACAGATCTAGGATTTGTGGGGTGTGAAGAGTATATAATTTGGAGGACTCTTTTAAGAAGAGTATGAATTCAAAAGTAGAAATGTTGAGTTATGTGCAGGGCTTCGGGAGGGACGTATATGAGTGAGGAGCTTAAATTCCACTGGCTTCAGGTAAATAAATCTCTAACCAAGAGGGCTCACCTGCATCCAGCATCTGGCAGATCTGCAGTATGGGTGAGGCACTGAACACCCTGTAAAACAGACAAAGGGAAAGGGTTGCTTTGTATTTTCTGTTTCTAAGCTCATCATAGCCTATGTCTAGTTCTCCAGAACAGGTCAAAGAAGAACCTTCAGAAATGGAGACGTTGTAAAATGAGGGTTCTCAGCTGATTCTAGAGGCAAGACATAGGGACACGAGCAGGAATTGTCTTAAACATACAGTGAAGCCCCGACAAACACAGATAAGCATGTCCTTAAGTTGAAATGTGGCTATAATGTCAGTGGGGATTTTGGTGGTAACAGTTATCATTATATCTGTTTCTTTTTTGTTTGTTGCGCCATGTGGCTTGCAGGACTTAGTTCCCTGATCAAGGATTTAACCTGTGCCCTTGGCAGTGAAAGTTCAGAGTTCTAACCACCAGGGAATTCCCTCATATCTGTTCTTGAGTCACTCTTCTCTAAATGGAACTGGTTAAGTAAAGTAGTGCTCAAAATTCTCCAAGCCAGGCTTCAGCAATACGTGAACCGTGAACTTCCAGATGTTCAAGCTGGATTTAGAAAAAGCAGAGGAACCAGAGATCAAATTACCAACATCCGCTGGATCATGGAAAAAGCATGCTTTATTGACTATGCCAAAGCCTTTGACTGTGTGGATCACAATAAACTGTGGAAAATTCTGAAAGAGACGGGAATACCAGACCACCTGACCTGCCTCTTGAGAAACTTGTATGCAGGTCAGGAAGCAACAGTTAGAACTGGACGTGGAAGAACAGACTGGTTCCAAATAGGAAAAGGAGTGCATCAAGGCTGTATATTGTCACCCTGCTTATTTAACTTCTATGCAGAGTACATCATGAGAAACGCTGGGCTGGAAGAAACACAAGCTGGAATCAAGATTGCTGGGAGAAATATCAATAATCTCAGATATGCAGATGACACCACCCTTATGGCAGAAAGTGAAGAGGAACTAAAAAGCCTCTTGATGAAAGTGAAAGAGGAGAGTGAAAAAGTTGGCTTAGAGCTCAACATTCAGAAAACGAAGATCATGGCATCTGGTCCCATCACTTCATGGGAAATAGATGGGGAAACAGTGTCAGACTTTATCTTTTTGGGCTCCAAAATCACTGCAGATGGTGACTGCAGCCATGAAATTAAAAGATGCTTGCTCCTTGGAAGGAAAGTTATGACCAACCTAGATAGCGTGTTGAAAAGCAGAGACATTACTTTGCCAACAAAGGTCCGTTTAGGCAATGGCACCCCACTCTAGTACTCTTGCCTGGAAAATCCTATGGACGGAGGAGCCTGGTGGGCTGCAGTCCATGGGGTCGCTAAGAGTCAGATGAGACTGAGCAACTTCACTTTCACTTTTCACTTTCATGCATTGGAGGAGGAAATGGCAACCCACTCCAGTGTTCTTGCCTGGAGAATCCCAGGGATGGGGGAGCCTGGTGGGCTGCTGTCTATGGGGTCACACAGAGTCGGACATGACTGAAGTGACTTAGCAGTAGCAGCAGTATGGTTTTCCCAGTGGTCATGTATGGATGTGAGAATTGGACTCTGAAGAAAGCTGAGTGCCGAAGAATTGATGCTTTTGAACTGTGGTGTTGGAGAAGACTCTTGAGAGTCCTTTGGACTGCAAGGAGATCCAACCAGTCCATTCTAAGGGAGATCAGTCCTGGGTGTTCATTGGAAGGAATGATGCTAAACCTGAAACTCCAGTACTTTGGCCACCTCATGTGAAGAGTTGACTCGTTGGAAAAGTCTCTGATGCTGGGAGGGATTGGGGTCAGGAGGAAAAGGGGACAACCAAGGATGAGATGGCTGGATGGCATCACCGACTCGATGGATGTGAGTTTGAGTGGACTCCGGGAGTTGGTGATGCACAAGAAGGCCTGGCATGGTGCAACTCATGGGGTCGCAAAGAGTTGGACACGACTGAGCGACCAAACTGAACAGAACTGAATCTCTACATCTGGTACAAGGCTATTATTGTGGGATTTCTCTTCACCATCTTCTGGTGAATCCTTGTCTCTCTCCTGTTTTAGATCCTCTTCATTGATTTATTCTTTAAGTGGAGTACATTCTTCAGCAGCTTTCTTAGAAAGGATACATGGTAAGTATAAAAATGTTGAGAACGTATATACTTGAAAAATAACTTTTTTCCACTTGCAGACTCAATTGGTCATTTGGCAGGGCATAGAATTCTAGACTGGAAATGACATCCTTCAGAATTTTATTGTATTTTGGCCTCTAGTGCTGCTGATAAGTCAGAAGCCATTCTGATTCCTAACTTTTGTATTTGACTTAACTTTTTTCCTCTCTGGAAGCAGTAAAAATCTCTTGATTTGTCATATGGTACCAGCCACTTATGGGCTCTTCAATCTGGCAGCTCATTCTGTTCTTGAATTACACCATTGATTCTTCCTCCCCCACCCCCACTTTTTTTTTCTTTCTCTCTAGAAACACTGCTATTCAGATGTAAGTCCTCTTAAGTGAGTGAAGTCGCTCAGTCATGTCCGACTCTTTGTGACCCCATGGACTGTAGCCTACCAGGCTCCTCTGTCCATGGGATTTTCCAGGCAAGAGAACTGGAGTGCGTTGCCATCCTCTTAAACATGTACTCTAATCTCTTACTTTTTCTCTCTTGTTTTCTATCTCTTTGTCTTTTCGCTCTATTTGCTGGAAAATTTCCTCAATGTTATGTTCCAACTACTGTGTTGAGTTTTTTATTTTTACATAGGCAGATAATTCTTATCATATTTCCTTATAATTCCTGTAAGTATTATATGCACATTATTTAACAATTAAGTATTACAAAAATATTTTACGTAGAAAACAAAAGGTTTCTGTAGTTTCATTTAGTAGATCATGAAACAGAGTAGAGTTCAGAAACAGATCCATGCATGATAGCCTAAACTTTTATTTATGAACAATACTGTATATTTATTTTCAACAATGTTGCTGCATAGTAAGAAATGTGACCTCCAGAGGTCTGGCTTTTGTTCCAGTACCTGGGAAACAACCTCGAAACCCTTTGAATCTCCTGAGCAATAGGAAATGTCTTTCTCTTTTATGGAGGGCCCCTGGAAATACAACTTGTATTTCAATCCTAATGAGATAACTCAGGGTGGGGGTTGGTCATGCAAGAAAGACAAAACATGAGATTAGAGGTGTGGGACTTTGGGTCACATGATATCAGTCCAACTTCAAGGAAAGAGAAGTCTAGAATTCAACCACATGGGCAATGTTTCAACCGATCGTGACTCTGTAATGAAACCTCAGTAAAATCTCTGAATACTCAATCTCAGCTTAGTCAGCCTGGTTGGCAATATTCTGTACATATCATCACACATGACTGTCAGTAGAGTAACACATCTCTGATGATGAGAGAAGAAATGCATTTAAACACTTGGGGCATCCCTGGTGGCACTAGTGGTAAAGAACCTGCCCGCCAATGAGATGTGGGTTTGATCCCTGGTGGAAAGACTCTCTGGAGGAGGGCATGGCAACCCACTCCAGTATTCTTGCCTGGAGAATCCCATGGACAGAGAAGCCTGGTGGACTACAGTCCATAGAATCTCAGAGCCAGACACTACTGAAGTGACAACACACACACACAGACTTTGCCCATGAGTTTCTTCCTTTGACTGGTTTTAATTTGCATGTTTGGTTATAATAAAACTGTTATTGTAAGTACCCACTCCAGTATTCTTGGGCTTCCCTGGTGGCTCAGAGGGTAAAGAATCTGCCTGCAATTCGAGAGACCTGGGTTCAATCCCTGGGTTGGGAGATCCCCTGGAGAAGGGCATGGCAACCCGCTCCAGTATTCTTGCCTGGAGAATCCCCATGGACAGAAGAGCCTGGGGTCACAAAGAGTTGGGCATGACTGAGTGACTAAGCACACAACTGGTTATTGTAAGTATAAGGCTTCCCTGAGTTCTGTGAGTCATTCTAGCAAATAATTGAATCTGAAAGTTCAACTGGGAAAACCCCAAACTTGAAGTTGTTGTCTGAAGGAAGAGCAGTCTTATGGAACTGTTCCCTCTGGCTGTGCAGTTTGGAAAACCCCTTAGAGATACCAAGGCAATTCAGTGAAGAAATGGCACTCTTTTCCACAAGTGTTACTGTAATCATTGAGATTTATACGTAAACAAGTGAACCGCAATGCTTACCTCAGAGAATTCCCTTGCGGTCCAGTGTTGGAACTTGCTTTCACTGCCAAGGGCACAGAATTCAATCCCTGGTTTGGGAACTAAGATAATACAACCCATGCAGTGTGGCCAAATAAAATTTTTTAAAAAGGTAAAAAGAAACACATTGAAATAAATTAGAAAAAAATATTTACCTCATACTATATACAAAAACTAACTTGAAATGGATCATAGATATAAATGTAAGAGCTAGAAATACAACATTTCTAAAATAAATAAGTGAAAATATTTGTGACCTTGGGTTGGGATGTATTAATATATTAAATAGATCACAAACAGCAGGAGAAAAATGATGACTTGGACTTAAACAAAATTAAAACTTTTGCTCTTCAAAAGACTGTTAAGAAAATGAAATGGCAAATCACAGGTTGGGATAAAATGCAGCTGACCTTTGAACAATGTGGAGGGTAGAGGCACTAATCTTTGTGCAGTTGAAAATCCATGGAAAACTTTATATTTGTATCTGAACTTAATTACTAATAGCCTACTGTTGATTGGAAACCTTACTGATAATATAAACAGTTGATTAACATTTATTTCACATTTTATACTTATTGTATACTGTATTCTTATATTAAAGTAAGTTAGAGAAAATAAAATGTTAAGAAGACCAAAGAAAGAGAAAATACAGTTACAATACTGTACTGTGTTTATTTATCCCATAAGTTTATAGTCTCTCTTTACAAGACGCATCATCTGCATCAATACTGTAGATATAGATGCTACACATCTTACTAACATTAAATGTAAAAATGCTATAGATGTTACATGTGTTAATAATGCTAGACATAAAAAATGAAAAGATGATGTGAAAAATAAATTCACATTTATTTCAGCTCAGTTCAGTCGCTCAGTCATGTCTGACTCTTTGTGACCCCACGAAACACAGCACGCCAGGCCTCCCTGTCCATCACCAACTCCCGGAGTTTACCCAAACTCATGTCCATTGAGTCGGTGATGCCATCTAACCATCCCATCCTCTGTCATCCCCTTCTCCTCCTGCCTTCAATCTTTCCCAACATCAGGGTCTTTTCAAATGAGTCAGCTCTTCACATTAGGTGGCGAAAATATTGGAGTTTCAGCTTCAGCATCAGTCCTTCCAATGAACACTCAGGACTGATCTCCTTTAGGATAGACTGGTTGGATCTCCTTGCAGTCCAAGGGACTCTCAAGAGTCTTCTCCAACACCACAGTTCAAAAGCATCAATTCTTCAACATTTAGCTTTCTTTATAGTCCAACTCTCACATCCATACAAGACTATTGGGAAAACCATAGTCTTGACTAGATGGACCTTTGTTGACAAAGTAATGTCTGCTTTTTAATATGCTGTCTAGGTTGGTCATAACTTTCCATCCAAAGAGTAAGTGTCTTTTAATTTCATGGCTGCAATCACTATCTGCAGTGATTTTGAAGCCCCCCAAAATAAAGTCAGCCACTGTTTCCACTGTTTCCCCATCTATTTCCCATGAAGTGATGGGATCAGATGCTATGATCTTAGTTTTCTGAATGTTGAGTTTTAGGCCAACTTTTTCACTCTCCTCTTTCACTTTCATCAAGAGGCTCTTTAGTTCTTCTTTACTTTCTGCCATAAGGGTGGTGTCATCTGCATATCTGAGGTTATTGATATTTCTCCCAGCAATCTTGATTCCAGCTTGTGCTTCATCCGGCCCAGCGTTTCTCATGATGTACTCTGCATAGAAGTTAAATAAGCACTGCTAATGTTGTTCAGTCTCCAAGTTGTGTCCGACTCTGTGTGACCCCATGGACTATAGGCTGTCAGGCTCCTTTGTCCACGGGATTTCCCAGGCAAGAATATGGGAGTGGGCCACCATTTCCTTCTCCAGGACATCTTCTCAACCCAGGGACTGAACCTGGGTCTCTTGCATTGCAGGAGGATTCTTTATCACTGAGCCACTAGGGAATGAAGAAGCAGCAATGTTGTGGTAGCCTAGTATAATCTACATGATCACTTCATTGTATCTGCATTCTTGCCTGGAGGATCCCAGGGACGGGGGAGCCTGGTGGGCTGCCGTCTATGGGGTTGCACAGAGTAGGACACAACTCAAGCAACTTAGCAGCAGCAGCAGCAGCCTACATACCAGTGAATGAACTGTAAAATTTTTGGCATACAGCATTATAGTCATATTCATAATACAGTATCGGAACATTGTTACAATTTGTGAAAACCCTCTTTCCTGTGATAATAGGCTGAAACAGTTTCTCTAAGTACTAAAGAGAGAGAGAGGCATACTGTACAGTAATGTAATTTGAAAGCGAATCTATAATATAGTAAGAAAAGTAACACATTATTAGTTCAGTTCAGTTCAGTCACTCAGTTGTGTCTGACTCTTTGTGACCCCATGGACTGCAGCACACCTGGCTTCCCTGTCCATCACCAACTCCTGGAGTTTGCTCAAACTCAAGTCTATTGAGTCAGTGATGCCATCCAACCATCTCATCCTCTGTCGTCTCCTTTTCCTCCTGCCTTTAGTCTTTCTCAGCATCAGGGTCCTTTCCACTGAGTCAGGTCTTCACATCAGGTGGCCAAAGTATTGGAGCTTCAGCTGAACACATTATTAATTTCATATTAAATATCACTCACCTTATTCCTATGCAAGGATAGACTAATCCATTTCATTACAAGTTTTGCACATGATGTTCTACACAATGAACGCTTAGGCTATGATAATGACACAGAAATCTCTCCTACAGTTTTTGTCAATCAATTATTAGGTTTTCACATGAAGACACTCACAAACATGTACAATAAATGTTTATTTACTATTCATTAGGTAGAAGCGGATCATCATAGAGGTCTCCATTCTCATTGTCTTCCTGTTGAGTAGGCTGAGGAGGAGGAAGAGAAGTGGTTTGGCGTGCTGCCTTAGGGACAGCAGAGGCAGAAGACCTGGAGGAGTCAGGAGAGACAATGACACTCAGACATACATTGTTAATTTCTGACTTTTTTTTTTTCTTTTCATTTCTCTAAATGTTTCTATGTAATACCGACTCTTCTCCAGTTTGCTTTAGTTTCAGTGCCTGAAAGATAGAAGGGTCTATGTCTTAGAAGTCAAAAGCCATCTCGAATATCTTGAATAAGCAGAATATTTCCACCAGATTGTCTAATATCACTGTTTTCTGGCACTGCTTTTTCTACATCTTCCTCATGTCTGGCTCTGGCTCAGAAATGCTCATCTCTGTCAAGTCCTCTTCTGTTAATTCCTCTAGTGTGATGTCTGTTAGCTCCTGAATTTCTACAAGATGCATATCTTGAAACTCTTCACCCCCTCACTTTTTTTTTCATATCCACAGTCTCTTTCATGATTTCCTTGACTGGCTCTGTCATGAATCCTATGAAGTCCTGCGTAACATCTGGCCAGTTTTCTCCAGCAGGAATTTATTGTTTCAGGCTTGATGACTTTCACAGATTTTTCTGTAACAATAATGGCATCTTCCATGATGTAATCTTTTCAGACTTTCATGTTGTTCTTTCTGTTGAGGTTTTCTTCTGTAGCATTGATAGTCATTTCCAGATAGTACCATAAATAAAGAGCCTTAAAGGTCCTTATGACCCTCTAATCTAGATGCTGAATTAGAGATGTGTTTGGGGCCAAGTAGACTATTTTGGCGGAGAAGGCAATGGCACCCTACTCCAGTACTCTTGCTTGGGAAATCCCATGGACGGAGGAGCCTGGTAGACTACAGTCCACGGGGCTGCTAAGAGTCGGACACGACTGAACGACTCCAGTTTCACTTTTCACTTTCACGAATTGGAGAAGGAAATGGCAACCTACTCCAGTGTTCTTGCCTGGAGAATCCCAGGGACAGAGGAGCCTGGTGGGCTGCCGTCTATGGGGTCACACAGAGTCGGACATGACTGACACGACTTAGCAGCAGCAGCAGCAGCAGCAGACTATTTTGGTGGCTTCAAGTGTTGAACTTATGAGATTTGGGTTGGGGGGGAGGCGGGGAGGAACAGTGTCCAATATCAAATGAACTGTAAAAGGCATTTCTTACTGGCAAGGTACTTATTGACTTCAAGGACAAAGCATTGATGGAACTAATGCAAAAAAACTGTTCTTATTGTCTGAGTCTCTTTGTTGAGCAACCAGAAGACTGTCAGCTAGTGTTTATCTTTTCCCTTCAAGGCTCGAGGGTTAGCAGCTTTGTAAACAAGGGAAGTCCTGATTATAAACCTGACTGCATTTGCACTAAATAGTAGAATAAGCCTCCTGTCCCTTCCTGTCCTAAATCCTGGTGCTCACTTCTCTTCATTACTAATAAATGCCTTGTGTGGCAATTTTTCCCCCAGAATAGAGCAATCTGTCTGCATTAAAAATCTGTTAAGATATTCTTTCTCCTCAATGATTTTCTAATGGCATCTAGGATCTCCTGGTCAGCAGAAGCTGTTTCTCCTGTTGTCTTCACATTTTTAAAGCTAAATCTTTTTCTAAAATGATCAAACCATCCTTTGCTGGCCTTGAATCCTTTAGATCCCTCATCTTCCTTTTGCTTTAAGGTGTCATGTAATGACTTTGTTTTTTCTTGAAACATACTGGAGTCTATAGGTATGCCTTACCTATGGCAATACTGCACCCACATAAAGCCGCATTTTCAACATATGATAAAAAAGTATTTCACCAAAAGTGCAATATTTTCACCCTGCTGGTGTAGCTGCACTGACAGCTTTGTGGATTTTCTTTTCTTTTATCACAATGGTCCTCACTCTAGGTTCATTTATCTCAAAATGGCAGCAACCTCAGTTGCAGACCTCAATTTTTGGTGCATATTAAGCAGTTTAACTTTTTTTTTTTTGTCATGTCATGACTTTTTTTCTGATTCTTTGGAGCACTTCCACCGTCTCTAGTGGGCCTTCACTTGGGTCCCCTGATGTTATTAAACATTTAGTGTATTGCACTAAACATGATGAAAAATACATGAAAACTGCTAGGGAGAATTTTTTATTTTTTATTTTAAATTTCATTGGAACGATTACTTTACAATATTGTGCTGATTTCTGCCATACATCAACGTGAGTCACTCCCAGATATACAGATGTCCCCTCCCTCTTGAGCCTTACTTCCATCTCTCACCCACTCCCACCCCTCTAGGCTATCATAGAACACTAGGTTGAGCTCCCTGGTCACACAGAAAATTGGGGGAGAAATTTTTTTACTGTCATTTAAAATTTATTAGACAGATGAACCGCATAGGTAGAGATGATTAGTGCCACACGGTGTTTAAGGTGGATACTCACAACACTTGGGCTTATGGCAATAGCAACAGTGAAAGTGAAAGTGAAGTCACTCAGTTGTGTCCGACTCTTTGCGATCCCATGGACTGTAGCCCACCAGACTCCTCCGTCCATGGGATTCTCCAGGCAAGAGTACTGGAGTGGGTTGCCATTTCCTTCTCCAGGAGGTCTTCCCAACCCAGGGATTGAACCCAGGTCTTCCTCATTGCAGGCAGACACTTTACCATCTGAGCCACCAGGGAAGCTCATAGCAACAGCGGTTGGCTACAAAATTGTTACAGTAGCACAGTGTGTACCACAATGAATTTTATGTACTTGTGATTTAAAACTGCCTCCTTACACTTGTTTGCATCTCTCTCCACCATGAATGGTATCATGTACAGTCTGTGAGTGTTTTTGCATATAGTTTTGATACATTTTAACTTTTAAAATAGATTTTTGTATATTTTATGGTAAATGATAAAATAGATGAGTATCTAGTATCCACATAGCTTTTTGTGCATTCATGACACACTTCACTTAAAAAATGATTTTTTATACTTCTAGATTATGTGGTTTGTCTGAGAGTTTTTTCAAATAGTCACAAATCTCAAAAAATTTTTTTCAATGTATATATTGGAAAAAACCTCAGGTACAAGTGTATGTATCCACAGAGTTCAAACCTGTGTTGTTCACAGTGCAATTGTATTGGCAAAAAAAAAAAAAAGTATTTATCAAAGGACTTATATCCAGGTATATAAATTGGGCAATAGGCAATAAATGGGCAATAAAATGGGCAATAAAATTAGACAATATATCACAATATTCTTTTAATTGCCCTCTGCAGATAACACCTTTGCCATATGGGGCACTATAGTAATGACTGCTTAAAAGTTTTTAAATTTTTTTCCAGGAACAGGCACTAGCCTTGCCCAGTTCAAACAGGTTGAGACCACCAAGCATTTAGTTGGGCCCTAAGTGTCTGATGATGAGCTTTTGATGTCCAATGGCCAAAAAAACTCCACCCTCAGTTCAGGCCAGCACCACCAGTTTTTGAACATGTGTCCCATGAAGAAGCATGTAGCTCAGATACACCTGCACAGAGTGTATCTCACAGGTTTCCTCACCTGTCTTATATCTCTAATGACCTTTCTTCCTGATACTCATACCTTGATTTTATCCTGAGCCCCTCACCTTCAGAAGGCAGATTTAAGACTTGTTCTTCCATCTCCTCACTTGATTGCTTCCCAAGTAAACCTTTTCTCTGCTGCACACCTTGGCATCTCAGTATTTAGCTTGCCACATGTTGGGCAAACAAACCTGGTTCATCAGACCAGCACTCTTACTATTAGGTTTTTATACAAGATAAATAAAATCACACATTCACATAAAATTTTTTAAGTAATCCATGAAAGGAAAAAAAAATTGACTCTTCCAAATTAAGAGCATTTATTCTTCAAAAGACATGTTAAGAGGATGAAAGAAAAATCTGAGAGAAAATATTTGCAAACCACATATTAGACAAAGAACTAGTTTCTAGAATATACAAAGAACTCTCAAAACCCAACTGCTAAAAAAAATCCAATTAGAAAATGGTCAGAGGGAATAAACTGACATCCTGAAGAAGATATACAGATGGTAAATAAGCACATGAGAAGAGGTTCACCATCAGAGGCCACGAGGGAAATAAAATTTAAAGCATGTGAGCTATCACTACACACCTAGCAGAATGGCTAGAATAAAAAATAATGACACCACCTAATGCTCATTAGAGTGAGGAAAAACTGGATCACTGACAATCTGCTGGTGAGAATGCAAAGTGAAATAGCCACTCTGGAAACCAATTTGGATGTTTCCTACAAAACGAAACATGTAGCTATCATACAACCCAGCAATTGCTCTCCTGGGCATTTCTCCAAGAGAAAAGAAAGAACTCATGTTCCTGCTAAAAAACTGTACACAAATGTTCAAAAACTTTATTCCAAATAGCCAGAAATTGAAGACAAGCAAGTGTCTTTCCACCTGTGAATGGGTAAATAAACTGTATACATCCACATTGTCGAAAACTACTCACATAAAAAGGAACAAACTCTTGATGTATTCAATGGCTTAGATAACTCTCCGGGAAAATATGTGGCATGAAAAAGTCGATTTCTCCTAAATGACATATTGTATGATTCCATTACATTATATCTTTTAAATGGCAAAACTATAGAAACAGATAAGAGATTAGTGGTTGCCAGGGCCTGGAGAGGGGAAAAGAGAGGTGAGTTCAGTTCAGTTCAGTCGCTCAGTCGTGTCCGACTCTTTGCGACCCCATGAATCGTAGCACGCCAGGCCTCCCTGTCCATCATCAACTCCCAGAGTTCACTCAGACTCACGTCCATCGAGTCCATGATGCCATCCAGCCATCTCATCCTCTGTCGTCCCCTTCTCCTCCTGACCCCAATCCCTCCCAGCATCAGAGTCTTTTCCAATGAGTCAACTCTTCACATGAGGTGGCCAAAGTACTGGAGTTTCAGCTTTAGCATCATTCCTTCCAAAGAAATCCCAGGGTTGATCTCCTTCAGAATGGACTGATTGGATCTCCTTGCAGTCCAAGGGACTCTCAAGAGTCTTCTCCAACACCACAGTTCAAAAGCATCAATTCTTCGGTGCTCAGCCTTCTTCACAGTCCAACTCTCACATCCACACATGACCACTGGAAAAACCATAGCCTTGACTAGATGGACCTTAGTCAGCAAGGTAATGTCTCTGCTTTTGAATATGCTATCTAGGTTGGTCATAACTTTTCTTCCAAGGAGTAAGCGTGTTTTAATTTCATGGCTGCAGTCACTATCTGCAGTGATTTTGGAGCCCCCAAAAATAAAATCTGACACTGTTTCCACTGTTTCCCCATCTATTTCCTATGAAGTGATGGGACCGGATGCCATGATCTTCGTTTTCTGAATGTTGAGCTTTAAGCCAACTTTTTCACTCTCCACTTTCACTTTCATCAAGAGGCTTTTTAGCTCCTCTTCATTTTTTGCCATAAGGGTGGTGTCATCTGCATATCTGAGGTTATTGATATTTCTCCCAGCAATCTTGATTCCAGCTTGTGTTTCTTCCCAGTCCAGCATTTCTCATGATGTACTCTGCATAGAAGTTAAATAAGCTGGCTGACAATATACAGTCTTGACATACTCCTTTTCCTATTTGAGGTGAATGGGGCTATAAAAAGGCAACACAAGAGGCCCCTGTGATGATGGGACTGTTTTGTATCTTGATCATGTCAAAGAGGCCGGACTTAAGAGTATACACTGTGTGACTCTATTTACATGAAATTCTAGAAAAATAAAAAACTGTAGTGAAAGAAAAAGATCAATAGTTGCCAGAGCCCAGCGGGTAAAGATACAGAATGACTGCATATGGTTTCCAAATAAATTTTGGGGTGATGGAAATGTTCTATCAATATCATCATTGCAGTGATAGTTAAATAACATTGCATATTTGTTAAGGATTTCCCTGGTGGCTCAGTGCTGAAGAATCCACCTGCAATGCAGGAGACACAATTTGATCCCTGAGTCAAGAAGATCCCCTGGAGAAGGAAAGGGCAACCGACTCCAGTATTCTTACATGGAAAATCCCATTGACAGAAGAGCCTGGTGGGCTACAGTCCATGGGGTCGCAAAAAAGTCAGACATGACTTAGTGACTAAACAACAACAAATATTTGTTAAAATTCATTGGGATTTCCCTGGGGGTACAGTGGCTAAGACTCCACACTCCCAGTGAAGCAGGCCAGGTTTGATCCCTGTCCAGGAAACTAGATTCTACAGCTGTAACTAAATAAAATTCCAAATGAAGATCTAACATCCTGTGTACTGCAACTAAGACCTGTTGCAGCCAAATAAATGAATGAAAATAAGCAAATATTTAAAAGAAACCTCAACTAATTGTGCACTTAATATTGATGATGAGTTTCATTAAATTATACCTGACCCCCAAAATGGGGCCAATACATTCACTTAACTTTGTATCATGAACTCCTAGCTTCAGGGTATACAGCTTTTTCTTCTTTTCACAACAGTTTCATAGTATTCCATTGTATGGGTGCCCCATAATCCCACAATTAATTTAATTGTCCCCTTTTGATAAGCTTTGGGCCGTTTCCAATATTTTGTTTTACAAATAATGTTGTAATAGTCAACCTTATCATATACCTTTGCATACTGTGTTTTTATTAAATGGATTCCTAAAAGTGATATTGCTTGGTTAAATGTTATATACAACTAAAATTTTAGTAGTAAGCATCACATTGCCCAATAAAATAAGGTGGTTCAACTTGAAAGGTTGTTGTTGAATCAATACCAGGATTCTTGGCCCCCGGAGGAGAATTCAATCCGGGGCCACAGACGAGGCTTGATCGCTCAGAGCTTTTGTGTAATAAAGTTTTATTAAAGTATAAAGGAGATAGAGAAAGCTTCTGACATAGGCATCAGAAGGGGGGTAGAAAGAGTACCTGCTTGCTAGTGTTAGCAATGGAGTTATATACTCTCCAGTAAGTCAAAAGAATGTCTGGAGGTTGTAAAGACCTCATCAGACCTACTCCCATAATTTACATTTTAAGATAACGGAATTAGCCAGAAGGTTTAATCCAGAGACTGTCCTCAGGCAGAATACATAATACATTGTTGTTATATAATCCTAAGTAGAGAAGGAAAAAAAAGTTTGTCCTTTCTCCCTCCTTGAGAATTCCAGACCCCTCTCTCCTTGGGGACCCCTAGACTTCTTATCAACCTGCCTAGGAAATGACTCTCTCAAAGTTGTACTCTCGCCATTGATGACTAAGAGTCCTGTGGTTGTTCTAAGTGATTCTTTTTAAGCTCATTTACTTGTTCCTTTTCCCACAGCATTTTCATGCCGTTGGTGTTTTCCTTTTCACAACTCCCACAGGATTTCTGTAGCTTTGAGTTTTGACTGTTGATGCTTTGCTAGGATTTGTAGAATGACCTAGTTGTTTGATGACCATTCAATAAACAAGGAGTTCATATGACAGTGGGGAGCTGGACACGAAGAGCAATTCTATATAGCAGGATAAATGGCATGATACTTGTACATAAGTATCAAACCTACTGATAATAATGATAAGAGAGATGATAATGATAATGGTAACATTAATAGCTAAAAATTATTGAACGCTTACTATGTACCAAGAAGTAGTCTAAGAACTACAAATATATGTATTTAATTATCCCAATAATGCTCTGAGGTAGAGACTACTTCTACTGTTTCCATTTTATAGACTCCTTGGCTGGGCATTGTAGGCTAACAGCCGTGAAGAGATACCCCACGCCCAAGGTAAGAGAAACCCAAGTAAGATGGTGGGTGTTGCAAGAGGGCATCAGAGGGCAGACACACAGAAACCATACTCACAGAAAACTACTCAATCTAATCACACTAGGACCACAGCCTTGTCTAACTCAATGAAACTAAGCCATGCCTGCGGGTCAACCCAAGACAGGCGGGTCATGGTGGACAGAATGTGGTCCACTGGAGAAGCGAATGGCAAACCACTTCAGTATTCTTGCCTTAAGAATCCCATGAACAGTATGAAAAGGCAAAATGACAGGATATTGAAAGAGGAACTCCCCAGGTCAGTAGGTGCCCAAATGTTACTGGAGGTCAGTGGAGAAATAACTCTAGAAAGAATGAAGGGATGGAGCCAAAGCAAAAACAATACACACCTGTGGATGTGACTGGTGATAGAAGCAAGGTTCAATGCTGTAAAGAGCAATATTGCATAGGAACCTGGAATGTCAGGTCCATGAATCAAAGCAAATTGGAAGTGGTCAAACAAAAGATGGCAAGAGTGAACGTCGACATTCTAGGAATCAGCGAATTCCTAGAAAATGGACTGGAATGGGTGAACGTAACTCAGATGACCATTATATCTACTACTGCGGGCAGGAATCCCTCAGAAGAAATGGAGTAGCCATCATGGTCAACAAGAGTCTGAAAAGCAGTACTTGGATGCAATCTCAAAAACGACAGAATGATCTCTGTTCGTCTCCAAGGAAAACCATTCAATATCACGGTAATCCAAGTCTATGCCCCAACCAGTAACGCTGAAGAAGCTGAAGTTGAATGGTTCTATGAAGACCTACAAGACCTTTTAGAATTAACACCCACCCAAAAAAGATGTCCTTTTCGTTATAGGGGACTGGAATGCAAAAGTAGGAAGTCAAGAAACACCTGGAGTAACAGACAAATTTAGCCTTGGAATGCGGAATGAAGCAGGGCAAAGACTAATAGTTTTGCCAAGAAAATGCTCTGGTCATAGCAGACGCCCTCTTCCAACAACACAAGAGAAGACTCTACACATGGACATCACCAGATGGTCAACACAGAAATCAGATTGATTATATTTTTTGAGGCCAAAGATGGAGAAGCTCTATACAGCCAACAAAAACAAGACCAGGAGCTGACTGTGGCTCAGATCATGAACTCCTTATTGCTAAATTCAGACTTAAATCGAAGAAAGTAGCGAAAACTGCTAGACCATTCAAGTATGACCTAAATCAAATCCCTTATGATTATACAGTGGAAGTGAGAAATAGATTTAAGGGCCTAGATCTGATAAATAGAGTGCCTGATGAACTATGGAATGAGGTTCGTGACATTGTACAGGAGACAGGGATCAAGACCATCTCCATGGAAAAGAAATGCAAAAAAGCAAAATGGCTGTCTGGGGAGGCCTTACAAATAGCTGTGAAAAAAAGAGAAGAGAAAAGCAAAGGAGAAAAGGAAAGATATAAGCATCTGAATGCAGAGTTCCAAAGAATAGCAAGAAGAGATAAGAATACCTTCTTCAGTGATCAATGCAAAGAAATAGAGGAAAAGAACAGAATGGGAAAGATTGGAGATCTCTTCAAGAAAATTAGAGGTACCAAGGGAACATTTCATGCAAAGATGGGCTCGATAAAGGACAGAAATGGTCTGGACCTAACAGAAGCAGAAGATATTAAGAAGAGGCAGCAAGAATACATAGAAGAACTGTACAAAAAAGATCTTCATGACCCAGATAATCACAATGGTGTGATCACTCATCTAGAGCCAGACATCCTGGAATGTGAAGTCAAGTGGGCCTTAGAAAGCATCACTACGAACAAAGCTAGTGGAGGTGATAGAATTCCAGTTGAGCTATTTCAAATCCTGAAAGATGATGCTGTGAAAGTGCTACAGTCAATATGCCAGCAAATTTGGAAAACTCAGCAGTGGCCACAGGACTGGAAAAGGTCAGTTTTCATTCCAATCCCAAAGAAAGGCAATGCCAAAGAATGCTCAAACTACTGCACAATTGTACTCATCTCACATGCTAGTAAAGTAATGCTCAAAATTCTCCAAGCCAGGCTTCAGCAATACGTGAACCGTGAACTCCCTGATGTTCAAGCTGGTTTTAGAAAAGGCAGAGGAACCAGGATCAAATTGCCAACATCCGCTGGGTCATGGAAAAAGCAAGAGAGGTCCAGAAAAACATCTATTTCTGCTTTATTGACTATGCCAAAGCCTTTGACTGTGTGGGTCACATAAACTGTGGAAAATTCTGAGAGAGATGGGAATACTAGTCCACCTGACCTGTCTCTTGAGAAATCTGTATGCAGGTCAGGAAGCAACAGTTAGAACTGGACATGGAACAACACACTGGTTCCAAATAGGAAAAGGAGTACGTCAAGGCTGTATATTGTCACCCTGCTTATTTAACTTCTATGCAGAGTACATCATGAGAAATGCTGGGCTGGAAGAAACACAAGCTGGAATCAAGATTGCTGGGAGAAATATCAATAACCTCAGATATGCAAATGACACCACCCTTATGACAGAAAGTGAAGAGGACCTAAAAAGCCTGAAAGTGAAAGAGGAGATTGAAAAAGTTGGCTTAAAGCTCAACATTCAGAAAACGAAGATCATGGCATCCGGTCCCATCACTTCATGGGAAATAGTTGGGGAAACAGTGGAAACAGTGTCAGACTTTATCTTTTTGGGCTCCAAAATCACAGCAGATGTGATTGCAACCATGAAATTAAAAGACGCTTACTCCTTGGAAGAAAAGTTATGACCAAACTAGATAGCATATTCAGAAGCAGAGACATTACCTTGCTGACTAAGGTCCATCTAGACAAGATTATGCTTTTTCCAGTGGTCATGTATGGATGTGAGAGTTGGACTGTGAAGAAGGCTGAGCACTGAAGAATTGATACTTTTGAACTGTGGTGTTGGAGAAGACTCTTGAGAGTCCCTTGGACTGCAAGGAGATCCAACCAGTCCGTTCTGAAGATCAACTCCGAGATTTCTTTGGAAGGAATGATGCTAAAGCTGAAACTCCAGTACTTCGGCCACCTCATGTGAAGAGTTGACTCATTGGAAAAGACTCTGATGCTGGGAGGGATTGGGGTCAGGAGGAGAAGGGGACGACAGAGGATGAGATGGCTGGATGGCATCATGGACTCGATGGACGTGAGTCTGAGTGAACTCTGGGAGTTGATGATGGACAGGGAGGCCTGGCGTGCTGGGATTCATGGGGTTGCAAGAGTCGGACACGACTGAGCGGCTGAACTGAACTGAGGTAATGAAAGGTTGTGGATTAAATCAAATCAGGCAGAATGAAAAGTGTGTACAAAGGTCAAGGCAGAAGAAGGAAAAGTCAATTCAGAGGTCCCATGAGTAACAGCACATGGCTGGCAACCAAAGGGAACAGGCAAAGAAGCTGGAGGAAGTTCATGATTGGGTGGATAGAGATGCTTCTCATTTTCTCTTGCTACACAAACACACACACACACACACACACACACACACTGCAGTTAGCTGTTCTCACCTTTTTAACCTACGGTTTCTAGCAGAGATTGAGGGAAGACTTCTCATTAAGAACAATGGCTAGTTTCAGACCCAAAGATTAAGAGTCAACCAGACAAAGAAGAGGAACCACGTGTTCAGGCAGAGGAGGTGGCATGAAACGTCATGACTGGAGTGCTTAAGGAACTGACTGGCTTAGAGTGGCTGGGTATAAAGAGCTACGGGAGAGGAACCATCAGTAAGGCCAAAGAAGGTGACAGGTGCCAACTCATGTAGGGCCTGCAGGCCATATTAGGGAGCTCAAAACTCTGATCAAAAATCACGCAATGAAAAAGAAGTGACTCACTATCTACTCCAGACAGGCTCTGTCTTGGAGGCCAAGGGAGATGCAGTGATGTGGGCTGGATTTCTCTGGTGGTCCAGAAGAACTCGCCTGCCAGTGCAGCAGACACGGGTTCAGTTCCTGACCTGGGAAGATTCTACGTGCCATGCAGCGACTGGGCTGCAACTATTGAGCCGTGCTCTAGAGTTCAAGAGTCGCAACTACCGAAGCTCATGAGCCGAGAGTCCATGCTCTGCAACAAGGCAACAGCAATGAAGACCCAGTGTACCTAATCAAAAAAAAAAAAAAGAAAAAAGACACGTCTGTTAACATTTTATTAAAAAGTGATGTTGACGGCCTTTAAGAAGCTCACAGATTAGCTAAGACAGTAAGACATGAGCAAATATAAGGGAGCCAATCAATGATAAAGGACCACATATGAAAGGAATGAATGTGAAATGTTGGGTTGTGGGAGGGAAAGAAAATTGGCTGAGAAAGTGGGACAGTGAGGGGTGGGGAAGGAATGGAGCCTTGAAGGGTGGGTGCCATTTGGAAAGAGATGGGGAGATAGCCTTCTATATCAGACATTGCAAGAATAAACAAATGAGATCTATCTGATATATTTGGAAGAGACTGAGTAAGCCCACCTAGCCAAAGCATGGATGTGTGCAAGGAACATGAGAGAAACTTAAAAAAGGTGCATAAGATCAAGTTAGGACAGGTCTGACATGCAAGGCTAAGGAATTTGAATTTAAATTTTTGTGGGCAAAGAAAGGCCATTCTGCCCTTTTCAGTGCCAAACAACTTGAATAAGGGATTTTGTTTGATAATTAATATGGAACAAGAGAGATAACCAAGTCAGGGAGCCAAGTTGAGAGGTCAGTGCTTACGCCAAAGTTCTGTACAAGGTTGGCCAAAATAAAGAAGAACCGAAAGACCAGAGGGAACAATGCACTGCATTATTTACATCTTTTTGCAGGAAAGTAATTTTCTTTCTTACCATGATGTACATTCTCTTTTCATGGTAATCTGCCTTCAAAGCCTTGAAGATGAATGTATTTAAAGTTCTGGAAGCCAAGTCAAAGGCATAGTATGATGTCTTTTAGGAACATGTACTCAAGTTTCTTTATTGGCATCTACCACTATATTTCATGTCCTAACACTCCTGTCTGCTGAGTTTCCTTTTTCTACAGGATGTTCATTATTGAAGGATTCTTGAGACAATAATAAAATACAATTATTTAAGAGGATGTTTGCTTCTCTTGGACATTTTTACTCACAGCACTTCTGTGGGTTTTCCCACACCAATAACCAGTCCTCCAACTCTCCAGACACCAGCTGGGTTCCTATAATTCAGCTCTGTTCTGACACCACCTACTCGGGGTTAGTCCAGGCTCTACAGGATTAAAGGTTCAGTCCCACAAAACTGTCCCACTTATAAGGAACCCAGTATTTTCAGATGCCAGTTGAAAGCACTGGGTCCCTTGGGTACCCACACTTCTGTCCAATTTGGTTACAGAATCAGGGGTTCCCAAACTCCCCCCACCAGCTTCAGGTTTGATCATTTCCTAGAATGGCTCACAGAATTCAGGAAAATACTTTACTGTCTACCAGTGGTTTATTATAGAGGGTGCAAATGAAGAGCCATGTGAAGAGGTATACAGGGTATGGTCCAGAAGGGTCCTGAGCCCAGGAGCTTCTGTCCCTATGGAGATGGGGTGAGTCACCTTCCCAGAACAGAGATGTGTGTGCCCACATGGAAGCTCTTCCTGATCCAGGTTTTTATGGAGGTTTCACCACATATGTGTGATTGAGTAAATCACTGGCCATCGGTGATTAACTCAATCTCCAGTACTTCTCCCAGCCCAGATCTTGGAGGTCTGAAAGTTCCAACCCTCAAATCACAGGGTTGGTTCCCATGGCAACCAACCCCACAAAAGATGTTACTTAGGGACCCACTAGAACCTCATTAGCATAAAGTCAGGTAAGGTGGAAAGGGGCTTATTATGAATAAGATACCAAGAACACTTCTTTTCACTTCTATCACTCAGGAAGTTTCAAGGGTTTTAGTTCTTGTACCAAGGAACTGGAGATGAAGACCAAATATGAAGGTATTGGGTTGGCCAAAAATTTCCTTTGGTTTAAAAAGAATTAGTTAATTATTTATTTCGGCTGCTCTGTGTCTTCATTGCTGAGTGGGGGTACTCTTGGTTGCAGTGCATGGGCTTCTCGCTATGGTGGTTTCTCTTGTTGCAGAGCATGGGCTCTAGAGTGTGCCAGCTTCAGTAGTTGAGACACGGGGGCTCAGTAGCTACAGCTCCTGGGCTCTAGAGCGCAGGCTCAATAGTTGTGGTGCATGGGCCTAGTTGCTCCAAGGCACGTAGAATCTTTCTGGACCAGGGATCAAACCCATGTCCCCTGCATTGGCAGGCAGATTCTTAACCACTGGACCCCCAGGGAAGTCCTCCTTTGATTTTTAAGCAAAAATAAAAGATATGCTTTTCATTTTCACCAAGAACTTTATTGAACAATGTATTTACTGTTTTGTTCCCCTACCTTCTGCTGTTTTTTTCAGTCAACTTCAGAATTCTGTCTTCCCAAAACTGTTTATCTTTTGGAGCAAAAGACTGTTTCAGGTGTTTTTACAGTCTTTCAACGAATTAAAATCTTTTCGTTAAGAGAATTTTATAAAGACCAAGATAGATGGACATCGGAAAAAGCAATGTCTGATGAATATAGTGGATGAATCAGAACTTTGTAGCCAGCTTGTAACAATTTTTGCTTGATCATCAAAGAAGCATGCAGTCTTGCATTATCCTGATGAAAGATTATGTGTTTTCTATTGCCTAATTCTGGATGCTTTTCATCAAGTAGCTGCTTTCAGTTGGTCTAATTGGGAGCATTACTTGCTGAAATGTATTGTTTGGTTTTCTGGAAGAAGCTCATAATGGAGGACTCCCTTCCAATTCCACTATATACACAACATCACCTTCTCTGGATGAAGACCAGCCTTTGGTGTGTGGCTGGTAGCGGTTTATTTTGCTTGCCCCACAATCTCTTCCATTCCACATTATCACACAGTATCTAGTTTTCATCACCCATCACAATCTGTATTAAAAATGTGCCATCTTTTTAAAGAGTTTCCAGTGAACACTTAGTGTTTTTTCATTATTTGGCCCTCCTTTGTAAAATCACGCAACTTCATGAGAACCCGCTTAAAAACCATGGAGCATCACCCCATCCCAAAACACACCATGTTCACACTCACACACACACATCCACACACACATATACAATTTTGCCTGCAATCTGAGACAGCTGCAACTTGTAGCCTCCAGGTTAAGAATCCCTGTCCCTGTGTGTCCAGGGGACAAATGCTGTCTGAAGGCCACAGAGAATTGAAACAAAATTCTATTACCTCTACAGTATTAAGTAAAAGGAAGAGAAGATATGAAATGTATCTCAATGATAAATTTTATTAGATTTTTGAAAGGTTTAAATGGTAAGATTCATAATAACAAAAAGCTTTGCAAGTACACACCATAAAATGCTAATAAATTTAAGGGATTCAGTTTCCACTTGTATATACCATATGGTGCAGAGCTTAAAGCGGAAGAGAGGCTTCCTCATTTCCCCTCCCCCCAGTCCCATACAGTTGGCCCTTACTGGACTTGTGTTCAAGGATTTGTAATGTGGCAGAGGCTATGCTGGGTCACAGGTGATGGGAAAAAGAAAGATTGTGAAGACTCTTGTCTTCTAGGGAGGTTTATAGCCCTGGGGAGAAGAACAGGTATATATATAAAAAACACACTAATAAAAGAAATCAATGATGTGCTGAAATGGACTTGTGGAAAAGCAGCAGGGAAAGAGGCAGTATTAATTTTGCCTGAAAGTGAATTTGAAAGGAGCCCTGCAGAATTGGGAAGAATGTTCAGGCCAAGTTTGTTCATTTTTTTTTTTTCCTTCCCCTTTTAGCCATAGGAAGAGAGAATTCCAGGACACTTCTACCCTGGACTTGTCACTTGGACTCTGTTCCTGCTATTCCAAAAAGAGAAATGGCCAAGTACATGCAACCCCCTCTTCAGTAATGACTGAAGTAGCTACTGTGTGTCAGGAACCCTGCCAGGCAGTTTCTAGCTGTTCTCTCGAATTCTGATGACAACAAAATGGAGGGAAGTGTTAGCCCCATTTTTTCTGAGGAAACTTGGTTCTGAGTTAGGACTTCTCATGGTCATACAGTTAGAAAGTGGCTGAGACAGGACTGTCTTTTTCCTCTACCCCACTTGGTTGCTTTGCTGCTGCTGCTAAGTCGCTTCAGCCGTGTCCGACTCTTAGTGACCCCATGGACTGCAGCCCACCAGGCTCCTCCATCCATGGGATTTTCCAGGCAAGAGTACTGGAGTGGGGTGCCATTGCCTTCTCCGCTTGGTTGCTTTAGGCCCATGTTAAGGGGCCTTATGATGTTGTGTGGTACACTTAAGCACATGCACATATGTGCATGTGGATATTTGATATTTGTATGAATAAATGGATACCTGAGGAAAAGAACAAAAGACTAAACTTTCCTGTAGAGGCAGTTCCCAGGAAGCCTGTCTTTGCATCCTGCAGAATGAATTTATCTAACTAACTATTGCCATACCAGCTGTCAGACCCTGGGGTCCAGAGGGACTCACCCCAGCAGGGTGTGCCAGCCTCTGCTACAGGCAGTCTGAAGAAGTATATGTCTACCCAGCCAGAAGCCATGCTTGTGCCTGAAAATTCACGGAACTACCTCTCAATTGTTCTGTCAGACTTTGCCACTGCATGCCCCGGATTTCACCACATGTAAAGAGGACTTGCTTTGCCTACAAAGGCTATAAGCTTCCTGACTGCATCAATGTTACCAAAAGGAACTTGGGTCTGCTCACCTGATATGCAGCAAAGCCAGTCTCCTTCACCAAGGAAAGTACAGCTTTTTTTTGCAAAGGGACAAGCAAGAAGAATAGGCAGCTCATGCTCAAAAGCCACAAACTCCCTGATGACTTCAGGGAAGAGTCTTTAAGGTAACCTCTAAGGATGAGGGTCACGGAGTTCCTGATCAGCTCGTAGACATTCTTCTGATTGGTTGGTGATGAGGTAATAGGGTAGTATTTCAGGATCTTAATCATTAACCTTCTGGTTCCAATCAGTCTGGGGTCTTGATGCTTGTGGTCAGTATGGAATCACCATACTAATGATGGTGACTCTAGGTGGGGGGGTCTTAGTTTATGTAGAACAATACAAAATTATGCATCCAATTGTAATCTATCTTTGGGAGGAACTAGGAGTCTTGGGCGGAGAAGGCAATGGTACCCCACTCCAGTGTTCTTGCCTGGAGAATCCCAGGGATGGGAGAACCTGGTGGGCTGCCGTCTATGGGGTCACACAGAGTTGGAAAAGACTGAAGCGACTTAGCAGCAGCAGCAGCGGCAGCAGCAGCAGTAGCTGCAGGAGTCCTGGGACTCTATCGTTTTAATCATTAACTGCTTGAGTCTGTTCTTTGGAAACTCAAGGAAGGCCAAACAAGAAGCAGGGGCCATGGAGGAACTTTTGTATCCTGGAGGCCCTCCTTTTTAAAAATACTCATCAGTCTTGAGGGGAACAGAAGCAGGACAAGAAAGGGAATACAGTTTTGGATAGAGAGGTTAATTATCAACTCAGCAGGGGAACTCAATTTTAGTGAGACTTGGTTTTATCACCACCCTGCTCCCTGTGGCCCCTGGGGGAGCCAGAGCAGCTCTAAATTGGGAACCGCCATCCACCGTTTTCATAAAGATTTACAGAGGCATAGCTGTCACTTGAAGCCCTTTAAATTATAGTGTCAAATACAATTACTGTTATTATTAGAGTAAGCACTTGATAAGTGCTTGCGAAATAATTAAACAAATGAAGAAACGTTCCAGGAATTCAGATTAGTGTAGGGGGAGAGGCCACTGAGTAAGGGAGACTGGAGAGTGGGAGAATTTGGCTATGTTGGCATATGGGAATGAGATTGGCAGTGGGGAATATTTCTAGAAGGGAAAAACTGCACCAGCATGCGGTTCAGCAACAAGCACTATTTATATGCAGCCACATCCTGGTGGTCAGAGGAGTTCTATAAGGAAGTTGTGTGGAAAGGTAACTCAAGATAGCCAACTTTGATCAAGAGTTGCTTTGTGCTGGGCACTAAGCTGTGTGCTTTACGTGGATGGCTTCCTTGAATCCTCACAACAGCCCCATGAGGTGATTACTGTTATAATCATCAGGAAATTGAGACAGAGAACTTAATTAACTTACCTGAAGTCTTTGTTGTTCAGTCGCTCAGTTGTACCCGACTCTTTGCAACCCCATGGACTACAGCAAGCCAGACTTCCCTGTCCTTCACCATCAGACCAAACCAGGCAGTGATTTGAATGCCAAACTATGCCCTTGGACTCCCACAGTGGCAAAGGAGAGTTGCTGAAGGTTCTTGGACAGAGAAGTGGTATGGTAATATGGCTGCTGCAGGAAAAAAAAAAAAAGCAATACAGTGCAGTAGTTAGGAGTTTGGACTTTGGCACCAAACTATCTGTGGGTGTTTTTTTTTTTTTAAGTCTCATTTCTGCCACTTGGCAGCTGGGCTATCTTAGATGTATTATTTAACTCCTCTATGCCTCAGTTTCCTCATCTATAAAATGGGGGTAATAAAAGCATCTAGTTTTTAGGGCTTTATGAGGAATATTCCCTGGTGGCTCAGATGGTAAAGAATCTGCCTTCGATTCAGGGAGATCTCAGTTCGGTCCCTGGGTTGGGAAGATCCCCTGGAGAGGGGAATGGCTACCCACTCTGGTACTCTTGCGTAGAGAATTCCATGGACAGAGGAGCATGAAGGGCTACAGTCTGTGGGGTCACAAAAGAGTCAGACACGACAGATCGACTAACACTTTCATTACTTCACATGAGATAATAAATGTAGAGCACTTCAAAACAGCGTTGGCACGTATGTGATGGCAGCTCTTAACTATTATCCATATGTTAGCTATCTGCTAGATGAACTGGAGAGAGGGCAGAGCAGGGGCCCAGCAGGAGGCAAGGACTGAAGCAGTACTGCCTAGGGTGATGGCAACTGGAACAAAAGGGTAAGACATTTTAAAGTAAGATTCAATCAGCTTCATTAACTGGAAAATGAGATAAAGAAGAAAAGTTAATAATGACTCTCAGATTCCTGGTCTCATTAACTGGGAGGAAAGGGGTGTCTGACAGCAACAGGAACACTAGGAGAGAGCTAGTTTGTGGGGGGCAAGGCCATTCACGGAAGGCATGGGTAGCATGTCAAGGGAACTCTGTGTTCTTGCTACCAGTTTGGCAGAAACCTCCTTCTTCCTCTGGGCTTTCTCATTAGCAAAATGAAGCTTTCACACCTGAGAGCTCAAAATCAGATATTTTCCAACTTCACCTGAGAGTACCCTAAAGGGGAAATGATGTTGTCAGAACGGTTCAGCCTTTTTGAGGTTCAAGGGTAGATGACAAGAGGAAGGCAATAATAAAACGGGACTTCTCCCCTTTTTCTATTTTAAATTGAATTATAATTGACATATAACACTGTATTAGTTTCAGATATACAGTATAGCAATTTGATATTTCGATATAAAATGATCACTACAAGTATAGTTATCATCTGTTACCTAACTTATGACAATATTATTGACTATTCCTAGCATATTCCCTGTCGTACATTACCTTTCATCCCTGTGACTCATTTATTTTGTAACTGGAAGTTTGTACCTCTTAATCCCCATCACCTATTTCACTCCTTCCCCCTGGCAACTACATGTTTGTTCTCCGAATCTATGAGTCTGCTTATGCTTTGTTTTTCTGGCTGCTAAGTCACTTCAGTCGTGTCCGACTCTGCGCAATTCCACATATGAATGAAATCGTACAGTATTTGTTTTTCTCTGAGTTATTTCACTGAGCATAATGCCCTCTACATCCATCCACGTCATAATGGCAACGTTTCATGCTTTTTATGGCTAATATTTCATTGCATATATATGTGTGTGTGTATATATATATATATACACACACACACACACACATCACATCTTCTTTATCCAGCCATATACCAGTGAGTACTTAGGCCCTTCCATATCTTGCCAACTGTAAATAATGCTGCAAAGAATATAGAGGTACATATACCTTTCTGAATTAGTATTTTTGTTTTCTTTGGAAAAATATCCAAAAGTAGAATTGTTGAATCATATGGTAGTTCTAATTTTTTTTAAATCTCAGTTTTATTTATTTTACTTTGCAATATTGTATTGGTTTTGCCACACATAGTTCTAATTTTTTGAAGCACCTCCATACTCCACTACTCCATAGTGGCTGCACCAACTTACAATCTCACCAACAATGTGTAAATGTTCCCATTTCTCCCCATTCTCGCCAACACTTGTGATTTGTTGTCTTTCTGAGAACAGCTGTCCATTCTGACAGGTGTGAGGTGGTCCCCCCTTATTTTTCTTCATTCCTCCTTAAATGTTGCTCCTTAGCCAGGCTTTGAAGATAGCTTGTCGCATGCATCCCTGGGGGAGAAGTGTCAGAGAAAGTCAAGTTCAGTGTTTATTTGATTTAGATGCTCTCTCTTCCCCTTGATTGGTTCCTGCCTCAGGCTTTGTTTTTCTACCAGATTAGAGAAGAAAGGGAAGGTTGTTTTTAAAAGTTCACTGTCCTCAGCATGAGAGACATAGCACGTGAAACCAGAACCCTTGGTGGTGGCAGCAGCCCAACACAGCTTATGCTTACCCAGAGGGCATGCCTGAGGGGGTGGAGCACCCTTGCCTGGGACACCCCTGGAGCTAGCCTCCAACAGGTGTGTACAGCAAGCTCACTATTCAGAAGAGCTAATGCAGAACGGGTAGGCACTTTTTTGAGAAGAGCTGCATTTCAAAATAGAGTTTTACATCAAGTAAAATAGAATAACAAAGCCAAGGCTTAATAAGGAAGATATTGAATGCATACCAATCAACTGAGAAACACACTGGGAGAAACGTTTGTTAAAAATAAAGCACTACTTTCACAACACAGCAGCACAGTACTACACAAAGGAGGTGCTCTTTCCTCCCTCCCTTTTTTTTTAAGCTGACAACTGTGCTTAGACCATTTCCCTCAGGTTGGACAATATTTAGGAATTAAACTTAGGAAATAAAATTAATTCCTACATATGCTGGCTGATAGTCATTTAAAAATCTTAACTGGTTCTCAGGTTTAATGCTTGGAGGAAACCGTCATTAAGTAGCCTCCTTTTAGGCTTCCCTGGTGGCTCGGTGGTAAAGAATCTGCCTGCCAAGATCCATAAAAGATTATATTTTTATTACTATTCAAATGAGTGATTAAATTTACTCTTTGCAGTGAGCCAAGAGTTCACATGCATTCTTTAAACTGCTGGATTTTGTTGGGCATCATTTAAAACATTTTGTATGTTTCTTCTTATCTGTGTTTACAGCGTGTTCTTGAATAATGTTCATTTGTCAGAACTGTGAGAAATAAATTATATGGATACTGAAAAAAAAAAAAAAAAAAAAGAATCTGCCTGCCAATGCAGGAGATGTGGGTTCAGTCCCTGGGTCCAGAAGATCCCCTGGAGAAGGAAATGGCAACCCATTCCAGTTTTCTTGCCTGGGAAATTCCATGGGCAGAGGAGCCTGGCGGACTACAGTCCACGGGTTGCAAAAAATCAGACATGACTTAGCAACTGAACAAAAACAGATTCCTTTCAGTTAACACAGAGTCCTCACTGTCATTTGTGTCAGCAAATATTTATTGGGTATTTTTGTATTAAGTAAGGTCCTGTTTATCAAAAGTATTTTAAACACTTTAAAGCACTGTGCAAAAATGTTAGTGTGCTTGGTGGAAGCATAGATTCCAAAAATTTCATGTTCCACATTTTATAGGTAGAGAAACTGAGGTTCTGGGGAGCAAACAGACTCACCAATGATCTTTCCCTAGTTTCACTAGAGTGCCAGGTTGTGATCATTCAAGGAGATGAGACATGCCAAGTAACTGATAGTCTAGTTCAAAAGAGAGGATATTGAGAAATGGAAACCATGGTGTTTTTAAAAAATTGTTTATTTTTGGCTGCCCTGAGTCTTCGTTGCTGCACGTGGGCTTTCTCTTGTTGCAGTAACTGGAGGGCTACTCTCTAGTTGCTGTGCCCAGGCTTTTCATTGTGGAGGTTTCTCTTGTTTTGGAACATGAGCTCTAGGGTGGGCATGCTCAGCAGTTGTAGCACATGGGCCTAGTTGCCCTGAGGCATGTGGGATCTTCCTGGACCAGGAATTGAACCTGTGTCTTCTGCATTGGCAGGCTGATTCTTAACCACTGGACCATCAGGGAGGTCCCAGTCATGGTGTTTAATTCCTTGATTGTGTCCCATTCAAACAGCATGACTGATGTTTCTGAGGGTGAACTGGAGACCTAGGAGCCTGAGTCTTCCATGTAAGTTTGGAGAGAGAGTTCAGTTCAGTTCAGTTCAGTTTAGTCGCTCAGTCATGTCCGACTCTTTGCGACCCCATGAATCGCAGCACGCCAGGCCTCCCTGTCCATCACCAACTCCCGGAGTTCACTCAGACTCACGTCCATCGAGTCCGTGATGCCATCCAGCCATCTCATCCTGGGTCGTCCCTTTCTCCTTCTGCCCCCAATCCCTCCCAGCATCACAGTCTTTTCCAATGAGTCAACTCTTCGCATGAGATGGCCAAAGTACTGGAGTTTCAGCTTTAGCATCATTCCTTCCAAAGAAATCCCAGGGCTGATCTCCTTCAGAATGGACTGGTTGGAGCTCCTTGCAGTCCAAGGGACTCTCAAGAGTCTTCTTCAACACCACAGTTCAAAAGCATCAATTCTTCGACACTCAGCCTTCTTCACAGTCCAACTCTCACATCTATACATGACCACAGGAAAAACCATAGCCTTGACTAGACGGAGAGAGAGTAGTGAAACCTAGCAGAAAAGAGGGCACAGAAGTGACCAGATGTGTATCCAGGACTCTCTGGAGGGATGGCAGGTTGCTGAAGGCTGCTGGTTACTGCCCTGAAGCAACTGTTCAATCTCTAGCGAAAAGCCTGGGAAACTTCAATGACTGGTTAAGTATCAACACAGAAAACATGGGGAAGAGTGCAGTGTGGCGTGGGCAGAGCCCATCTTTGGCTCTGTCATTCCAACAGAGTCATTCTCAGTGAAACAATCAGAAATATGGACAAAACTTTATATTTTTCAGAATTATTTATACTTGCCTCTGCACTCCTCATTTTTCTTTGTACCCTTTGCACTAGTCATGCTGAAATTCTTGTAGTTCCTCTGTGCATGATGTTATCTTTGTTCATGTCCCAAGGCCTTAATATAGGGCTTCTCTGGTGGCTCAGTGGTAAAGAATCCACCTGCTCACGCAGGAGATGCAGGTTCAATCCCTGGGTTGGGATGATCCCTGGAGAAGGAAATGACAACCCATTCTAATATTCTCGCCTGGGAAATCCCTTGGACAGAAGAGCCTGGTGGGCTGTAGTCCATGGGGTCACAAAAAGAGTTGGACATGATTTAGCAACTAAACAACAGTAACAAGACCTTAATATATACATTTACTTGGCCAGAAAGTCATTTATGTTTTTCTCTTACACCTTGCAGGAAAACCTGATTGAACTTTTCGGTCATTTGGTCAACCCCAAATATCATACGTGTTATATTATACCTACTATTTCTATTTCCTTCCACTTTTCAGTTTTATTCCTCCTTCTACAATGAACAAATTGTCACCTCCTTCCAGAAGCATTTTCTTGTCACTAAACATTTTGGGCTAAATTACGTCTCCTTAAAATTCTTGTGTTAAGGCCCTGACCCCACCCAAAGCCTCAAACTGAGACTGTCTTTGGAGATAGGGCCTTTAAAGAGGTGATTCAGTTAAAATGAGGCCCTTAGGATATGATAACTCAATCTGACCAATGTCCTTACAAGAAGAGGAAATTTGAACGTACAGACACCAGGGGTGCACATAGGCAGAGGAAAGACCACATGAAGACACAGTGAAAGGCCACCAAATGCAAGGCAAGGAGAAAGACTGTATAAGAAACCAAATCAAACCAAACACCTTCATCTTGGATTTTTCGTCTCCAGAACTATGAGAAAGTATATTTCTGTTGTTTAAGCCACCCAATGTGTGGTCCCTGTAGGTCCCTTCCTCTTTGGGTTCTTGTAATCCCTTGTGCCTCCTCTTGGCACCTTATTTTCATATTAGATGCCTGCTTCCCAGGTCTTCTGTCACCTTTTGAGTTCCTTGAGGTCTCTCTAGACTAACTCAGTTTACATCTTCAAACCCAGCCCAGTGTCTGACCCCTGATAGCCAAGGGTTCAATAAACGCAGGATGAATGACTTAATCTGAATGAAAACAATGTGCCTTGTAACTGATGAACAATGAGGAATAGGATAAGCAAATTATAGCATCTTTATAGGGCTAAAACATGCTTATGACTAGTTTCGAATAATGTAGGGGAAATGCTTATGTTCTTATATTAAATTTAAAAAAAAGGTGGAATAGCAGATTCTACCCTCAGGATGTGCACAACTATATTAAAACAATTCAAAGGAAATATATAAAATGCTCTCAGTGTCTTCTCCAGGTAGTGGCATGTTTGTCTTAGTTCTTGCCTCCTGTTTTGGAAATTTTCACCCGTAGCATTTCCTATTGAGAATCAATCTGTACTTACCTCCTTTGTTGCCTCTCTCTTTCTGTATTTCAACTTTCTGGTTTCTTATTTCTCTGTTTTATGAGTCAAGACTATAAACTCCTTGGAAAAGGAGCAGTGTTTTTGTACTAATATTTCTCTGGTGCTTGGCACACTCTATTAAACACTAAACATTTAGTCATTCACTAAATAATTCTTCAATGAATAATGGCAATAGCAACCACAAAAATGAAATTTTTTTTTAAGGAAACTCTTATTAAACTTCTTTTCCTTATGTCTGCTGCTGCTGCTGCTAAGTCACTTCAGTTGTGTCCAACTCTGTGTGACCCCATAGACGGCAGCCCACCAGGCTTCCCTGTCCCTGGGATTCTCCAGGCAAGAACACTGGAGTGGGTTGCCATTTCCTTCTCCAATGCATGAAAGTGAAAAGTGAAAGTGAAGTTGCTCAGTTGTGTCTGACTCTTAGCGACCCCATGGACTGCAGGCCACCAGGCTCCTCCACCCATGGGATTTTCCAGGCAAGAGTACTGGAGTGTGGTGCCATTGCCTTCTCCTTTCCTTATGTCTGGCAATCTGGAAATATGTGAGGAGAGAGGATGGCTTGTCACTATGAATGGAAGCCAGTAATGATTCAAGTAACCTTGTGTCAAAAAAAAAAAAAAAGAATGAGATAGGCCCACAGTGATGAGAAATGTTATGCAATATGGGAAAACTTCCTAAAAGGCCCTGGGTCTCTCCACCAGCATGCAACATGCTGGGGGTGGAGAAAGAAAAATCTAACTATATTTTGTCAGATTTCCTCAGAATCCCTTCAGAGTACCAGTCGGTCTATTTGTTCCTCTAAAACTTGAGGTCATGGTAAGATAATACATGAGTGTTTACAACGAAAAGTTACTATCAAAACATATGGAATGTTTGGTTTCCACAGCCATCACTTTTTGCTCTCTGACTTTAGCCTGTTTCTGGTGAAGTTTACTAGCAGATACCCACGGCCACACCTGTAGATGGGATGTCTCCATAAACACCAGGTTAAGGTCTTCTGAAGAGTGACTACTGGGGGAGCCACCGCAGAGCCCCACTGAGAGCTGGGCCCTCTGGGTTCACCTCAACTTCACACTCAAAACAGAAGGGAGCTTACTGGGCCTGAAGCAGAGGATGAATCTTAGAAAAACACAGCTGCCAGGGTGAGCGTGTGCATGCACATGCTCCTCTGTGTAAGTGCTCCTCCACATAACGCCTGTGCATCTTTCTTATTTACTTGGCTCTGCAAGCTTAACTTCTGGCCTTTAATCTCAACCGACCTGAATGGATGCTTCTTAATTATGCCTGGGATGTAGTAAATTAACACCCTATTAGAAAGTCATTCAGGTATTAAATATTTAGGAACTTATTACAAGAGAATTGCAACACGTAAGCCCTCAGGCAGGAAAAGATGTTGCTAATCTGTTCCATGTATGAAGCAGTGCTAGCTGACAGGACAGGCTGCTGGTCATACATCCATTTCATCAAATCCTACCTTTTAAATAAGGAAAAAATCCAGCATAACCTTTCTCCTTCACTTTTCCTACTTATTATTATGATTACTTTTTTTTTTTTTTGGACCATGCTGTGTGGCATACAGGATCTTAGTTCCTCGAGCAGGGGTTGAACCTGCCCCCTCTGCAGTGGGATCCATGGAATTCCAACCACTGGATCACCAGGGAGGTCCCACTACTTATTTTTATTTTATTTATTTTTTCTTTTTGCTGTGCTGGGTCCTCACTGCTACATGGGCTCTTTAATTTTGGTGAGCAGAGGCTGCTCTATAATTGAGGTGCATAGGCATATCACTGCGGCGGCTACTCTGTGGGCTCTAGGACACATGGGCTTCAGTAGTTGCAGGACTTGGGCTCAATAGTTGTGTCACACAAGGTTAATTGCTCCAAGGCACGCGGGATCTTCCCAAACTAGGGACCAAACCCTTGTCTCCTGCGTTGGCAAGTGGATTCTTTATCACTGAGCCACGAGGGAAACCCTCCTTCTACTACTTATTATTAATTTTCTTCTTCTCTTTGGTCCCCTTTAAGTTGAAATTACGTCTTAGTTTGCAAAGAGAAAATATTCATTAATACAGCAAAAATTTCCAGGATTGAGTATCTTCTCTGTGCCAGGCATTGCTCTAGGCACTTGGGACAAACCAATAAATAAAATAAAGATCTCTATATTTGGAGCATATAAGGAGCATGTATTCCAATGGGGAAAACTGACAATAAACAATAAGGATACTAGCAAACACCCTCTTCCAACAACACAAGAGAAGACTCTAACATGGACATCACCAGATGGTCAATACAGAAATCAGATTGATTATATTCTTTGCAGCCAAAGATGGAGAAGCTCTATATAGTCAGCAAAAACAAGACTGGGAGCTGACTGTGGCTCAGATCATGAACTCCTTATTGCCAAATTCAGACTTAAATTGAAGAAAGTAGGGAAGACCACTAGGCCATTCAGGTATGACCTAAATCAAATCCCTTATGATGATACACTGGAAGTAACAAATAGATTCAAGGGATTAGATCTGCTAGAGTGTCTGAAGAACTATGGATAGAGGTTCGTGACATTGTACAGGAGGCAGTGATCAAGACCATCCTCAAGAAAAAGAAATGCAAAAAGGCAAAATGGTTGTCCGAGAAGGCCTTAAAAATAGCTGAGAAAAGAGAAGCTAAAGGCAAAAGAGAAAAGGAAAAATATACCCATTTGAATGCAGAGTTCCAAAGAATAGCAAGGAGAGATAAGAAAGCCTCCCTCAGTGATCAATGCAAAGAAATAGGGGAAAACAATAGAACGGGAAAAACTAGAGATCTCTTCAAGATAATTAGAGATACAAAGGGAATATTTCATGCAAAGATGGGCACAATAAAGGGCAGAAATAGTGTGGGCCTAACAGAAGCAGAAGATATTAAGAAGAGGCAGCAAGAATACACAGAAGAACTATACAAAAAAGATCTTCATGACCCAGATAATCACGATGGTGTGATCACTCACCTAGAGCCAGACATCCTGGAATCCAAAGTCAAGTGGGCCTTAGGAAGCATCACTACGAACAAAGTTGGTGGAAGTGATGGAATTCCAGTTGAGCTATTTCACATCCTAAAAGGTGATACTGTGAAAGTGCTGCACTCAGTATGCCAGCAAATTTGGAAAACTCAGCAATGGCCACAGGACTGGAAAAAATCAGTTTTCATTCCAATCCAAAAGAAAGGCAATGCCAAAGAATGCTCAAACTACCACACAATTGTGGTAATTGCACAATTGTGGTAATGCTCAACTACTTCACTCATCTCACACACTAGTAAAGTAATGCTCAAAATTCTCCAAGCCAGGCTTCAACAGTACACAAACCATGAACTTCCAGATGTTCAAGTTGGATTTAGAAAAGGCAGAGGAACCAGAGATCAAATTGCCAACATCTGTCAGATCGTTGAAAAAGCAAGAGAGTTTCAGAAAAACATCTACTTCTGTTTTATTGACTATGCCAAAGCCTTTGACTGTGTGGATCACCACAAACCTTGGAAAATTCTTTAAGAGATGGGAATACCAGATCACCTGACCTGCCTCCTGAGAAATCTGTATGCAGGTCAAGAAGCAACAGTTAGAACTGGACATAGAACAACAAACTGGTTCCAAATTCGGAAAGGAGTATGTCAAGGCTGTATATTGTCACCCTGCTTATTTAACTTCTATGCAGAGTACATCATGAGAAATACTGGGCTGGATGAAGCACAAACTGGAATCAAGATTGCTGGGAGAAATATCAATAACCTCAGACATGCAGATGACACCATCCTTATGGCAGAAAGCGAAGAACTAAAGAGCCTCTTGATGAAAGTGAAAGAGGAGAGTGAAAAAGTTGGCTTAAAACTCAGAAAACGAAGATCATGACATCTGGGCCCATCACTTCATGGCAAATAGATGGGGAAGCAATGGAAACAGTGGCAGACTTTATTTTGGGGGGCTCCAAAATCACTGCAGATGGTGACTGCAGCCATGAAATTAAAAGACACTTGCTCCTTGGAAGAAAAGTTATGACCCAACCTAGACAGCATATTAAAAAGCAGAGACATTACTTTGCCAACAAAGGTTGATCTAGTCAAAGCTATGATTTTTCCAGTAGTCACGTATAGATGTGAGAGTTGGACTATAAAAAAAGCTGAGTGCCAAATAATCGATGCTTTTGAACTGTGGTGTTGGAGAAGACTCGAGAGTCCCTTGGACAGCAAGGAGATCGAATCAGTAAATCCTAAAGGAATCAGTCCTGAATATTCATTGGAAGGACTGATGCTGAAGCTTAAACTCCAATTCTTTGGCCACCTGATGCGAAGAACTGACTCATTTGAAAAGACCCTGATGCTGGGAAAGACTGAAGGTGGAAGGAGAAAGGAATGACAGAGGAAGAGATGGTTGGATGGCATCACCGACTCGATGGACATGAGTTTGAGTATGTTCTGGGAGTTGGTGATAGATAGAGAAGCCTGGCATGCTGCAGTCTATGAGGTTGCAAAGAGTTGGACATGACTGAGCAACTGAACTGACCTGAACTGATACTAGACGGGAAAAATGTCTAGAATGTTCGCAGGTCATAGCTGATATGGAAAATAATGGATAGTGGGACCACATACTTTTGGGGCTGGTGGTGAAGGAAGCTGCAGTATTAAACAGGTGTTCAGCCTCATGGGTAGACCAGAGCAGGCGTAAAAGAGTGGGAGGGGTTGAGGGGGGGTGAGCAGTTGGCCATGCAAATATTTGGAGGAAGAGCATGGCAAGGAGGACCAGGAGAGCAAATGCTCTAAGGTTGTGTGTGCTGCTCATGTCAGAAGAACCCCAAGGACACCCTGTGGCAGGTTAGGAATGATCCTGGGGAGGAGAGTAGGCAGGGACAGGATGTTTTCGGCTTTTCAAGTCCACATAGAAGTTGGAAGAGGTCAAGTGACTGAACCAGATAGTTCTTTGAACAGAGAGTGAGCTAATTGCCTGATCCTGGACAAGGTCTATTTCAGAGCTGCTGTCTCTAGGGTTGAATTAAATCATTCCTAACTTTCCTTCCTTTCAGTTCTAAGGTCTTGTGGCCTACATGTTATTGGAGCAGCAATTGCAATTCAATTGCAACTCAAAAATCTCCCACGTTGGCAGGCATTAGACCTAAAATCTTCAGACAAGCCTATAGGCCTCAGCCCTTCTGAAGGCGTGGGACCGACCCCCTTGAACATTTGAATGAGAACTATAGAGAAAGGTAGAGCTGCATCAGCTCACAACTGTAAGGAGCTTGTGGAGTCCTTGAAGCATAACCATGGACCTTCCCCAACCAAAAGTGACCTGTGGGTTACTCTTTAAGAACCAGTGCATTTAAGGAGTGTTGTTAATTTCCCCTGAACTTTCTATGAAAAATGAAAATATTCCATAAGTTTTGAGAAACTGAAAGAATAGTACATCAAACTTCACATCTTCCATTTAAACTTCAAAAAATGTTAATATTTTACTATATGTGTCTATCTACCTTTGTTGTTTTATTATTGTCGACCAATTAGAAAGTTGCAGATATCATGGCACTTTATCCCAAAATAGTTTCCCCAAGTATCTCTTAAGAATTAGAACAATCTCCTATTATACCACACCACCATTATCACATAGAAGAAAAATAAGACTGATGAAATCTAAATTCAAAATTCTCTTTATTCTAAGAATCCTTTTAGATACTACCAGGATTCCAATCTAGGTCCACATGTTGCATTTAATTACTATGATGGCTGGTCTATTTTATTCCAAAATAGTCTATCCATGATTTTGTTTTCTGATTGTTTATTTTCAAGATACTGACATTTTGGAATAGTTCAGACCAGTTGTCTGATGGAATGCCCCTACTTTAGGATCTGATTGATTGTTTCCCACTAGTGTCTAACTCATTCTTCTATCCCTTTCATTCCCTGTAAACAGGAAGTTAGAGCTAATGGAAATTTGTGAGTTTTAGTTAGATTGGAATACAGTGTACTCTGGGAAGAGGTAGTCCATTTTCTAGGTATTGACTGGAATACTTAGAAGATCACTTTAGAAGATTATCTTTAGGCTCATAGGACTTCACTCCCATCCTTGACCCACCTGGGGAGGGATGCTATATGCAGACAGAGAGGAAGGTTTTCCTGGCAGGAAGAGGAGCAGCACTGAATTTGGAGTTTAGCCCTGAAATTGATCATATCCCTTTATCTGTTTCCTCACCTAAATTTAATTTTCTTTTTAATGGATTGTTGGATTCAAATGAAAGATTAGAAAATTCTTTTTTTAAAGATCTGTGTGGAAATAGCTCTGCTTCAGGGACTGACATCCAGTTCAGAGACATCCTTGATTCATCTCAAATAAGTGAGCAAAGTATGAAACTATCTGTCTCTCTATTATCTATCTACCTACCTACCTATCCATCTAGAGTAATGAATTTTTGTCACCTTAAGACTGCCTGGAAAGAGTAATGGGGGTCAGTTTTTCAATGATGACTTAAGAAAGTGATTCTTAATCATGGGCAATTTTGCCCTCCAGGGGACATTTGGCAATGTCCGAATACATTTTTGGTTGTCTAACTGAAGACTTGTTACTGGCATCTCGTGGGTGGAGACCAAGATGCTGTTGAATATACTACAATGCACAGGACAGCCTCCCCTCACCAGAGAATTACCTTGCTCAGAATAGCAATACTATCAATACAGAGAAATCCTGATTTAATGTAAGGTACAATTAAATATTGAAACTTAGTCCAAAGTCCTGCACCAATTCTTCAAATATTGGGATCTGAAATAACTTAAATTGCATGCCATAACGTAGCAAATTATGAATAGAAAAAGAAAAACAAAGAAAAAAATGGAGATACAAATATGTTAATTATTTCAATCAACATAATTGCTACAGTTCAACTGGGCTTTCTCCAAGGCTAAAAAGAAATCACAATCAGTTGTATAATTTTGGTAAGTAAAAAGAATAATTCCTAAAGGACATTGCTTTTCTGAATATAAATTGTAAAATGTTATTTTCATAAAGTATTTTATAATGTGGTAGCAATAAATGACCTGATAATAGGATGGGCAATGTTTTCAGTATTCATGCAAAAAATGCAAAAGTTAGTTCCATATGGCTATTTATAACAGGAACTTAGATAAAAGCTATGCAGAAAATATTCAGATGAAATGTCTTCAGGGTAATTCTGAGAGGCACTGGATTAATATCATTCCATTTGGAGCCTTCTGTTGCTCTAATTTGATTACTGAATTCGATTATGATACCTGGAGGGATATAAGGTCTAAGTAAAGGCACAACTAAACCATGGCCTGGAGCCCTTATTATGTTTTTAAAAACTTTTTGTAAATATACTACTTTTCACATACCATAAAAATCAGTTTTAAAGCACGCAAGTCAGTGGCTTGTGGTATATTCATAGAACTCTACAACTGTCATCATCATCTAATTTCAGAATATCTTCATTACTCCAAAAGGAAACCCTGTACTCATTAGCAGTTACTTCTTCATACCCCTGAACCTCCTTCTGTCACCCCTGGCAAACATTAGTCTACATTCCTGTCTCTGTGGATTTGCTTATTCAGTCTTTTTATTGCCAAACAATATTCCATTATATGGAATGCTCATTCATCAATTGATGGGCATTCGGATTGTTTCCACTTTATGATTGTTGTGAACGATGCTGTGAACTCTGGCAAATTTTTATCATGAAGGGGTATTGAACTTTGTCCAAAATTTCTGCATCTATGGGGAAGATCATGTGGTTTTTGTTCTTTATATCTAACATGGTGTATTGCTATTGTTGTTATTCGGTCACTAAGTCATGGCCAACTCTGCGACCCCATGAACTGCCCTAGCCTAGAATACCAGCCTCCTCTATCCTCTACAATCTCCCAGAGTTTGCTTAAATTCATGTCCATATTGAGTTTGTGATGCTATTTAACCTTCTGGCCCTCTGCTGCCCCTTTCTCCTTTTCCCTTCAACATGGTGTATTATATTTATTGATTTTCATATGTATGATCAACCTTTATATTCCTGGGATAAATATTAGTTGATGATGGTATGAAATCCTTTTCGCATGTTTTTGGACTTGTTTTTCTAGTAGTTTAAAGACACTTGTGTCCATATTTATAAGGAATGTTGGTCTGTAGTTTCTTGCAATGTCTCTGTCTGGTTTTGCTTATTAGGTTAACGCTGGTCTCATAGACTGAGTTAGGAAATGTTCGCTTCTATTTTCTCTTTTGGAACAGTATGTGAAGAATTGATATTCTTCTTTATTTAAATGTTTATGTACTTTGTTGGTGAGGTCATCTGGTCTTAGGATTTTCTTTGTGGAAACTTTATAAAATAACGAATTAAATCTCTTTGTTACAGTTCTACTCAGATTTTCACTTCTGCTTGAGTCAGTTTTGATAGTTTGCATCTTTCTAGAAATGAACCCATTTTGTTTAGGTATCTAATTTGTTGAATACTATAATTATTCATAGTGTTCCTTTACAAATCTTTTAGTTTTTATAATATAGGTGATGATATTCTTTTTTATTCTTGATTTTGGTAATTCTTGATATTCTTGAATCCCAAATTATCAAAATATTCAAAAATATTCTTAATTATCTAGATAAAGATTTGTCAATGTTGTCAAATTTTTCCAAGAATTAAGTTTTGGGACAACAGTTTTCTGTAATGATTTCTTATTCTCTATTCAATTTACTATCATTTTAACCTTTATTATTTTATTTTGTAAATATACTATTAAATGTTTACATAATATTCCATCATGTGGACGTGCTATAAATTACATTCCAATTTTACTATCTTTAGGTTTTCCCTTCCACCATTATTCTCCATTATGAATGATGTCTGAGTGACCGTCTCTATGTAAGCATTTTCTGTTTCAAACTCTTATATGAGTTAATAGAGGAGAAATGTCTTTGCAAGGGCACGCTAGTCCTTTAATTTACCCAGCTAATTTGTTATTAGGTTTCTATTATTGAAACATCTTGAGCAGATGATGTGAACATTTCTAAAGAAATGTACATATAGGATTGATACATACAGGATTATTCCTTCTTACCCAAAATAAGATAAAGAAATAAACACATAAATGGAAGGAGTCACTTTCAAAGTTCCAAAATAGGTATTCGAGGGATATGGTCTTTTTTAATGTGTCAATTTGACTAGAGTTCCCAGATACTCAGTCAAGCATAGATCAAGGTATTGCTACAAAGGTATTTTGTAGATATGATTAAAGTCCTTTGTTAACTTTCAGTAGGGAGGTTATCGAAGATGATCAACTGGTTGAATCAGCTGAAAGGTCCTAAGAGCAGGGCTGACTCTTGTCTAGAGAAGAAGAAATCCACCTGAGTGTTCCAGCCTACCTTTACTGATGGTCTGCCCTATGGATTTCAGCCTTGTCTAGTCAGTCCCCGTGATTGTGTAGGCTAATTCTTTGCACTAAATCTCTAAACAGATATCTTCTACTGATTCTACTTCTCTGATTGATCACTGACTTTTACAAGGAGGGCCAGATTTAATAAAACTTCTAAAAAGTTAAAAATTCTAAAACTCCTTCTATTACATTTATTAAGGCTGTAGGCTAATCTATTCAAACTCTATTGAGAGGCTACGACCTAATGTTTATTGTTCTAGTTGCTGGGGTTATAGGAATGAACAAAATAGAGAAAGTTTGTCTTCATGGAGGTTACATGGCAACAATAACAATATTGACTACCTGCTACTATAGTCACATGTGGGGGATAAAAGGTGAATATGACTGTACCTTGTCTTTTGGAGCTTGCAATAAGTCTGTGAATATTTAATTGGTATGAAGGAGAGTGAGACTAAGCATGAATTTTAATTGTAGGAACACACGACTTCTAATGGAGAGATAAAATCAAGTGTTTCAGACACCCAAAGGAATATTCCCTTGAAGGAATATTTGAGATCTTTAAGATCCTGAGACTTCAACTTCATTTATATTTTAAAAATGAAACTAAGTTCATAAATGTATTTAAAGGTATCCTAAAGAAATCATGTAAGGTTAAAAAATTATAAACGGAATTGTTAGTTAAACTCTCAAGAGGTTTCACTTTGGTGTTCTTTGTGGGCAATGTAAACAATTTATATTTAAAGAGCCCAGTGTCAAAAAACAATAAGGAAATAGTGAGATGTTGCTGGTGTTCTCCACCTTAACACCTTATTTTATTTCATTTTGTGCCTGAAGCAGCTGTGGAATTTGCAAAACCTTGAGCTGTTTGGACTCTGCTTTCTAGCCTGGATTAGGTTCCAGGTAACCTCATGGTGGAGTTGTCTTTTGGATCAACTTACTTTTGAAATGTTGCTGAAAGAAATTCTTTGGTAATGGGACTTCCATACAGTAGCTCAATCACTACAGTATTGTCTTAATTTGCTAATTTGGTAGAGGTATTTTTTCTTTTGAGAAAAGAAGAAAAACAAGAAAAGCAAACAAAACAAAAAGGGTTCTTTTTCTTTATAACTATAAAGAAGCAACTGTCTTCAGCAAACAGACGATAATAAATAGCCTTCTAGTGATCTTGAGTTATGAACCCATAGTTTATAGCAGGATGAAAATCTATCGACTTGAAAGAGGCAATCATTCCCACCCAGCTGACCTATGCTGGTCCTTTCACCTTCACTGAGCAATTCTTTTCTGCTGCCTGGAGCATAAAGGAAACAATCACCTATAGCTGCGCTTATTCCGAGTTCGCTTTGGAAGCCAGAACTATCAGCTCTGAAAACAGGTCACGAGTGACTAGTAGTCCCTGAGAGGCTCACAGGAAGTAGTTGCAAAGGCAGGGAAAGTTTTTAATGACTGTCCAAGAGGCCAGTGAATGACAGGCGTTCAGGAGTTTCTCTGCTTGGCATCTGAAACCGCCACATGGAGGAGTTGCCTTGGGGACAGAATGACAGGTGTGAGCCTGGCGCCTGAGCCCCATAAAGGAGGCGACTTTGCTCTGTTGTAAAAGAAGCCATGACTACACGTAGGGCTGGAAGGATGATCATGGAGGATTTAAGGCATTAGCTTCAGAAACCCAATACAATAGTTTCAGGTGGAGAGTCAAGGTTGCAATGAACAATTTCTGAATTAATTCCAGTTCTGTGAGGTTGGGATCCCATGACATCAGGTATATGTTTCTACTAATAATTGTTATCATGGATCATTTGTTACTGAAGTTTACACCTTACTGTTACAGTACAAATGTCAGGGGACAGTGGCAAAATTGTTATGGTACAAATGACAGGGTACAATTACAAACCTGACATTATTTTTCACTTGTCTTACTGGCTCAGAAAACAATTTCAGAACCAGTTTGGTCTTAGGAGTTACTAGGTTCTTAATGAAAATCATTGTCTCTCCCCATACAAATAGGCAGGATACCATAGAGCAGCCAACCTTTTCAGTAAAGGGCCAGATATGATCAATATTTGGGGTTTTGTGGTCATATGGTCTCTGTCACAACTGCTCAATTCTGCTGTTGTAACACAAAAGCAGATTTATGTTTATTTATGTAAATTTTACATAAACAAAAATGTTTATTTATGTAAATAAACAGACATGGTTGTGTTCCAATAAAACTCTATTTATAAAATCAGGCAGCTGCTTTGACTTGGGGCCCTAAAGTGTAAGAGCACAGACTTTGGAGCCAGGTTCAAATCCTGGCACTACTGCTAGTTGTATGACCTTAGAGAACTTAGTTAACTTCTCTGTGCTTTGGTCTTTCACCTCTCTCAGTTGATAATAGCTGTTTTTGTTCAGTTGCTAAGTTGTGTTCGCCTCTTTGTGACCCCCATGGACTGCAGCAGGCCAGGGTTTCCTGTCCTTCACTATCTCCCAGAGTTTGCTCAGATTCATGTCCATTGAGTTGGTGGTGCTATCTAATCATCTTATCTTCTGTTGCCCTCTTCTCCTTTTGTCTTCTATCGTTCCCAGCCTCAGGGTCTTTTCCAATGAGTCAGCTCTTTGCAACAAGTGGCCAAAGTATTGGAGCTTCAGCTTCAATATCAGTCCTTTCAGTGAATATTCAGGGTTGATTTCCTTTAGGATTGATTGATCTCCTTGCTGTCCAAGGGACTCTCAAGAGTCTTTCTCCAGCACCACAATGTGAAAGCATCAGTTCTTCGGTGCTCAGCCTTCTGTATGGTCCAGTTCTCACACCCATACATGACTACTGAAAAAACCATAGCTTTGATTATAAACTGTTGTTATGAAGATTAAAAAAGTAAATGTGTAAAGGATTAAATAGTGCTTAGCTGATAGTAAGTGCTTTATAGGTGTTCATTAGATAACCAAGTGCTATATAAGTGTTTGTTAGATAACCAAACATCCTGTGAAGTAGGTAATAATATTCCTATTAAAACTGAAATTTTAAGAAATAAATGTTACTTCTAAGAAGGTTAATATTAGAACCTAGTTTTCCCATCTCCAGTACAATTGCTCTTTTTTGTCATCAGAGGTGAAATCATTATATCTAAACACAGGGAAATTCCCAGGAACAGCTTAGCTTGTATTTCTCCTCTCCTTATTAAAAGACGCTTACTCCTGGGAAGAAAAGTTATGACCAATCTAGATGGTATATTCAAAAGCAGAGACATTACTTTGCTGACTAAGGTCCGTCTAGTCAAGGCTATGGTTTTTCCTGTGGTCATGTATGGACGTGAGAGTTGGACTGTGAAGAAGGCTGAGCGCCGAAGAATTGATGCTTTTGAACTGTGGTGTTGGAGAAAACTCTTGAGAGTCCCCTGGACTGCAAGGAGATCCAACCAGTCCATTTTAAAGGAGATCAGCCCTGGGATTTCTTTGGAAGGAATGATGCTAAAGCTGAAGCTCCAGTACTCTGGCCACCTCATGCGAAGAGTTGACTCATTGGAAAAGACTGTGATGCTGGGAGGGATTGGGGGCAGAAGGAGAAAGGGACGACCCAGGATGAGATGGCTGGATGGCATCACGGACTCGATGGACGTGAGTCTGAGTGAACTCCGGGAGTTGGTGATGGACAGGGAGGCCTGGCATGCTGCGATTCATGGGGTCGCAAAGAGTCAGACTCAACTGAGCGACTGAACTGAACTGAACTATCCATGCAAGGAGGTACTATAAGCAGTAGTGTGCTGGCACTGATTTGTGTTGGCTCATTAGAGCAGATTCCTACATTTTCAGGAATTTTGTGAGCTGTGTTTACTGTTGGTAGCTGGAATATGGCTGTGGTGGGAATACTGACACCACGAAATTGGCAGGTGCCACAAATCAGGGCTTTTTTCCTCCAGGGGTACTGGGTCACTAGCATGTGTTGGGCTACATGCCAGCAGTGAGCACTCCTCCAAGCATCGATACTATGGTCTGAACAGTGAGTTTGTAAACTACATTCAGTGGCACGTGACCCACCATATCCTAGGGCACTGTGGCCTGAGAAGAACGCAGATCCCTGGCTTTCTGTCTTGTGGCAGAGACAGAAAAGATTACATGCTTTGCTTAGCAACAGAAACGAGTCTGTGGTGGCCTCTGGACCCTGATTTCTAGACATCTGACTCACAGCTCTCCTCCTCTTCTTGTTCCAACGCACACACACAAACACAGAGGCATGTGTGGTTCAAGCTAAATAGGGACAAAATGACTTAGGAGGAACTAAAGGAAATAGAGAGCTTGTTAGGTGAACACCATAAAGTACTTTAATGGCCACTTTTCATAGGAAAGGCAGTGAGTGCTATGGCATTTTTGCAATTGTTTTTTCTTTTTTAGTTTTTCCTAAGGTGTAGCCCTTCCTCAAAACCATCCTCTAGCCTTTTGCGGAAGCAGCAGAAGAAATCCCAAAGAGGCTGGAGTCAGCCAGAAGGCCAGTAAGCCAAATCGCTTCCTCTTATGAAGTTGTGAACCTCAATTTTTTTCTCTATAAAACTGGAAAGCTTAGTCATTTCATTGTTAGTTTTGCATTGTGATTGTGAAAATCATTGAAAATTTGTTATTCATTTACTCACCATATTTATTACTGAGTATCATCATGAACTGGGTCCTACATAGGTGCTAAGGATGGAAGAGTCGGGTACCTGCTCATGAAAAGTCAGAGTCTGGGTGCTTAAACAGATAATCCAAAGGGTTTGGACCCCAGAGGCTGGATCCCTACAGCTTCATTTGGTTGTACTGATCAAGAGTTTGACCCTGGAGCCAAGCTTCCTGTGTTGACTCCAGGCTGTGTGCTGTTTATTAGCTCTGTGACTTTAAGAGAGTTATTTATTAATAGTATCTTTTCCTACTCTGTAAAATGAAATTTTAAGCTTTCCTCAGTTTCATCTGTAAACATTGAGATGATGATAGTACCTACTTCCTGAATTATTCCAATGATTAAATGAAATAATACATATAAAGCTTCCTCCGTTTCTTCGTTTATAAAAAATATAGATAAATAGTAGCTACAGCTTTTAGTGTTGGTATTGCTGTAATGATCAAATACCATATGAAAGGACTTAGACTTGTAAAAGCAAAAACATGAATGCAACATAGACTAATGGAAGACAGACACTAAACAAGGTACTTACTCAAGATTGTAAATGCAGTGGAAAAGATGAACAGAATAGGAATCCTTAGCCTGACAGTCAGGAAAGGCATTTAACAGAGACGGTGTTTGAGACTGTAAATTCATTCATTCACATTTGACAACAAACATCTGACAGTCTACCATATGTCAGGCTTCATGAGTGGGCTCAGTCGCTTCAGTCATGTCCGACTCTCTGCAAGCCTATGGACCACAGCCCGCCAGGCGCCTCTGTCCATGGATTCTCCAGGCAAGAATACTGGAGTGGGTTGCCATGGCCTCCTCCAAGGGATCTTCCCAACTCAGGGATTGAACCTGTCTCTATATATCTCTGGCATTGGCAGGCAGGTTCTTTACCACTAGTGTCTGGTGGTAATCAATCCCTGGGTTGGGAAGATGGACAGAGGACCCTGGCGGGCTATGGTCCACAGGGTTGCCAAAGTCAGACACCATTGAAGCGACTTAGCAGCAGCACGAGTGCCACCTGGGAAGGCCATGCAAGGCTTCATCTAGTGCTAGACCTGTAGTGATAAACCAAACCGACTCAGCAGCATGAAGAGGTGGCTTCTTGGGAGGGCAGGGGAAATGCTTTCTGTGTCCCTTCCCCTTAATTCCAAAACTCCTTTGCCCTTTACAAACATGGAAAACTGATACTTTTTCAGTCTTATGTAAAGTGCCATGCAAACATAGCCTCAAGACAAACCATTTCAAAAGACTCTCAAAAAGACTCACCACTATGTGGTGACTTGCTCTCTCAAAAAGACTACCATTTTTAAGCCCCTTCTAGAAAAATTCTGGCACTGTAGTGTCCTCATCTTTACAAAGTTGAAATCTGGTGGGGGAGATAGTGTTAAATACATACATAAACTCACAGGTAATTAAAATTGGGATGATGGTTATAAAGAAAATAAATGGAGGGCATCAGAAAATAAAGGAAAGAATGAATAGCTAGGGAAGGCCTTTATCAAGAACTGATGTACACATATTTAAGCCAAGAGCTGAATTTGCGAGGGTTAGCCAAGCAAGGAAACAAGGGAAAAAGAGAAAGAAATGGTTGTGCAAAGCCCCTGAGGGCAGGAAAGTGCAATGTGTTTGAGGAACTAAAAGAAGGCTTGTGATTGGAATGAGGTGAAGTAGGGAAAGATCTAGGATGGGAGGAAGGTGAAGGATAGGAGCGCCAGTAAAGGCGTGATGTTGGGCAGGCCACATCCAACGCTGGACTTTGTAGGTCAAACAAGTTCACACATTATTTTCAGTAAAATAAGGAGCAATTGAAAATGTTTATCAGAAGCTATGCTCCAAGTCACACATAGTAATTCACTTTGCTGTTGTGTAAGAATGGGATTGGAAATGGGTAAGGATGAAATGGTTTCTGGGAAGGCAGGCCTTCCTGATGTGACAAGCCAACTCATTGGAAAAGACCCTGACACTGGGAAAGACTGAAGGCAAAAGAGAATGACAGAAGATGAGATGGTTAGATAGCATCATGGACCTCATGGACATAAATTTGAGCAAACTGTGGGAGATAATGGAAGATAGGGAAGCTTGGCACGCTGCAGTCCACGGAGTCACAAAGAGTCAGACACACCTTGGCGACTGAACAACAAGGATGAAATTCGAAAAATTAGTTGGAGGGTAAGGCAGTAGTTCCAGGTGAGAGATGGAAGTGGCTTGAATTATTCTAGTGGAAGTACAGATGGTGAGATATGAAAGGATTTGTAGTGGATTTGATAATGAATTGGAAAGAATGACCCCTAGGTTTCTGGTTTGTGGAGCTGCGTAGGTAACTGTGCCACCAGATCAGAACTCTTAGGTGAATGTCTGGTTTGGGGAAGAAGGGCAAGAGTTGAGTTTTGGATGAGTGAATTGATGAGGTACTACTGAGGCATTATGTGACATATGGCTCATGGACCTATGGCCCAGGGATTCTGAAGTGAGACCTGGGCTACAGATATATATATATATATATATCATTATGTTATAAATGTACACACAGATGATAGCTATCACCATGGTGTTTGATATCATTTGGGGGAGCAAATATAGATAAATGCTCTTATCCTTTTGGCGGGGTGGGGGGGTGGGGGGATGGGGGGGTGAGTTCCAGATGACTTTGAAAAGCTGATAAAAGCTATACTTCTTCCTTTAAAAGTATTGTTTTCATTCAAGTTTAAGGAATTTATAGATCTCCTGAAGCCCATCCACAAGTTTTGTAAGGTCCATAGATGACAAAACCAAAGCAAACCAAAACAAAGACCAAAATCCAACAACAAATCCAAACAGACTGTACAAACAGAAAAACGGGCCCTGGATTGAGCCTTGGGGAGCAGCACCATTTAGAGGTGAGACAGAGGTAGTGGCCACAAGAGTCTGAAATGATACACACAAGGAGAGAGGAGGAAATAGAAAAGAGACATCGAAACAGAGAAAAGTGTTTCCGGAATGGGAGATAAAGTTGCTGAGAGGGCTGAGAGATAAAGACTGAAAAGTATCCACTGGAGTTAGCAATAGCAGTGACCTTCGGGAGGCCCAGGACTATACTTACAAAGGGTTAGAGCTCTTGGAAGGAGGCCCTATCTGCCCCTCTGCAAAAAGGTGAGTGAGGGAGATACTCCATGCAGGTGTGGGTTAATGAATAGATTTGTGGGTGTTTCCTCTTGACTGTCTACAATTTTTTTTTCCCCCAATGAACTAGAAAGGTAAGATGATGGTAAGAGAAGACAATCAAGAATAAGGGTGGAAAGTGAAGTGAGAGCTTACCAAATGACTGAGCGACTAAGCACAGGCACACGTGGAGGACTGTTACCTATTTGGAATTGTAATTGGAGGTTGGGCCTTAAGGAATGAGTAGGATTAGAGGAGGGAAGGGCTGGGCTCAGCATGAACAGAGGTCCAGGCCCAGAATTATCTTGGGCCAAGAACCAGTGAGCCTTCCAGAACTTTTCAAGGTTTGCTCCACTCCCTTTCTCTTCATCTTTGGCTTCTCCTTTTCTAGCTTATCTTTCCCCTTAACCTATAAACATGCTCAAGCTTTTCCCAGTGACTCAGGAGCTCCTCCCATCAGAGTCCAATTTCTCTTTTTTCCATACCCAGAACATCTGTAACAGAAAACTGTTTGAAATATTCAATTGCCCTTTTCCTTCCTATAGCTTTTTCTTGTTTGGTTGTGTGTTGCCTTACTTTGGGGATGTTGGCTGTTTCTTGAAGTCTGGACCTCTCTGTGGTCTTTTAAAGGCATGAGTGTATCGACAAGCTCCTGTTGGGTTCCTTGGAGATACATGTAACAGCAAGACACCAGGGGAAACTCCTGCAGGATTTTAGATATGTTTGTGTTTTAGATAGTTCACTCTGGAGGCTGAGTGGAGGATGAATTTGTCAGAAGAGATTGTTAGAAGGCTACTGTAATAGTTCAGGTTGGAAAGGATGACTGGAATGTTTGCCAGGGGAAATGGAGGTAGAGATTTGAGGCTTATTAAGGAGGTGAAATAGAAATGACTAGATGATTGGATAAGACAAGGAGCTGAATCAATAATGACTCACACTTGGACTTTTCTAATGGTTCAGTGGGTAAGACTTTGCTTTCCACTGCAGGGGGAAGAAGCGGGATGGGTGGGCAGGTTCCATCCCTGGTCAGGGAACTAAGATCCCGCATGCCCTGCTGCAAGGCCAAAATAAAATACACTCACATTCATTCTCAACTTTCTAGTTCTGATGGCTGTGGATGCTGGTGCCAACAGCTGAGGGAAGGGCTGCTTTGAAGGCAGAGGACAAGTATAGTTTTGGACAAGCTGAGTTTGAGGTGCCCCTATGATATCTAGATAGAGCTTCCTGGCAGGCAGTTGGATATTTGGGTCTAACTCTTGTGGAAGAGGTCTGGGCTGCAATGGCTGATTGGGTAATTGCAACCTTGAGGTTAGAGGTGATCTCCTAAGAGTGGAATGAGAAGAACTGTGGGTTCGGAGTCTTGCATATAAGGTGGAGACTCAGAATTAGTGGCACTTAAGGATGCCACCCAAGGAGGCAGAGGCCTTATTTACTGAGATGTTAGAACTGGAAGAATATACTCTTCTGCAAACCAAGAGAATGTTGAGATTCCAGAAGGTGGGAGTCATCTGAATTGTCAAATGTAGCAGAGAGACCCAGAAAAAGAATGCCTGCAGAATGCCACTAAGATTTGGGAGAGTCAGGGGTTCTCTTACCCAAGCAGGGTGAGGAAGGGTGTGTGTTGGGGAGAAGAGGGGAAGCTGGAATGCCCAGTGTCAAGAAATGAGGAAGTGGAGACAGCAGAGAGGCCACTGTTTTAAGAGGTCATGAGAGGGAGAGGAGCCCTTGGAAGCTAACTGGAGAGGGCACTTGGAGTGAAGGCTGGGCACCATAGTTTTGTTTTTAGGAGCTAAGTTTGTTTAAAGGCCAAGAGAAAACAGCAAGGATCCAAGAAGCAACGAGAGGTGAGGAAGGAAGCTTTATGGGCTCAACCCCACCAAGACAGCTTCTTATACTTTGCCCAACAAATACCACACTCCTCTCATTTACTCATTTGAGGGAGGAAACAGACGGTGAGACTGACCCCATGGGCTGGAGACAGGGCTATAGATCCATCTGGGTACAATGTCCGCCCACACCACGCGGTACGAGAAAGTACGCGTAAACTGTCCCGCTCCATGTGACGTAGGTGCCCAGGAGCAGCGTGTTCTTGGCTCCCGTCAGGCGACATCGATGCCACGGGTATGTGCTGTGTCAGATGAGGTGTCACCACGTGTCGTGGATCAAGGGTAGCAACCCCCGACTTGTAGTATCATGTGCCAGGAACCAGAGCCTGAAAGCTCCCAAGGCCAGTACACCAGAGGTCGGGAGTCTCTTCCTTACTCCCGCCCCTTCAGATGGGAGTTCTGTTGGCCGCGAGGTGAATGACACTAACAGTGATGGCGGGGCCTAAAGGGCGCGGGCGAGAGTCTCAGGGCGAAAAGATGGCCGGAGCCCGAGGCAGCAGGTGGCTGAGTGCGCTCCTTGTGCGAGTCGCCCAAGGGACACCGCGAAAACCGAACTCGCTATTTGTTCACCCGGCCGGAAGATTTGTTCATCTCTGTGCCCCGAGATAAATCTTTTGCTAGGGGAAGTATTTAACTTGCATCCAGCGCTGTCGGAAGAAAATCCCTACCGCTGGAGATGTAGTGGGAGCGTGGGAGCTTTCTCTTGGGTACGCCTTCCAATCCTCCTCCCGAGGCTGGGCACCGCTGAGTCGGTTGTTAAATGCGATCTATAGTTTTTGGTTTCTGCAAGGGGGAGTGTAATGTTAAGGAACTGCGAGCCGAGCCAGGATCTGACCTCCTCTCCATCATTCTTGTACAAGCTACCTCTGTGACCTTGACTCTGGGCAAGTCAGGCTAGGCCCCTCAATACAACTCGGTTTCCCTGTTCATAAAATGAGGATTTGGACTGTAACCTGGTGTTTGCACGGCGGCCAAGATGGCAAATATCACCTCCTCCCGCCAAAAAAAAATGCTGTCCTGCGTTAGAAACACCTACCCAACAGACAGCTCCTCTGCAGCGCTCTTCCTCCCTCTTTCTTTTCTGCTCCAGCCTCGGGAAGGGGGGCTAAAGGGGAAGATGTGGGCGGGGCCTGGTCATCGCCCCCGCCCACTCCGGGCCCGCCCCTCCCGGCGTACCCTCTGCGCCCCTCCGCCCTCCGCGCTGGATGAGGCAAGCACGTGACCTCACATCCGGCGCGGGAGTCCCGAGCTAGCAGCGCGCGCGCTCTCCTGTCCGCCCGCTGGCTCTCCCCGCAGCGTGATCCAGGCGCCACCGCTGAGGGGAGGGGGGTTCGCTTCGTCGCTGGCGGCGAGAGGCAGTTTCGGAGTGCAGAACGCCCCCCTCCCCTGCCTACCTCCCTCTGTCGCCCGCCCTTGTTCTCGCCCTGCTCCGGCTGCACGCAGCCGCCGCGGGCGCAGAGGAGGAGAGCGCGGACGCCCCAGCGCCCGGCTCGGCCCGGGCCCCGCCGCGGCGCCTCCCTCCCCTCACCCGGAGCCGCAGCGCGCGGCGGCGGCGGCTCCTCGAGCTCGAGCGACCCGCGGCCGCCGGCGCCGGCCGAGGGCGATGGGGCTGGGCTGAGGTGAAGCGGCGGCGGCGGCTACAGCGGCGAGCCCGGCCCCGGCCCCACACGGCCCTTTGGCAGCTCCGGACGGGAGGCCGCCCGGGAGACGGCGCGGGGGCGCCAGGTGAGTGGCTCCAGCTTCCCCGTGACGGCGGAGGGCAGGGTGAACGGAGCGTGGAGCGGGTGGTGGTGGTGATGATGTGGGAGGTTGGAAGAGGTGAGTGGTATTGTTGGGGGTGGCGGGCACCAGGTGAGCTCGGGGTCGGCCTCCTCGGGCCGAAATTGGGCATCATTTTTCGGGGAAGGTGTGTGTGGGGTGAGGAGGGGAGCGCTAAGACTGCTGATTGTCTGGGACAGGTGCGGCGAGAAGAAGGGCTCCACGTTGTGGGTGTGAAGGCCTGGATGGACACGCCGCTAGTTGGGGAGGCAAGTGCGTTGGGGTTTGGGAGTGAGATGGTGAGGTGGTCCAGCGCTTTTAGAAAGTCCTGGAGATGGTGAGATCGAAGGTAGCGGTATTGGCAGGGAGCTTGATGGGTTTGCTTGGGTGCTTACTGAGGAATCACGGAGTAGTAGCTTTGCCAGTCACCGCATTAAGCCGAGTGAGGCCCAGAGAGGAAAAGTGACTTAACAACTTGCCAAAGGCCTCTCACTTCGGCTCTGGAAACACCTAGGGCCCTTTCCTCCAGTACTTCCGTGACCGCTCTCTCTATAGCTTCTCCTTCTCCCCACGTCTTCGGAAAAGTTAGGTTCTGGTGGATGTGTGACCTGGGTTTTTTCTTTTTCTTTTGCGGCCGTGGGGAGCCGAGGGAATCTGATTTTGTTGTTTAGTCACCTAGTCGTGTCCGACTCTTTGCGACCCCCTGGACTGCGGCACTCCAGGCCTGCGTGTCCCTCACTATCTCGGAGTTTGCCCAAATTCATGTCCATTGAATGGGTGATGCCTTCCAACCATCTCATCCTCTGTCGCCCTCTTCTTCTGCCTTCTATCCCAGCGTCAGGATCTTTCCCAGTGAGTCGGCTCTTCGCGTCAGGTGATCAAACTATTGGAGCTTCTTCGGCATCGGCCCTTGCCAATGAGTATTCAGGGTTGATTTCTTTTATGATTGACTGGTTTGATCTCCTTGTTGTCCAAGGGATTTTGAAGAGTCTTCTCCAGCACCACCAGTGATTGGGGACTGACAAAAATTCGGAGCTTCCGAATTTGGAAAGCTTTTGTAACAGGTGTTTATTATTCCTTTTCCCATAGATCTGACAGAAACATCCTTGGATCTTGGTGTCTGGACATAGGAGGTATGAATCACTCACATAATTAACTACTTTTAATCATCAGTGTTTTAGAGCTATACTTAGTGGTTATATTAGTGGAAAACGAATGGGCATGGAGTTGTAAACCTAGAAACAGAAACCTAGGTTTCCTGCACATGATTCCAAACTAAATGAGTAGAACATTTGTGTATGTAATGGCTATTTTGGATCTCTGAGTCAGGAAGTTAGAATTTTTTTAAATCTTTGAGAAATGCAGGGATGTTTAAGATTATTGCAAAATGAACAGTTTTCTGAAGACTGCTGCTAATCTGATTTGATTGTCTTTTGAAGGGTGATTACCTAGTTAAAAATGCTGCCTTTGCTTAGAATTCAGCACACGTTTATTAATTTTGTTTCACTGGAATATATGTGGTATTCTTAGGTTTGTTGCTTTGCAGAATAGGCTATAGTTGCCAAAGTAAAAGTTTGTGAGCATCGCATTATGGTTTAGCAACCCCTTTTCAAGGCAGTTGCTTGAAATAGCAGGCCTATTATTAATCACTGTCACGCAAGTACTTTTGCTACTGTCCTTGTTTTTGCATTACCCACCATTAGATCAGGTGAGGGTGAGACAGCTAAGTGAGATTTTTGAACATTAGAACAACAAAGCCTGTTTTTGATCAGAGAATTGAGTAGGAAAAATGTTGATCTTGGTTGCTTTAAATCCTAAGTAGTGCAGTTGTAATAAAAATATTAAGTAGCAGTCTCTTTTGAAAATAAAGTTGACAGTCGTTACTTTGACTCCATGTTCAAATTATGTAGTAAGAGGGCTGAGTTCTTTGTCTTGGAAGCTTTATTTGGAGTAGCTCTGGTTATTAAAATTATCTGTTATTTTGCTTAACTTCTCTGTTCTTCTTTTTCTTTCTTTTTTTATGAACAAAGGAGAATACTAGTACTTACATCACAGAGTTTTGAGGACTAGCTGAGAGCATATGTAAAGGAAAGAGCACTCTTCCTGGCACGTAGTAAATAGTTTTTTTATCCCCTTCCATTCCATATACTGAATCTGGCTGTGCTTGTTTAGTATGGTGGTTTTGTAACCACTGTGAATATAGAGTTTCAAGATGTGAATATACTTTATTGCTAAAATTGATGGCAGTCCTAGGAAATGGGCAGTGATGAGTGATATGGGGCATCCTGTGGAATTTTGTCTTTCTTTTGTAACTTTTCCCACTGGTCTAGGTGATGGTGGAAATGGGAACTTCATGCCTGTGAATGACAATGAGGGTTGTAATTTCTAAAATCTTAGGAGACAGAAATAGAATTTCTTAATGATATTGATTACTTGGTTCATTTAAAGCTGGTTTCTGTTCACTGGTATACGGGGTAATCTAAGCGGGAGACCTTGTGAATGGATCTTAAGTTGAATAGGAGTTAGCAGCTTATCACTCGGAGAAAGCAGTGGCACCCCACTCCAGTACTCTTGCCTGGAAAATCCCATGGACGGAGAAGCCTGGAAGGCTGCAGTCCATGGGGTCGCTGAGGGTCGGACACGATTGAGCGACTTCACTTTCACTTTTCACTTTCATGCATTGGAGAAGGAAATGGCAACCCACTCCAGTGTTCTTGCCTGGAGAATCCCAGGGACAGAGGAGCCTGGTGGGCTGCCATCTGTGGGGTCACACAGAGTCGCAGATGACTGAAGTGACTTAGCAGTAGCAGCAGCAGCAGCTTATCACTTACTGAAAACAACATTCTTAAAACAACTGTCAGTGGTATGCTAAAGGAACACAGTCTGATATCTGAGATCTACTTGATACATATTCAGAAGGTTTGATCCAGTGATGGAATGTGTTCTGAATGTGCTATATAGCTCATCTGGTTCAATCTGGATCTGAGAGTTAGCTGATGAGATTTAGTCTTTGGTTTTGGAACATAGTTTTTCTGTGTGAAATGAAGACCACTGGTTTGTTGGAGAGAGTAAATCTGTAGTTATCAAACTGTATTCTGATTGACCCATTTAACTAGTCCAGGTAATGTGCAAGGAAATGATAGTTAGCGTCTTCATTTGTTGACAGTAGAGGAATAAGAGAGGATCAGAATTGGGCCACATATTTTAACATTCCGGTTAAAAAATAAAAGATTCTAGGCTTTTTAATCTGGAGAAAAGTCAGTATCATTTATAAGGTAGAATATGTTGAATTAATGGTGACGTGAAAGTCGTTCAGTCATGTCTGACTCTTTGCGACCCCATGGACTGTACAATCTGTGGAATTTTCTAGGCCAGAATACTGCAGTGGGTAGCCTTTCCTTTCTCCAGGGGGGTCTTCCCAACCCAGGGATCGAACCCAGGTCTCCCACATCGCAGGCAGATTCTTTACCAGCTGAGCCACAAGGGAAGCCACAAGGAAAATTAATGGTAACTAGTAATTATAAAATTGAGATAAAAACATTTGTATTAGTAAGATTAAACATAGAGATAATGTGAAATGTCATGAATAAATGGTAATTGGAAGAAACGATCACTGTTACAATGGTGAGTTGGAATTATTTTTTGATCTTCAATAAGAAAGGAAAAAAGTGGAATGAAGGAAAAGGAGAGTTGGCCAGGTGTCAAATGTCTGAGAGTGAGGAAAGTTGAGGATGAGGAATGCTGAAGAGTTTCCATAGACCAACTTAGAGAGGACTTTCCTAATACCAGACCTCATGATACTTAAACCCAAAGGCTTGTACTGGGGCCTTTGCTAGGTGAGATAGTAAGTCATTAACTCAAATAACAAACTTAGAGACTGTCCAAATTTAAAAAGCACTTATGTACCATAAGGTGTTTCCCCAAGGGAAGAGTTCTCACAGATTTATGAAAATGGAGCTGCCCAGAGGCGTGTGTCTTTGAAGTTACAGGTGAAAATGCATCTTTCACCCCTTCTGTCACCAAAGGCCACTAAAACCAGTATGAGCTGAGAATGCAGGAAGGAGTAGTACTCTGAAGTCTCTTTTTTGCATGTGACCTGAGATGAGTGAAGTAAGTTGTAATCAGTCTCTTAATCAGAATTTCTGTCTAGTTAAGCCTTTCACTTACTTGCTGTGGATCTTGCTTTTAAATAATCTGTTGAGGGAATTCCCTGGCAGTCCAGTGGTTAGAACTCTGCTTCCACTGCCAGGGGCCTGGATTCAGTCCCTGGTTGGGGAACTAAGATCTCACAAGCCACGCCCCTCACAACCCCCCACTTCCCCCAGAAAAAAAAAAAAGCCATTGACAGTCAGATACTAGTTAGGTTAGAAATAAAATTTCCAGGAACAGTGAGTTGGAGTAGAATTTCCTGAGTACATGATGTGAAACTTGCTGATGTTTATATAATCTTTTTCAAAAATTTTAAATAAAAATATTTCTGACTGTTGTTGATATCGAAGTGAAGAACTGTTCTACCTTAGCACAGTTGATTAATTGACTCTTACTTAGTTTTTCTTATTTTTTTCACAAAAGATTTATGAGTTGGATATTGAAATAGGAGGTATGAGATTGGAAAATAATAATGTTGAACAGTCAAAGGTTATTTAGATTAGTCCCCTCTTTTTATAGAAAAGGAAACTGATGTCTGGAAAGGTAAGTGACCGCATGTTGGTAAAGGAGAAGCTTTCGGTTGGTTGGGTATTCTTTTCACCCTGTCTTTAGTTTGAACTGTGTAGTAATGGCACATCTCAAAGCTTGGTGGATGTTTGTGGGTTTGTTTTTTTCCTCTGTTGAGAACCAGCTTTAAAGGATTGCTTTTGATCAGTTGACAGACTTCTATTACATTTTAAGTTTATTTTAAAGTAAGTCCTGGAACAGCTCTCACATGTGTTTAGTGTGGCTTCTTCACAGCATCCTATGCTCTCTTTTTCCCACTTGTGAAGTAGGATGGGAAACATGTTAGAAGCTTACTCTGCTATATAAAAGACAAGTGTTTTGGATCCTAATTCTTTCTGATCTAAAGACCTGAGTAAAGTGAAATCCAGGTTTATGTAGGGGCTTTGGACTTAAATTCTCATTTAAGGTAAAATCCTGTGTAGTCAAAATTACCTGTGAAAAAGTGGTTTAGGAAGGCACCAGTTTGAAAACTGGTTAACCTACCTACTGTTTTTCAGTTCTCACAAGCTAGTGTTTTCCCAGCTGTTAGTACAGGTGACTTTTTTTCTCTGGAGTCGTAATCTCGAAGGGTGACTGGACTTTGGATCGACTGAGGAACAGCAGAGTCAGTCTCCATTACCTGCTCACTCTGGGACGAGGATGTGAGGGCAAGCATCCTACCACCGTTATTTAGAGTGTGTTTTTTTTTTTTTCTTGCAGCACGGATAATTGGATTGATGTAATTGAATCCATGTGTGATGTGATTCTACAGTGTGAATAATAGAGAAAGAAATTAGGTGTTTTAGAAAATCTGTTTCCCTAGGGTCATACTGGGTGTTTTATACCACATCCTAGCATAATTAAGGGCTAAGGAATAAAGTTGGGATTATTAGGGCACTGTTGGTACTGTTTGTAATTTTAGGTGGATATTCAGCTACTTTCAGTGTTTTTAAGAGTGAATGTCACCTTACTGGGATTTGCAAGATTTGCATTATCTTGAAACAACTATAAGCTGTTAATATTTTCCATGAAGCTTAAAGTATTTGAACTTAGTGTCACTCTGGGGGTAGCACAGGAAGAAGACCCCATTCTTTAAAGAAATGTCATGGTGTTAAAGATTTAACAGTCATATGCCCCAGTAGAGGGCATGGTATATTGGTTAAAATGTGACCTCAGAGCCTTATACATATAAGAGATTTTGAATTCCAGCCTCATTGCTTAACTACCTCTGTCGTTAAGTAGTTTTTAGTTTCTTCATTTGCTGAATGGAGATAATAAAACCTAGAGAGTTCCGAGGGTAAGAGGCCCAGTAATTGGTAAATTACTATTGTTAGTTTAATAATATTTAACATAGTCAAAACAGGCCACACTGTGTGTGTCTTTCTGTGTGTGTGATGAGAGAGTGTGTGGACTGTGATTGAGGATTGCTTTTTTCAGCTAGAGTAGCAGGCCATAATGATACACTGTTTAATTCAGGCTTTTCATAGGAAGAATACCATGATTTTGCGTCTTTGGTAGCAACATCCTAAAAAGTGTTAATTTCATGTGTTTCTTATACATTTGATGTATATTTTTATCTTGATGTTATTGGGTATGTCTTCAGACTTTTGCCCCCCCATCCTCTGTATTACTGTTACCTTTTTTTTCCTCTCCCTGGCTACATTATAAAATTAAAAAATATGTTTAATTATGTTTTCTTAGTAGGATTTTATGTTCCCTTATTTAGAAATTCTGATTAGTGAAATATGTCTGCGTCTTTTCTTTAAAAAGAGGGCTTGACATTTGTTTCACTTCTGTGGCCTTTGGATTGATTTTGTTAAAATGTGAGTCACTGGTTCTTCTTGGACCAAATATTTTTTCCTTACTATTTTTATTATATCCCCAAGCACCAGAGTTCTTACTTGCCTGCTAATTATCATAGTATAATTCAGTTTACTAAGTAAAATGTAAAGTACTACAGGCAGGTGGCTTAAGTAGCACTTAATTACTTGAAAGACTAATCTAGCAAATTCTCAGTTAAAATAGATTTTTATTTTATCTATTTGTTATTTACTTATTTTTATTTATTTGTTGTTTATTTTATTTATTTAATCTATTTTTATCTGAGTTCTTTTGATGTGAAAATGTACTTGTTATAATCCACAGGTATTTTCTGTTCAGTTTTTAGTGAGACGAATAGAAAAACTGCTTAATTTTATCAGGTTCAAAGCATCTTAATGTGTTTTTTCCCCAAATCCTTTCTCTGCATCCCATAGTGAATGACCTTTCTGCATGTTCTTTTAAAAGTTGTGGCAATTACCGCTTACTGTAGTGCATAAGAGTTGTGATTTTATAGGCAGTAAGGAAGGAGGCTAGGTTAGGGCTTCTTGGTTGAGCCCTGAGATTGTGTTAGCATATCTGACTGTTGGATACTTTGTTAGATCCTGTCGGTGCCAGCACAGGACTGAATGTTGGGTATACACTGATAAGTGAGTTCTGCCTTCTTAGAGGTACACAGTCTAGCAAGGAAACTCAGAACTGCTGTGTTGCACCCCATTCACATTGTCTTCTTTGGGAACGTGGACCCCTCCTCATGGCCTTGGGTCTCTTTCAGTTGAGGGAAGTTCAGAAGCTTCATTACATACAAGTTAATCCATAACTTTATCAAACAAGGTCTTTCATCATAATTTGATTCTGTGCCATCTTTTAAAGCTCCATTTCCAACCATTCCTCAGAGGCCATCCTCTGCTCCAGCTAGTTCAGGCAACGTGTATTCCCTGACATTTTCTCAGAGTTCTCACCTTAGCACTTCTGCATGTGGTAATTCCTCTATTTGGATTCCATCCCTCTCTCGTTTCCCGTCTTTGTACGGCTTGTTTGCCTGATGAACTTCACCAGGTCACCAGGTCTTAGATAAGGGAGAGCTGACTCTTCTCTGCAGGCTTCTCCGTCCCCTTCACACCTCTTCCTCCCTCCCCGTGCCCCTCCCTGCTCTCAGTGCTCCCGGGATGCATACTTTACTGCAGTGTGCAACCACTTGATGTGATACGTCTGTTTGCTTACTTACTTGTCTAACCTAGATTTGGCTTCTTGAGGTTAGAAATGTAATCTTTGTAATCTCCAGAATGTAGCACGTACTTGGCATGTGTGGACATGACATTCCAACAAATGATTTTTTAGGAAATAAGAAATAGTGATCAACCATAGTGATTCTTGCTGGAATGCTAATGTAATATTATTAGATTTATTTAGAAATATTAGAGTACTTTGGCAAAATCTTGGTGTTTTCAATTTGCCTTTCCCTAAATCAAACAATTGGTCTGGGGTTAGATTTCAAGATACTAATACTTGGTTAGGATAAAGGCCCTGTTTTAAGTTCATTGATGAACATGTTGGGAGACTTTCTGTCCATAATAATGAAAAACTGACCATCAGTGGTCTCTAAAACAGAAACAGAGCTTTTCAGTCCAAGAAGAATGGTTGATCCATGGGGTTGCCACAGCGCCAGCTCCATCTGCCGCCGCCAGCAGCACCCCTGCTGCTTCTGGGCTGGAGTGGATGAAATGACTATGGGGAGACCCTCAGGGAAACTCAGTCAGAAGTACTCTCGACTCTTATAGGAGCCAGCCTCTCTGCGTGCTAGAACCACAATGCGCGCTCCATAATTTAAAAAAGGAAAATTTCATTACTTAGAGATCATCAAAGCTTCCGAGAGAAGGCAGTTGACCATGGTCTGGAAGGACTAGCAGGAGGTCTTCAGCCAGACTGTTAGGTGGGGGGGGCATTCTTTGCAGAAGGAACAACATATATAAAGGAATGGAATGAGGAATCAGTAGGGCTCTTAGAGGAACTGCAAGCTGTGTTCTGTATAGGCTGGATTAAGGTTTGTAGGAGGTGAATAATAGCCATTGTTGACTGGAGGATGATGTTGACAGCTAGGCAGGGCCAGGTTCCGAAGGATTATTGTCTTCGAATTAGTTGTGACTTTGTCTTGGAGCCCTGTCGGGCCTCTTCTGCCCCAGTTTCCCATGGAGGGCAAACACATAGTAGTGTTGTGTGTTGTAAACTTTCCAAAGACTTGCTAATAAAAAGGCTGCTGTACTTTGTTTAGTTCAGTACTTTTCAATTTATATGAGCAGGCAATGCCTGTGAAATTTTGGAGGGACTTTTTATCAATTGGGAAATGCTGCTGCAGACAGTAGGAAGCTCTGGAAATTTTAAACAGAGAAATGATCCTATCTGGTTCTTCTATTGATTTGAATGAGGGAGACTGGAGAGGGCTCTGGACCCGAGCTGAGGCATGCCCGTGCAGATAGGGGAGGTGGGTATGAGACAAGCAGAGATGATAAGGCAGAGCCCAGATGGATATAGGTGTGGGATAGGTAGGAGTCTAGGATGACTTCCAAATTCCTGGCATGGCTTTTGAGGCAGGGGCTATCTTATATTAAAGGAGTGGAGGGGAGCTAGTAGTGGTGGCAGTAAGTGGGAGAGTAGGTTTTTGGAAGACGAAACAAGCCTTTTGGGTGTTAGCAAAATGTGGTCAGTGGATGTTTGACTCTGTGGGTCTGGGAGAGAGCAGTGCTGACAATACTGATTGGTGGTTGCCATGGTCGATGGGACAGTGGTATCACCCTTTGCCCCTGACAGAAGTATAGAGGATAGTAATGGCTAAGAAGTGGGCAGAGGAAGTGGAGGCTTGGGGAATCTTAATAATTAAGAAGTGGGCAGAGGAAGTAGAGGCTTGGTCACCTGGCTACCTGCCCCATGGCCCAGGCTAGTGTGACAGGAAGTAGAATCCAGCTGCATTGTGGCAGGTAACAAGGTCACTTGTGCTCTGTCTCGGGAACTTGGTCACTGTTTTCCGTATGAAAGCGTGTATTTCAAGTATGTGTTGCTTCCAGATGAATTTTTGGAAAATGGATGGTGCTATCTGCATGACATCCCTTAATTTGTTGATAAGGCTTTTCGATATAAAGTCATTCCATGCTTGGCCTTCTAGGGAAAATGCAAAATGCTAATCTTAGTTAAGTGAAGATTATTTTCCTTCAGTTTTTAAAAGACAATATTGATTGAAAACTGGTAAATAAAGTAGATAATGCCAGTTAAAAATATTTTGTAAACTAAAAATCCTTCTACAAATGTCAGTCAGTAGTACCCAAACACATTGATTTTTTTTCTTTAATCCTGAATAGTGGATTACAGAATGACCATAGGAAATGAGGAAGTTTAGATTTCTGTGATAGTTGTGCCTTGAGTAAGGCCATTATCCTCTCCAACAGAAATTTAAAGTTCCATATTATTGAAGTATTCGTTGAATGCAGAGATAAGGGCTTTATACTTGCTTTCTGTGCTGAGTCAACTTGGGTAGGTTTCAAATTGGAGAAAAAAGAGTAAAGTGGGTTTTCCCACATTCACATAATTGAGAAAAGCTGATCCAAGTGCCTATCAGTTGTAGTTGTAAATGTGCACGATTGGACTTTTTGTACAGAATGATTTTCTGGTGATTTTGTGCTTCTTTGTGGTTGAGTCTTTATAATGTTTGGAAGAATGAAATGTGAGCCATACTGTAGTATAGATCATGAGTAAATTATATTTTCTTACAAGCATAATACAGTAATCCTGAAGTGAACTGCTGAGTTAATGAAGAAAAATTATTTGGAGTTTGTTGTTATAAGAAAAATGAACAAATCTGTAGTCCACGTGTGACTCCTTAACATACTGAAGATTTAAAAGTATAATTCTCTGGAAAGTTCTCCTGTTCACCCCTCTTTTTTTTTCCTCTCTACTCTTCTCTGCCCCCGCCCGTTTCTAATCCTAGTTCTTCCTTTCCACTCTGCTGCCCTATTTTGATACTTTTCTGTGCAAATGATCACTTTATGTTTTAATATTCAACTACAATGTAGTCTTTCGGAATACTTTTAATCATCAACTTAAACTGAGCGTTGTAGTGCCAACAATGCACTTCACTCAGCTGAAATGACAATGCTATAAACACTACAGCCCTGGCTGTTCTTTGGAGGGAATGATGCTAAAGCTGAAACTCCAGTACTTTGGCCACCTCATGCGAAGAGTTGACTCATTGGAAAAGTCTCTGCTGGGAGGGATTGGGGGCAGGAGGAGAAGGGGACAACAGAAGATGAGAAGGCTGGATGGCATCACTGACTCGATGGACGTGGGTTTGGGTGAACTCCGGGAGTTGGTGATGGACAGGGAGGCCTGGCGTGCTGGAACTCGTGGGGTTGCAGAGTCAGACACGACTGAGCGACTGAACTGAACTGATAAACACTGTCCTAGGAGCATGCATTGATGGCTGCATCACTGGGGTTAACTGTCAACTGCAACAGTGACATCTAAGCCATATCCCAGTTGTAACTATGCTATAATGTGAAAGATCAGTCTTAGAATTAATGTGTCTAGATTTCAAAGGCTACCTTTTAAACTGCTGATTGCAATGTCAAATAAGCTATTAGGGATTTGGATTAACAGCATTACAGTTTAGAAGAAATAGTTACTAATTTGCCTTAAAATAGAAGAAACATTCATGTATATATTGCTTAATGAAAACCTTTACCGCACCTCTATAAAGTAACTTTTAAAAATTGAAGTATAGTTGATGTACAATATTATGTAAGTTACACATGTAAAATAATAGTGATTCACAATTTTAAAGATTAGGCTTCATTTATAGTTATCATAAAATATTGGTTGTATTCCCTATTTTGTACAATATATCCTTGTAACTCACTCTATACATAATAGTTTGTACCATTTAATCCCTTAACCCTAAAGGTCTAACTTTTAGTTTGGGGAATTAGACTCAAACAGTTTGATTTATTTACATAGTTGTTATTAGAACTCCTGATTGGTCAGTTCCTGTTGTATCAAATGCCCATGCTCTACAGTTTCTTCCGTGAGTGTTTAAAATACTCTCATTAGTTTCAACTAGGTTTTTTGTTTGTAAGTACTCATTCTCACTCCCAAAGGAAAAAAAAGTCCAAAATTTTTATATTCTGTTTCAGAAGTCTAACAATGCAGAGAGGAATTTGAAGAAAGGGTTTGTGGTAACATACACGTATAGGTACATGTGTGATTTCTAATTGGGATTGTTGGATCAGAGTATGTAGAAGGTTTAAGTTTTTGTATATAGTCAGTTGATTTTCCAGAAAGCTAGTACAGATTCACTGTTAGCAATGTATAAAGGTGCTTTTTGTTGTTGTTGTTGTTGCCAGTTTAATAGATAATTTTATCACATAACTTCATACTTTACCTTATCTTGTTCTCCAGTAGGATCATGAGCTCTTTAACTGTTACTGTTTTCCCTCCTCCCTGGTTCTACAACATTGTACCCTAAATTCTAGTTTCAGACAAGTGTGAATTTGGGAGTCTGTATGAAGGGAATAATATCTGCCTTCCCCTCCCCATTATCATGTGTTTTATGTTTATTGTGATGTCTTATTTTCCATTGAGACACATGAAACAGAAGTTCTATTATGAGCAGCTCCTACTTTGTCATATTAGTATTTGCATTGGTACTAAGAAAAAGCGTATAAAGTTTCTTACCTTTACTCATACTTAATCAGTGATTGCCTTGTCAAAGTTGTGAAAGCTGTCAGTCTTTCTTACCAATGTTGGAGCACCACCTCGTGGTGAAAGAGTGCAACAGCGGACTATATACACCGGCAATACTTCAGGAGGTCAAGAACTCATGGTTGGAATGAGTCGTGATTTATTACAACCGTCTCATTTTAGTGGAGAAATGGAAACCAAGATGGGTGAAGGAACTTGCGAAATAGTTCATGTGGAGTTAGTCAACATTTAAGAACAAGTTAAAGCTGACTTGAGTTCTGTACTCTTCTTTCTGTTTTTTTTTTTTTTTTTTTTTGTATTTTGGAATAATGTATATCTCTTACTGTTCCTAATATAGTAACGAACATGGCATATATGCTCACTTAAGATTTATAGATGAATTAGTTTGATAAAATAATTTAGAATTTGCTGTTGCTTATGCTGTATCTTTGGTTAGTACTTTTCCTCAGTGGAGCCAAAATATGGAGGAAATAGAAAAATAAAATAATAAAAAAATAAAAAGAGCCAGCTGTAGCCTTTTGAAATATATTTGTTAAGGGAGGCTTCAAATGGCTACTTTACCATGTCTGGGGTAAAATAAGAGTGAGAGAGAGTGCTGCTCAGGCAGAGTGGAATGCTTTAACAGAGACCATTGGCGGTTCCCGTAGGTTCAGGCCTACAGGTGGCCATGTGTGTTAGATTTAGAATTCTGTACATATGCTCAGTCTTTCTTCTTTCTCTCCTTATCTATTTAAAAATATTATTGCACATAGATAGTAGGAGCATTCAAAGAGTACTGAAGTCTCCTCCCTTCCCATCCTGACACACTAGCTACGTCACCCGTTTACAGATCTGTTCAGCCTTTTGTTTTAGAGGTGGGTGCCAGTTTTCTTTTGAGGCCTTTTTGGTTCTGCCAGTTTTGAATATTCACTCTTTCGGACTGGTCTTAACCACAGTGAGCCTTTCTACTAGTAAGGTTTTGAAATAAATCTAGCAATTAAAGTACTTTCAAAACTCTCCTTGAGTAGGGAGTTTTAGAAAGTTGAATACATGAGGAAGATTTAAGGGGAAGTATAAAAGTGTTAAGATCAGAGTAACTTAAATAAATGAAAAAAATCTCATATTAAGTAGACAAACTTAACTATTTAATTATGCAGACTTAGTTATGATGTATGTAAATGGTTAATTTTACTCATTTCCTTTTTAAATTAAAAGAATGAAAGCATAGATGCCATTTGTCAGTTCAAAGGTGCCTTCTCCCAGTTTGTACTGATTAAATGCTATACAGTTACTGTAATACTCAAAGCCATTAGGTTGTGTAATGATAGTCTTACCAGATGGAGTTTCTCTGAATAAATGGGTTTCTTTCTTTCTTTAAATAGTGTATATAATAGAAAATGATTAAAATGTATGCACATATGCTATAGTGCAGGTTACGTTAGAACTCTTAATGTTCTTAAATTGACCCTAAGACAGAAAATTGCATTACCTTTCCTAATTATAACTTATTTTGTTAAGCTATCACATTGTTTTGTAACTTACAAAAAATAAATTATACAAAGACTGCACTTTGCAAATGTAAATACAGTTTTGGTTTGGTGTATATTGGATACAATGGTCTTCCTTAAGCCTAAACACAGAAACAAAAGCATGTATTATAAGAGAAAGTTCAAGATGGGAAGTGATAAAATGGGTATTGAGTAGAGCTTTGTTAAAATTTAGCTGGTATCCTTGTAAAATTTCCATGTATTCACTAAATTATATTATGTCATTCTTATTGTTAGGAGATGACTTGAGTGTTAAGTTTTACCTTTTTCACAATTTTGTTACTGCAGTTGGGAGATTGAGACTTTTTTATTCTTTTTACACAAATATTTGTATAGATATTAAAATTAAGGTTGTGCAGTGAGTAAAGATTTCATGTTTGTTAGGGCACATTTTATTTCAGTTGGCTACTGCACATTTTATTTCAGTAGAACTGTTTTTGAATTGCAGAAGGGCTGAGGATGCTACACATTTGACAATGAAATAATACTCAGAATGCTGGCTGTGCTATTTATTCTCTAGGATTTTTATGACCCCTTTTGCTTTGTGGTCTTGAAAGATGTATTTATCAGATCTTTATTTAACATGAGTAGGTATGTTTAATTCTCAGGAAAAAGAGTCTAGAACCACAGAATAAAGTAGGATGATTCATTTTGTTTTTCAACAATACAAGGCAGCCCAAAAGTTTAGTGCAGTTTTAATTTTAAGACTTCAAAAGTACATGTTTACAAACTTACGAAACGCATCATTTGAGAACTTTTAAACTCTTAATTTTGTGAACATTAAATAGTATGTTTTTATTTCTTTTAACTCCAGTCTCCCTGAAGTTGGCAAATACCACCTGAAGTAAAAAATTAAAAATATTTATTCAGAATATAGTTTGCTTGGGGTTTTACTTGAGTGGCAGATCATTAATGAAATCACCTTGTAAAATTATCTACTTTGGAATTTTAGGCAGGTACATATCCTCAAAGAAAACCCGCCACACATACTGTTATAATATTGTTACATATATACTCTCTAGGCACATACATATCCTCAAAGAAAACCCTCCACACATACGCTTATAATATTGTTACAGCTCATGTGAAATTCAGGTTTGAGGCAAAGATACCTTAAGTTTCGGGATTTCTGTTCTTGTTGAGGCCAACTCATCCTGTTTTAGGAAATGAGATCTGACTCTTATTCTAGATTTAATACTGTACATTAGTAGAAAAAAGTTAACTTTCACAAAAATTAGATTTAGTGAGTTTTATTCCTGATAGCTTCATTTTGTCCTGTGCTTCTGTTCTTACTCAACACAAAAAAATCAGGTTCATTGTAAATGCAAGGAAGGGTTTGGTTAAGCACAATAGCCTATAAGCTGCTTGCTGTTTAGATAACATCAAGGCTCGTCATGCACTGTGAAATTGGGACTTCAGTACACTAGCTAGATGCAATTTATTCAAATACTAGGAGCTCTTCAGTGGCAGTCAGATGGCAGAAGGTGTGTCTTCTGAAAATCCGCTTAAAGTTGGTACACTAAAAAATTCTGAATTTTAGTGTCTTAGTCATTTTGAAAACAGTTCAAAAAGAACTCAAGTACGTGGCAGAAAATTCTCATTTGAATGAATTTTTATGCGTAGTTTTATTGTTTTTGTTAAGAGCTGGCTTTTGAAAGTTCTGCTAATATCACAGTTGGAAGGAATGATGATATAGTGCTATTGGTAAGAAAAATTTCTTTGCTTTTTATAATCTAGAAATTGACTTGATTAAAAAACACATACACTCAAATCACCAGAAGTTATACTTCTGTAAGTCAGTGGATTTTAGAAGTTTGATCTTAAAGCTTTAAATATTTAATTGGATAATTAGTAGACTAGTGCTTAACATGTATTTTCACCTTTATAAGTAATATATTTTGAAATGCTTATGTAGATTTTTATCTTCATAGATATGTCATAGAAATGTTAAGGTATTTCCATTTATGTACATGTTTTTAAATTTTAAATATATATTTTCAGCATGTTTATGTTCAAATGTAAGCTGTTGCAGTTGTCTCACTGGGTTTTACTAAAAGTTTATGTGAAAAGTGAAATGTTGGTAATTTCCTTTGAAGTATAATATATCTAGAGAGAATAGTAATTGGTGACTTTTAGAGAAACTTTTAATTTGAATTACTTAAATTATTTTTACTATTTCAACTTTGGTAAAACTTGGTAAGACATAAGAACTTTGCCTTAAAAAGTAAGTTAAATTTTGGAGAAATAACACTTGTAAGATGAGTAATGAGGTAATATGGTCAAGAATTATGTTTAAACAAGTGGGAATTCGGATTGTTCTAAGCAGTGCATCATATAATAGCTCATTTAAGTATTTTTGCTGTGGTCATATGAGATGAAAATGTAGTTATCTTAGACTAATGTATACTCTTTCAAGAGATATTTTAAATAGTTATGAGTATATGAAATTAATGAAAACATTGATTTTTAATGGCAATTCTTTTTCTAAAATTGTAAAAGCATGCTTATTTATCTACAAATATATTCTATGTTGAAAAATTAGAACTTATGTAAGTGAGGAAGTGCATCTATGTTTGTAGGCAATGGATAAAAGACGAGAGTGAAGAAGGATTAGAGTCAAAACCCAGGAGTAAGAGTTTATGGATAATACCTGATACATAATATGTTGAATCAGTAGATTTGGGACTCAAAGGCAGAGTCCTCAGGATCTTATCCCTTGGTGTCAGGAATGACTGTTCTCTGAAATTTTTCTTCTATTTTCACCTCAGATGGGCAGCTTTTAAAAAAAAATTATTTTATTCAAGTATGGTTGATTTACAATGTTGTGTTAATTTCTGCTGTATAGCAAAGTGATTCAGTTATTCACACACACACACACACACACACATTGTTTTTCACATTCTTTTCCATTATGGTTTATCACAAGATATTGAATATAGTTCTCTGTGTTATACAGTAGGTCTTTGTTGTTTATCCATTGTATATCTGATAGTTTGTATCTTCTAATCCCAAACTCCCAATCCATCTTTTATACGTATTAAAAAGTAGAAAGAACAGAATAGTATCATTATTAAAGAGTAGAATAATTAGTATAATGAACTCTAATGGACCATCACTCAGCTTTTAAGTGAGCTTTAGCAGTTATCAACTCATGGCCATTCCCTGGTCCATAATAATTTAAAAGAAAAAAAAGTTTTTTGGAAGTAAGTTCAGACCTGCAAAAAAGTTGGTATGTTTGTATAAAGTTGGCTGTTGGTTCCTTGATTCTCCTTCTGACATCTGCATAATCTGAAGTAGTGTCTCCTGCCATAGTCTTAATATTGATAATTTGTACCCCCTCGCCCCCACATGCAACTAGAAATGATAATTTTACTGATGTCAAAGAACCAGCTCTTTTTCTTTAATTTCATTTATTTCTTCTCTAAATTTTAGTCTTTCTCTTAATTGCTTACACTGGGTATTCCTTGCCATTCTTTTCCTGCTTTCTTAAGAACCTTATAAGAGAGTGCTTTCATTTCTCAGTGTTGTTTGTGCCGTTGTTGTATATAATTACCCACATAGTTACCATTTCTGGTGTTCTTCAGTCCTTTGTAGAGATCTGTATTACCATCAGTTATCTTTTTTACCCCCTGTGTCTGAAGACTTCCTTTAACTTTTTATAGTGTAGGTTTGCTGTTGGTGAATTTTTACCAGCTTTTATATCTGAGAAAGACTTAGTTCAGCTTTGATTTTGGAAGATATTTTTTTGCTGGGTATAGAATTCTCTTTGTAGTTTCTTTTTCTTAATACTTCAAAGATCTTGCTCTGTCTTTTCACCTGCATTGTTTTTAGCAAGAAATTTAATGTCATTTTAAATTTATTTTCATCACAATTTTGAGCAGTTTGATGATGATATGCCTTGATGTAATTTCTTAATGTTTTTGCTTAGTGTTGGTTGAACTTCTGGATCTGTGGGTTTATAGCTTTTCATATAATCTGGAAATTTTGGGGCCATTATATAATTACATATTTTTTGTTCCTTTCTACCTTATGTGCATATCAGAGTACTTGAGGTTGTTTCTCAGCTTACTGATGCTGTTATGCTAGCTTTTTCCCCCCTCCTTAGTCTGGTTTTTCCTCTCAGTTTTAAATTTTGGATATTTCTGTTACTTGTCTTCAAGTTCATTGATTTTTTTTTTCCCCTGTAATATCTAATTTGCTATTAATTCCATCTAGTATATTTTTCATCTCAGACATTATACTTTTTATTTTGTGTTCAGTTTGGTTATTTTTTATATCTTTCATGTGTCTGTTTCGCATGATTAGTCTTTCCTCTTGTGTTTTGAACATGTGGACTACAGTTACAGCAGTTGTTTTAATGGCCTTGTCTACCAATTCTGTTGTCTCTCAGATCTAGGTCCTCTTTGGTCCATTGATTTTTCTCATTATGGGATGTCTCTTTTTGGTTCTTTGGTTCTTTGTCTCTCTTTGGTTCTTTGTTAGGTTTCAGTTGGATAGCACACATGGTACTAGATAGTTTGCATTCCTGTAAATCTCCTTGGACTGTGTTCTGTGAAGCATTTACTTGGCAACAATTTTATTCTTTCAAGTTCTAGAAGTTTTGTTTGGCAGGACCAGAGTAGCTTTTAGTTTGGGGCTAATTTGAACCTACTACTGAAGCAAAGTGAAAGTCGCTCAGTCGCGACTTTCTGAGAAAAGTCATACTCTCAATCTGACTCTTTGTGACCCCATGGAATTCTCCAGGCGAGAAAACTGGAGTGGATAGCGTTTCCATTCTCCAGGGGATCTTCCCAGCCAGGTCTCCCGCATTGCAGGCGGATTCTTTACCAACTGAGCTACCAGGGAAGCCCACTGAAGCAAAATCCTCTGGGTCCTCCTGGTTCCATGCAACTAATGAGGTTTCCCACTGTGGTTGGTGGGAACAGGTACTCTCCCACGTGTGAACCTGATGCATTCTTCCCCTAAAACCTTTTGAGTGGCTTTCTCCTAGTCTTGGTAGTTTCCTCACACAGAAATGCTGATCAGTATTCAGTTGAAGACTTGAGAAGAATCCCCACTTTGCAAATTTTTAGTGTTCATTCTCTGTACACACCTCTTCTCTGGTAATCTGCCTTGCAAACCCAGTCACTTTGGCACGTCCTTAGACTCGCAGCTTCATCTCTTCAACTTGGTTGATTGCTGGGCTCCCCCTAGGTTCCCTGTCCTACCTTTTTTTGTGTGTGGCATCCTGTAATTACTCAGTATGTAAACTGGGACAATTATAGAGCTCACCTAGATACTTCCCATTTTTATATCAGTTTCTTCCGTTGAGTGAAACAATTGTCAACAGTTGAAAGAAATGGTGACACAGTTGAAAGTGACAGCGGTTTTTTCTTGGCTCCAAAATCACTGCAGACAGTGACTGCAGCCATGAAATAAAAGACGTTTGCTCCTTGGAAGAAAAGCTATGACCAACCTAGACAGCGTATGAAAAAGCAAAGACATTACTTTGCTGACAAAGGTCCGTCTAGTCAGAGCTATGGTTTTTCCAGTGGTCATGTATGGATGTGACAGTTGGACCATGAAGAAAGCTGAACTCTGAAGAATTGATGCTTTTGAACTGTGGTGATGGAGAAGACTCTTGAGAGTCCCTTGGACTGCAAGGAGATACAACCAGTCCATCCTAAAGGAAATCAACCCTGAGTATTCATTGGAAGGACTGATGCTGAAACTGAAGCTCCAGTACTTTGGCCACCTGATGAAAAGAGCTGACTCATTTGAAAAGACCCTGATGCTGGGAAAAATTGAAAGCGGGAGGAGAAGGAAATGACAGAGGTTGAGATGGTTGGATGGTATCACCGATTTGATGGACATGAGTTTGAGCAAGGTCCGGGAGATGGTGAAGGACAGGGAAGTCTGGCATGTTGCAGTTCACGGGTTCACAAAGACTTGGACATGTCTGAATGCCTAAACAGCTTTGGTTGACGTCCAGTTCCTTGAAAACTATATAGTTTTAGATCTTTTATTAATTTTGTTATTTTATTGGGTTGGTGAAAAAGTTCATTTGGCTTTTCCATAATATCTTGCGGGAAAACCCAAATGAACTTTCTGGCCAACCCAGTAGTTAGGATGGCTAGTCTGGTCTGCGTTTTTACATCTTGGTTGGAAACAGAACTCTCTTCCATTTAAGTATTTGAATAAGTTCTTCCCCTCAAGAAGCATATTTCAGGTGGTGATGGGAAATGGGGGTCAGAATTATATGTTTTGGTTGTTAAAAATGACTCTGGGAAATCCTGAGTGATGATCCTGAGATTCAGGCCAGGATTTAAGGAAGGAGTACAGATTGAAGGGTAAGAACCCCAGATTGGATTCTTTAGTGGGGACAGTGTCAGAGCAGAGTTCCTTTGCCTTATGCTTTGAAGGTAGGCATGTGTACATTTGAAACCTTGCAGGATTGGACTAAACCTTACAGGCTCAGGCAGCAACAGCTGACCTTTCTGCACGGAAAGAGGTTGGGTTTGCTCATTCTGCATGTCATCTGTGGCATCAGGTGTATAGCCCTTGAGAACAACTGCTACCTCAGGTCATAGTGATTTGATGGGACAAGCTTACATTGGTGGGATGACTCTAGTACTGTACTTTTTTAGGGCTGCAACACACCCTAGTGTGAGAAGAAATTGTCACTAAATTACCTAAAAGGTTTTGTATGATAATGTGACTTGTTTTCCTCTGAAAAACAGGATAACTCTGAGGCTTCTTTTCCAAGATGGCACCAAGTCCAATGTATATGTGTGTGTGTCTGTGTATGTGTTTGTCATCAAATTCTTGCATTTTATTTCTGTGGAAAGCCCTGACTCTAACCTCTGGCCCTGTCTTCAGGGCTACCACAAGGTAGAGAAACTTTGAGTGCCCATTCAGGACACATCAGTGTTTTTTATTGGTCATTTTCTTGATGACATAAATCAGGAGATTTCAGTAGTCTGATATGGGGGATTAAGTTGAAATTCTGCAGTTGGTTTACTTTGCTATTAATTCATATCAGATAAACATTATATAGCTAAATTCTTTATCAGGCCACTCAGGAAGTATTTTTTGAGTACCAGCCACGTGTCAGGATTGTGCTGTCCACCAGGTAGATGAGTGGAGGCATGGCATCTGGAATGAGGGAGGTAACATTTGCATTGTGTTCTGCAGAGGTCAACCACGTCTAAAGCAGTGGCTCTCAAATTCATCCACCTCAGGGCTCAGACTTTTTTACATTCCTGAAAATTACTGTGAACTCTAAGAAGATTTTGTTTATGTGGGTTTTATCTGTTATTGCCACATAGAGCTTTAAAAATATTAACTTACTAAAGCAGTAATAGATAAGTACATTTTCCCAAATAAATATATATATTTTCCAGAATCCAAAAAAAAAAGGCAAGAAAACCTGCATTGTTTTTACATTTTGCAGCTCTCTTTAATGTTTGAATTTAATCTGTTTCTTAATACAGGAGATATTTGTCAATGAGCTCAATAAAGTTTCTCCTAGAAATGAGCATCATGGGTAGTCAGGAACAATAAGATTACTCAGTGGACCTGGAATCAGGGTGGTCTCCAGTAGGGGTCCATGTGCATTAGAGATTGACCCTTGGCCAGGGATTGCCATACATGTGGTAGGTGCTCAGTAGATGAGTCTGGAGAGTGAAAAAGGAAAATTCGGTAATTTGTCTTAGAATTTAAATGACTTTGCAGCAAGGCTAGTGCTAGTATAAATTAATTAATGAAATATATCAAGTTTTATGATAGTAGTAAGTCATTCAGTTTCAAGAATTGGCACACCATTGAAAATGTTACGAGAATCAGTTAGCACTTTAGTGATTACTTAAATATCAGTTAAACTTTTATCCAAACAAGAAGTCTGATAGTATGCAGTTACTATAAGATACTATAATCTACTAAGATGTTTGTTCCTCTTTTCCTCAGTTATCTTTAATTGTTCTGAAGCACACGACCTTTCTAACCACTGTAGATATGGACAAAGAAGAAAGAAAGATTATCAACCAGGGTCAGGAAGATGAAATGGTAACCAGCTTTTGCAATTTACTTGTGAAGTGTGAGTTTATTTTTCTAGGGAAGTAGAAAAGTACATTTAAAAAAACACTAAAATAAAATACAATAAAACAGCAGCTAAGTCAATGTGTTTTTTTCCCTTCTGGCTGTGTTTTTGAATTGGGATTATGTAGTACCTCTGGTATTAGTATGGTTCTTGTATGGTTCTGGTGTGCTTCCTGTTTCACTTGTGAGCTGTTAAAACTCAGAGGAAAATGTTTTTTCATTTGATATAACTTAAGTTATGTTAGCTAATGCTTATATATAGTCCTAAATGCAAAATTTCTAATTTTTCCTTTATAAGAAAGTTTAAAATCAGCTTAGTAAAACTCCAACTCTTTCTTGGTGGTGTATGTAGGGGAAAGATAGGGTTGTTACATTGAACTCTCATAACATTTGATATGTGATTATTAATCACTGTGTCCATGCAGGAGATTTATGGCTATAATTTGTGTCGCTGGAAGCTTGCCATCGTTTCTCTTGGAGTGGTGTGTACTGGCGGCTTTCTTCTCCTGCTCCTCTATTGGATGCCCGAGTGGCGGGTGAAGGTGACCTGTGTGAGAGCTGCAGTCAAAGACTGTGAAGTGGTGCTGCTGAGGACTACTGTAAGTCCACATGATTACTTGTAGTGGATTATTTGTGGGGTAAAATGATGTGTTTGTGTGTATTCTGTTCAAAATAAAATATGATGAGAACATCATTGCTAGGATACAATGAGAAATACTAATCCTGGTATTTCTAAAGCATCTGTGTTCCAAGTGACTAATATCCCAGTGATCTGAGTTCAAAGGAATCTTGAAAGTGAAAAAAAAAAAAAAGCGACAGTGTTAGTCACTCAGTCATGTCTGACCCCTCGTGAATCCATGAACTGTGGTCCACTAGGCTCTCCTCTGCCCGTGGGCTTCTTCAGGCAAGGATACTGGGTGGGTAGCCATTCCCTTCTCCAGGAGATCTTCCTGACCCAGGAATGGAACCTAGCTCTCCTGCATTGCAGGCAGATTCATTACTGTCTGAGCCACTCAAATCTACCCTTTTTTATAGCTCTTGATGCACTGAGAGATTAGATAGATGGCTGATCTGTCAAGGTTACCCGAAACGACTGTATCCCAGATCCCTTCTACTATGCAGTGCTGCTGCTCCCCAGGTTTTGTTTTGTAATCCTACTTGGAAGCATTTTATAAGAGGCTTTAATACCTAGTCTCAGTATGTAGATGGATTAAATCAAGAAATTACTCATAATCTTTAATGAGATCCTCTATCAGTAAAGAATGACGTATGTAAAATGGTAAGCGATCACGAACACTTTATGTTTGAATTTATGCATCTTCATGAAATGGTTTAACATTTAGTGAGTAGAAAGTGACACTTTCTCACTTAAAGATTAGTATTAATAATATATCATGTAAAAAATGGAAACTGTATAAATGGTTATATAATATATAATTGACTCTTTACCCTTATTCCTTTCTCTTTGAAGGATGAATTCAGAACGTGGTTTTGTGCAAAAATTCGCTTCCTTTCTCTAGAAACTCCCCCATTTTCAAGTTCAAAATCTCTGGTTAATAAAGTTTCAAACGGCCATGCAGTTCACTTAACTGAAAATCTGGCTGAAGAGAATAGGCTTGAGATGAATAAATACTCACAGCCTCAATCACAACAGGTATTATGATCTTATTCTCAATGTTTCTTTAAAAACTGGAATTGTTACATTTTATGCTACGGTAGATGGTCTATAATTTCGTACTTATTTTTAAGATAAAACTGTATGCATATAAAATACCTGTTTATCACTATATGTAAACAGTTTAAATATTTACTAGAAGAAATGGATTATGTCACCTGTGATTGCTTTAATTTTAATAGTTATATGCTAAATTTGTGTTAGTAAACTTAATTATTAACAAGTGATGATAATGCTTTTTGATGTAACCTTTTTATATGTTCTACAGATTCGCTATTTCACCCACCATAGTATGAAATACTTCTGGAATGATACCCTTCACAATTTTGATTTCTTAAAGTAAGTATTTTTCTTTTGTTTGGATTGTATGAGTGTCTTGATTATGTTTTAGATAGAAAATAATTCATTTTAGTGTTATATAAGATGGACGATTTCCCTTCACTTATTAACTCCCTGGTGGTGTTTGAATACTCAGTAATATTCAGTAACCAGTTTAGAATAAACCCCATCTGCAAGTTGTATCCTGGCAAAACTGACACAAAAGTTAGAAGCACCATGCTCCCAAAATCCTGTCCGAGTCTTTTTCTTTTGGAGGATTCATCTCAGAGTAAATTTTGAGTATACCTCTTAGCCTGCCAGAGTATCTGAATTATCACCTCTCAATTTGCTGATGGTTTATGAAACCATTTGTATTCAATACTTGAGGGATGGAGTGATAGACAAACATTAAATTTAACTTTCATATGTGGATAAAGATGGGACATGGTCAAATGTGTTAAGCCTTGAGTAGGACAAATTGGAATAATTCCTTAAAATTTGATTTTTATGGAGACTTCAAGTTACATCAGGACTGAATTTACTAGGATTTTATTTATTTATTTTTGGTTGCACCATACAACTTGTGGGGTCTCACTTCCCTCACCAAGGATTGAACCTGGGTCATAGCAGTGAAAGCCCAAAGCCCTAACCATTAGGCCACTAGGCAACTCCTTTAGGATTCTATTTTTATTGCTGTTAAAGTGATTATCCTAAATACCCATTAAGTATCCTTGCTTGAGAGTGGCAAAGGAATTCTTAATATTAGCAGTAAAAAGAGAATCACCTTATGAACATTTAAAATATTCATGCTTGGACTTTTTCCCTAAGACATTTCCTAAAGAATTAGATAATTCTAAAGAATATTGCTAATATTCCTGAAGAATTGGAATATTATGGAATGGAGCAGAGGAGTTCCACCTGCCTAGTTGTGAAGACCATTTCTAGTTAAGAACCATTGCTTGTTTTTTAGAGAATACTGCCAGTGAACTGTCATTTTGTTCTTAAAAAATTTTTGACTTGGAGTGCCCTGGGGGAAAATAGCAAACATGTTTGCTGTGTAGCCTTTTCCAACCATAGCAACTTGTAGGATTTAAACTTATTCCAATGATAGCAGTTAATTAGGGAGCTTAGTTTTTTCTTATGGAAAAAGTAGAAAAAGATTGGAGTTAAATGATGTGTTAGATTCTCTACAGAGTTTTTGGGAATAGTATCTCAGTTAAAATAAGCCTTGAGAGGAAAGCAGGTATGTTAGTCGAATCCCAGTTTTAATCATTACAGATTTTAGACATTGCCTGTGACTTAGACGGATTTTTCACTTCTCCTTAGATGAGAGAAGAATTCAGATTGATGCTTTTTGTAGAAAGAAAAATAACTGAGTAGGGCTTAGTAGTGTGAAGCTTCAACATTTAAGAAGGGAAACTCGATAAAAAGTAAAGTTTGAAACACTCAAGTTAGTCGTACTTTACCTTTAATATTTTTGGTTATTAACTGTTACAGCTTTGGCACAGACTTAAAAGGATAATAATATTGTTATATAATCTTATCCCATGATAGATACATTGTATAGCTTAGAAGTTGCCACATTTGAGATTTAGGCCTTTTATTACTGTTTATTTTAGGAAGTAAAGATTTAAAAATTATCATCCGTTGTCTCAGTTTTTGTTAGGGGTTTCTATTTTTAAGGAAATCACACTTTAAAATCAGAAATAGAGAAAAATTTCTGATTAAGGCATTAAGAAATTTGGATATTTTAAACTTTGTTTAAAGTAAAAACTTTGGATTTATTTAGGGGACTGGATGAAGGTGTTTCTTGTACGTCAATTTATGAAAAGCATAGTGCAGGACTGACAAAGGGGATGCATGCCTACAGGTAATCTTTATCCAACTAAAGTTAGATCTATTATCAAAATTCCGAAATAAAGTAGTATATATAGTTTACCCTTTTACCATATAGTTTTAATGTTAACAATTATTTAAATATTATAACATAGTATTTGACAGCTTATTGATATTTTATTTGGGTGAGACTCTTCAGTTTAAGAATTATAAAAGTGTTGAAGCCGATTTTGAAATGAATATCCCTGAAAATATACTGTATTTCATCATTTCTAAGGTGCACACTTTCCTACGTTTCAACATCTCTATAAGGAGGGTGTGTCATACAGTGGGTGAAGTGTCACCCTTTACTTGACAGCATTTTAATCTTTCTTGATAGTGCATAAAATCATGGAATGTCTTACAATTGATAGCATCTTCGATTTACTGAAATATTGGGAATTGTAAGCATGAGCTCAGATTTACTAAAATGAAAATTTGTAAATTGGGAGACAATATCTTTTTTATAGTGTTATTCTTTGCTGAGGTATAAAAGTATACTAGTGTATTATGTATTGTAAAGATAATGCCATTTTCAAATTAAATTAGGAATTTTCTTGTACTCCTGTAGCATGTTCTTTTAAAGGGTTGCAGTATAAATTCATTCAATCAGACTTATGCTTCATAGAACACGAGAATTAATTTATCATCTAGAAAGTGCTATTATAAGGAATTTAAGTGGAAGATTTTAAGCAACCTTTCTTAAGCATTAAAAAAAGGGCGCAAAATGTATACTGTTTTGAAATAAACGTTTTTAGTGCAATATTCTTATTAGAAAAATAGTATAGGTCACCTCAAATTACTTATATAGTCTCTTGAAAAAATTAATTGCATTTCAGAATTGTTGAGCTGTATTGTGTTTATGGGTGGAAAAGAAAATCTTTTGCTGATACAGTTTATTGTAGATTAGTGGGAGAGGTACTTGTCACACAAAAGATAAAATAATAACAGTGTAGTTATCCAATATTGACTATATTGATTTAAATACTGTAGATAGAGAATTTAAATTGTAGAAGACAGCTGTTTAGAAAAACGAATGTTTAAGTTCCTGAATTTAGGAGCAGTTGGTGTTTTGAGCCTTATCTAATGCAGTGCCTTCCGTAAATTGTACTGTTATAATACAGTATAATGTAATATTATTGTTATTATATTTTCCTGTTATAGAAAATTGCTTTATGGAGTAAATGAAATTGCTGTGAAAGTGCCTTCAGTTTTTAAGCTCCTGGTTAAAGAGGTAAGACAGTTGTACCTGTCTTAACATTTGTGATCAATAGGTTTGTCAATTGAAAGGAGCCAGGATTTAAGTAATAAGATATTCTTGTTTGTTTCCTAACTTGTCTTTGCTTATTATTTTCCTTGGAAGGTCAGAAAGATCTTTCTCCAGTAGATTAGTAATTTGGGGGGCATGATTACTTTTTTATTTTGTCTGATTTTTTTGCTTTTCTTGTCTGTAGATTTTCTTCTTATTCTCATGAAGTTGTGCATCTGAACCTTGGCCTATTTTGCAGATGTGTACCTCTGTCTTCCCCCCTACCCCCCGATTTTAAAAATAATTCATCATGGTTTCTTCATGTGGTACACTCTTAGTGACTAGGCATCATGCCAGATGTTTGCAGTAAAAACATAACATGATGAGTGACAGTGAAGAATTCGCACTTTAGCCTAGGGGGAATACATGTCAGTAGTTACTGTAGTGACTTCAGTTTGTAAGAGCCATAGAGGAGGCATAAGTAAGGTGTTGCGGCCTGTAAAGAAAGAAAGTGGCTTTGCCTAGGAGGGTTAGGCTCTCCAGGCTTCTTTCTGATTTTGGGCTAAAGATCAGAATTAGCTAGTGGGTCAATATGTTGAGTAGAAGTTAGATTGCCTTCCATCATTTCTTGAGAGTAGCTATGTAATGGAGCTTTAGAGCACAGCATGTAAGGAGTCGGAATTAGAAAGACTGGCTTGTAACATGACTCCATCAGTAACTAGCTCTGATCATTAGAAGACCTTTCTCTCTGCTGCTCTTGTACTGGTAAAATTGTAGTAAATCCTTTAATGGCCTCATTTGATTTTGAAGTAAAATAGGATTATGTATGTAAAAGTGTTTTGAAAAGTACAGAAACATCAATTTTAAGATATTGGAGATTATTAATGAAATTGATAAAAATACTATAAAATTTGGGTAGTCAGAGTCTTTAGCAGGACTCTTTTTTTTTTGAAGTAAACCCGCCAATTGGTTTTTTATTGGCCAAATCAAATGCAAACATCTTTTAAATTTTTTTAGATTATGAAAGAATGGTAACACATTTATAGGAGACTTGGAAAATGTAGAAGAAGGTTAGATATAGTTCCACTATACATTATAATTCTTTTTTTAAGTAAATTAAGGTTTTTAATTGGAGTTTCAATATCAAACTCTCAAAAATTAATAGAATAAATAGACAGAAAAGTAGAAAGATGTAGTAGACCTAAAAGGCAGTATGAACCAATTCAACATAGTAATAATTAAGATTTATATAATTCTCACATAACAGCAGAATACAAATTCTATATGAGTTCCCACAGACTATAAGCCAGAAGACACTGGAACATATCCAGGGACATAAAACAAGGTGGAAAAATTTCATGGTCTAAAGGTATTGAAATCACACAGTCTGTTCTCTTTATCACTGTGGAATTATGTTAGAAATCAGTATCAAAATATACTTGAAAATAACACACATAGTTTCAATTGCTATGTGACATTTACCGTTAGAGATCTTTGACCAAATTAAAAGCCTCAATAAAGTTGAAAGACTGAAAAAACTCAGAAGGTGATTGCAGAGAAGAAAGGGTTTAAATGAGAAATTAATATCAAAGATACTTTAAAGGTCTCATGTATTTGGAAATTGAACATCCATTTTTAAATGATGGGTGTATGTAAGAAGCCATAACAAGGAAAATTAGAAAATATTTGTAATAGAATAAAAACAAAAAGAGAATTTATCAGAATTCGTTGCATGCAACTGAAGCTGCTTAGTGCAACTAAATACAATATGGAGTCTTCAATAAGGTATGAAAACAGAAGAATGGACAGTAACATAAAATTTTGTGAAATTTGAACAAAATCTGTGCTTTTGTTAATAATACTGTATCACATGTTAATTTCCTGGTTCTTTTTTTTTTTTTTAGTATTTATGTTCTCAGAATTGGATTAGAAAATTCAAACCTCATTCAAATTTTTTTTTTAAGTCACTAAAATAATAAGTGTGGAAGTGCACACATGCACATGTTTTCATCCACCCAGCCAGCCTACGTTTTTTGGTTGGTGCATTTAATCCATTTATATTTAAGGTAATTATCACTGTTGGTGATTCTGTCACTAATTGTTTTGGGTTTTATTTTTGTAGCTCTTTTCTGCTTCTTGTGTTTAGCAGGACTCCTTATCTTTTTTTTTCCATTCAGGTTTTAATCCTCATTTATTTCCTTAGAGAAAGCAAAGCATTGTAACTTATCTCATATTTGCCTTCTCTTTGGACTTCAGTGAACTTTTGACTTATAAGTAAATTGATGTTTCAGGTTCATAATAAGTAAATGTTTGTTCCATTTGGTTAAACGTTTTGTACTCTTTGGCAGCACGATAATTATTGAAAGTAAATGTGTTTTATTGCTAAGGCAAAATGAAGAATAGCTAAATTTACACATTTTAGCTGTTTCTAGCTGAATCTGTATTTGGGTTTGGTATCAATCTAACTGGATGGTCTCAATTTCAGTTAAGCTTATTTAGTCAGATTTTAGTAGTTTGATGATTCTTTTCTAAAAAGGTAGTATCTTGCTCTACTCTTTGGGTAGTTAGTTACATGTTGCCCTAGGGTACTATAGGGTAATATCTTGTTAGTTATTTCTTAAATCTGTATGGTTTTAAATATCTCATTCAATTTGACTTAAAAATTTTGTTTTTTAGGTTCTCAACCCATTTTACATTTTCCAGTTGTTCAGTGTTATACTCTGGTGCACAGATGAATACTATTACTATGCTATAGCCATTGTGATTATGTCTGTAGTATCAATTATAAGCTCCCTGTATGCCATTAGAAAGGTGAGTCCAATTTATTAGGGTTTTCACAACTGTATTTGTACTTTGTAATAACACATAAGGTGTGCAGAATGATATTTGGTATAAAGCATGTTCTTGATACAGTTTTTCTTTTAGTTATGTGAATATGTACTCCTTTGCCCTCTTTTTGAGTTGGGGGAAGGTAGATGCTTTTTAAAGTCAGAGTATCACTTGATTGCTTTGGGACTGTAGGGGTCTCTAGTTGCTAATCTTAGACTGGAATACTGGAGGGCTGAATCTCCTGTTTTTAGGGCTGTCTTGTTAAAGTGCTTCTTATTTTGTTTGGGGCTGAAACACTGATCTTTGAATCTTCTGGTCTTGACTTTTTTAAAGGTAGAGTAATATGTGTTTATTATATTAGCTTGTGTGCTAAGTCACTTCAGTCATGTCTGACTCTTTGCGCCCCATGGACTATAGCCCACCAGACTCCTGTCCATGGGATCATCTAGGCAAGACTACTGGAATGGATTGCCATTTCCTCCTCTAGGGGGTGTTCCTGACCCAGGTATCGAACCCGAGTCTTGGATCTCCTGCATTGCAGGCGGGTTCTTTACCACTATATATTAGCTTATCTTAGTTTATATTACCCTTGCTTTCTGGTAGATTGAAGAGTGAGTTTATATTAATGAGTTCAAAATTTTTTTCCTCTGATTCAGCAATATATTATGTTACATGACATGGTGGCGGCTCACAGTACTGTGAGAGTTTCAGTTTGCAGAGTAAATGAAGGTAAGTACTTCAGTTTACTCTTAGAAAAGTAAATAGAAAAAGATATCCACTGTGCACTAATGTGTGAAGCAAGCCCAGTATATTATGCATATACACGTAGTTCCATAAGAAACAGAAATGTGTGTTTGGATTTATAGTCATGTCTCTGTATCAGGTTCATTCATTTATGTGAAATTTTTTTTTTCTGTAATGTGTCAGCCACTGTACTAGGCTCTCAGGATGGACATAGTCCTTGCCATCATTGAACTTCAGTCCAGTTGGAAAGACAGATGATAAACAGAACAATGAAGTGTGATAAATGATAGGGAGAGTTCAAGGAACTTAGGGTTCATTTAATACAGGTGTCTTCTATATAGACATCTTTCTAATATAGGATGGCTGCTTTGAACAGGTATATTTTAAATGATTGGATTAGCCAGGTAAAGTATAGGTGAGAAAGTGATTAGGGCAGGGGTGATGTGAGAGTTGGACTGTGAAGAAAGCTGACTGCCGAAGAATTGATGCTTTTGAACTGTGGTGTTGGAGAAGACTCTTGAGAGTCCCTTGGACTGCAAGGAGATCCAACCAGTCCATTCTGAAGGAGATCAGCCCTGGGTGTTCTTTGGAAGGAATGATGCTAAAGCTGAAACTCCAGTACTTTGGCCACCTCATGCAAAGAGTTGACTCATTGGAAAAGACTTTGATGCTGGGAAGGATTGGGGGCAGGAGGAGAAGGGGATGACAGAGGATGAGATGGCTGGATGGCATCACTGACTCAATGGACGTGAGTTTAAGTGGATTTTGGGAGTTGGTGATGGACAGGGAGGCCTGGCGTACTGCAATTCATGGGGTCACAAAGAGTCAGACACGACTGAGCGACTGAATTGAACTGAGAGAGGGAAATAAGAGGGTTCTAGTGCCCAAAGACCTGGAAATTAAAGAGAGTTCATTTGTTCATTGCAATAACTGGAAGAAATTCAGTGTGGCAGATGCAGCAGTTAGAGGGTAGATAGTCTTTTAAGGCTTGTGAAGGAATTTGGACTCTCCCAAAAGGCAGTGGAAAGACATTGAAGGGTTTTAAGCAGGAGAGTGATATGAGCATATTTGCCTATTTGAAAAAATCCTTCTGATTGCATGTTCAAACTTATTTAGAAGGAAGTAATATTGAAGGCATGAAATGAATCAGTGTGAGGGTTGTGGAGATGGAGGGTGGAGAGATGGCTTTGAAAGATACTGAAATGTGGGCATTGAACAAGATTTGATAATAGAGTGGTGTCAGGCTGGCGGGGGATGGATGTTGGTGTCATTTAATTAAATAGGGAACACTGGAGAAGAAGCAGAATTGTAGGGAAGGATAATGTTTTGGACACATTGGTTTGTCCAGTGAGATATGGAAGAGGTTAAGGATACAGGGGAGGCAGCTCAGCATCATGGGTCTTGGAGACAGCAGCCTCTTTGATTTATCAGGAAAACCAAATCAGTGTGCATTCTCTTCGACTTGGTATCCCACGTCCAAGTGTGAACCCAAGTTAGCCAGCAGGTTGTTTTCTTCTTTGCGCTTCTTGGTCACTTGCTACTTTAGCTGATAATATCACCTTTCCTAGCTGCAGTCTTAAGATGTGTGGTTTATTGGTGTTCCTCCCCTTCCCACTCTGCCATTGCCAAAGATGCTGGGCATCTCTCAATGTATTTCTTCCTTACCCCCTCAATAGTCCAACAGATCATTGATACTTAGATTCCCCATATACTTAAGGGTTAGAATTTCAAGTGGCATGAGGGTATTGAGTCAGGTTTTTAAAATAAAGGATCATATTAAGAAATGAGGAGTATTATATTTAATACATGCTAAATAACTTTAGAATTCTTTGCTCTTAGCTTAGTAAACTACTTATACCTTTTTTTTTTTTTTTAAGAAAGAAAAGAATATTTGTCCTAAGGGCCAATATCACAAACAGTAGTTTTCTCTTCATCCATCTTTGCTTAGAAACTAGTGTAAGTCTCTTCTAAGCATAGTTTAATAAAATCTAGGGGTAGGGGAAAAAAGAATGCCCAAATATAAGGCCACCTTTTACTTGAGAAGATCTTGAAAGAAGTGTTTAACTAACTTGAATATAATACATAAATTTCTAAGGAAATAATGAACTATATATGATAGTTTTATTTTATACATTTATTTGAAATGATATCTAAGATATTTTGAAAGTATTTTAGGAATATTGAGAAGACAAACAATATAGATTATAAATAGTAGCCATAAGGAAAAGAATGCTGTTAGAAAAGAAAGTGTTAAAATTTCAGTGCTTTTCTCTGTTTCCAAGGGATTCTAGAAATCTGAGATTGTGTACCTGTTGTAGGGGGGTGTCCTGGGTGGACTTACTGCCTGTTTAGCTCACAGGGCTGATAGTTAAGGTTGACCATCCACTATTGAAATCCACCCATCTGTTAGCTTAGAGGGGGCTTGGCATTAACTGTGTGCACTTGGCGTACTATCCTGGGACAAACTAGCTGACACATTATAGACACTGTGCTCTGGTAGCTTAAGGAATAATAATTTTATTTGTCAGTATTCCTCATCTATTGGAATTTTCTTATTTAACTCCATTATATTTTTAATGTCTTACTGAGATCAGGTGACCTTTGGATAGATCTTTAGTTTGTTGTATTTTTATTACAAGTTAAAGAATACTCTTTTCAGACCTTTCTTTCTTTCTCTTTCCTTAAATTCAGAAATAGAAGAGATCTTTTCTACAGACCTTGTGCCGGGAGATGTCATGGTCATTCCATTAAATGGGACAGTCATGCCTTGTGATGCAGTGCTTATTAATGGTACTTGCATTGTAAATGAAAGCATGTTAACAGGTAAACTAAATTAAATGAGTAAAAACCAGCTGAGTTGCTTATAATGATATTAGGACTAAGTAGTTACTGATTAAGCTTGTATCAGCATTAACTATGCAGTTTGTATCCTTTACTCACAAATGTCATGTAATAGATATTGAAGTTTTCTATTTTTGAGGGAACCAAATCCTGCATTATACTCAGCTGTAATACTGAAGTATAATGCTGGTGCTCACATCTCTTGTCCAGCTTCTGTGCATTCTTCTGACAGGAGGAAATGCTTTATGGGAAGGGACTAGGAAAAAAGTTCTTTCCCCACAGCATATTTATTGCTGTTCACTTTGATGTGCAAAGTGTAGGAATAAGAGTTGATATTTTTGTTAAATTGGGGGAGAAATAGACTTCAAAATAACTTCCCTTTGGAAATTCAGAATCTAGAGATGGAGCTGTATACCTTTTTATCATATGACTCTTTTAATTGTCATAGTCAATCTGGCAAGAAAGTGATTCTTATATAATACATTTTTGAACTATTGAGAGTCTTTCTTAAAACACATTCATGCACATAAACATCCCTGAAAGGTGAGGGAGGTTAGGACTGGATCTTCACATGCTGTGTGTTCTTGGGGTTGCAGAGTGCTTCCCAGGTTAGTTCTCAGGGGTGCTGTGGTGATCACAGAACAGGTGCTGTGGTAATGACAACAACCTTGTCTTCTTATGAAACTTGATGTAATTATTTCCAAGTGATTACCTTTGCGTCACAGATGACTTTCGAGAAATACTGTGGAAGACAAGATTTGCTATTTCTGGGTAAGGAAATTGGAAGACAAAAGGCTGATTGATTAAGCTGTATTGTTCACATTTGAGAACTTTTAATAACTGTTGTCAACAGTATTTAACATTTAGTAAATGTAACAACTCAAGATTTGTGTGTTTGATACTGATTTCTATGCTTTAATTTATGAATAATTTTTTTAAAGGAGAAAGTGTTCCAGTGACAAAAACTAATTTGCCAAATCCTTCGGTGGACATGAAAGGAACGAGAGATGAATTATATAGTCCAGAAACACATAGACGACATACTTTGTTTTGTGGGACAACTGTTATCCAGACTCGTTTCTACACTGGAGAACTTGTCAAAGCCATAGTAGTTAGAACAGGTAGAAAATACTTAATCTTTTCTTGCATGGTTTAGCACATTTGATGCTTATAGCATGTTTAAAGAGAGATTCTCTTTTTAGAGATAATTATCATTTTCTTATAGAGTTACTATAGAATCATTTTCTTCTTTCCTTTTTTTTTTAAAAAAAGGATTTAGTACTTCCAAAGGACAGCTTGTTCGCTCCATATTGTATCCCAAACCAACTGATTTTAAACTCTACAGAGATGCCTACTTATTTCTACTGTGTCTAGTGGGTGTGGCTGCAGTTGGGTTTATCTACACTATTATCAATAACATTTTAAATGAGGTATGTATGTGGGAAACCCTTAATAGAGTTTGATTCTTAATTATCACATGGCTATTGAGGATTTGAGATGTGTCTAGCGAGACTGGAAAATTGAAATCTTAATTTAACTTGGAGCCATATGAGACTTGTAGCTGTTATGTTAGAAAGTACAGATGTACATCACCATCATAGCAGAAAGTTTTTATCAGGTTTAGATGGTCTTTTATTTGCTTTCTTGTGACTTAAGGGAGAAGTGATCACTACTCACCAAAAGCTTTATTCTTTTTTCTTTTTTTAATCTCTGGTATATACAGCATTAAAATTATTGGTGATTACTGAATTGAAGATATTTCTAAGGGACCTTGTTAAATTTCTTTTTTCTGTTCCTTGTAAAGACTCTGATAGTAGTAAGAGTCAGTATCTAAAAATGTTTACTTTGAAGTATGTAGTGTATGAAGTATATGGGGCTATTAAAGTAGGAATTAAAAAAAATAATAGCTCTCATTTCATAGCCCACTGACGATTCATTGAGCTTTCTGTTTTGCAGCATCTCTAAAGGGGAAAAAAATTATAAATAATTAATAGATGAATATATATGTGCTTAATATATATATAAAATTAAAGAAATACTCATTGGATTAATAAATATTTAATAGTAGCGGGGTCTGACATTTATTTTTATGTTAACTGTAGGTTGAAGTTGGGGATATAATCATCGAGTCTCTCGATATCATTACAATCACTGTGCCGCCTGCGCTTCCTGCTGCAATGACCGCTGGCATTGTGTATGCCCAAAGAAGACTGAAGAAAGTGGGGATTTTCTGCATCAGTCCCCAGAGGATCAACATCTGTGGACAGCTGAATCTTATTTGCTTTGACAAGGTTGGTTCAGTTTCATAATCATTCTTTTTTTTTTTTTTTTTTTTTATGCTTCTTGAAACACAGATGCTAATTTCTAATCCTTGCCACAAAATCAATTCCAGATCACAAACTGAGGGATGAGATGATCTTGTTTGGAGAGAAGACACTGGTCTCTCTAAGCCAGCAGCAAGCAAGAGGCAGAAATGCCCATGGGTCCCATGTGTCTTTTCTTAGTTATGATGGTTCTCCTTACCAGACAGTCACCAGCAGACAGGTCAAATGTACTTAGTACAACTGTTGGATGGGCAACCAAAGGGAAGAGAAAGACTTCCTGGAGCTGGGAGGGAAAACAAGCCAAATGCTACTAGCAGCAGGCCCAGCTGGAGGAGGGCTTGGTTTGCAGGTTGATGTAGTTCCCCTGGGTGGACAAAGACATATCTTCTCTGGAATTGCTCATCATCTTTTCAATGAGGACTCTCATGGCCTCATTAATATTTTTGTTCTCCTTGACCGAGGTTTCTGTCCAACCTGTGAAACCATTCTCTTTACTGAACCGGTCAACCTGGTCTCGGCTCACTGCCCAAGGGGATAGATCACACTTGTTGGCTAAGAGCAGGCAGGGCACCGGCTCTCCATTGGGCAGTGTGAGCTTGCTGTCCAGGTCTTGTTTCCATTTCTGGCTGTTGCTGAAGGTAGTGGCATTGGTAACATCAAACATAATAACACAGGCTGAGGCATCCCGATAGTAAAGTCGGGTCATAGAGGTGAAGCGCTCCTGCCCTGCAATATCCCACAGCTGGAGGCGCACCATCTCTGAGTCAGACCACTGGAGAACCTTCAGAGCAAAATCCACTCCCACCGTGGACTTGTAGTGTTTGCTGAAGCTGTCCTGGGAATATCGCTGCACCAGGGACGTCTTGCCCACCGCGGCGTCCCCCACCACCAGCACTTTGAACAGGTGGTCGCGGCTGCTCATGGCTAGCGGGATGGGGGGCTCGCTTATGTTCACCCCTTGGTCTAGGGACCCCCGCTCAAACTGAAGTGTGGCATACCCGCCCCATGGCCCGTTAGGGCGACTCTGAAGAGAAAGCAAAAAATATAAAAGGAAACTTTGCGCTCAACTAGACGCGCTTCCTCGCCGCGCTGCCGCAGCCTGGGCGGGGCTCATAATCATTCTTAAAGGTCCCTCTGTAGTTTTGTAAAGCTAAAGTATTTAGATTAATGGTTTCTGTGTTCTTTATCAACTAATTTGCACGCATTTTAAAAGAAATGTTTTTCTAATTTTCCTTTTTCTTAAACTTATTTGGCATCTGTATCATTTTTATATTATTTTTTCATTTTTTAAAATTTTTATTACTTTGGATATTGCTTATTTGCCCACATCTGCAATTAACCAGTCCTTCTAGAATTATACCTTGTAGTAGTAGTTAAATTTATTTGCTCTTTCATGTTTTTAACAGAATAGACTTCATACAGATATGTTTTCTGGAATGTTATTGCTATGAAGTATATACATTTAGTGTTTGCTCTATGATTTTATTGAATGTGTTATAAAATTACAAAGGACACTGATTATATAATTTCATGTGAAAATGACAGATTTTTTTTACTTGTTTGAAATACAGAGGGTTCTCCTTTCCTCACGTGGGATCAGTTTTTCTGAAAGTTCAGAGAACTAAATCTTGACCAGGTTCTTTTGGGTAACTGATATGATACACATTTGATTTTTGTGTATCATCTTTATTATCAAGAAAAAAAAAGTGAGGTGTATTTTGTTAAGAAAAAAGAAAGTCATAACTGAATGACTGTTTCATATTAAATTAGTCTGTTCAGAAAATTTTTTTTATGTTTGATCTTTTTTGGAAATGTTTAAAAAGTTTTTAAGCAGACCCAGAAGTGGAAAAAAAGATGTAAGTGAAATAAACTCATTTACCCATTATCCTACTTAAATAGTTAACCAGCATTTTGTCAGTCTTAACTTTATTGTCCCCTCATTTTGAAGGTGGCAGCATTAGACATTATATTACTTTATCTGTATATTTCAGTATGTAGCTCTAGAAGATAAAATAATGTTTTAAAAACACATTACCATTATCACTGCTTACTACTACACTTAACAGAATTAGCAGCCTCTGTATTACCTAATATCCAGTACATATTCAGGTTTCCCTGCTTTACAGTCTGTGTTTTCAGTTGCAATCCAAATACAGATTGCAACAATTGCAGTTAATCGGTAACCATTATTTTCCTTGCCCTTCTTTTCCAGTCATCTTATTGGAGAACCCAGGTTGTTTATTTCCTGAATTTGGCTGATTACACCTCTTGATATCATTTAACTTTGTTCTTCTTCCCTGTTTTGGCTCCATATGCCCTAATCTCTCCCTCCTGTGTTGGCATCTATTGTGATAGGTTGAGTGGCGCATTGTTCCACTGTTTAATAACACAAGCACATAAGTATACATTTCTATACATATCTCCCCGCACCCCACCCACACAGAGGAACTGTACCAAGGGAGTGTTCTGCACCCTTTTCCTCAATTTTGTCTTGAAAGTTATTCTCTGTTAGCACACACACACAGATCTTACTCATCTCCTTCCCCATTTTGTGTCTGTATAGCACTCTATTATGTAGACATGGCATAGTTTTTCATGATTTTGTAAATATGTGCTTTTTTTTTTTTAAGACTGGAACCCTTACTGAAGATGGTTTAGATCTTTGGGGGATTCAACGAGTGGAGAATGCACGGTAATTATTAGCTAGACTTGACCATTTATTGTTGTTGTTGTCAGTCACTCAGTCATGTCTGACTATTTTTGACCCCATGAACTGCAGCATGCCAGACTCCCCTGTCCTTCACTGTCTCCCGGGGTTTGCTCAAACTCATGTGCATTGAGTTAATGATGCCATCCAACCATTTCATCTTCTGTTGTCCCCTTTTCCTCCTCCCCTCAATCTTTTCCAGCATCAGGGTCTTTTATTAGTTTATTTTTAATAAATATATTAATATATGAAACATTCAGACTCATAGAAAATAATACGACAGACAGCTCTGTACCCACTACTGAGATTAAACAGTTGACATTTTGCCATATTTGTTTCAGGTCTCTGAAGCAAAAAGATTTAAAACATTACAGATACTGCTGACGTCTTACCTATCCCTTTGTCTATCCTTGCTGTTGTTCTGAAGTGGTGGTGTTATCCTTGCATGTTTTTATAGTTAACTTCCTGTGTCTCTACCCATAAACGAGATCTGTCCATAAATAAGTATATACGGCTGATACGCACTGTATGTGTTTTTGCCGCCTTTTGGCCTCATAACATTGTTTCCAAGATTCCTCCATGTTGATATGTATAGATCCAAATTATGAATCTTAACTATTGTTTAGTATGCCATTGTGTGACTAAACCGTAATATTTGTTCTTCATCCCAAGGGCAGTTTCAGTTTTTCTCCATTTTTCCTTCCATACTCATAAACAGTGTTGCAATTAAAGTTCTTAGGGTTACAACTCCTGTGAGTATGTGGTTGAGTTTGAGTAAACCAGCGTCTTCACAGTTTCAGTACTGGATCGTACAGCACATGTATGGCCACAGCTCTAGTAGGTACCATCTGCTTACTCTCTAAGTGATGGTGCAGACTCACTCTCCCTCCGTGTTTGGGTGATCCTGTTGCCCCGCATCCTTGCCAAACTTGGTATTGCCAGACTTCTAATTTTCCCAAATGAATAGCTATGAAATGTTATTTCATTGTGGCTTTGTTCGCAGTTTCTTCATAACTTATAAAGCTGAACATTTTTTCAGATTTTTTGAAGGAGGATTATTTGGCATTCTGTGTATTGTCAGTTTATATCCTGATTTTTTTTAAAAAATGGTGTTGTGTGTCTTTATCTTATTCATTTATTAGAAGTCCTTTGTATTTTCTGGGTGATAATCTTTTTCAGTGCTATGCGTTATGAAAATATTTCTCCAGTCTCTTGTTTTATATTTTTTACTTTATTGCTATCTTTTGATGCCTAGAAGTTTTACTACTATAGTTGTGTTTTTGCTGGGTTTTTTTTTTCCCTCTCTTGAAAGTATGGGATTTTGGTGTATACAGTTTGAGAGATTGTTATTTGGTTCATGTAATGTCAGAGTTGGCACATCTTGGTAAATAGCATATCACATTGTGAACTTACTTATCCCTAATGATGCCTATTGCTTTTAATTCTGTTTCATCAAATATTTGTGTGCTTACATACCAGCTTGCTCTTGCCTGATATATATATATATATATAACTATGTATCTTTTTTTCCATCTCTTTTGACTCTTTCTCTGCCATTGTGTTCACATTTATTGTGATTTCGGATTATTTGAAATTATTTCTACCACCGACTCTCTTACCCAGTTCCCACACACAGTTTTCACATTTCTCTCATTTTTTCAGAATTTATACATCCTAATCTTTATTACTTGTCCGTAAGTTACTAATATTCATATTTAGAGTCTAAAGTCTATGAATGTCTTTTTTTTTTCTTTTTTTAAGATTTTATTGCTTCTGTTCTAAGCTGTGGTTTTTGGCCTCAAGGCATGTTGGCTCTTAGCTTCCTGAACAGGGATCGAACCTATACCTCCTGCATTGAAAAGTGAAATCTCAACCCTCGACTACCAGGGAAGATCCTATGGGTGTCTTTATTAGTTTCTGACTCCATAAAACCTATAGACTGTACACTACTTTTACTTTCACCTCCCTTTTTGTATGCATTTGTTATATAGCATTTTATGATTTTTATGATTTTGGTTTTGTATACAGTCTACATGCTAAGATGTTCCTAGGTGGATGGATGGGTTTGGTAACCATTGTTTCTTATATCCCATTCCTGTGGATTAAATTGCCATGTTCGTAGATGTCTTAGTCTTCTTTAGTAATTTTTTTTCTCCTTTGTTGTTTAAAAAATACTTCTTTATGCTTGACTTCTGCAGTTTCACCATGATATTTTTGTTTGTTTGTGTGGGACTAATTCTGCTTCTTGATTCCAAAGATTCATTCTTTTCATAAATTCTGGAAAGTGTGCAGCTTCTTTTTATTCCCATTGTGGCTTTCCCCCCATTCTTTCTCTCCATCTGGAAATCCTAACCATATCCTGGATAATAAATTTCATTTGTTTTTTTTTCAAATCTGTCTCTCTCCTTTCCCCACCATGGTGTCGTGTTCTTTTTCAAAGTCTATAATTTTAAAATGCCTTCTTTGCATTCTTTCAGATCGCCATTCTATTATCTCGTTTATGGGATTCTAATTCTGTCTTTGTTGTGTCTATTGAGGCATGAGAATTATTTCCTGGTTCATTTTAAAATTATGGATTCATCCTTAGCGGAGTTTTTTTGTGAGACTCCTTTGTAGCTGTGTTGTGGGAGTGCCTCTCCTGAGAGTTTTGACCTTTTTTGGCCAAAAGTAGTGTCAGTGGTACCAGGCAAACTTTAATGTTACTTTTATAACTTGGGGATTTCTGGACTGGACAGTAACATATATATTCAAACCCAGATGCCATCCTGAGTAGCTTAATGGTTTAGAGTTCAGGCCCTGACACCAGACCTCTTGTGTTTGAACCCTTGCTTTGCCACCTGTGTGCTGTGGCTTGGCAAGTGGCTTAAACCCTCCTGCTTCAGTTTCCTCATCTATAAAATGGTGATAATAAAACACCTTTCTATGGTGTAGGATGAGATGAGGCAAGTAAATTTAAAGTTCTTTGAATAGTGCCCAATACATAGTAAATATTACATAGATATTAATTATTTTCTTGAACTTTGGGTGAGGGGAAAGGGATAAGCTTATTCTTACTTACGCATTTGAGTCTGTGGGTGAATCTTTTCTTTTTCCAGCGTTGTAGTTCTTCAAGAGCGTCTTGGTGAGAGGGATTCTCTCAGTTCCAACTTCCTACTTTGCATGTGCCCAGGGCTTTGTCTCTTGTTCTTGTGTGGTTATTAAAACCCAAGGCCTTAAGGGTACTGAGAGGGCTCCCCTCCCTTCTTCCTTCTCCCCCGTAGTCACAGCATCTGTTTAAGGTCACACCCCTTTGGTTGTCCTTTCCCTGTTTTTGGCACTTAAAAATTTCCCTTTCTTTCTTACAAGCTCAGGTTTGTATTTGAAAGGTAGTGTGTTACACAGTCATTTTATGTTTTTGCAAGAGATTTTTTTGTGTGTTCTAATTTCCCATATGTCCATAGGCAAGTGTTTTAATTATTATTTAGTAAGTAGTATTTTCTGTACCAGTACATCTGGTCTAGTTATTTAGAATCTAAGAGAATACTATATTTTACTCATGTATAATAATTTTCATGGAAGAAAATGTTTTTGAATGTCAGAATATATAATGAAATGAATACATGCAATATGTACATAAATGAGAACATTAAATTTCTACTTTTAAAAATAGTAAAACCTGAGAAGTTCTGTTAAACTACTCTCTTCAGTCTTGGGGTTTATGAATCTAATTCAGTGCGTTTTCTATATAGTTTTCTTTTGCCAGAAGAAAAGGTTTGCAGTGAGATGTTGGTAAAGTCTCAGTTTGTTGCTTGTATGGCTACTTGTCATTCACTTACAAAAATTGAAGGAGTGCTTTCTGGAGATCCACTTGATTTGAAAATGTTTGAAGCCATCGGATGGGTAAGTTCAGTGTTTTAAAGTACAGTTAACTTCAGGAAAATAGTAAAAATTAACTTGCAGAAGAATTATTTCTTCAACTTGTTTTGATTTTGGTCTGTCTCATATAAAGAACTATGTAATTTCTAAAGATATGTCACCGGAGAAATATTTACAGTTGTGTAGAAATTCTGTTTTAGTTTAATTGACTCATTCAAACAACCTTTAATAGAGGAAGACCTGGACCGGCTCAGGGCCCTGTTGTATGTTTACGGGAGAAAGTAGGATCATATCTTGAGGCAGTAGGTCTAAGCAGTAAGGTGATCTCAGTGACTCAGTTTGTTGGCCATAGGGAAAAAATATAGAGTGGTCTGTGTCTTCAGGCCCCACATTCTACTTCCTGTGTCCTTTCTCTGTCTCCTTCTCAACACACACATGTGCACACACACATGCTCAGAGAGGTTTCTGTTTGTTCACTTCTTTGTTTTGTCATCGATTATTTTAATTTCCGAGTGCTTGCTCTGGTTGTTAGTATTTTCCAGCATCCAGTTCTTGTTTTACAGGTATTAGTTTGTTTTTAAAGTTCCCTTCTTGCTTCTGAATTTTTCATTTTCTCTGGGTTCAGTTTTTTCTCCCTTCCTATACTTAATCTTCTCCTTTATACTTTTTTAAAAAATTGAGGTGTCATGGACATCTTCCTGTTGATTATCAGTATATTTCTTCATCCTACTTTCATATTTAAGAGAGTGAAGGTTTGATTTGATACTCTGGGTAGGTGCTGCAACAAGGTTTTTATCCTTGCCCATATGTATGTTGGTGCTGAGAAGTATGTTGGTATATTGGTTTTCCTGGGAAGGGTCTTCCCTGAATGGGAAGGCTGCCTGGGGGAGCCTGTTGTAGTGGGGCCCCATCAGCAGGCCTTGAGTTCAGGAGAGAAGTAGTCTTCTGGTTGCTTTCCCACTCTCTCCCACAGTGCTTGCACAAGCAGTACCCAGGAATACTGCCCCTCATTTTAGCAGCCCTTCCTCCTCTCAGGGATGTAGTTTATATAGAGTATGACCTCTGTGACTTTTTTTTTTCTTTTGCTTTGATAAGCTATTCTGATTGATAAGTTTGATCCCACCTCTCCTCTGTGTCCTTTCGTGTTTATCCTGGGCTACTGTTTCCTTATTGCAGTATCCATCATTGTATTTCAGTTCTACTCTGTTTACTTTTACAGTGTTATTTCTTTTCCTGTGTGTTTGGTTAATATTTTGAAAGGTGGGGTTAGGGGGGATGAGTGACAAAGTTCTCTGCCGTCTTCTGAAAGCCCACAGTAAATACTCATCAACTTTAATTCCTTAAAAGAGGCCCACTTCTTTTATAAAGAGTAAAACAAAGTATAGTTGATTCATCTCTATGATATTTACTAAAGCTTTTCTCCAGCTGATTTCGGTAGATTTATTGCTCTGTATGTGACCCTTAAAAAGTGGGCTAAATAAGTCAGTTTGTATAGTAAATAGCGTGCTTTTTCGACTCAGATGCTTTGATATCTGATCTTACCACAGAGTATCTATGGAATGTTTTTATATAACTAGGCACTGCTGTTATTTAAAGTGATTAATACCATGTAAGATGCATGCCAATTTCAGAGGTGTTAAAATGTTTCTTAAGAATTGTGTAAAATTGGCTAATTCAGCATAGCTCTCTTCCCCATCATTTTCCCACTCATGATTCCTTCACTTACAGAGTGAAATTAGTTTCTTATTCATATATGTGTATTCAATATAAGTTTTTTAATTGAATTTTCCACCAAAAATAGTTTAATATTAAATTTCAAGGAGCTAGCATAATAGTACTTTAATTAGATGTGTTCAGACTGGGAAAACTGGGCTTCCCTGGTGGCTCAGTGATAAAGAACTCACCTGCCAATGCAGGAGACGCAGGTTCAGTCTCTGGGTCAGGAAGGTCCCCTGGAGAAGGAAATGGCACCCACTCCAGTATTCTTGCCTGGGAAATGCAGGAGCCTGGCGGGCCTACAGTCCCATCAGGTTGCAAAAGAGTCGGACATGACTTAGTGACTAAGCAATAACAACAACAAGCTGGAAAGCTAAATTTACAATTCCTGCCTCAGTGAGCTCCTGACCCAGTGGTTCTACTAAACATATCTGAGCTCTGCATAGTTTGAATCCTCTTCTGTTAGCAGCAGGGAATCTCTGGATGATAGACTAAAAATTTTTGAAACTGCAGGGACGTTCTGTATTTTACAGAACTAGTCTCTAGACTTAATTGGTTATAGGCACAATATTAGAAGTTTTTCTCTATTTCTTTACTAACCTCTGCCTCCCCTCTCCCACAGGTTACTAGAACTTTAAAACTAGCTTTATTTATACTTTGTTTTACTTAAAAACAAAACAAAACAAAACAAAAAAACCTTAACTGAGGATAGCCATAACGTTTTATTTTAAAATGGAACCAGTGAGTTGAATTTATGAGTTTCATGAATCAGTGTGTTGATTATTTTCCTTTCAGATTCTGGAAGAAGCAACTGAAGAAGAAACAGCACTTCATAATCGAATTATGCCAACTGTGGTTCGTCCTCCAAAACAGCTGCTTCCTGAATCTGCACCTGCAGGAAACCAAGAAATGGTATGGAACTGCCTGATAATTCTTCTGGTGCTTACATTTTCTCTTCATTTTAAAATATTGCTTGAAGATGGGATCACATGTCCTTTTAAAAACTCTAATGCAGATATGAATATCTTTACTGCATTTATCAGGAACTATGCCTGGTGTGTTGGAGGCATTCCATGGAAAACATTGAGATTTAATTCTCAGTGCTATTCCTTTCTTTCCTACTTACCAAGCAGCTTGGAGCCTTGTGATTTAGATGCATGGTGGTTAAGACTTTTAGTTTGCATCGTATTCCTAGGATTTAATAAAAAGAATATGTGGAAGCCTTTATTTTTAGGTTAATTTTTAAATATATACCTCTTAGTTCGTTTAAGAACTTAATATGTTAATATTCCTAGGATAGCAGAGTATTTTGAAATACTCAAGAATAAACTTTTCTTTTTTAAGAAATGGGAGCTGGTAGAGAAGCAATCTTAAAACCTGACTTTGAAATATTAAAAATTCTGTGTTATTTTCCAAATAAATTTGTGGATATGCAGTTAAATTTTTTTTTTTCGCTTGAGTGTGTTAATTGACTTAATCTGTACTTTTACTTTATTCTTTTTGTCTTCTTTTCTTTTTAGGAGCTGTTTGAACTTCCAGTAAGTGAAGAATGTTTACTCATTACCTAAGTATATCTTAAAAAAAATTTTTTTTTTTAATTGAGGTATAGTAATGATTCTGGGAGGGATTGGAGGAGACAGAGGATGAGATGGCTGGATGGCATCACCGACTCGATGGACGTGACTTTGAGTGAACTCCAGGTGTTGGTGATGGACAGGGAGGCCTGGCGTGCTGCAATTCATGGGGTCTCAAAGAGTTGGACACAACTGAGCGACTGAACTGAACTGAACTGAAATATACTGGTATATCTGTTTTAATTCTTTGAAAAATAATGGTTTGTGCATCTTTTGAAATTCTGTAGGCTGTTTATGAGATAGGAATTGTCCGCCAGTTCCCATTTTCCTCTGCTTTGCAACGTATGTGTGTGGTGGCCAGGGTGCTCGGGGACAGAAAGATGGATGCCTACATGAAAGGGGCACCAGAAGTCATCGCTGGTCTTTGTAAGCCTGAAACTGGTAAGGAAGCAGCAAGGCTTTGAGTGAAATTCTGATATTTGTGTAAGCTGGTAATCACAGTTCTAACAATGACCTTCATTTTCTCTTTTTTAAAAGTTCCTGGTGATTTTGAAAAAGTTTTGGAAGATTACACCAAACAGGGCTTCCGTGTGATTGCTCTTGCACACAGAAAATTGGAGTCAAAACTGACATGGCACAAAGTGCAGAATGTTGGCAGGTACACGTTGATGAATGGTTTTGCCTACAGTTTCCAATAAGGCATCATTTATGTTTATGAAAGTCTTGTGCAATCATTTATATTCAATTTATTATTAAGTAAATGATTATTGGATATGTGCAAATGTATAGCATAATTCAATGTTTTAGGCAATTGAGATAAAAGTACAACTCCCTGGAACCATTTTTAATTAATTTTTTAAATGTTTATTGAGTGCCTGCTATGTGTTGGGCATGTTCGAGGAACATAATTATGTTTTTGGTAAACATTCTACGGAAGTTTATTTTCCAGTGATCTACAGTTATTCCTTGGTATCTATAGGGGATTGGCTCCTGGACCTGCCATGCAGATTCAACTGTGGATCTTGTAGTACTAATAGTATTTATTGAAAAACATCCATGTGTAAGTGGACTCACACAGTTCAAACTCATATTATTCAAGGGTCACCCATACTTGCTTTTGCCTAGTAGTTGAAACCAAGTGCTCATTTGATCAGAGTATCATGAGTCACAATAAATACACCTTCCACCCTCACCGCCAAAGGTTAGATGGCCATTACCAACATCACATTTACCTCCAATTACAGCTATGTGTCACATTCAAGGATTGTCCTGTTATAGTAAGACTGATCTAGCCTGACCTTTTGAAAATAACACGTTTGGTTAGGAATATTTCATGGTGGACCTAGCGTTTCAAAGCAGAAAGTAAGATTTATTGGCTCTCCTGCTAATTCTGCCTATCAAATAGACTTTTCTCTTCACATCCCCACTGTCATTGTCTCTCATTCAGAGACTTAGCTCTTTTCTCCACTTTTCCCTTTGTCTAATCTGTGTACCACACTCTGTCCACTGAGAAGTCTTTAACATTCAAATCTAATACCAGTCTTCTACCTGGAATTCTTATAATAAGTGGCTCCCCATCACCTTTCAGAGGAATATAAATCAGGAAAGAAATAATGAAACACATACTTAATTTTTTTAGAAGGGTAAATGATAACAGATAATTATCAGAAAAGGATGTATAAGTGGCCACTGAACACATGAAAATGATGAGACACTTCAGTTTTGGGGGAGCTGCAGAATTAAACCATAACCAGGGTTTTTTCTTAAAGTTTACAAAATGCAAAAGATTGATGATATCAAATGTTAGCAAAGGCTTGAGAAAATTTTAACAAAAATTCTCCAAAGAAGACATACAGATGGCTAACAAACACATTAAAAGATGCTCAACATCACTCATTATCAGAGAAATGCAAATCAAAACCACAATGAGGTACCATTTCACGCCAGTCAGAATGGCTGCGATCCAAAAGTCTATAAGCAATAAATGCTGGAGAGGGTGTGGAGAAAAGGGAACCCTCTTACACTGTTGGTGGGAATGCAAACTAGTACAGCCACTATGGAGAACAGTGTGGAGATTCCTTAAAAAACTGGAAATAGAACTGCCTTATGACCCAGCAATCCCACTGCTGGGCATACACACTGAGGAAATCAGAATTGAAAGAGACACGTGTACCCCAATGTTCATCACAGCACTGTTTATAATAGCCAGGACATGGAAGCAACCTAGATGTCCATCAGCAGATGAATGGATAAGAAAGCTGTGTTACATATACACAATGGAGTATTACTCAGCCATTAAAAAGAATACATTTGAATCAGTTCTAATGAGGTGGATGAAACTGGAGCCGATTATACAGAGTGAAGTAAATCAGAAAGAAAAACACCAATACAGTATACTAACGCATATATATGGAATTTAGAAAGATGGTAACGATAACCCTGTATGAGAGACAGCAAAAGAGACACAGATGTATAGAACAGTCTTTTGGACTCTGTGGGAGAGGGAGAGGGTGGGATGATTTGGGAGAATGGCATTGAAACATGTATAATATCATGTAAGAAACAAATCGCTAGCTAGGTTCTATGCAGGATACAGGATGCTCTGGGCTGGTGCATTGGGATGACCCAGAGGGATGGTATGGGGAGGGAGGTGGGAGAGGGGGTTCGGGATGGGGAACACGTGTATACCTGTGGTGGATTCATGTTGATGTATGGCAAAACCAATACAATATTGTAAAGTAATTAGCCTCTAATTAAAATAAATAAATTTAAATTAAAATAAAAGCTGAAAAAAAGTATTGCTGCTGAACAATTGTAAATTCATAAAGAACTTGCATAATACCTATTAAAATCTAAGTTTACTTATGCAATTTGACCCACCATGTACAGTCCAAGGAATTCAGCTGAGAGAAATATATCTATGTGAGATAAGATTCAAGTTAAAATAGGGTAAATATCATAAATATGATAGTGGTTAAATTATGAAGTATCAATACTTCTTTTAATTATTCTGAGCTCATTAAATGAAAAGTGAAGTGCAGTGTTTATAGTGCAATCCCATTTTTCTGGATGAAAATTAAGGGAGTGGAGTGGTTAGCTAAATAATAACTGAAAGGAAAAGGAACTTTAGGAATTCTACCCATTAAAACAGAATATTGGGGGGGGGATTTGGCCTAAGAAGGGACATTAAAAACGCAGCAGTAATCAAATGGTTTGAGGCATATTTGTGATTAGGAGCCACACATGTAAAATACTGTATCCTAATTCCTACGAAGGGTACATTAGAGTTGCCTTTTTTATAGCTTTGCCTTTTGCCACTCCTCCTCCCAGACCTTGAAAACTGAGAATTGAGTTGCCTCTGGTTCTTGAGCCTGTCTTTCAGGCAACCTTCCAGCCTTGGACCAACTGTTCCATCTGCCAAGGATACACTACCCTCCCTGTCAACTCTTCTCTCTCTCTGCTTCCCTTCCTCATCTTTCAATTAAGATCTTCTCCGTGTTTCCATTCTACCTGTGGGAACAGGTTTTGGCATTTCTCTTATAGCTTGAACCTGTGTATCTTGAATTGATTATTATACTCTTCATTAATTAGAGGGCAAGATTTCTATGACCGGCATCACTCATAGGAGAGTTAGGAAACTGGCTGCAGGCAGAAACCAGTACAGGAAAATGGTTACAGAGCTTTGACCCAGTAGTTTTACACTGGTACAGCTTTGTGCTTTGAAATGCATTTTCAAGACTGACTTCTCCTCTTACCTCCAGCAGTATCATTTGTATAAAGTTTTCTAATTCTCTAATATCTTTACCACCCATTGTATAAATATATAATTTTAAAGGTGTTTAGACTTAGTTGCTGTTTACTTAAGCACTCTTATAGTTTAATTTTGTGTAGAAAAACCACTTGGTTAATACAAGTCTGAAATTTTGGTCCCTAATTTCAAGCCCTGCTTTCTCCATTGAAGAGAGTATTTCTCTTCAATGTAATAGGATTTCGATAGCTTTAGTTTAAGAATGCTGCTATCGCTGAACAGACTTCTCCGTTACAGTACTGAAGCACATATTATTTTTGTGTGGTCTCTTTGCTTGCATGTCTGTTTCCCCACAAAAGGGTCTTGAGAGGAGGAGGAGGAGTAGTGTTAGTAACTCAGTTGTGGCTGACTCTTTGTGACCCCATGGACTGTAGCCTGCCAGGCTCCTTTGTCCATGGGATTCTCCAAGCAAGAATACTGGAGTGGGTTGTCATTGCCTTCTCTAGAGGATCCTCCCGACCCAGGGATTGAAACCAGGTCTGCATTGCAGGAGGATTCTTTACTGTCTGAGCTACAGGGAAGTTTAGAGATCATGGCTTTTCATCTTTGACCTTCCAGTGACTTGTGTGGTACTTGGTGCATAGTAGATAATCACCTCTTTGAAGGAACAGCATCTTGTTAACTACTGAAAATGAACATTGTAGAAAACCCATCTCTGAGTCCTGAATAGATCTCATTGTTGGACTGCTAATACTTTTTGCATCGCACTTCCAAGATCAAGATTTTGATCAAGAGTTTTATAAAATTCCTCAAAGACTTGATAGCGAATTCAGTATAACTGTTGAATGTGCCTGTGGTACAGTTTTTTCCTTTTCTCTTAACATTTAAATTAGAGTATGTTGTGTGGGAGGACAGTAAGGAATAGATATATTTTATGTTTATTCAGTTTGTAGGTAGGATACAAGATGAATATTCGTTAGTACTAGAAGAGTTCTGTGTCTTATTACAAAGATATACATTTCCTAAGAATCTTTATAAACCCATGTTTCAAAGGGTAAAACTTAATTTCAAAATGTGTTTCTTGGGAATTACTTTTTCAGATTTAAACTTTTTGAGGTTGAACTCATAAACTTATACATTTATTTAGCATATAAAATGTTTTTAATTTATAATTGATGGCTATTTTAAATTGCCTTATCAACAAAGTGAACAAATGCTTGTTCTGTTGACTAAATCATTATGTTAAAATTTCTTTTTCTGCAGAGATGCCATTGAGAACAACATGGATTTTATGGGATTAATAATAATGCAGAACAAATTAAAGCGAGAAACCCCCGCAGTACTTGAAGATTTGCATAGAGCCAGCATTCGCACTGTCATGGTCACAGGTTAGACTTTGTAAAGGACGCACGGAAAAGCTGAGTGTGGCTCTTAGAGCTCACGTTATCCAGCATCAAGGAATGATCAGTGCATTACAAAAGCCTACTTACCACTGTATAATTCCATCTAATACTGCATTAGTATCAGTCAAGTAATTAAATTTGTCATAGAGTAGCTCCATCCTACGTTGCCCTGTTTTCAGCTCTGAATACTTTTCTAAGACAGGGGACAACTTCACAATACACTTTGGAAATCCTTTAGATCTGTTTATAATAAGTATAATAAACTAGTGAAGGACATACTATAAATATTTAGCTGTGCTCTTTTTTGTTATCTCTCTCTAATCATGTTTCTTATAGCAGTTATTTTCCTTTGCTTGTGTTATTTGTAGATTTGTTTTCTCTACTAGAATATAAGATTTTTGAGGATGAAGAATATGATTGACGTATTTTGGGATTGTCTATAATTTTTAGAACTGTGCCACCAGATACATCGGAAGTGATTGGTTAAATTATATTTTTATGTATAGAATAGTACATTTATTATTGTTTGAATGTGTAATAGTGAAAAGAGCCATTTTTTGGTTTCTTTCTTGACTACTGCATTCAAAGGATTCTCTTGGTCTTAACACTGTTGATAATATTAGATAATTACCATTTCTTAGCTGTATGAAATTGTGGCAGCTCTAAAGTTTTCTTAGCAAAAAATCAGATTTAAGGCATTTACTTTATAACATTTATGTGTTCAGTAAGAGACTTATAGAGAAGATCTGTGTATGTTTTTATGTTTAGGAACTCTGAGGTCCATCTGATTCCAGATAGCTTAAGTAACCAAATTTATTAGCGTCACAGCAATTCTTGGTTCTAGTGACTTTGCTTCAAAGCTCTTTCTATCTGTATTGCTTGTGCTTGTTGTCCTGCCATGACAGAATATGGTGTGTCCCAAGAGGATCTGTCAGGTCACAGGAAGACATGCTTGGAAACAGTGGGCAGGATTAAGGGAAGAGGAGACAATAGTACCTCTGTTCTGGTAGCAGTGGGCTCCCCAAACCTTGCCTGCTTCTCCTGTACATTTGTATTTTCCGCCTTGATCTTGTCTTTAACAGTGTCTTTAATACTTTCCTCTCATGACTGAGAAGTTGTCTGTCTTGCTTCTCTTTATGTTTTATAAAGATTGTATACTTGTTACTTTGCTTTTTTTGTTGTTGTTGTTTGTGTGTGTGTGTGTGTAATCTTGCCTTTGTAATTCACTTTTTTCTTGATGTTGTGCTCATATTCTTGTATAGATTACCAGTCACTCCTTGGTTATTTCAACAATATTTATTGAGCACTGTGCCAAGCATTCGGAGAAGGCAATGGCACCCCACTCCAGTACTCTTGCCTGGAAAATCCCGTGGACGGAGGAGCCTGGTAGGCTGCAGTCCATGGGGTCGCTAAGAGTCGGGCACGACTGAGCGACTTCACTTTCACTTTTCACTTTCATGCATTGGAGAAGGAAATGGCAACCCACTCCAGTATTCTTGCCTGGAGAATCCCAGGGACAGAGGAGCCTAGTGGGCTGCTGTCTATGGGGTCGCACAGAGTCGGACACGACTGAAGCGATTTAGCAGCAGCAGCGGTGCCAAGCGTTCAATGGGTACCCCTAGTGCATGACTCACAAGGGTTGAGAATGTATTTGACTTTAACAGTTGTGGGTGAGAATGTTCTGACTATTTAGTATCTATCTTCTTTTGATTTGAGGCTTCCTTTGATATATATGTCCTGATTAACTTTTAGCTCCAGGATAACTTTTAAATTCCAAGAGTAAGGACTATACATTAACTTCATTTTGCCCAGCCCACTTATGGGGACTGTAGTAGATTCTCAGTAAATACTTATTGTGTAATACATTTATGTTTTCATTTTAATGTTAATGTATTTTCAATGTTTTGAAAATTAGGTGACAACATGTTGACTGCCGTCTCTGTAGCCAGAGACTGTGGAATGATACTACCTCAGGATAAAGTTATTATTGCTGAAGCATTACCTCCAAAGGATGGGAAAGTTGCCAAGATAAACTGGCATTATGCAGACACCATAACACAGAGTAATGATTCATCAGCAATTGACCCGGAGGTAATGTCAAGTAGAGTTTTCTTTTTTGACGCTTGCTTATTTTAATTTATTCTGAAATAATAAAAAGTGGTGCATTAAAACTCAACAAAACAAAAAGTTAACAAAACAAAAGCCTGAGCCCTCTCCTCAGAGACTTGGATTCACTAGAATGAGGCCAGATGCAGTATCTCAGTGTTTCAATTTTGATGTTTTTAGCCAAAGTTGAGAAGCACAGTTTTATACTATAAGAATCCCAAGTATTTATCTTATTTTAAAAGTAGTGATAAATGGTGCAGATGGTCCATAATATTTGGCTCATGGATCATTTCAAATTGAAGCTGATATTTAGACTTCCTTAAGTGTTACTCTCTAAATAATAATATGGATGGATTATCTTAAAATTGAATTTTCTTTAACATTCAATAAATGTTTAACACAGCATTTTATATGAAACATCAAATGAAAAAATTTAGTTTTGGGTCAAATATATTCAAAATAGGATTCTTTTACTTGATCTGGCTGCCTAAATACTGTTCTGAATGTCTTATACACAGGCTATTCCAATTAAATTGGTCCATGATAACTTAGAGGATCTTCAGGTGACTCGTTATCACTTTGCAATGAATGGAAAATCATTTTCAGTGATTTTGGAGCATTTTCAAGACCTTGTTCCTAAGGTTAGTGATTTGGGTTATGTATGTTTTTATATGAACATATGGCAAACAGTATTTTAAAGAAATTCATGTTTTTTCCAGTTGATGCTGCATGGCACTGTGTTTGCTCGTATGGCACCTGATCAGAAGACCCAGTTAGTAGAAGCATTGCAAAATGTAGAGTAAGTATTGGTGGGTCTTGGTTTTGTTTTGTTTTGGTGGCCACACCGCATGGTATGCAAGATCCTAGTTCCCCGACTGGGGATCCAACCCGTGTTCCCTGCAGTGGAAGCTCTGAATCCTAATCACAGAACTTCCAGGGGTTTTCCTGTTTTTGTTTAATACTTATGAATTGCAGTTCTGTTTTCAAAACCAGAAAAGTAACTAATATTTCATGTATATAAATGTGTCAACTCTAAGACAGCTAAGCCTCTTTAAAAGAGACTTCCTGGTGGCTCAGTGGTAAAGAATCTGCCTCCAAAGCAGAAGACCGGGGTTCTCTTCCTGGGTCGGGAAGATCCCCTGGAGGAGGAAATGGCAACCCACTCTAGTATTCTTGCTTGGACAATTCCATGGACAGAGGAGCCTGGTGGGCTATAGTCCATGGGGTCCCAGAAGAGTTGGACATGACTTAGTGATTAGGCAACCAACAAGTGCTTATTTATTTAAAGTACATATCCACCATTCCTCTTCTAGGTGATATCCATGAGGTAGAGTTAATTCACTCAGCTTGATAGAAGTAATGTTACAGTTTTAGTAAATAATGATGTTTTCAAGTTTTTAAAGGAGAAATCTTTACTGATAGCCTTAAAAGTAAATACCAAAGACTAGGCTGGCCTGAGTCCTTTGTGCTAAAGATTAGGCAGTTGAGATATCCATGTGATAGAAATAGAACAGTGACCCAAGTCATTTGAGTTGTAGGCTGGTGCTATTTGCAGAGTAACATGCCCGTGGTCATTATAATGAAAAGATTCATTAGTTAGCACTAGGGGAATCTTAGTTTGTTAACTCTTCCTAGTACTATACTGGAGGAAATCTTAAAAGTTGTATATTTTAAGAAATTAATAAAAATCGTAACATAATTTTTGTTTCTTAGTTACTATGTTGGGATGTGCGGTGATGGTGCAAATGATTGTGGTGTAAGTATAGACTTTGTGATTTACAGTTCTTTCTCTGGCTAAATCAAGTACCCAAGACTCAAAAGAATTTTCTTCTTTAATCCATTAGGCTCTGAAGAGGGCACATGGAGGCATTTCCTTATCAGAGCTCGAGGCTTCAGTGGCATCTCCCTTTACCTCCAAAACTCCTAGTATTTCCTGTGTGCCAAACCTGATCAGGTAGTATACATTAGAAATCTTGCTCTATTAATCCAGAAAAAAAGGTCATAGGAAGTAATATGAATTTGTTTTAATGGTGTGTTAGTGCACTTGATCTGTAATGCTTTAGCAACAGATTGATTGCTACTCCTCATTTCTTCCAGTTCTGCTTTGGCTTAGTTCTTTTTGGCAAAAAAGTACATTGTTGTAACTTGAATGTTGATGTTCATCTGTCAAGATATAATTGTGGTTTGGAGGAGGCATTTAGAATACTTCTATTCACATGCCAACATTTGTTTTCACAGGGAAGGCCGTGCAGCTTTAATGACTTCCTTCTGTGTATTTAAATTCATGGCTTTGTACAGCATTATACAGTACTTCAGTGTTACTCTGCTGTATTCTGTGAGTACTGACATTGCCAACAGAGATGGTACTTAGTGTTAAGACATTTAAATTAAAAATATTGGGCATATATGTTTCAGTTTGAATATATTCATTAATTGTGAAACTTAAATAACTAGCACCTATAAATTTTCCTTTAGTTTGCTGAATTTTGAGTAGCAAATTGAAAATCTCGTTAATCTGGAATAACATTTTCTTTAAGGCCAACAGCTGTGGCTTCAGCCTTGTGAATAAAAGATAACTGTATTCTTTTTTTGCCTTTAGCACAGATTGGACATTTTTTTTTTCAGAACTCTTCAAAATGTCAAGCTGTGACATATTTTAGAATTGCAGTTAACTTTGCTATACATTTATAAGGAAAGGCCAGAATGAGAGAAGATGTTTCAGATGTACTTTTAGGACTTGTATAAATAAGTGATGTCCCTAGGTATGCCATGGATTTTGTGGTTGAAGTGATCTCACTTTAGATTTTTCTCTGAGTGAACATTGGTGAGATGCCAAGGAGTCTGTGAAACTATCCCTTTTTACCATATGTGGAAAATACCAGGAGGGATGGTGTTGGATATTAAGAAAGCTTCAAAATATTAATTTTCAAGAATGTTGAATATTGTGGGTAGAAGTCTGTGCTTTCTTTTTGCCAAAAAACTTTTAAAGGTTTTTATTGAATGGATTTTTAGAAGCTACCTTTTATACTAATATATTAAATTGTAAATATGTTCTGTTTCACTAATTTAAAAGCAAATGTGTTTAATTTTTAAGCAGGCCAAGTGTCATTTTTGAAGTTGTCGTTATTGGGGGGAAAAATTAAAACCAAGGAGGAAAAAGCTAATAAAAGCAGGGGGAAAATAGTATAAAAGTGGTACTATAAGAATAGTTCCTGAACTGTAACTATTAAAAAAAAAAATTCCTTCTCTAGATCTTAAGTAACCTGGGAGACTTCCAGTTTCTCTTCATTGATCTGGCAATCATTTTGGTAGTAGTTTTTACAAGTAAGTATTTTGTTTTGTTACTGTTTTTAAAGCATAGGAAATTCTGATGTGGCTTATTAAACTTTGGTAAATTTACATGAACAATTATAACACAGTGCACATCTTTTCATTTTCTATGTAAGGTTCTTTTATTTCTGATTGTTTATATTTTGTCCCATTTTTTTTTTCTTTCTCTATTTTTTTCTGAAATATTTGAGAATATGTTAACATTATCATGCCCCTTTGCCTTTGAATGTTTTAGTATATATTGCCCCAAAGTCATTCTCTTGTCCAGCTAAACACAGTTAAAAAGACTAAGAAATTTAACATTGATACAATATTACCTAATCCATACCTGTATTCAAGTCTTGTCATGTGTCCCCAAAATAACCCTTAAACCCATTTTTCCCCCTAGTCTCTTGGCCCAGGATCTAGTCCAAGCTCACAAACTTCATTTAGTTATATCTATTTTGTCATCTTTAATTCGGAATACTACGTTCAGCCTTTTGCGGGGGACTTCTTGATGTTGACATTTATGAAAGAAGATAATCAGTTATATGGGTTTGTCTGATGTATTCTCACTAGACTCAGGCTATGCATTCTTGGCAGGAATATCAAAGAAGTGATGCTGTGTCCTCCTGAGTACATCATATAAGGAGACAAGGTGTTGGTTTGTTTCAGTATTGGTGATGTTAACATCAAAATAAATAATGATGGTAATGAGATATGATCTGTTTAAATAAGTAATTGGGAGAGAAGGGAAAGCTCTTCCTTATAGTAAAGTGCTAACTAACAATATAGAAGGAACGATTGGCTTATCCAGTGGAAAGACCCTGGTCTTCCTGACATTTTAGAAGAACTTTTCGTTGTGGGGATGCTATCCTGTGTTTCAGGTTACAGTATCTCTGACCTCTACTGCCTCGATGCCAGTAGCACTCTCCCATTTGTGACACCCAAAAATATCTCCAGACATTGTGAAATGTTCTCTAGGGGTCATACTTTGGTTGTGAACCACTGAATTTGTCAGTCTTTAGTGAATGCTAAAACTAAGTGAATGGAAGTCAATAAGAAACAGGATTTTTTACACAGTCTTAGTATCTTTCTACAAATTACTTATTAATTGCAAAGAGAAAAATAGAAATATTACGGTGGAGAAACTTGGTAGCCACCACCTTAATAAGTGATCAAAGTCTGTTTTTAATGTTACTGTTATGTTTATATAGTTTCAAACCTTTGTTAATGTCTTCTTAGGAGGAAGAAATGTGTATTTTTTTAACTGTAGCTTTACAATTAAAGATTCAGAAATAAATTCTTAGTTAAACATATAAGGGTGGTGATGATATGTGCTTATACTTAGTATGCTTTTTACTTGTACTAGTGTTTCCTTTGAATTTTGGTAGACTAAAAAGTACTCCTAAGCCATTTCTTGAAAAAGCTTAAATTGTTCACTTTTACAGATTACTTAAACATATATGGCATCTGGCTTGGTTTTTGGAGGTTTTTCATGTTACAGATTTGTTAGAGAAAAATAGTTTTTCTAAGTTCCTAAATGAATCTGATTATGTATTTTATAATGACAAATTAATTTAGTTACAAACCTTTCCTCTCTTTCTCTTCAATGTAGTGAGTTTAAATCCTGCCTGGAAGGAACTTGTGGCACAAAGACCACCTTCAGGTCTTATATCTGGAGCCCTTCTCTTCTCCGTTTTGTCTCAGATTATCATTTCCATTGGATTTCAGTCTTTGGGTTTCTTTTGGGTCAAGCAACAGACTTGGTATAAAGAATCACATCCATATTCATAGTAAGTTGGTCAATCCATTAAAAAAAAATGTGTAGAGTGTATGGGGTTGCAAAGAGTCAGACATGACTTAGAACAACTGAACAACAACAGCAATGTATATGCATGTAAAAATATGTTTAAATTTATGTAAAAATTGCATGTAGCTTGATTACACATTTAAATAATTTGACCTGCATTTGACTTTATCTGTAGGAAGATGGTCAAGCCAGGTCCTAATAATCATGACCCAGACGGACCAGTTTCTTAAGTTGCTACTGAGCCTTGCTTTCCTTATGTATAAAATGAGAAAAGTGAAATTAATTACTAGGGTCTCTTCTAAACTCAGAATATTTATGTGTCTAACTTCTCTGTCCTCACTTTGGGAAATGGTATTTTGAAACTTAAAAAATTTGAGTAAAAGTATTAAGTGGATCTTTCATTTGTTTACGAGCTGAATGTTTTCCAGTTCACAAATTATAACATTTTTAAAATTAATTACACATAGGTAAACATAAACTCTCTTTACCTTTACTGTGCTGAAAGTGCATGCTCAGTCACTCAGTTGTGTCCAGCTCTTTGGGACCCTGTGGACTGTAGCCTGCCAAGCTCTCTGTCCATGGGATTCTCCAGGCAAGAATATTAGAGTGGGTTGCCACTTGATCCTCAAGAGGATCTTCCTAACCCAGGGATCAAACCTGCTTCTGCATTGGCTGGCGGATTCTTCACCACTATCGCCACTGGAGAAGCCCCATGCTAGAAGTACTTTGCAAATGCAAAGAGTGGGGAAAGGGTTTATTAAAAATAATGTCTTATTATATAATGAAGTTTCTTTCCTCTAATTTTTTAAAATTGACTGAAATGTGACTAGAAAGAAAAATTGGTTTCCTTTGGGACATAGATACTGTGTTTACTAATACAGGGGTTTTTTTGTGTGTGTTGTAGTGCTTTTAATACTACAGGAAGCCCAGACGGGAATTCTTCACATTTGAATGATGAAACCAATCCTGATAAACATAACATAGAAAATTATGAAAATACCACAGTATTTTTTATCTCCAGTTTTCAGTACCTCATAGTGGCAATTGCCTTTTCAAAAGGAAAACCCTTCAGGCAACCTTGCTACAAAAATTGTAAGTCTGGCATTTACTGTGATTTCCATCTTGATTCCCTTCTTCAAAAGTAATGCAGGAGTAGAGTTAAAACTGTCCTTTCAAAATAAATAGATCTTCGCAAATAGAATGAACCCAGTGATTTAGATGTTTACGGTCTTGTTTTATTCTCATGATAGCTACCACCCTAGGTTTAAAATTAAAGTCAGTACTTCTAAACATTCCTGGTTTTCACATCCTATTCCTCTGGCTCCAACTTTTATTTTTATAGCCCATTGGAAAGTTAGAATTAGAAGCAAGAACAGAGGCTCCTCACTTGGGACAGTGGGTATTATACTTTCCTTCTGGGTGGTCTGCACAGTACCAGCTCTTTCCTCATTTTTGACACCGTTTCAGCCAGTATTCACCTGGAGTTCTCTATTTCTGTCAGCGTTGCATCTGCCGCAGAAGGGGCCAGTAGAATGGAGGCTTGTGCCTATGGAAACTTGTTTGCCCGTGGCTGTAAGAGACAGCATTTTGATTGATCACAGTTAGGGTTTTGGGGGGAAAAGAAATCATCACCTTATGTAAGTTGCTGGTTTTAAGAAATTGAAACTGCAGTAATAAATATATCAAACAATGTTAATTTTTTTTTTTCACATAGGACTTTAGACTTTTGCAGTATCTTGGGGTGAATAGTGATTATTCTCTTGCTGTAAGGAAGTCTCAGTGTTCTGATTGGCACAGTGTTGGGTCGCAGCTTTTGGTGTCTCATAGGAGGGATTACTGTGCACATCTCTGTCTCATGTAGCGTTTACAAAGCATGTTCACATACATTGTCTTATTTAGTCTTTACTTCTACCCTTTGGTTCATAGGGCAGGTTTTATTACTTTATATTTTAAGCAGGTGAGAGTTCAAAAATTTAAATGTCAATAATCGAAATTTGTTTTCTACTTTTTTCCTTAAAAAATGAGCTGATATTTCTTATTTAACAAATGAAGACTGTATTACTGAAAATCATATTAAAACCATTGGGGACAAAAGGCCTTGCATAGAAGGTTTATCATTGTACTTTTTAAGAGAACTTCATAACTTAAGTTACGTTATTATAAGATGAACTTGTCAAACTTAAGGTTGATATATTTTATCTTTAGTTGGGTATCTTAAAATTTCAAGGAAATACTGAGCATGCCCAAGGGCAGCTAAAACATCTATCAAAGAGCAAAACTAGTTGGTAATAAGCAAGACAGTCACACCAGGAAAGTTCATTTTAGAGATCTAAGTAAGTCCACTCTATTAGATATTAGATGCCTATTTTCAAATGCATCTGTTATATTATTATGGGAAATTCCAAAAAAAATTAAAGGCTTAAATATTTTGTATTCCTCGTTTAACTTCAAATTGATTTAAATAAACTCAATTGTTGATGGCCATACTTCTTTTTTAAAATGTATGTTAAAAATAATATTTTAGTAGAAATGTAGACACAAAACCTTTGTCCTTACTGTTAGCAGCTTGTGCATTCTGTCAGTAGTTATGGAAGTGCATACTGTCATAAAACATGCCTCCTGGAAAATGTAATAGAAACAGGAAAGTCAACATATATTAATACATACTTTGCTGATTTTCACATCTTGTGTGTCTGTCTGTGATTGAAGTCCCCTGATCTTGGAATGTAGTTGATACTGGTAAGTAAAGAAAGAAAAGTAGAGAAGAAAGTAAGAAATGACAGAAATAAGTATTACTGTATAAAGTGATATACAATGTAAAGTGTAAATATAGATGCAGAAGAGTAGGGGAAAGGTTAAGGCTTTCCTAGAATGGACATTAGCCTTTCCTTTTCTAGAATACAGAAAACAGGTCTTCACTGGAGCCTGCTACTTGCTGTTCTCGGTATCTAAACAGTATAATATATTCAGTCTATCTTGTGTTTTTTTTTCAAGCATTAACCTTAATCTTAGGCATGTAAGGCTTTATAGAGTTTTTTGCTCACTTCTAGTGGTTCAGTTTGATTCTAAGTAAAAGCCTAATTTCAGTCTGGTTACCTATTTTTGATGTTAGTTCAGCCAAGTTATATTTTCGTGCTTGACTGTGCTGTCATTTCAAGGACCATGATCACATGGATGTAGTTCTAACACTCTCTCTTAACTAGATGTGATTTCTTGGGATCTGGCTTCAGTTTTTGCTACACTTTAAAAATTTTGATCCCTATAATTTACTGCTTGTGAAATCCAGGTTATTTTTCAGTTTTTGAAGGCATTATTACTGACTTGCCAGTGTCTTTCCTGTTCAGGCCTGTGTGATTTTTCCTTGCCTGAATTGGTTGGAGCAGATACCTAGAGGCTCTGAAGGATAAGGTGACCTTTTAAAGACAAGTAACTGGGTAAGGAAGGAAGGATTAGGAATAAAAAGACTTGAAATTTGTGGTTATAGGTCAGACGATCCTGGTTGGTATTTTTGAAGAAGGAGCAAGAGGTATATGTCAGAGCCATAGACAAGTATTTTGGATCTATTTACTCCATATAGGTTTTTGTTTCTGCGTTACTTACTAACGTAAATATGAAGGAAATCCTTTATGGTGCCTTATTTTGATGCCATATTCCATCAAAAGGAACCGGTATTAAGAACAATTTTGTGACGCTAAGGCTGGGACATATGAATAATAAATCTTCTCTTTCCTATAGGAGCCTCACCATATCCCCATTTTATAGCTAAAAATTTAACTATGAATGACTTGCTGATGTTCACATAGCCTTGTGGCAGTATCTGAAACAGAATCTAAACCTTTAACTTGTGGAATATTCTCTCAGCCACCGATCACCACCAATACAGAGTTTGATAGCTGTCTTCTGGTGAAGAGTATTCATTGCACTTCATAGGATTTACTAAGGAATCACTGACTGTGCCAGGAGATTCCAGGAGCTGAGAGCACAGTCTCCTAGAAACTCACACCTCTACAAAATGAACATCTGATTTTTTCATTCTTGGTTGAAATTCTTATTCATTTTTTCCATTTTTGTTATTATATAGATCTGCCAGCCATCTACCACCCTTGTCAAATTCCTTTGAACAGTGCCTCTTTTTCTCCCCTGGCTAAACCAAGGAAGGATTCAATTATTTATTTTCTCCTTCAGATGGAAATCTTGGCAGATTTTTAGAGGTGTGATCAAAGGTAGTGGTTATAGGAGAAAGACAGATGAGAATTTGAGAATATTGTTGAGGTAAATGTAAGAAGTGTTTCAGCTTGAGTAAAAAAAAATTTTTTTTTTTCTGGTAACGTGTGAGAACTAGATTGAAAATCTGTTTTTGCTTATCATTGTAAAAATGCAGTAGGATTTGGAAAACATTCAATATAGGCTATTACTTCATTGAAACAAAACATTTTCTGTCTGTTTCTCTCTCTGACACTTGTGTTGGGACCTTTTTTTCCCCTTTCTGATTTAGTCTTTGTGTGTTTTTTGTGTATGTTCATGTACTTCCAGCTCGCAACTTTCCAAACACTTTTTCTTTAACTGACTATATAAATATTTGAATGGCTGTGTAGCATGTATTACTTTTGTTGCTACATTTATTGAATAGAATGTTGTATTTCCTACTTGCAATTTAGTAGAAATTTGGTAAAAAAAAGAAAATCTAGAAAAACATTCCTTCTTTTATCTTAAATGGGTTCCAAATTTTTCACCCTGTTGGTCAGAGGCTCATAGTGAAAAGATTTCTCACTTATGGCATGATTGGTAACACAACTTTCAGCCTAAGCTGCTAGAACAATAAATATCTATAGTATATATACAGCAACAAATATATATATAAAACAGTATTGTTTCTATAGAATAATAACAGTTGGCCTATAGTTTTCAACTGACATAGTAACAAATTTCATATTTACAAATGTCTCCCACATTTAAAAATATTGAAACCCCCCCCCCACACCATTTACAGTCTGTAAATAGGATATAAAACTTCTTTACTCAATCTGAAGGATTCACAATAAGGTTTTGATTATATGTGGTCATAGTAAAGTTGAGTTTGAAGCTGACCTCAAATAGGAACTTAGAAATAAATATTCCAGACCAAGGGAAAATGGAGGAAAAAGTTGGAATCTGTCAATATAAATTGAGATTATCTCTGAGACCCCCTCATAGCTTGTTACATAAGGGTGTGCTTTTATGTGCATGTGTATGTACAGTTAACAGAACTGTCATGAGCAGGGAGTTTTTTGTTTTTGAGTTAGGAAAGAGATACAGAGTGCTGATGGATGGAATTTACCATTTCTGCCTACAACAGCAAGCCACAGGGTTAGCCCACACTTAAAGTAGCAGGTCAAGCAATTCCTGGGTTTTGGCTAGTGTTTTCTGTGGAAATATTTTCATGGAGGAGATTAATGAGAAAGTGGGATTCACTTAAGTATAGAGTATAGAAATGTAAGTATAGATATAGAAATATACTTACATTCAACTTAGAATGCCTCTATTTAGGATTATAACTAATACTGATGATAAATGTTATCAGCATTTTTACAATCAACAATAATTGTCTTTGCATATAGTTTTAAATGATAATCTCATTTTGCCGTAAACAGTCTGGTCTCCTGTTTGTGAATTATAGATTGGCTTGATTATCTTATAAAGTGGCTGTCTGTGATTAGTACAGATACATGTCCATAAAGGTCCATCCCTTATTTTTTTTAATAAATGCTGATTATTTTCACATTACAGAAATACATCCTTCTGGCCTGTATGAGCCATCATATTGTAGGAGACATCATATAGCACACGTTTTATATGCTTCATCCATCTAAATAGATGTATTCAAATCAAGTTTAGGGTTGACGCTATCCCAGTTGTTAATAAATGCCTTTTTACTCCCTGATTTAATTGTTTTACTTTCTTTTCCAGATTTTTTTGTTGTATCTGTGATTATGTTGTATGCTTTCATGTTATTCATCATGTTGCATCCAGTTGACTCTATTGACCAGGTTCTTCAGGTAAGGCTTAAGCACATCAGTTATTACTGGTTGTCTGAAAAATGATAGGATCTGGGGTAGCAGTGGTTAGTAAGATAGTAGGGGAAGATGACACATTGTTATTACACAGCAGATGAGAGTGCTGGGTGATTGCTAGGGCTTAAGATTTATCCCCCTCCGTTGCTCTTATGTTACTGGGGGAAGAGACTAAACTGACTGTGTTTCTTTCTTCTAGTGTGTTCTAGTATAATTTTGAGCATGCCTTCTTCAGCTTTCTAAAGTCCCAGTTGTTTTTCAGAGTGTTTGTACCACTGTATGAGAGCTTTTGTTCCACATCATTGCCAACATTTGTCTAGTGGGTATAAAGATGTCATGTGACTTTATAAGTAATTTTGATACATGGTTGGGTAGGATCCATATTCTCACCTCACATTGTTCATGTTGATCTTTTCGGCTGTCCTGAACTTTTCCTCCTTCATATAAGTTTTAAGTGTAGTTTGTCAAGTACCAGGAAAAGCCCTTTTGGATTTTTTATTAGAATTACACTGGGTTTATCAAAAATTGAGGGAGAGGCTCTGTTTTCTTCAGAATATCTTTTTCTCTAAAGGTTTTTATTACAAGTTTTTATTAGATTTATTCCTGTAGTATTAACGGGGTTTGTTCCTCTGATATGTATCTGTTTAAAATTACATTGTGTGATCCTTTTATGCTGGTGAATCAGTGCAGTTATTTGGACATTCATCTCACATCTATCAGCTTTGTCAGACTTCATTCTTGGATTTTTAGATTCTCTTAGATTGTGTTTTAGACACTTATCTATAAATAGTGACTTTTTTTGTTTCTCACATTTCAGTCCTTAAGTCTTCTATGTATTTTTCATGTTTGTTAACAGCATGAATGTTGGTGTGATAGTAACGTCCTTACCTCTATGGGGAGCATTCCTAGTATTTCACCATTGGATATATTATGCGTTGTAGGTTTCTGGTATATACATTTTACCAAGTTGAGGAAGCTTACTTCTATGGTGTTTGACATAAATATTTAATTTTATCTAATGCTTGTTCTATAGCTGTTGAAATAATCACATAGTGTTTCTCCCAGGAGAATGTGGTGAATTACAGTTGACTGATATTCAAATGTTGAACCAGTACTGCATTTGTAGAATAACACCAATTTGGTCACGGTGCATTCTTTTTTATATCTGCTCAATTTAGTTTATTACGATATTCTTCAGGATTTTTGCTTTTGGTTGCATGAGTGAAATCAGACTTAGTTTTCTTTTTCTTGATGTTATTGATAGGTTTAGATATAAAACTTAAATGAACTTTATGGATGAGCTTTATTTCATTGACTTTTCTACATTTTAACTAATTCCTTTAATGGATATTTAGGTTGTCTCCACTGTTTTGCTATTATAAACAGTGCTATATTTGCAGATTCTTGCATACTTCATTAAGAAAGACATATTTAGAAGTTAACGTCAGTAGTAGAATTTCTTGGTCAAAGGATGGCAAAGATATCTAGAATCTGAATTTTTATAAACATATATTACTGAACTCTGGAGAATTTGGCAGTTTATAGTCTTACTGACAAAACGTGGTCCACTAGAAAGGGAATGGCAAACCGCTTTGGTATTCTTGCCTTGAGAACCCCATGAGCAGTATGAAAAGGCAAAAAGATATGATACTGAAAGATGAACTCCCTAGGTCGGTAGGTGCCCAGTATGCTACTGGAGAAGAGTGGAGAAATAGCTCCGGAAAGAATGAAGAGACGGAGCCAAGGCAAAAACAATGTCTAGTTGTGGATGTGACTGGTGATGGAAGTGAAGTCTGATGATACAAAGGAACAATATTGCACAGGAACCTGGAATGTTAGGTCCATGAATCAAGGTAAATTAGAAGTGGTTAAACAGGAGATGGCAAGAGTGAACATTGACATTTTAGGAATCAGTGAACTAAAATGGACAAGAATGGGTGAATTTAATTCATTTGACCATTATATCTACTACTGTGGGCAATAATCCCTTAGAAGAATTGGAGTAGCCCTCATAGTCAACATAAGAGTCCAAAATGCAGTACTTAGTGCAATCTCAAAAATGACAGAATGATCTCTGTTCGTTTCCAAGGCAAACCATTAAGTATCAGAGTAATCCAAGTCCATGCCCCAATTGCTAATGCTGAAGAAACTGAAGTTAAATGGTTCTTTGAAGACATACAAGACCTTCTAGAACTAACACCAAAAAAAGATGTCCTTTTCATCATAGGGGACTGGAATGCAGAAGAAGGAAGTCAAGAGATACCTGGAGTAACAGACAAGTTTGGCCTTGGAGTACAAAATGAAGTAGGGCAAAGGCTAACAGAGTTTTGCCAAGAGAACAGACTGGTCATTGCAGATCCCCTTTTCCAGCAACACAAGAGACAACTCTACACATGGACATCATGTGTTGGTCGATATCGAAATCAGAAATCAGACTGATTATATTCTTCGCAGCCGGAAATGGAGAAGCTGTATACAGTCAGCAAAAAACAAGACGGGGAACTGACTGCAGCTCGGATCATGAACTGCTTATTGCCAAATTCAGACCTAAATTGAAGAAAGTAGGGAAAACCACTAGATCATTCAGGTATGACCTAAATCAAATCCCGTAGGATTATACAGTGGAAGTAACAAATAGATTCAAGGGATTAGATCTGATAGACTGCCTGAAAAACTATGGCAGAGGTTTGTGTCACTGTACAGGAGGCAGTGGTCAAAACCATCCCTAAGAAAAAGAAATGCAAAAAAGCAAAACGGTTGTCTGAGGAGGCCTTACAAATAGCTGAGAAAAGAAGAGAAGTGAAAGGCAAAAGAGAAAAGGTAAGATACATCTATCTGAATGCAGAATTCCAAACAATAGCAAGGAGAGATAAGGAAGCCTTCCTCATCAATCAATGCAAAGAGATAGAGGAAAGCAATAGAATGGAAAAGACTAGAGATCTCTTCAAGAAAATTAGAGATACCCAGGGAACATTTCATGCAAAAAATGGGCTCAATAAAGGACAGAAATGGTATGGACCTAACAGAAGCAGAAGAGATTAAGAAGAGGTGGCAAGAATACACAGAAGAACTATACAAAAAAGATCTTGATGACTGAGATAACCACAATGGCGTGATCATTCACCTAGAGCCAGCATCCTGGAATGTGATGTCAAGTGGGCCTCAGGAAGTCTCACTACACACAAAGCTAGTGGAGGTGATGGAATTCCAGTTGAGCTATTTCAGACCTTAAAAGATGATACTGTGAAAGTGCTGTATTCAATATGCCAGCAAATTTGGAAAACTCAGCAGGGGCCACAGGACTGGAAAAGATCAGTTTTCATTCCAATCCCAAAGAAAGGCAATGCCAAAGAATGTTCAAACTACCGCATAATTGCACTCATCTCACACGCCAGTAAAGTGATGCACAAAATTCTCCGAGCCAGGCTTCAACAAAAACAGTACATGAAACAAGAACTTCCAGATGTTCAAGCTGGATTTAGAAAAGGCAGAGGAACCAGAGGTCAAACTGCCAATATCTGTTGGAGCATAGAAAAAGCAAGAGAATTCCAGAAAAACATCTACTTCTGCTTTATTGACAGCACCAAAGCCTTAGACTGTTGATCACAACAAACTGTGGAAAACTCTTCAAGAGATGGGAATATCATAACCTTACCTGTCTCCTGAGAAATCTGTATGCAGGTCAAGAAGCAACAGTTAGAACTGGACATGGAACAACAGACTGGTTCCAAATCAGGAAAGGAATATGTCAAGGCTGTATATTGTCACCCTGCTTCTTTAATTTACATGCAGAGTATATCATGTGAAATGCCAGGCTGGATGAAGCACAAGCTGGAATCAAGATTGCAGGGAGAAATAATCAATAACCTCAGATATGCAGATGACACCACCCTTATGGCACAAAGTGAAGAGGAATTAACGAGCCTCTTGATGAAAGTGAAAGAGGAGAGTGAAAAAGTTGGCTTAAAGCTCAACATTCAGAAAACTAAGATCATGGCATCCGGTCTCATCACTTCATGGCAAATAGATGGGGAAACAGTGGAAACAGTGACAGACTTTTTTTTTCTTGGGCTCCAAAATCTCTGCAGATGGTGATTTCAGCCATGGAATTAAAAGACACTTGCTCCTTGGAAGAAAAGCTATGACAAACCTAGACAGCATGTTAAAAAGCAGAGACACTACTTTACCGACAAAGGTCTGTCTAGTCAAAGCTGTGGTTTTCCCAGTAGTCATGTATGGATGTCAGAGTTGGATCGTGAAGAGAGCTGAGTGCCAGAGAATTGATGCTTTTGAACTGTGGTGTTGGAGAAAACTCTTGAGAGTCGCTAGGACAGGAAGGAGATCGAATTAGTCAATCCTAAAGGAAATCAGTCCTGAATATTCATTGGAAGGACTGAAGCTGAAGCTCCAATATTTTGGCCACCTGATGTGAAGAACTGACTTTCTTCACAGAGATGAGAAAAGGGTCTTAGAAATCTTTCCTGATGCTGGGAAAGATTGAAGGCAGGAGGAGAAGGGGACGACAGAGGGTGAGATGGTTGGATGGCATCAGCGAGTCAATGGGCATAAGTTTGAGCAAGCTTAGTTGGTGATGGACAGGGAAGCCTGGCATGCTGCAGTCCATGGTGTCTCAAGGAATTGGACACGACTGAGCAACTGAACTGAACTGAACTGATAGTTCTTTTTTATGAATTTGCTTTAAATAGTATAGAGTTTGAGTATTACCTCATTGTTAGATCAGTGTCTACTTCATTGCTTAAAGATAGGATTTTAAAAAAAAAAATAGGGACATGTTAGAAGTCATAATCTAGTAGGGTATGGGCTTTTGAATTTGAATAGGAATTGTCTCTTTAAGTTCAGCCATTTAATGTATATTTTAAACATTTAGTTACTGCACTTTACATTTTATTATCTGAAAAGTGGATGTAGTATCTCTTTGTGGCATTGTTGAGGATTGAGTAGATAGTATATGTGAAAGTGTTTGGTATATAAGAGGGATTAAATAAATTTGGAAATTATGATATAATGTTATTATATCAGCTACATACTATATTACTTTTGTCTTACAGATAGTGTGTGTACCATATCAGTGGCGTATTACTATGCTCATCATCATTCTTGTCAATGCCTTTGTTTCAATTGCAGTAGAGGTAAGTAAGCACCTCACACAA